>NC_053040.3:343683266-344308266 GCF_002575655.3 Aegilops tauschii subsp. strangulata | reverse complement strand
TCAACTCCTAGCTCGGCAGAATACTTCGGGACACAAAGAGCGGTGTGCAAAGTCCTCGAGACTCGGGTTGGGTGCGGCCGACCAATCTGAGGAACATAATCTCCTCAAAAACTATATTGCACTTTAAAGTTTCTGCATTAGATTGTCAATGCAGTAGCCCCCGAGCCACTGGTCGGGTGGCAACACCAGATCAGGGGATCGATGTACCCCTTTAATATTTGTAAATTATAAGCACGAAGCCCAGTAGCCCCCGAGCCTTAATGTGGGCAGGGGTGGCCGAATTAAGGATCGATATCCAGAGTAAAATCACAAATTATGTGTAATGATTCTATGTATCCAAGTACTCTACATCATTAATGCTCGGATCCGCATTGTACAAAACTTTGTTGACCGACCATCGACTTCAACCTCCTCGGCCAGCAGTCGAGGAGTGTTTGTCCTACTTTATAAAGCCTTTATGATGGCAAAGATTGACGGCAAACAAGGCAATCCGGCCATACGGTTTTATAAACAAAGGTACGCAGAGAGATATGTTATATTACTTTTTAACGTAAGAAACATCTTCCAAAGAAAATAGTCCCGCTATCGGTTCCTTTCTTTGGGTCATCATGCTTATCATGATCATGAAACCTCACCTCCGATCAACGTGGGAGGAAAATATTGAGGATTTAGTTCGGGGAAAGTTCCCGAACTCTTTGGTATTAATGAACCAAAATTTTCACTTCCGTCATTGACGACCAATGTGGTCCTTTAAGATTGCTAGCTTTCGGCTTCACCCAGTCTGAGGTACTAACTCGGATGACCTGGTAGTAACAATCACAGAGGTGCTCCCTTTACCACCTAGCCGAACAATCGGGAACGTAGGGGTAAGCACAGGAGCCAGGCAACCCAGCTTGGCCAAAATCTTAAGTCAAATTGATGCATATTTATGGCTTTATATAACGATAATTACGGAAGGCAACGCTTGTATAATGAATACAAACTCTGATGATATATACTTATTTTGACTCCATTGCGACCGTTTATCAGTTGAAAGTGGCCCATCGTCGGCTTCTACCCCTTTGTAGATACTACGCAGGGTGTTTCCGCAATAACAAGACAACCCTTAGCCGACGTCTCGGTGCCCGAAGGCGGTTGTGTTAGCGGAAACAAGGCAATCAGATATCCGGGCTTTATAACTTTCACTTAGTCATAGGAGCTTTAAACTGGGGAAGCTAGCTACGAGCCCCCGGTTAGTGTTCCGCGACAGCTGAGGTCAAGTCGTAAACACTTCGGCCAATGTTATGAACGGCCCATCATTTAACACAGTCATCGGATCGCTGACCAGTTCACGCTTATTGTGTCAGTCAGTTGTCGGCTTTCTCCACTGAGGTGCTTAACCATGTGAGTTGGAAGCACAATCGCAGTGGTTCTCCCGTTGCACACCTAGCCGAACAAAGTGGAACGTAGGAGGCAAGCACAGGAGTCGGGCAACCCAACTATTGACCGAAGACACAATTCGAAACCGATGCATATATAGCAATATCTGAGAATGTTTTTGCCGAATCTCTAAAGGTGTCCGGCGTTGCACTGCGAGACTTCTGCTGCAAACACACAAATAGTTCAAAAGTGCCAGAATCTTGGAAAACCAAAAAACGTCAGTAAAAACTTGACGTTCGAACAAGATCAAGTGTTCGGTGCCAATCCGAAAATTGGAAGAAAAAAATTGTGCTTCTGTCGTGCTTTAACATGACACAACCGATCTCAAGAGTTCACGCGAGTCGGCCTACGGCTTCAAGCTCCTTATCCCAAAGGCGGAGTACTTCTCCGAAGCCAGTTTAGCGAACTACACTCGAGCGACTTTTAGAGAGAAGACAGGTTATCCGGCTATTGACCATATACTCGAGTCGAAAAAGGAGCGGTATAAAAAGACTTTGCAACGACCAAGAAGAAAACACATTTACTATAAAACAGCTCATATAAATTTAAGAGCCACCAAGTGACTTGGGTAAAGAAAATTATGTATAACGATTGTATGTACCGAAGTACTTATATCATATCCGTGTTCACCCGAACTTTAAACGCGTCTTAACCGACCGTCGGCTTCTCCCTCTTCGGTCAAGGGCCGAAAAGTGTTATGTACTCCACCTGTCGAGAATATCGACGGTGTTTTCGATAACCAGGCAATCAGGCCATAAGGTTGTAACAGACAAAGCGCGCTCAGGGAACTTATGCTATATTACTGACGAAGTGTAAGAAGCATCTTCGAAGGAAATAGTACCTCCACCGATACCTTTCTTCGGTTGCTCATTGTTACTATGAGACTTGTGCAATAGATTTTTTGTACTCATGAGTTCCGTTGTGTGCCGACTATAATTGAAAACAATAAGAGAGCTAGCTTTCGGCTTCCCCCACTCTGAGGCCCGAGCTTGGATGACCCGATCGTGACAATCGCAGAGGTGCTCCCTTTACTCCCTAGCCGAACAATCGGGAACGTAGGGGTAAACACAGGAGCAAGGCAACCCAGCTTGCGGAACACTTAAGTCAATATGGTGCATATTGTGGCGTAATACACGAACAAGGAACGAAGCCATACAAGTATAATCATATGCAAGAGGAAAAGCTTCATAAAGGAAGCCCCCAAGTAAACGGGGTATTTGAATTTGTGTGTCACAAACAAAGTTATGACAAGGAATTTTTTCATAAACAACTTTTTTGCCAAAAAAGTATAATGCTTGGTCGAACCGAACAAAATTTAAAATTGAAAGTTTTTTAGCATGAAAGCGACTTAGCTGGTTAATGTGCTCGGCGTTGATGATGAGGTCCGGACTTATGGCGGCACGAAGACATAGTCCTCGGCCTGGCCGAGGTCCCAGCTCCCAAGCCGGTTCCGAAGCGTCCGAAAAAAGAGCTCGGCTTGACGAAGTGGCGACATAGCGCGGTTGACGTGTTGAGGAGCAGCCCCTGGTCCAGCCGAGCTGACGAAGCTGGTCGGCTGATGATGCCGGAGTCCCCGGAGTAGGTTAATGAAGTGATGACGAAGCCCTCGGTCCAGCCGAGGTGACAGCGTTGCCCAATCCGGATCATTGACCACAATTTGATCGATGCCGGCAGGATGAAGACGTCGGCCCACAGACTTGACCGCGTGACGTAGTCGAAGTTGATTACATGCACACATAAAATAGTGCAAGCAAGAAATAATGATAATTAAAAGAAAAAGGTGCATAAATAATTTATGCGGAGCGAATAATATGGTGGATATGGCATGAGCGTCGAGGTTGAGTCGATGGCGTGACGGCGTTGTGGCGCGGCAATGTCCACACAGGTCAGCCGACCTAGAGGACGGCGAGGGGCTGTCTGACCGCGGAGACCATATGCACGATACTACTAACAGCCCTCAGATCGCTTTGATGATCCACTCACACGTAAAGTAGCAGCATTGGTCAACACGCTTTTTGGTAGAAAGTAGTAGAGAACCAGGAGCCGAATACATGCTGAATAAAATAATTAGGAAAAAAGAGTTCTCCCTGACGTGTGCAGCCCATGGAGCCAAGTCCCTGTTAGGGCGCTGCTTCCACTCTAACTCTTCGGCTGGATCGCCTGTTGGTCGGATTGAGTCCGGATCCGATGTATCGCCAAGCAGCGGAGGTGAACATAGGCCGTACTGCAATCTGTGCGGAGAAAATAACACTGGTCGAAGTAATAATTCCCCAGAAAAAATATTATGCATTAAAAATAATTTGGAGAGGTAGCACCTGGCAGTAACATGAGTGGCTGGCCAAATCAAAGACAGACGAAAACGAAGTCTCGGGAGAAGTGCTTCAAATTAGTACTACTAGTGGTAGCACTATATGTTAATCTCAGCGGCCATCACGTGAGACGCCAATAGCTTCAAACTCCAGGTTACTTTGACCTGCAACACACGCCTAGTAGAAACAGTAGTATTAGCAGCTTTGAGAAAATCCATCAAATTCTCGAAAGGTCGATTGGATCTGCTCGGATTTGACTTGATGAAGCCTGTTGCCCGTGCTCGGCCTGCTGCCATTATACGCACGTACTTGCGCATAGGTCCTCGGTCAGGCCTGATCCCAACTGCCGCGTACGGAGACCACTGTAAACAAAAATTGCACATGCCGGCAGCAACAATTCTCAAAGAATAATACATCACGCGGCACGAATTTAACTGAAAATATAACACTTGATTCGGTATCGGTTGAAGATTCCATCATGCCATGACGACCACCCATCAGGCTCTCAATGAAAGCACCAATGTCGGTGTCAAAACCGACGTATCTCGTAGTAGGGGTCCTAAGCTAGGCATCTTGGAGCGATGGTAACATGGACACATGGTTTTACCCAGCTTCGGCTCTCTTGAAGAGATAATACCCTACATGCTGCTTTTGATTGTTTTCATATGGGTGTAGTACAGAGTACATGTATCTACCACGAGATTGTAGTAATGAATATGAGATTGTCTATTGACTAGCCTGACCTCGATTTATATAACACACCAGAGGCCTAGGGTTTAGGGGAGTCCTTGTCTTGGGCGCCAAGTCTTGTGGAGTCCTTCTTGTATGCGGCATGGGCTGTCCGAACTAGCCCATGAGTGAACCGCCCTGGGGGTCCTCGGCCCGATCCAGCTGGTCGGGAGACGACGTGGTGAGTACCCCCTAGTCCAGGACACCGTCAGTTGCGACACTTATGTCAAAAGGCTTCATCCTGATAAGCTCGAACCCAAATTGGAGAAGTGTGTCTTCATAGGATACCCTAAGGAAACAATTGGGTACACCTTCTACCACAGATCCGAAGGCAAGATCTTTGTTGCCGAGAATGGAACCTTTCTAGAGAAGGAGTTTCTCTCGAAAGAAGTGAGTGGGAGGAAAGTAGAACTTGATGAGGTAATTGTACCTTCTCTCGAATTGGAAAATAGCTCATCACTGAAATCCGTTCCCGTGATGCCTACACCAACTAGAGAGGAAGCTAATGATGATGATCATGAAACTTTGGATCAAGTTACTACTGGACCTCATAGGTCGAACAGAGCACGTTCCGCACCAGAGTGGTACGGTAATCCTGTCCTGGAAGTGATGTCTACTATGCAACCTTCTTCTTGTAGACGTTGTTGGGCCTCCAAGTGCAGAGGTTTGTAGGACAGTAGCAAATTTTCCTCAAGTGGATGACCTAAGGTTTATCAATCCCTGGGAGGCGTAGGATGAAGATGGTCTCTCTCAAACAACCCTGCAACCAAATAACAAAGAGTCTCTTGTGTCCCCAACACACCCAATGCAATGGTAAATTGTATAGGTGCACTAGTTCGGTGAAGAGATGGTGATACAAGTGCAATATAGATAGTAGATATAGGTTTTTGTAATCTGAAAATATAAAAACAGCAAGGTAACTAGTAACAAAAGTGAGCGAAAACGGTATTGCAATGCTTGGAAAACAAGGCCTAGGGTTCATACTTTCACTAGTGCAAGTTCTATCAATAATGATTACATAATTAGATCATATAACAATCCCTCCACATGCAACAAAGAGTCACTCCAAAGTCAGTAATAGCGGAGCACAAACGAAGAGATTATTGTAGGGTACGAAACCACCTCAAAGTTATTCTTTCTGATTGATCTATTGGGCTATTCCTATAAGTGTCACAAACATCCCTTAGAGTCCGTACTAAAATAACACTTTAAGATACACATCAACCAAAACCCTAATGTCACCTAGATACTCCAATGTCACCACAAGTATCCGCGGGTTTGATTATACGATATGCATCACACAATCTCAGATTCATCTATTCAAACCAACACAAAGAACTTCAAAAAGTGCCCCAAAGTTTCTACCGGAGAGTCAAGATGAAAACGTGTGCCAACCCCTATGCATAAGTTCACAAGGTCACAGAACCCGCAAGTTGATCACCAAAACATACATCAAGTAGATCACGTGAATATCCCATTGTCACCACAGATAAGCACATGCAAGACATACATCAAGTTTTCTCAAATCCTTAAAGACTCAATACGATAAGATAACTTCAAAGGGAAAACTCAATCCATTACAAGAAGGTAGAGGGGGAGAAACATCATAAGATCCAACTATAATAGCAAAGCTCGCGGTACATCAAGATCGTGCCAAATCAAGAACACGAGAGAGAGAGATCAAACACATAGCTACTGGTACATACCCTCAGCCCCGAGGGTGAACTACTCCCTCCTCGTCATGGAGAGCGCTAGGATGATGAAGATGGCCACCGGTGATGATTCCCCCCTCTGGCAGGGTGCCGGAACAGGGTCCCGATTGGTTTTTGCTGGCTAGAGAGGCTTGCGGCAGCGGAACTCCCGATCTAGGTTTATTTCTGGGAGTTTTGGTATTTATAGGAATTATTGGCGTCGAGAACAAGTCACGGGGGGGTCCACGAGGAGCCCACAAGGTCGGAGGGCGCGCCCTAGGGGGTGGGGGCTCCCTCCACCCTTGTGGAGGCCTCGTGGCTCTTCTGGCCCAACTCTTTTGCTTTGGGGGCTTCTTCTGGTCCATAAAAAATCACCGTAAATTTTCAGGTCAATTGGACTCCGTTTGATATTCCTTTTCTGCAAAACTCAAAAACAAGGAAAAAACAGAAGCTGGCATTGGGCTCTAGGTTAATAGGTTAGTCCCAAAAATCATATAAAATAGTATATAAAATGCATATAAAACATCCAAAACAAATAATATAATAGCATGGAACAATCAAAAATTATAGATACGTTGGAGACGTATCAAGCATCCCCAAGCTTAATTCCTGCTCGTCCTCGAGTAGGTAAATGATAAAACAGAAATTTTTATGTGGAATGCTATCTAGTGCACAAGTTTGATCAATGATAATTCCAATCACCTTTTCTAGCATCATTATATATCATAACAATAGCTCATATCATAAAGCTTCTCATGATCAAGTAGCAAGCTATTCACATGTTAAAGCATAGATCATAAACTTTCTTGAGAACTAACAAACTATGTTCTCAGTCATCAAACAATTGCAATTCATCTTATTTTCAGGAAGGGTCTATGTAAGAGCTTTGATTTAGCAAATCCCACATACTCAACTATCATATAGTCTTCCACGATTGCTACCACTCAAAGGATATTTTTAGAACAAATACCATCCATCGAACACAGAGAAAGATAGGGGCTTAATGTTTCGCCTCCCAACTTATTTATCATATAGATAATCGTCAACAATAATAATTCATGATCAAATATATTTGAATGGCCATATATGCTTAAATCTTTCCCCATCACATGATGCTTGCCAACTAAAGAGTAGGTTGGAATGAGAAGGAATACTACTGACTCTAAGATAGGCCCTTCGCGGAGGGAAGAAGGGATTTGCAGAGGTGCCAGAGCTCGAAGCTTTTAAAACAGAGATGAAAATAATTTTGAGAGGCATGCTTTCATTGTCAACATAACAACCAAGAGTTCCCAATATCTTCCATACTAGATACATTATAGGCGGTTCCCGAACAGAAAGGTAAAGATTTTACCCCCCCCTCCACTAACAATCACATTCCACGGCTAGTCCGAAACAACGGTTACCGTCCAACTATCAACAATCCTGGGGGAGTTTTGTTTAATTTATTTGCGATTTTGTTTTTGATCTTTTGATCATAAGACTAGGCATCCCAATTACCAGCCATTTTTATCGTGAATGATGAGTGGAGTCCACTCATCGTGAGAATAACCCACCTAGCATGGAAGATACTGACAACCCCTAGTCGCTACTTGAGCGATTCAGGCATACAAAACAGATTATTATTTGAAGGTTTAGAGTTTGGCACATGCAAATTTACTTGGAACGGCAGGTAAATACCTCATATAGGTAGATATGGTGGACACTCATGGAAGAAACTTGGTTCAAGGAATTTGGATGCACAAGTAGTATCTCTACTTAGTACAGAAATTTTGGCTAGCAAAAGATTCTAAAAAGCAAGCACCACATGTTGGAGGATCCATAACAATATAACTTCTATACAAATATACCCAAGCATAACTCATTATGTTGTCTTCCTTTTCCAACTTCAACTAATTTGCTCAGGTTTGAAAATAATTAATGGGGCTCACAATCATAGAAGATGTCCAAGATAGTATATTTAAATGTGAAATCTCTCTTCCTTCAATATTCTTTCATGAATTGTTCAAGTGACCAATACAATGTTTGCTAACTTTCAATAAATTTACCACCTATACTTCTTATATGTGAAGTCATTACTCCCCATGGGATAAGCATATGAAACATATATAATTTCAGATTTATGATATTCAATTCATTCAACCATTTACTCATAGGATATAAGTGAAGCGCACGAGTAAATGACAAACTACTCCAAAAAGATATAAGTGAAGATCAACGAGTAGTCAAATAGTTATTTAGCTATGTGAGGACTCTTAAGTATTTCAGATCTTAAGTACTTTATTCAAACAGCAAGCAAAACAAAATAAAATGACATTGCAAGGATAGCACATATCATGTGAAGAAGCAAAAACTTGGGTTCAACCAAAACTGACCGATCATTGTTGAAGAAGAAAGGTGGGATGCCAACTGGGGCATCCCCAAGCTTAGATGCTTGAGACTTCTTGAATTATTAATTAGGTCCTTGGGCATCCCCAAGCTTGAGCTTTTGTGTCTCCTTAATTCCTTTCATATCGCGGTTTCCCTAAATCTAAAAAACTTCATCCACACAAAACACAACAAGAACTCGTGAGATAAGTTAGTATAAATCAATGCATAAACCTTATCGTTCTCTACTGTAGCAAATCACTAAAATTATAATTTGACATTGCATACTAAATGCCTCTACATATTTAAAACTCCTATCCTCAAATAGAATCATTAAACAAGCAAACATATGCAAACAATGCAAACATAACAACAATATGTCTAAACAGAATAGTCTGTAAAGAATACAAGAGGAATCATACTTATTTAACTCAAAAAATTCCGAAACTTTACCACACTGTAGAGAATTTATCATAGCTTATTCTGCAAAAAAAAAAATCAACATTTTATCACATTCTGACTTTTCTAGGGAATTTTTTCAATAGCGACAAATTTTCTGTTTTGAAACAGCAACTCATATACTTGCAAATTGTGCATGGTGAAGGCTATCCTTGACACTTTAATTGAAATAAAAGATACAAAACCTTATTCTAAATAACATCAAGCAAATATAAATAAAATAAAATGACGCTCCAAGCAAAACACATATCATGTGGTGAATAAAAATATAACCTCAAGTAAAGTTACCGATGAACGAAGACAAAAGAGGGGATGCCATCCGGGGCATCCCCAAGCTTAGGCTCTTGGTTGTCCTTGAATATTACCTTGGGGTGCCTTGGGAATCCCCAAGCTTAGGCTCTTGCCACTCTTTATTCCGTAGTCCATCAAAACTTTACCCAAAACTTGAAAACTTCACAACACAAAACTCAACAAAAACTCGTGAGCTCCGTTAGTATAATAAGGCAATTCACCACTTAGGTACTGTCAAGACAAGTTTCATAGTTTTTATCACATGATGCCTACTATAACTTATCATTTCTACAATTTATATTAAGCAATATAAGCCATAGAAACTAGAAAACAAGCAAACTATGCATCGAAAACAGAATATGTCAAAAAACAGAACAGTTTGTAGTAATATGTAACTCTTGAATACTTCTGTAACTCTAAAAATTATGAAAAATTAGGACAACCTGGGAAATTTGTGTACCAATCAGATGCAAAAAGAATTAGATCAAAATCACGCTTATGTGAATTATGAAAATTATTTTCCTGGGCGCAAAAGCTTCTGTTTCTCAGCAAGATCAAAACAACTATCACCGTAAGCCATCCCAAAGGTCTTACTTGGCACTTTATTGAAATAAAAGCTACAAAACATGATTACTACAGTAGCATAATCATGTGAACACACAAAAACATTAGGTATAAATGTTGGGTTGTCTCCGAACAAGCGCTTTTCTTTAATGCCTTTTTAGCTAGGCATGATGATTTCAATGATGCTCACACAAAAGATAAGAATTGAAAGATAATGGGAGCATCATGAAACATATGACAAGCACATTTAAGTCTAACCCACTTCCTATGCATGAGAGAATTCCTTATTTGGCGTTTTTTTAAAGTTTGGTTCCCTATTTGGCCCAAATTAGATTTTCTTCTCTGTTTGACACCTAAAGTAATTTTTGTTCCTTATACGACACTTCCGTCCATTTTAGACACTAACGGTGGTAAGTGTGAGGTGAAAAGACCGTTTTGCCCCTAGTGTATTGTGTGACCATTTTAGATGTAGTAAAAAAGCAATCAGATCATCCATGTTTTAGGGATGTTCAATGAATATTGCGCATGTATATGTACGCTTGATAAGCACATTTCATATATATAATTTGACACCCAAATATAGCATTTGTTGTGATCTGACAATCAATTCTTGCTATGAATTACTGCATATTTTAATGAGAATCATATAAAGGGTTCATTTACTTGTCACTTGTTTCTTTTGCAGAAAAGTGCGCAAAGGCACTATAATCGTCAAGATTCCAGACTATATGGCTAACCAGAAGAGAGAAGGGCATGAAAGAAATACGTCAAGGACTTCAGTGAGAAGAAAAGAAGTATCCAAGTGAGCAAGCTAAAAGAAGAAGGGGATCTTCTTGGGAAGAAATGAATAGAAGAGGAGGGCCAAATCATAAAAGTGGCAGATCAGATGGGGATCAAAATCCCTAGGCGCATCCATTCCCAAATTGGGCCTGGCACATCTCTCCTTCTCCCCGACCTCCTTCTCCAACACCGGCCGCTGCCACGGCCAGGCCGGCGTGGTGGGCGCGCCATCATCACCACTCCACCGCGCCTCCGCAACCCGATCCACCACCGCGCCTCCACCTTCATCGCGCCGCCCAGCACCTCCATCAACGCCGCCACCAGCGCCGCCTCACCACCTCACGCCGCCTCCCATCCATCTCCCTGCTGCTCCTCCACCTTTCTTCTTCTCCTAACCTTACTGCTGCTCTTCTTCTTCTTCTTCCCCTTGCTGCTGCTACTTCTCTTCTTCCCCTAACGCATCTGCTGCTGCTCCTTTCTCTTGATGTGCCCCTGCTGCTTCTCTTCTCGCCCCTGCTGCTCCTTGCCTCCGCCCCTGCCTACTACTGCTGCTGCTCCTCTCTCCTTTTTTTCCTCAAATCCTGCTGCTACCCCCTGTGCGTGCGTGCGTGCGTGCAATTTCTGTGAACAATTAGAGTGGAGACTTGATAGATTGTACTCTGTTTTACACTATTTCAATATATGTGAACCGCCCGTTCGTTATTTGTCTGTTACATTCAGGTTACTAGTTGCGAATCTTGTGTTGTAATTGTTCATTGTGAAGTCAGATATATGAACATGTTTGATTCTTTGTCCCTGTGATAGGCTCCAGTACATGTGTTCCTTTTTGTTGTCTCAATTTCTTGTGATATACATGATAGTTATATGAACCATTTCTGTTCCTATCTTACAATCTTGAACTAGACATTTTCCTACTTTCTAGCTTATATTTGAAGTCTGCTTGTGTTAGCATTTTATTTCTCAAGTAAAACAGAAAACACCAAAATATAGTGAAGACAATCTTGTTCTATTTTGCTTGTTCGCATTCTCTTAGTCGACGATCTTCAGGAATAACCTTGTTAGTTTAGGTTTTATTTTCCGCTTTCATCACCCAATATTGTGTTACCTAGATTTAGCCGAGCATAGTTGTCGTCGCCTAGTCCCTGTGGAGAACACGGCATCCGTAGTTTGGGTGTAAAAACCCACTCTACTTCCAATTGATCATTTTGGCGCCGTTGCCGGGGACTAGCGTCGAGCGACGGTGTGAAGCTATAGACTAGGCTTAGTATAGTTTTTGTTTAAATTTCCAGTCAAATTTATTTATGTGCTCCTCTTACCTTTTTACTTTTTGTTGCTTCGGCTTATTAGGATACTAACTTTCTGACTAGTGTTTACGGTTTATGAGTGTGCGTAGGAAATCTGAACTATTTACAGGTTGATTGATAGTTACACTTGGTGGAGATATGGCGATGCTTCGTGATGTTTGGATGCCAAGCAGCCAATGCTATTTCACAGGGCCACTTTGGCTGTCTTTTGAGGCGGAAAATTTTGAGCTAAAGCCTGGTCTTATTGCTTTGGTTCAACAACATCAGTTTGGAGGGTTGCCTACTGAAGATCCTTACGAGCACTTGCTCCGAGTCCTGGAGTATTCAGATACAGTAAAGTACCATGAAGTTCCTCAAGATGCTATCAAGTGCATGCTGTTCACATTATCTCTCTGTGATGATGCTCGTGCTTGGTACCGATCCTTGCCATCAAGGTCATGCAGTTGGAATGAGATATCACAAGCATTCTTGGATAAATATTTCCCACTACACAAGCAGTCCGTGATTCGAGATGAGATCTTCAACTTTGTTCAGCGTGAAGGCGAGAGTTTGTATGATGCTTGGGAGAGGTACAAAGCCTTGTTCAGGAGATGTCCTAATCATGGGCTCGAGAGATGGTTAGAGCTGCAGATATTCTATAGAGGATTGACTTCGGACACTCGAGCTTACGTCGATATGGCATCGGTGGAGCTATTACAAACAAGACACTTGATGATGCTTTTCTGCTGATTGAGAACATAGCCTTCCACCAACTTCAGTGGTACAATGAGGAGCCCACCTCTGATTCAGTTGCTTGCTTGCAACAAGTCACTTCATCTCAGCAAGAATCTCTTACACAAAAGCCTGAACCTCTATCTCAGTGTGACAAGATTGAGCTTGCATGGATTATATTTGACGATGATGATACCATTCTAGTTGACACGCACGCTACAGATCATATGGATACTAGTGTTGGAGATTCAGTTTTGCATTGTGATGATTCTTCCATGGATGAGCTAGAGCTGCAGTTAGTTGCTTTTGATATTGAGGAGACACCTTTAGTTGATATTGACCATGTGCTGCTAGAGCCAGATATGGAGAAGTTCGCCTTCGATGATGTTATCCGCATTGATTCCTCAACACTTGAGCCTGAGATGGAGAGCTTCATGGTTGATTATGGTGAGGTGGATTCAGATGTCAAGGAGCGAAGCTCTACTATTTCACTTGTTGACACGAGTCCGGTGGAAATTTCTACTACCACACCTCACTTGGTATCTTCAATTGAGGTAGTCCTGAAGCTTCTTCCTAACTATCTCAGGTATGATCGCAACTTTCTCGACAAGATATGCCATATCATGGATACTGCCTATGCACCATGCGATTTGTTGATGATTTCTATTTATCATATGCTCAATAGATATGCTTATGTGATAGGATACTCTATTGATGACTTAGAGGGCATTGTCCCTATCACTTGTATTGGCTTGTTTGTTGAGTATTCTTTCAGGTTTACGCTTGTGCACCATTCATTGCGGGCTGATCAAGTTCGAGATGACATCCCATGGGATCCTGGTGGATTCACGGCATGGTGATGAGGAGAAGCAATGAGCACACATGAGGAAGAGCGAAGCTGGAGCATGTATGAGGAAGCAAAAGGAGAGAGCTGCAGTTCAGTGAGCGATTGTGCGAGACCTACATCACATAAGCCCGGTGAGCTGTTTCATGACCCCAATCTGAATACCATCATACATTATACATGTTGCAATCAATTGCTATTTGGGTTGCTTGAGCCATTTCTTAAATGTTGTCCCACTGTATTTTACCTTTGACATATGGTGCTTGATGTGAATATGTGAACTGATTGCTGAATGCCTTGTAAACTAGTGATCTACACAATGCTTGCTTGGCTGAAATTAGTTGCTCAAATCCCTAGTACACTAAGAAACTTAATCATTTTCTGCATTTACTTTGATACACCTAGATCATCAAGTGTTAGATGCTGAATTTGTGCCAAGTGTGTTCCCATTCAGAGCAATCACTTGACCACTATGGATTAGCATGCTATGTTCTCTGGATCGGTAGCATGTGAACCAGACATGGATGAGTGATGATTCTTGTTTCCTTATGTTTTCATGCCATTGTAATTCCTTTGTTCAATATGTAATAATAAATATAAGTCTAATCTACCTACAGTAGCATGTCATGTTCCCTGGATCGGTGGCATGTGAAATTTGGTTAGCTTGGACATTAATTAATCATTTCATAAAAATGCAATTGTCGAACCAGGTGTATACCATGTTCTCTGGATCGGTGGTATGTTCCTTTGGGGAGACAATAACAAAAAAACTAATAATTGGTCGAGCTAGGTGTATACCATGTTCTCGGGATCGGTGGTATGTTCCTTTGGTGAGACTGATAAAATATTATCATTGCTTTCTTCAAATTCAATAAGTGGTTCTACCACAATGTTGTGTTCCTAGTAATAAGTATCTCTTGGGATCATGCTCTCTTTAGGAACCATTTGGCACAATCATCGTTTGAACTTGTTGATCTTCTTTTATCATTGTAAAAGTTTAAAATGATTGAGTCTACTAGTATCATATTGCTTTGTAGCACTCTTAACCATTAATTTTCACTAGCTAAGTCTGAAGCATGCCTTGTTTGGAGATCTACTTCACTTAGCATTTTCTAGTCAGTTCACTATTCACTATCTAGTTCATGTCTTATGCCTTTACTTGAGGACAAGTAAAGATTTAAGTGTGGGGGAACTTGATAAGCACATTTCATATATATAATTTGACACCCAAATATAGCATCTGTTGTGATCTGACAATCAATTCTTGCTATGAATTACTGCGTATTTTAATGAGAATCATATAAAGGGTTCATTTACTTGTCACTTGTTTCTTTTGCAGAAAAGTGCGCAAAGGCACTATAATCGTCAAGATTCCAGACTATATGGCTAACCAGAAGAGAGAAGGGCATGAAAGAAATACGTCAAGGACTTCAGTGAGAAGAAAAGAAGTATCCAGGGGACCTTCTTGGGAAGAAATGAATAGAAGAGGAGGGCCAAATCATAAAAGTGGCAGATCAGATGGGGATCAAAATCCCTAGACGCATCCATTCCCAAATTGGGCCTGGCACATCTCTCCTTCTCCCCGACCTCCTTCTCCAACACCGGCCGCTGCCACAGCCAGGCCGGCGTGGTGGGCGCGCCATCATCACCACTCCACCACTCCACCGCGCCTCCGCAACCCGATCCACCACCGCGCCTCCACCTTCATCGCGCCGCCCAGCACCTCCATCAACGCCGCCACCAGCACCGCCTCACCACCTCACGCCGCCTCCCATCCATCTCCCTGCTGCTCCTCCACCTTTCTTCTTCTCCTAACCTTACTGCTGCTCTTCTTCTTCTTCCCCTTGCTGCTGCTACTTCTCTTCCCCCCCTAACGCATCTGCTGCTGCTCCTTTCTCTTGATGCGCCCCTGCTGCTTCTCTTCTCGCCCCTGCTGCTCCTTGCCTCTGCCCCTGCCTACTACTGCTGCTGCTCCTCTCTCCTTTTTTCCCTCAAATCCTGCTGCTACCCCCCTGTGCATGCGTGCGTGCAATTTCTGTGAACAATTAGAGTGGAGACTTGATAGATTGTACTCTGTTTTACACTATTTCAATATATGTGAACCGCCCGTTCGTTATTTGTCTTTTACATTCAGGTTACTAGTTGCGAATCTTGTGTTGTAATTGTTCATTGTGAAGTCAGATATATGAACATGTTTGATTCTTTGTCCCTGTGATAGGCTCCAGTACATGTGTTCCTTTTTGTTGTCTCAATTTCTTGTGATATACATGATAGTTATATGAACCATTTCTGTTCCTATCTTACAATCTTGAACTAGACATTTTCCTACTTTCTAGCTTATATTTGAAGTCTGCTTGTGTTAGCATTTTATTTCTCAAGTAAAACAGAAAACACCAAAATATAGTGAAGACAATCTTGTTCTCTTTTGCTTGTTCGCATTCTCTTAGTCGACGTTCTTCAAGAATAACCTTGTTAGTTTAGGTTTTATTTTCCACTTTCATCACCCAATATTGTGTTACCTAAATTTAGCCGAGCATAGTTGTCGTCGCCTAGTCCCTGTGGAGAACGCGACATGTAGTTTGGGTGTAAAAACCCACTCTACTTTCAATTGATCAACGCTTCAATATTTTGGTTAGTTAATCACGTGCGAGTGCCGAGTGCGGCTGCATAGTGGATGACCCACGGTGTTGAGGCCGCAATGACGTGTGTGCGCCCGTGGTCACCATGGCGTGTGCGGGTGTGTGCGTGCTTGCATGTCCGTGTCCTTGGTGGTGTGTTGAGCAGGCCGCCTCATACGCGTTGTGGGTGCCGTGGGCGTGGCCGGGCGGATCGCACACGCTCGCTGCTGTTTTTTTTTTGAACAAGCAAAGGCACCAAAAGGTGGCACATATTTCATACAGCTCAAAGAGATTGAACAAAGTGTGTTACATAGATCTGCCAAAGATGGAAAGAAAAGATGCATAAACTATGAGGGGGAGCTGAAGAAAGGATCCTAGTAGGGCAAAGTGGCCAAACATGATCAGAACTAGAGGAGAAAAACATCTGAGAAAAAGAAAACAAAGAAGACTCTGATCTCCTCCGAACAAGCAGCCCAAAGAATGAATCGTTGGGCAAGAAAACTGCCAACAACATTATGTGCCAGAGATGCTTGACCTGCCTTAGAAGCAATGCACCGTGTGCAGTTGAATACCTGCAAGTTGAAAGTTTGAAAGAAGGGCCACCACTGGACATGGAGAATTTGAGTGAGCATGAGCAAAGCAAGCAACTTGCGTCTCTCCGACAGATCGGAAAACCTGTTGAGCCAGATTATGAGCGACACCATTGATTTCCCTGGAAACATGAAACACTTGAGCAGCTAAATTAGACGTAACTTTGAGAAAAGTAGCCAACCCTTTTCTAATGTTCCAATGAGCAGCAGAATCTGAAATATTTCTTGAGGCAGCAGCAGAAGCAAGAGAAAGACAGTCCGTCAGAAACGTGGGATTAGTAATATTAAGCTGAGCGGCAAGGTGAGCTGCACAAGAAAGGGCAACTGCCTCGGCTTGAAGGGGAGTTGAAGTTGAAGAGGCCGAAGCTTGAACCTGAATACTGATCTCACCTTGATCCGAAGGCATGGAAATATAAACACCTATACCTGTGCCCACATGTCCTCGAGCGAGTCCTGGGATTTTGGACGATCTAAATGCTGCATCCGAGAAAATTTTAGTCCCAAAAATTAACAAATCCGATTTAAGCGTTTTGCCCTGCTTAGGTAAAATATCAGTAGAATGATGATTAGTAGAAAGAGGCTGCTCAGAAGAAGGATTGTGAAGATTACGCAAATGGCCCAAGTCCAAAGTTGTAGCAGCAATATTAACCTGATGAGGACGATGATTTTTCCTATCAAAAAGAAAATCATTTCGAGCTTTCCACAGGCACCATAAAAAATTAAGAACATTCTGAATAGAAGCATGAGGGTGACTCATATTAATAAGAAAGATGAGAATGGAATGCATAGAAGAGTGCCCTTGAGTAAGAACATCCGCTCGAATAAACCAAGGCGAAGAAAACCAAGCTGCTCTCGCGAAGTCGCAGAGAAAAAAGAGGTGAAATTCATCCTCCTGATGTCCGCATCTACAACAAGATGGAGAGATGTGAACAGAGAAGCGGCCAGCTCTCATGACCGTAGGCAAAGCCCTACGAAGAAGTCTCCAAGCAAAAGTTTGAACACGAGGGAGCAAACTTTTTTGCTTCCAAATGAGCTTGAGAAAGTCTTTCAAATCCAAAGGAATATCCATAGGGGCATTTCTAGGATTATTATGAAGCTCTTGGAGGCAAAGCTTGTAAGCAGATTTAGAAGAGCAAATACCATTTGAGGTGAGATCCCAACACAGCAAATCCGGACCATCATCATCAATAATTTCATTGTTAACAATTTGAGATGCAAGAGGCTGCTGGAAAAGAGAAAATATGAGATCATGATTCCAACTTTTTTGACCAGGCAGCCAAAGCTCCCTAACAAGAGAGGGGTAAATAAAACCAGCTTGTTGGGGAATAAGAGAATCATAAATAGTATGCCACAAATTACACCAAGGCATGCTCCATAAAGAAAGATTACCACTCGTGAGTTGTTAAAAAGCATGACATGTCAGCTTAGGCAACATTTTCAAAATAGAGGCCCAAAAAGCAGATTTAGGAGGGGTTGTAGTGGCTCTCCAAATTGAAGTATCCGGGAAGTATTTAGCCTTAAGCGCAAGGTATAGATGAGAAGAAGGGGCTTTAGCTAACCTCCAAGCAGCTGAGAGAATGAGGCTTTCATTAATTGCTTTAAGATTCCTAATACCCAAGCCACCTTCTGTTTTAGAATTACAAATATCTTTCCAGGCCCTAAGGCAAAGACTCTTTTTAGAGTCAGTCTCTCGAACACCTGTCCACCAGAAGTTTCTTATAACAGTCGTGAGTTTAGCAATGAATTTCTTAGAAAACAAGATATTTGCCATGTAATAAACAGGAATAGCCGAGAAAACCGAGCGAATTAGTTCAAGTCTAGCAGCATGAGAGAGCATGTTTGCTTTGTAAGAAGGCAACTTATTTAAAATTTATCAAGAACAAAATTGTAAGCAACCAATCTATTATTAGCAGGGAGAATGAGAGGATGACCAAGATGAGTGAAATTAGCATCAAGATTAGAAACAGGGAAAATATGCTTAATGTCTTGAATAGTAGCCTAAGAAACATGCAAGCTAAACAAGATTGCAGATTTGCTCCAGTTGGGAGTTTGGCCAGAGAGATCACAAAATTGCTGAATAAGATTCGCCATAGTCTGAGCTTCATGATGGGTGGCCTGACCACAAACCAAAAGGTCATCTGCAAATAGAAGGGAATGAACCGAAGGGCAACTTGGACCAAGAGAAATACCCTGCAAATGGTTAGCCTGAAGCGCCTCATTAAGAGCAATCGAAAGTTCATTAATGGCAATAACAAACAAGTAAGGGGACATAGGACCGCCTTGTCGAATCCCTCGAAACCTTTTAAATTTATGAGAAGGCTGCCCATTAATAAGAACAGAAAATGTGGGAGAAGAGATGCATGCATGCACTAAATTAATGAAATGAGCATGCAGCCCTTTACGAGTAAGCGCAAGAACAATGAAGTCCCATTCAAGTCTATCAAAAGCTTTAGCAAGATCAATTTTTAGCATGAAGGCATCATGTTTCCAAGATTTGAGAGAGAAAGAGTGAGCTATCTCTTGAGCAATAATAATATTATCACTAATTCTTCTACCCTCAATAAAAGCCTGTTGGGCAGGATCTATATAATCAGGAAGGTGAGGTTTAATCCTGTTAGCAAGAGATTTGGCAATGATCTTATAAACAACATTACAAAGACTAATAGGCCGGTAATCCATGGGCACTTGAGGAACAAGTTTTTTAGGAATGAGAGCAATGTTGGTGTTATTAATATGAGGAGGAAGAACTCCAGAAAGATAAAAACTAACAACAAGCTGAGTTACCTCGTCTCCAATCCAGTCCCAAGTAGCTAAATAGAACTCAACATTAAAACCATCCGGACCTGGAGAAGCATTAGGTTTCATATCCTTCAGAATCTGCAAAATCTCATGATTGTCAGGCAGAGCATAGGTGGGATCCAAAGAGCCACTGGGCCATTGTGTTGAAAGGTAAGGATTACCCACATTATCATTCGGGGAAGAGAAAATGTAGCGAAAATAGTTAACAAAGGTATTCGTGATAGCAGCAGGACTGAAATGAATCATATTATTCACATCCTTAACAGAGCAAATGGTATTTCTCTTCCTACGCTTAACAATAGCTTGGTGGAAAAAATTAGTATTACGGTCACCAGCAACAGCCCATTTGTTCTTACTACGTTGCTTATAGAACTGATTAAGTTTAGAAAGAGTGAACTCATACCTAGTAGTGAGAGAAGTTTCCAAATTATGGTCCTGTTGCTGTAAAGGAAGTTGCTGCAGTTGATTGATACGAGCTTCCAATTCCAAAAGATCATTCTGAAGAGGCTTCTTCTTCTTGCACCACATTTTCAAAGACCCTGCCAAAGAAGAGGACTTTGCTGCAAAAGAATGTGAGGGACTAGCATTCCAGGCAGATTTAGCAAAGGCATGAAAATCTTTCTCCATCAACCACCAATTTTCAAATTTGAAAGTTTGCCGAGGCTTGACAAAATTACCTTCAGTAGACACCAAAATGGGGGCATGATCACTCAAAATAATAGGCAGATTAAGAACTTTGGTATTAGGGTAATGCATGCACCACTCAGAATTAACTAAACAATGGTCAAGGCGTCTATAAATAGGATTAGAAGTGTGTTGTCTACCGCGCCAAGTATAGGCTGGACCACAATAACCAATATCAAACAAACCACAATTTTTGACAAGGGAACGGAAAGCATGCATACGATAGTAATTCACATAGCCATTACAACCATCAATATCATACAGGATGTCATTCAAGTCCCCCAAACA
Source organism: Aegilops tauschii subsp. strangulata (assembly GCF_002575655.3). Lineage (NCBI taxonomy): Eukaryota > Viridiplantae > Streptophyta > Magnoliopsida > Poales > Poaceae > Aegilops > Aegilops tauschii. Next base: position 344,287,822 of record NC_053040.3, on the reverse strand, counting down.
CATCATGGGGATACCCAGATTATCATACACAAAAGTAGAAACTTGATCCCAGATGGCACTAGTTTGCCTATGGTACGGGTCACCATATATACAAATCAAACAAAAGCTGACCCCCGAAGCTACATGAACTACTTTGGCTAAATATGTAGTGGAAAGCAGTACTATGAACAGAGACTTTAAGATCATCGGTCCACATAAGCCAAAGCCCTCCCGAAGCACCTCTAGAAGGAACAACAAAACCATTAGCAACATTAAACCTATTAACCAAATCAACAGAACGAACTTTGGAGGATTTGATTTCAGAAACAAATGTTACCTGAGCTTTCGTGGACCGCATCAAATTAGCCAAGTAAAGCATACGGTCATTGCCGAGGCCCCGGCCCATACCTCGGCAATTCCAAGCAATGGCTCTCATGGCGCCCGAGGCGCGTTAGGGCCATGCGCCGCTGCCCAAGAAGAGAAGTGAGCCAAGTCTGCAATCTGTTGACCACGAAAGTCCACTTCATCCGCGGTTTGACTGCTCCTGAGATCCACTGTGCCGCCATGACGAGAGGAACTAAGGTTATCCTAAGCTTCCATCATGGTTTGAGCTCCAGTTCCAGACAAGTCACCCCTGTTGTTGAAGTGATCCACTTGAGGAGGAGAGAAAGCCCCTTGACGGGAATTGTCTGAATCTGCAGAAATAGATCCTGTAGGAGTCCGAATTGGCCATGGGTCATAGCAAGCAGCTGCCTCATTGCTCCGTTGCTCAACCATTCCGCTCTGACTAATAGTGGTCCCGAGATTCATGCTTGTCATAACCTTACTGCTGCTTCCACACATAGCAGCGCTGTAACCCATTTGAGAGGTGCCATCAGAACGGTGCCAAGTGGAATGACTAATACGATGGCGAGAAATCCCACTAAAATGGGGACGCATACCCGTAGGCCTCCCAGATGGAGGAACATCCCATTTGCTAGGTCCAAATCGACGGCTGGCTCCCTTATCTGCTGTATGTTTGGGTGTAGCAAGGGCAACTGTGGCGGCTCCCAAAGTACCAGCTTGAGCTGCTGGGCCGTGGACAAGAACATCGGCGGGCGGAGCTCCGAGAATGCCCAATCCAGCATGAGTCTGCCTCTTGGGACGAGACACGACTCCGATCGGACCCGCATCAGCCGCGAAACCCTTCTGTGCTTCAGCACCTTCTCCATCACCAGGCACCCCGAGCCGCTTTGGCAGTGGGAGAGCCAAACCAGAGAGCGATTCCGACGGCCTTTTGGGACTGAATCTAGGAGAGGCCGGCGGAAGGCGATGGGAATCTGATGGAGGAGACTTATGGGGGGAAAGAGGAATAAAAGACTCTTTCTCACTAAGAATTTTGTCCTCCATAGCTGCTGAGATTGCAGTAGCAGTAGAAGTCTGAATGATGTGAGCAGCAGAGTGAGCGGGTAGACTGGGCAAATATGGGAGAGAAATAGGATTTGCAGGTGCATTCTGGTGGAAGGCATCTGGGATTGAAGACGAAGGGATAATAGAAGGGGACTGAGCAAAAGAAGTAGACTGTCCCTTATGCATCTGACTAGGTTGAATATTCTGCTAACGCAAATCTGGGCCATCACATTGCTTAAGAATGTTCACTTGTACATGAGGTGTGTATGGGAGATCTAAAAGAGACTGAGTTAATGGGCCAGACTGATTTGCATCTCCCAGCTGAGCCGGGACAGACAGAGAAGCAGACTGCTGGGCTGAGAATGTGAGCAATTGAACTGTATTGCCTCCCGCGTTATTGCACTGCTTAGTTTGCACATCATCATTAACTGCAGTAGGTCGACGCAAAATAACTCCGGCTAACACCATGGCATCACCGCTTGGACCATGGTCTGCAGACTAAGCAACCATGGAAGGAGCAACACTCTTCTGAAATTGCTTCTGTTGAAAATGCATCTCTGAATTTGATGTATCACCTTGCTGAAGTCGCTGAATCTGCTTATGAATTTCCTTCGGTGATAATTCTTTATTAACTACTTGTGAAACACCTCCCTCATCAGAGACCTTAAATTTCTCCTTAGAACTTTGCATGAATTGTTTCTGCAATCGAACTAGCTGCGGATTCAGAAAAGTTGAGAAAGAATCCATATCCTCCTGTATTTCGGAGTTCAGGTGTTTCGGAATGAGGTCGACATTAACCATCCATTGACCAAACCTAACTGAAGGAATTTGATCAAGAGAAATCTGGAGCCTTTGCCTTGAAATGAGGAGATTGTTCCTAGTAGGACAATACTGAACACTATGAAACATGAGCCCACAGAAAGTACAAATTCGACCAATCCTTTCATAAAACAAGTATATCCAAGCAGCAAGATCTTTGGCAAAAGAGACCCAAATCTTATCTCTAACTGAGATATTTACCTTAGCCTTGATTGTACCCCACATGTAGTCTGGTTTTGCATGAATCATAGCCTGACTGAATGGATGAAATTCTGATAATTGACCAACACTTTGCAAAATCTTAGTTAACAACTCCTAGGATCTAAATCTTGGAGGAACACCATACACACGGACAGTGATGAAGATTACATCAAACTTGTAGTCCTGAATATTTCTAGTCTGATCCTCTGGATCCATCCACTCAAGTAAGAAATTATCCGAACCCATACTCCAGGGCTGACGAGTAATCACAAACATAGCTGCCTCCAAAGAGCGGAAATGCGCAACAAAGATGTACCTTGAAAGCTATGAAATCCCATGATAATTTTCTCTCCAGGCCCGAGACATGGACTGCTGAACCACTTGTAGAGAAAGAACTCTCAGAGATCCTCCAGTAACCGCAAGCTTCATAAGTATATTGTACCTGCTATCTTGTCCCTGCTCTTCCTTATTTTGGTCTGCCTGAATATGAAGAACTTCTGGATCTTGGATTGATAAGCTTTGCATATTGATTTCAATCCCAGGATCTGGTTGAAGAGATCCTGGAGGAATCATGAGCACTCCGTTATCTTGCTCCTCCACGAGATCTTGCCCCTCCATCAGCCTCTTCTTCAAGAACAGATCCTCAAGAACAGCAAAAGCAGCAAAGCAACCAAGGAAACAGACTGCAAAGAACGGAAAGGAGAAGCAGGAGGAGAGAAATCAATTAGATTGAGGAGAAGAGGTAGGCGGAGAAAGGGAGGAGGAGAGGAAAAGATAGGATAAGAGTTGGGAGCTAAAGCGGCAAGACGCCAGTCCAGAAAAGCCGTCGACTCGACATTTCAGATCCAAGACCGTACATCTTTCATGTGTTTCCGCCTCCGACGCTACGTAAATGGCTTACGGCTTTGGCCACAGGGGAAGAGATCGGTGCACCCAGCCGCTGGAGCGACGACAGCCAGCCGTGGCCGTGGCCGTACGCTCGCTGCTGTTGGAAAGTTTCCAGCGGAGTAGTTGCTCGTACGTGCATGTAGGGGGTAGCCGGTGCATGCGGTTAGTGGCCAATGTGGTGGTTAGTTAAGCTAGTGCGTACGAGACTTGCAGTGTGGCCGTGTGTACTAAAGTTGTAGTCCCATTCGTGTGGGATCAGTTTGTGCTGAAAATACAGAAAAGCCGTCGGTGCGGCGATTCATGGCAGTCGCGATTAAAGATGCGCCTGCGGTAGTCGGACGAGCTAGTTGATTCTGCACGTGCACACCAAGTAGGCAGATGACCAAGTGGATTGATTCCATGTGAACCTAGTCCGACCTGCCGATTGCTTCCGGCGAAACGTGTAAATACACAAGCCGTGCTTGATCGATTCTTCCAGGAGACAACACGCACGTACGTAGCAAGCTAGCTACCAAAGCTAGCAGCCTGCTGGATCGATCTTGAGGCTAGGCTAGTTATGCTATGTATGTACGTATAATATAAACTACCAGCCGCTGATTCATCGGTATTGCCGATTAACTAGCTATGCAAGTTTACCGCAAAAAAGCAAAAAAAACTAGCTATGCATATGCATGCACAACATCCGTTGAACATCTGTTGAACATCCATAAAACATGAGTGAATTGTTTGCTTTTTTTATTACATTCACGATAGTTACACAAATGCACTAGGGGCAACTTGGTCTTTTCACCTCACACTTAACGCCGTTAGTGTCTAAAATGGACGGAAGTGTCATTTAAGGAACAAAAATTACTTTAGGTGACAAATAGGGTAGAAAATTTTATTTTGGGCCAAATAGGGAACCAAACTTTAAGAAAGGGCCAAATAAGGAATTCTCTCCCTATGCACAAGGATTTTGTGAGCAAATAACTTATGGGAACAAGAATCAACTTGCATAGGAAGGCAAAACAAGTGCAACTTCAAAAATTTCAGCACATAGAGAGGAAACTTGATATTATTGCAATATGTAAGAGCACATGTTCCTCTCTCATAATAATTTTCAGTAGCATCATGAATGAATTCAACAATATAACCATCACATAAAGAATTATTCTCATGATGCACAAGCATATAAATTTTACTACTCTCCGCATAAGCAAAGTTCTTCGCATTCCTAGTAGTGGGAGCAAACTCAAGAAAATAACTATCATGTGAGGCATAATCCAATTGAAAATTAAAATCATGATGACAAGTTTCATGGTTATCATTGTTCTTTATAGCATTCATGTCATCACAATAATCATCATAGATAGCAACTTTGTTCTCATAATCAATTGGAACCTCTTTCGAAATAGTGGATTCATCACTAAATAAAGTCATGACCTCTCCAAATCCACTTTCATAAATATTATAATATTGAACACCCTCCAAAATAGTGGGATCATTACCTAAAGTTGACACTCTTCCAAACCCACTTTCATCAATATAATCATCATAAATAGGAGGCATGCTATCATCATAACAAATATTTTCATCAAAACTTGGGGGACAAAAAATATCATCTTCATCAAACATAGCATCCCCAAGCTTGTGGCTTTGCATATCATTAGCATCATGGATATTCAAGGAATTCATACTAACAACATTGCAAACATGCTCATCATACAAAGATTTTATACCAAACATTTTAATGCATTCTTCTTCTAACACTTTGGCACAATTATCAGAATCCTTATTTTCATGAAAGACATTAAAAAGATGAAGCATATGAGGCAACCTCAATTCCATTTTTTGTAGTTTTCTTTTATAAACTAAACTAGTGATAAAACAAGAAACTAAAAGATTCGATTGAAAGATCTAAAGATATACCTTCAAGCACTAACCTCCCCGACAACGGCGCCAGAAAAGAGCTTGATGTCTACTATGCAACCTTCTTCTTATAGACGTTGTTGGGCCTCCAAGTGCAGAGGTTTGTAGGACAGTGGCAAATTTCCTTCAAGTGGATGACCTAAGATTTATCAATCCGTGGGAGGCATAGGATGAAGATGGTCTCTCTCGAACAACCCTGCAACCAAATAACAAAGGGTCTCTTGTGTCCCCAACACACCAATTACAATGGTAAATTGTATAGGTGCACCAGTTCGGCGAAGAGATGGTGATACCAGTGCAATATGGATAGTAGATATAGGTCTTTGTAATCTGAAAATATAAAAACAGCAAGGTAACTAGTAACAGAAGTGAGCGAAAACGGTATTGCAATGCTTGGAAACAAGGCCTAGGGTTCATACTTTAACTAGTGCAAGTTCTCTCAACAATGATAACATAATTAGATCATATAACAATCCCTCAACATGCAACAAAGAGTCACTCCAAAGTCACTAATAGCGGAGAACAAACGAAGAGATTATTGTAGGGTACGAAACCACCTCAAGTTATTCTTTCTGATCGATCTATTGGGCAATTCCTATAAGTGTCACAAACAGCCCTAGAGTTCGTACTAAAATAACACCTTAAGATACACATCAACCAAAACCCTAATGTCACCTAGATACTCCAATGTCACCACAATTATCCGCGGGTTTGATTATACAATATGCATCACACAATCTCAGATTCATCTATTCAAACCAACACAAAGAACTTCAAAGAGTGCCCCAAAGTTTCTACCGGAGAGTCAAGACGAAAACGTGTGCCAACCCCTATGCATAAGTTCACAAGGTCACAGAACCCGCAAGTTGATCACCAAAACATACATCAAGTAGATCACGTAAATATCCCGAGATATATTGCCATGCAACTTCCATCATCATCATATACATGACTTGAGCATTTATTGTCATATTGCTTTGCATGATCGTAAGATGATGTTTTCATGGCTTGTCCGTTTTTTGATGGCATTGCTACGCTAGATCATTGCACATCCCGGTACACCGCCGGAGGCATTCATATAGAGTCATATCTTTGTTCTAGTATCGAGTTGTAAGTAAATAAAAGTGTGATGATCATGATTATTAGAGCATTGCCCCAGTGAGGAAAGGATGATGGATACTATGATTCCCCCACAAGTCGGGATGAGACTTCGGATGAAAAAAAAAGGCCAAAAAAAAGAGAAGGCCCAAAAAAAAGAGAGAAAAAGAGAGAAGGGGCAGTGCTACTATCCTTTTACCACACTTGTGCTTCAAAGTAGCACCATGTTCTTCATATAGAGAGTCTCTTGAGTTATCACTTTCATATACTAGTGGGAATTTTCATTATAGAACTTGGCTTGTATATTCCAACGATGGGCTTCCTCAAATGCCCTAGGTCTTCATGAGCAAGCAAGTTGGATGCACACCCACTTAGTTTCAGTTTGAGCTTTGATATACTTATAGCTCTAGTGCATCCGTTGCATGGCAATCCCTACTCCTCGCATTGACATCAATTGATGGGCATCTCCATAGCCCATTGATTAGCCGCGTCGATGTGAGACTTTCTCCTTTTTTGTCTTCTCCACATAACCCCCATCATCATATTCTATTCCACCTATAGTCCTATGTCCATGGCTCACGCTCATGTATTGCGTGAAAGTTGAAAAGGTTTGAGAACATCAAAAGTATGAAACAATTGCTTGGCTTGTCATCGTGGTTGTGCATGATGTGAATATTTTGTGTGGTGAAGATGGAGCATAGCCAGACTATATGATTTTGTAGGGATAACTTTCTTTGGCCATGTTATTTTGAAAAGACATGATCGCTTTATTAGTAGGCTTGAAGTATTATTGTTTTTATGACAAATGATAGACTATTGGTTTGAATCACTCGTGTCTTAATATTCATGCCATGATTAGATACATGATCAAGATTATGCTAGGTAGCATTCCACATAAAAAAATATCTTTTTATCATTTAACTACTCGAGGACGAGCAGGAATTAAGCTTGGGGATGCTGATATTTCTCCGTCGTATCTATAATTTTTGATTGTTCCATGCCAATATTCTACAACTTTCATATAATTTTGGCAACTTTTTATATTATTTTTGGGACTAACATATTGATCCAGTGCCCAGTGCCAGTTCCTGTTTGTTGCATGTTTTATGTTTCGTAGAAACCCCATATCAAACGGAGTCCAAACGGGATAAAAACGGACGGAGAATTATTTTGGAATATTTGTGATTTTTGGGAAGTAAAATCAACGCGAGACGGTGCCCGAGGTGGCCACGAGGGTGGGGCCCACGCCCACTCCAGGTGGGCGCGCCCCCCACCCTCGTGGGCCCCTCGTAAGGCGGTTGATGCTCTACTTTGGCCGCAAGAAAGCTATTTTTTGGAAAAAGATCTGGGCGAAGGTTTGAATCCAATCGGAGTTACGGATCTCCATATATATACGAAACGGTGGAAGGGCAGCAGACGAGAACGCAGAAACAAAGAGAGACAGAGAGATAGATCCAATCTCGGAGGGGCTCTCGCCCCTCCCACGCCATGGAGGCCAAGGACCAGAGGGGAAACCCTTCTCCCATCTAGGGAGGAGGTCAAGGAAGAAGAAGACGAAGGGCCCCCCTCTCCCCTTCTCTTCCGGTGGCGCCGGAACGCTGCCGTGGCCATCATCATCACCGCAATCTTCACCAACAACTTCACCGCCATCATCACCAACTCCCCCCCCTCTATGCAGCGGTGTAACTGATAACCCACAAGTATAGGGGATCGCAACAGTTTTCGAGGGTAGAGTATTCAACCCAAATTTATTGATTCGACACAAGGGGAGCCAAAGAATATTCTCAAGTATTAGCAGTTGAGTTGTCAATTCAACCGCACCTGGATAACTTAGTATCTGCAGCAAAGTATTTAGTAGCAAAGTAATATGGAAGTAAAGGTAACGGTAGCAAAAGTAATATTTTTGGGTTTTGTAGTGATTGTAACAGTAGCAACGGAAAAGTAAATAAGCGAAGAACAATATGTGAAAAGCTCGTAGGCATTGGATCGGTGATGGAGAATTATGGCGGATGTGGTTCATCATGTAACAGTCATAACATAGGGTGGCACAGAACTAGCTCCAATTCATCAATGTAATGTAGGCATGTATTCCGAATATAGTCATACGTGCTTATGGAAAAGAACTTGCATGACATCTTTTGTCCTACCCTCCCGTGGCAGCGGGGTCCTAATGGAAACTAAGGGATATTAAGGCCTCCTTTTAATAGAGTACCGGACCAAAGCATTAACACATAGTGAATACACGAACTCCTCAAACTACGGTCATCACCGGGAGTGGTCCCGATTATTGTCACTTCGGGGTTGCCGGATCATAACACATAGTAGGTGACTATAGACTTGCAAGATAGGATCAAGAACTCACATATATTCATGAAAACATAATAGGTTCAGATCTGAAATCATGGCACTCGGGCCCTAGTGACAAGCATTAAGCATAGCAAAGTCATAGCAACATCAATCTCAGAACATAGTGGATACTAGGGATCAAACCCTAACAAAACTAACTCGATTACATGATAGATCTCATCCAACCCATCACCGTCCAGCAAGCCAACGATGGAATTACTCACACACGGCGGTGAGCATCATGAAATTGGTGATGGAGGATGGTTGATGATGACGACGGCGACGGATTCCCCTCTCCGGAGCCCCGAATGGACTCCAGATCAGCCCTCCCGAGAGGTTTTAGGGCTTGGCGGCGGCTCCGTATCGTAAAACGTGATGAATCCTTCTCCCCGATTTTTTCTCCCCGAAAGTGAATATATGGAGTTGGAGTTGAGGTCGGTGGAGCGTCAGGGGGCCCACGAGGTAGGGGGGCGCCCTAGGGGGGTAGGCGCGCCCCCACCCTCGTGGACAGGGTGTGGGCCCCCTGACGTGGATTTTTCTTCCAGTATTTTTCTTATTTTCCAAATAGATGTTCCGTGGAGTTTCAGGTCATTCCGAGAACTTTTGTTTCTGCACATAAATAACACCATGGAAAGTCTGCTGAAAACAGCGCCAGTCCAGGTTAGTTCCATTCAACTCATGCAAGTTAGAGTCCAAAACAAGGGCAAAAGTGTTTGGAAAAGTAGATACGACGGAGATGTATCAAGTCCCCCAAGCTTAAACCTTTGCTTGTCCTCAAGCAATTCAGTTGATAAACTGAAAGTGATAAAGAAAAACTTTTACAAACTCTGTTTGCTCTTGTTGTTGTAAATATGTAAAGCCAGCATTCAAGTTTTCAGCAAAGATTATGACTAACCACATTTGCAATAACTCCTAAGTCTCATGTTTACTCATATCAATAGCATAATCAACTAGCGAGCCATAATAATAGATCTCGGATGACAACACTTTCTCAAAACAATCATGATATGATATAATAAGATGGTATCTCGCTAGCCCTTTCTGAGACCGCAAAACATAAATGCATAGCACCTTTAAAGATCAAGGACTGACTAAACATTGTAATTCATGGTACAAGAGATCCAGTCATAGTCATACCCAATATAAATTAATAGTAATGGATGCAAATGACAGCTGCGCTCTCCAGCTAGTGCTTTTTAATAAGAGGGTGATGACTCAACATAGAAGTAAATAGATAGGCCCTTCGCAGAGGGAAGCAGGGATTTGTAGAGGTGCCACAGCTCGGTTTTGAAATAGAGATAAATAATATTTTGAGCGGCATACTTTCATTGTCAACATAGCAACCGAGAGATGGCGATATCTTCCATGCTACACACATTATAGGCGGTTCCCAAACAAAATGGTAAAGTTTATACTCCCCCTCCACCAACAAGCATCAATCCATGACTTGCTCGAAACAACGAGTGTCTCCAACTAGCAACAGTCCTAGGGGAGTTTTGTTTGCAATTAATTTGATTTAGTTTGCATAAAGCATGGGACTGGGCATCCCGGAGACCAGCCATTTTCTCGTGAATGAGGAGCGGAGTCCACTCCTCTTGAGAATAACCCGCCTAGCATGGAAGATACGGACAACCCTCGTTGATACATGAGCTATTCGAGCATACAAAACAGAATGTTTATTTGAAGGTTTAGAGTTTGGCACATACAAATTTACTTGGAACGGCAGGTAGATACCGCATATAGGAAGGTATAGTGGACTCATATGGAATAACTTTGGGGTTTAAGGGATTGGATGCACAAGCAATATTCCCGCTTAGTACAAGTGAAGGCTAGCAAAAGACTGGGAAGCGACCAACTAGAGAGCGACAACAGTCATGAACATGCATTAAAATTAATAAACATTGAGTACAAGCATGAGTAGGATATAATCCACCATGAACATAAATATCGTGAAGGCTATGTTGATTTGTTTCAACTACATGTGTGAACATGTGCCAAGTCGAGTCACTTAAATCATTCAAAGGAGGATACCACCCCACTATACCACATCACAACCATTTTAATAGCATGTTGGCACGCAAGGTAAACCATTATAACTCATAGCTAATCAAGCATGGCACGAGCAACTATGATCTCTAATTGTCATTGCAAACATGTTTATTCATAATAGGCTGAATCAGGAACGATGAACTCATCATATTTACAAAAACAAGAGAGGTCGAATTCATACCAGCTTTTCTCATCTCAGTCAGTCCATCATATATCGTCATATTTGGCTCTCACTTGCACGACCGAACGAAGTGAAAATAATAAGAGTGCACGTGCATTGGACTAAGCTGGAATCTGCGAGCATTCAATAAACAGGAGAAGACAAGGCAATATGGGCTCTTGGTTAAATCAACAATAATGCATATAAGAACCACTTCAACAATTTAATCATGGTCTTCTCCTATCGACCCCCAAAGAAAAGAAAAGAAAAGAAATACAAACTATTTACACGGGAAAGCTCCCAACAAGCAAAAGAAGAACAGGAAATATTTTTGGGTTTTCTTTTTTAATTATTACTACTACAGCAAGAAAGGTAAACTAACTAAAAGCTACTACTATTTTTTTGGTTTTTCTTAAGGTTTAACAAACACACAAGAAGAAAGCAAGAAAAAGAAAATAAACTAGCATGGATATTACAGTGAAAGAGTATGAGCACCGACATCTAGCAATGAGTGTGTGGACATAAATGTAATGTCGGTGGGAAATACGTACTCCCCCAAGCTTAGGCTTTTGGCCTAAGTTGGTTTATTGCCACGGATGGCCTGGCGGATATCCGTAATTGTAGCCGAGGTCGTACTGAGATGCAGCGGCTATCGCTTCCTGAGCTGCGGCGTGGCGGCGAGCTGCCTCCGCCCTCCTCTCGTACTCATCTGCCTCCTCTCTGGTAATAACATATCTTCCTTTTGCCTGATAATCAAACAAGGCAGGAGTTGGGAGAGTAATACGGACAGCACGACGTCTGTCAAAGATTAAGCGATACCGGAGAGGTGATTCATTCCTCTCGACAAACTAGTGGTGGACCATAGCATTATAGTCTAAATAAGTAGGAGGCAACTCAATATCATCCTCACGAACGTCCACACCAAGAAAATCAGCTAAGCGGGTTGCATAAATTCCTCCAAAGAAATCTCCATTAAATCTATTATGATGCAACCTACATGCAACAATGGCTCCCAAATTATAAGATTTGTCTCCCAACACGGCACTCCTAAGAATACTAAGGTCAGGGACACACATATGACATGCTTCATCTTTACCATTTATGCACCTACCTATGAAGAGAGCAAAATAATGTATAGCAGGAAAATGAATGTTCCCTATGGTAGCTTGTGCTATATCTCTAGATTCCCCCACAGTTATACTAGCAAGAAAATTTCTAAATTCAGATTTGCGGGGTTCACTAGCACTACCCCATTGTGGAAGTTTGCAAGCAGTAGTAAAATCCTCTAAGTCCATGGTATAAGATTTTTCATAAAGATCAAACAGGACCGTTGGAGAATTACGTGAAGATGAAAATTCAAACCTCCTCACAAAGGAACTAGTGAGATAGTGGTATTGGCTGCACTTCTCTGCCTTGAAGCTCACAAGATCAGCGTTACGCAAATATGCGTTAAATTCTTCCTTGATTCCCGCTCGATCCATAAAGTTCTCTGAAGGCCATTCACAAGGCCGCACTAGAGCGTCCCTTGGTGGCTCATCGTCAGCATCACGCATTGCAAGCCTGGGTCCTTGCTTCCTTGAAGAACCACCTTGGAACATTTTCCTAAGCATATTTCTTCCTCTGAAAAATTTCTGAAATTTTTAGTAACTTCAAATAAAAGTGAACCAAGCTCAACAAAATTGATAGCAACTACTCCTACAAGTGACTAGAGCCTATATCAAGCATTAGAACTACTTGGAACCATATAAATTTTACATGCAAGCTCAAGAACATGGTCACCTAGGCAACACAAATTTGCAATGAATAAAGCACTAGAACAAAAACTAATTGGACCAATGGAGGAGTCACATACCAAGGAACAATCCCCCCAAGCAGTTTTGTGAGAGGTGCTTTGAGCAAGGAGATCGAAAATCGCAGCAAAATGAGCTAGAACTCGTGCTTGAGCTGGATATTGGTGTTTGTGGGAGGAAGAAGAAGTGTGTGGGTGCAGGAATAAGTGGAGGGGGCCCACCGTGGGCCCACGAGGCAGGGGGGCGCGCCCAGGGGGTAGGGCGCTCCCTCCACTCTCGTGGCCAGGTGCTTGCCCCTCCTGCTGTGTTCTCAGTGCCAGATATTCTCAAATATTCTAGAAAAAATCATATTCCATTTTTAGGGCATTTGGAGAACTTTTATTTTTGGGGTATTTTTATATTGCACGGATAAATCAGAAAACAGACAGAAAAAATACTATTTTTTTACTTTATTTCAACTAAATAACAGAAAGTAGAGAGAGGGTACAGAAGGTTGTGCCTTCTAGTTTCATCCATCTCATGCTCATCAAAAGGAATCCACTAACAAGGTTGATCAAGTCTTGTTAACAAACTCATTCCGACTAACATGGAACCGGAGAAATTTCGAATGACACTATGTTACCTCAACGGGGATATGCACATCCCCTATAATAAGAATATCATATTTCTTCTTGACAGTAGGTAGAGGAAATTCAAAACCTCCAAATATAATCGATGGAATTTTTCCAATAGAATTGATACTGTGGACCTGAGGTTGTTTCCTCGGAAAGTGTACCGTATGCTTATTACAATTAACATGAAAAGTGACATTTCCTTTGTTGCAATCAATAACAGCCCCTGCAGTATTCAAAAAAGGTCTTCCAAGAATAATAGACATACTATCGTCCTCGGGAATATCAAGAATAACAAAGTCCGTTAAAATAGTAACGTTTGCAACCACAACAGGCACATCCTCACAAATACCGACAGGTATAGCAGTTGATTTATCAGCCATTTGCAAAGAGATTTCAGTGGGTGTCAACTTATTCAAATCAAGTCTACTATATAAAGAGAGAGGCATAACACTAACACCGGCTCCAAGATCACATAAAGCAGTTTTAACATAGTTTCTTTTAATGGAGCATGGTATAGTTGGTACTCCTGGATCTCCAAGTTTCTTAGGTATTCCACCCTTAAAAGTGTAATTAGCAAGCATGGTGGAAATTTCAGCTTCCGGTATCTTTCTTTTATTAGTAACAATTGCTTTCATATACTTAGCATAAGGATTCATTTTGAGCATATCAGTTAATCGCATACGCAAAAAGATAGGTCTAATCATTTCAGCAAAGCGCTCAAAATCCTCATCATCCTTTTTCTTGGATGGTTTGGGAGGAAAAGGCATGGGTTTCTGAACCCATGGTTCCCTTTCTTTACCATGTTTCCTAGAAACAAAGTCTCTTTTATCATAACGTTGATTCTTTGATTGTGGGTTATCAAGATCAACAGCAGGTTCAATTTCTACATCATTGTCATTACTAGTTTGAGCATCAACATGAACATCATCATTAACATTTTCATTAGGTTCATGTTCATTACCAGATTGTGTTTCAGCATCAGAAATAGATATATCATTTGGATTCTCAGGTGGTTCAGCAATAGGTTCACTAGAAGCATGCAAAGTCCTATCATTTTTCTTTTTCTTCTTTTTAGAAGGACTAGGTGCATCAATATTATTTCTCTGAGAATCTTGCTCAATTCTCTTAGGATGGCCTTCAGGATACAAAGGTTCCTGAGTCATTTTACCAGTTCTAGTAGCCACTCTAACAACATAATCATTTTTCTTACTATTCATTTCATTGAGCAAATCATTTTGAGCTTTAAGTACTTGTTCCACTTGAGTGGTAACCATAGAAGCATGTTTAGTAATGAGTTTAAGTTCACCTTTAACTCTAGACATATAATCACCCAAGTGTTCAAGCATATCGGAATTGTATTTCAATTGTCTACCAAAATAAGCATTGAAGTTTTCTTGTTTGACAATAAAATTATCAAACTCTTCTAAGCATTGTCTAGCAGACTTATAGTGAGGAATATCACATTCATCCAATCTATAGAGAGAATTTACCTTTACTACCTGTGTCGGGTTATCAAGACCATGAGTTTCTTCAATAGGTAATGGATTAAGATCATATGTTTCTTCAACAGGCGGTAGATTAAGACCATGTATTTCTTCAATAGGAGGTAAATTCTTAACGTCTTCAGCTTTAATACCTTTTTCTTTCATAGATTTATTTGCCTCTTGCATATCTTCAGGACTGAGAAATAGAACACCTCTCTTCTTCGGAGTTGGTTTAGGAATAGGTTCAGGAATTGGCTCAGGAGCTGGCTCAGGAAGTGTCCAATTATTTTCATTTGTCAACATATTATTCAATAGAATTTCAGCTTCATCCGGTGTTCTTTCCCTGAAAACAGAACCAGCACAACTATCCAGGTAATCTCTGGAAGCATCGGTTAGTCCATTATAAAAGATATCAAGTATTTCATTTTTCTTGAGAGGATGATCAGGCAAAGCATTAAGTAATTGGAGAAGCCTCCCCAAGCTTGTGGGAGACTCTCTTCTTCAATTTGTACAAAATTGTATATTTCCCTCAAAGCAGCTTGTTTCTTATGAGCAGGGAAATATTTAGCAGATAAGTAATAAATCATATCCTGGGGACTACGCACACAACCAGGATCAAGAGAATTAAACCATATCTTAGCATCACCCTTTAATGAGAACGGAAATATTTTAAGGATATAAAGGTAGCGTGTTCTCTCATCATTAGTGAATAGGGTGGCTATATCATTTAATTTAGTAAAATGTGCCACAACAATTTCAGACTCATAGCCATGAAAAGGATCAGATTCAACCAAAGTAATTATATCAGGATCAACAGAGAATTCATAATCCTTATCAGTAACACAGATAGGTGAAGTAGCAAAAGCAGGGTCAGGTTTCATTCTAGCATTAAGAGATTGCTGCCTCCATTTAGCTAATAACCTCTTGAGTTCATATCTATCTTTGCAAGCTAAAATAGCTAAAGCAGCTTCTTTTTCAAAAACATAACCCTCAGGAATAACAGGCGAGTCTTCATAATCACTTTCATCTATATAATCAGTTTCAATAATTTCTTTCTCTCTAACCCTAGCAATTTGTTCATCAAGAAATTCACTAAGTGGCACAGTAGTATCAAGCGTGGAAGTAGTTTCATCATAAGTATCATGCATAGCAGAAGTGGCATCATCAATAACATGCGACATACCAGAACGAATAGCAGAAGCAAGTTTAGGTGTCGCAAGCTTACTCAAAACAGAAGGTGAATCAAGTGCAGAGCTAGATGGCAGTTCCTTACCTCCCCTCGTAGTTGAGGGATAAATTGTTGTCTTAGCATCTTTCAAGTTCTTCATAGTGACCAGCAGATATAAATCCCAAGTGACTCAAAGAATAGAGCTATGCTCCCCGGCAACGGCGCCAGAAAATAGTCTTGATAACCCACAAGTATAG
The DNA here is from genome assembly GCF_002575655.3 of Aegilops tauschii subsp. strangulata. Taxonomy (NCBI): domain Eukaryota; kingdom Viridiplantae; phylum Streptophyta; class Magnoliopsida; order Poales; family Poaceae; genus Aegilops; species Aegilops tauschii. Next base: position 344,271,672 of record NC_053040.3, on the reverse strand, counting down.
GGGATCGCAACAGTTTTCGAGGGTAGAGTATTCAACCCAAATTTATTGATTCGACACAAGGGGAGCCAAAGAATATTCTCAAGTATTAGCATTTGAGTTGTCAATTCAACCACACCTGGATAACTTAGTATCTGCAGCAAAGTATTTAGTAGCAAAGTAATATGGAAGTAACGGTAATAGTAGCAAAAGTAATATTTTTGGGTTTTGTAGTGATTGTAATAGTAGCAACGGAAAAGTAAATAAGCGAAGAACAATATGTGAAAAGCTCGTAGGCATTGGATCGGTGATGGAGAATTATGCCGGATGTGGTTCATCATGTAACAGTCATAACATAGGGTGACACAGAAGTAGCTACAATTCATCAATGTAATGTAGGCATGTATTCTGAATATAGTCATACGTGCTTATGGAAAAGAACTTGCATGGCATCTTTTTTCCTACCCTCCCGTGGCAGCGGGGTCCTAATGGAAACTAAGGGATATTAAGGCCTCCTTTTAATAGAGTACCGGACCAAAGCATTAACACATAGTGAATACACGAACTCCTCAAACTACGGTCATCACCGGGAGTGGTCCCGATTATTGTCACTTCGGGGTTGTCGGATCATAACACATAGTAGGTGACTATAGACTTGCAAGATAGGATCAAGAACTCACATATATTCATGAAAACATAATAGGTTCAGATTTGAAATCATGGCACTCGGGCCCTAGTGACAAGCATTAAGCATAGCAAAGTCATAGCAACATCAATCTCAGAACATAGTGGATACTAGGGATCAAACCCTAACAAAACTAACTCGATTACATGATAGATCTCATCCAACCCATCACCGTCCAGCAAGCCTACGATGGAATTACTCACGCACGGCGGTGAGCACCATGAAATTGGTGATGGAGGATGGTTGATGATGACGACGGCGACGGATTCCCCTCTCCGGAGCCCCAAACGGACTCCAGATCAGCCCTCCCGAGAGGTTTTAGGGCTTGGCGGCGGCTCCGTATCATAACACGCGATGAATCCTTCTCTCCGTTTTTTTCTCCCCGAAAGTGAATATATGGAGTTGGAGTGGAGGTCGGTGGAGCGTCAGGGGGCCCACGAGGTAGGGGGCGCGCCCTAGGGGGGTAGGCGCGCCCCCCACCCTCGTGGACAGGGTGTGGGCCCCCTGACATGGATTTTTCTTACAGTATTTTTATTATTTTCCAAATAGATGTTCCGTGGAGTTTCAGGTCATTCCGAGAAATTTTGTTTCTGCACATAAATAACACCATGGAAAGTCTGCTGAAAACAGCGCCAGTCCGGGTTACTTCCATTCAAATCATGCAAGTTAGAGTCCAAAACAAGGGCAAATGTGTTTGGAAAAGTAGATACGACGGAGACGTATCAGTAACCTCTCTCTTACCCGCTGTAATCTCTACTTAAACATGGTGCTCAACGCTATATATTATTTCCCAATGATGTATGGCTATCCTATGATGTTTGAGTAGATCGGTTTTGTCCTATGGGTTAATTGATGATCGTGATTGGTTTGAGTTGCATGTTTTATTATTGGTGTTGTCCTATGGTGCTCTCCGTGTTGCACAAGCGTGAGGGATTTCCGCTGTAGGGTTTGCAATATGTTCATGATTTGCTTATGGTGGGTGGCGTGAGTGACAGAAGCACAAACCCGAGTAAGTAGGTTGTTTGCGTATGGGATAAAGAGGACTTGATACTTTAATGCTATGGTTGGGTTTTACCTTAATGAATCTTTAGTAGTTGCGGATGCTTGCTAGAGTTCCAATCATAAGTGCATATGATCCAAGCAGAGGAAGTATGTTAGCTTATGCCTCTCCCTCAAATAAAATTGCAATAGTGATTACCGGTCTAGTTATCGATTGCCTAGGGACAAATAACTTTCTCGTGACAAAAAGCTCTCTACTAAAACTAACTTAGTTGTGTCTTCATCTAAACAGCCCCTACTTTTTATTACGTGCTCTTTATTATCTTGCAAACCTATCCGAAAACACCTACAAAGTACTTCTAGTTTCATACTTGTTTCCGGTAAAGCAAACGTCAAGTGTGCATAGAGTTGTATCGGTGGTCGATAGAACTTGAGGGAATATTTGTTCTACCTTTAGCTCCTCGTTGGGTTCGACACTCTTACTTATCGAAAGAGGCTACAATTGATCCCATATACTTGTGGGTTATCAAGACCTTTTTCTGGCGCCGTTGCCGGGGAGCAATAGCGTGGGGTGAATATTCTGTTGTGTGCTTGTTTGCTTTATCACTAAGTAATTTTTATTTGCTTTTCTTAGTTGTTCTCTATCTTTAGTTATGGATATGGAACACGAAATACGAAAAAAAATTAGGTGTACTTGCTACTCATGGAGATGAGGAACCTCCTAAAACCCTCGATGCTCGTTATGTCACAGATATTATGTACTACTTTGATAATCCAGAGAAAACCCCATTCAATTTGGTAATGGAAGTAACGTGGGATCAACGTGAATACTTTAGGGATTATCGCTTGACACAAAAAGGGAAACTATTATGGGATCAAATTTATATATTGAAGTGGTATGCTCGGCAAGTATGCTTGAGTTATGATTATACTTGTTGCTCTAGGATGAAGGCTCCACACCTTACCTTTTCATGCAAATTTAATGATAATGAAACCTTAGCTTCTTATGCTAATGGTATATATGATTACTATGATGTGGAACAAATAGAAGAATTTGTTGCTTTTAAGGGTGCTTATGAAATTGAATCTTTGTTTGAAAAGTATGAAGCTTTTGATGATGATGTTTATAGGCCTGAAAATTTAGCTATCCTAAAATATTGCTATGATAATTATGAATATAATTCCGATATTAATGCACTTATTGAGAAAGTCTCCGCTGTCCAAGAAGAGACTAATATTTTGCAGGAATCTATGGAAGAAGAAATTGATGAAATTGTGAGCTCATTGGATGAAAAAGATGATGAGGAGAGCGAAGAACAAAAGGAGGAAGAGCGGATTAGCTACCCGTGTCCACCTTCTAATGAGAGTAACTCTTCAACTCATACATTGTTTAATTTCCCTTTGTGCTTACCGAAGGATGATTGCTATGATGACTATTATGATCCCGTTGATTCTCTTGAAATATCCCTTTTTGATGATGCTTGCTATGCTTGTGGCCAAGATGCCAATATGAATTATGCTTATGGAGATGAACTTGCTATAGTTCCTTATGTTAAACATGAAATTGTTGCTATTGCACCCACGCATGATAGTCCTATTATCTTTTTGAATTCTCCCAACTACACTATATCGGAGAAGTTTACCCTTATTAAGGATTATATTGATGGGTTGCCTTTTACCGTTGCACATGATGATTTTGATGAATATAATATGCATGTGCTTGCTGCTCCTACTTGCAACTATTATGAGAGAGGAACTATATCTCCACCTCTCTATGTTTCCAACATGATAAAATTGCAAGAAACTGTGTATACTATGCATTGGCCTTTATTATGTGTGCATGAATTGTTCTTTTATGACATGCCAATGCATAGGAAGAGAGTTAGACTTCGTCATTACATGATATATGTTACTTTGTGCTCACTACTAAATGCCAAATCATTGCTAATTAAAATTGGCTTCGATATACCTTGGGATCCGGGTGGATTCACTACTTGAGCACTATATGCCTAGCTTAATGGCTTTAAAGAAAGCGCTGCCAGGGAGACAACCCGGAAGTTTTAGAGAGTCATTTATTTCTGTTGTGTGCTTTTATAAAATTTAGAAATAAAAATAATGTGCCAAGGTTTGCCTTCAGGATGTTTACAATGCTTGTTGGTTTGTACGGTGCAGGACAGAAACTTTGGCTGTAGTGCGCGATTTTTAATTTTTTATTGGAGCTTCAAACGGTTCTGAAACTTCTTGCACTGTCTTTATATGCAAATTTTTTATTTTCCTTAATTTTTGCAGAATTTTTTAAGTATCATAAGTATGGTCAATGTTCAGATTATTACAGACTGTTCTGTTTTAGACAGATTCTGTTTTTTATGCATAGTTTGCTTGTTTTGATGAAACTATCAATTTATATCAGTGGATTAAGCCATGAAAAAGTTATATTACAGTAGCTACAATGCCAAAACAAAATATGAATTGGTTTGCAACAGTACTTAGAGTAGTGATTTGCTTTATTATACTAACGGATCTTACCGAGTTTTCTGTTGAAGTTTTGTGTGGATGAAGTGTTCGATGATCGAGAAGGTCTCGATGTGAGAAGAAGGAAGAGAGGCAAGAGCTCAAGCTTGGGGATGCCCAAGGCACACCAAGTAAATATTCAAGGAGACTCAAGCGTCTAAGCTTGGGGATGCCCCGGAAGGCATCCCCTCTTTCTTCAACAAGTATCGGTATGTTTTCGGATTCGTTTCATTCATGTGATATGTGCAGATCTTGGAGCGTCTTTTGCATTTAGTTTTCATTTTTATTTTATGAACCATGCTGGTATGAGATAGTCCTTGGTTGATTTATATAACGCTCTTTGCACTTCACTTATATCTTTTGAGTATGGCTTTATAGAATGCTTCATGTGCTTCACTTATATCATTTGAAGTTTGGATTGCATGTTTATCTTCACTTAGACAACCGCCATTTGTAGAATGCTCTTTTGCTTCACTTATACTTGTTAGAGCGCGGGCATATCTTTTGTAGAAAGAATTAAACTCTCTTGCTTCACTTATATCTATTTAGAGAGATGACAGGAATTGGTGATTCACATGGTTAGTCATAAAATCCTACATAAAACTTGTAGATCACTGAATATGATATGTTTGATTCCTTGCAATAGTTTTGCGATATAAAGATGGTGATATTAGAGTCATGCTAGTGGGTGGTTGTGGATTGTAGAAATACTTGTGTTGAGGTTTGTGATTCCCGTAGCATGCACGTATGGTGAACCGTTATGTAACGAAGTTGGAGCATGAGGTATTTATTGATTGTCTTCCTTATGAGTGGCGGTCGGGGACGAGCGATGGTCTTTTCCTACCAATCTAGCCCCCTAGGAGCATGCGCGTAGTACTTTGTTTCGATGACTAATAGATTTTTGCAATAAGTATGTGAGTTCTTTATGACTAATGTTGAGTCCATGGATTATACGCACTCTCACCCCTCCATCATTGCTAGCCTCTTCGGTACCGTGCATTGCCCTTTCTCACCTCGAGAGTTGGTGCAAACTTCGCCGGTGCATCCAAACCCCGTGATACGATACGCTCTATCACACATAAACCTCCTTATATGTTCCTCAAAACAGCCACCATACCTACCTATTATGGCATTTCCATAGCCATTCCGAGATATTTTGCCATGCAACTTCCATCATCATCATATACATGACTTGAGCATTTATTGTCATATTGCTTTGGATGATCGTAAGATGATGTTTTCATGGCTTGTCCGTTTTTGATGTCATTGCTACGCTAGATCATTGCACATCCCGGTACACCGCCGGAGGCATTCATATAGAGTCATATCTTTGTTCTAGTATCGAGTTGTAATATCGAGTTGTAAGTAAATAAAAGTGTGACGATCATCATTATTAGAGCATTGCCCCAGTGAGGAAAGGACGATGGATACTATGATTCCCCCACAAGTCGGGATGAGACTCCGGATGAAAAAAAGAGAAAGGCCAAAAAAAGAGAAGGCCCAAAAAAAAGAGAAAAAAAGAGAGAAAAAGAGAGAACGGGCAGTGCTACTATCCTTTTACCACACTTGTGCTTCAAAGTAGCACCATGTTCTTCATATAGAGAGTCTCTTGAGTTATCACTTTCATATACTAGTGGGAATTTTCATTATAAAACTTGGCTTGTATATTCCAACGATGGGCTTCCTCAAATGCCCTAGGTCTTCATGAGCAAGCAAGTTGGATGCACACCCACTTAGTTTCAGTTTGAGCTTTCATATACTTATAGCTCTAGTGCATCCGTTGCATGGCAATCCCTACTCCTCGCATTGACATCAATTGATGGGCATCTCCATATCCCGTTGATTAGCCGCGTCGATGTGAGACTTTCTCCTTTTTTGTCTTCTCCACATAACCCCCATCATCATATTCTATTCCACCTATAGTGCTATGTCCATGGCTCATGCTCATGTATTGCGTGAAAGTTGAAAAGTTTTGAAAACATCGAAAGTATGAAACAATTGCTTGGCTTGTCATCGGGGTTGTGCATGATGTGAATATTTTGTGTGGTGAAGATGGAGCATAGCCAGACTATATGATTTTGTAGGGATAACTTTCTTTGGCCATGTTATTTTGAAAAGACATGATTGCTTTATTAGTAGGCTTGAAGTATTATTGTTTTTATGTCAAATGATAGACTATTGCTTTGAATCACTCGTGTCTTAATATTCATGCCATGATTAGATACATGATCAAGATTATGCTAGGTAGCATTCCACATCAAAAATTATCTTTTTTATCATTTACCTACTCGAGGACGAGCAGGAATTAAGCTTGGGGTTGCGGATACGTCTCCGTCGTATCTATAATTTTTTATTGTTCCATGCCAATATTCTACAACTTTCATATACTCTTGGCAACTTTTTATATTATTTTTGGGACTAACATATTGATCCAGTGCCCAGTGCCAGTTCCTGTTTGTTGCATGTTTTATGTTTCGCAGAAACCCCATATCAAACGGAGTCCAAACGGGATAAAAACGGACGGAGAATTATTTTGGAATATTTGTGATTTTTGGGAAGTAAAATCAACGCGAGACGGTGCCCGAGGTGGCCACGAGGGTGGGGCCCGTGCCCACTCTAGGTGGGCGCGCCCCCCACCCTCGTGGGCCCCTCGTAAGGCGGTTGATGCTCTACTTTGGCCGCAAGAAAGCTAATTTTTGGAAAAAGATCTGGGCGAAGGTTTCAATCCAATCGGAGTTACGGATCTCCATATATATACGAAACGTGAAAGGGCAGCAGACGAGAACGCAGAAACAGAGAGAGACAGAGAAATAGATCCAATCTCGGAGGGGCTCTCGCCCCTCCCACGCCATGGAGGTCAAGGACCAGAGGGGAAACCCTTCTCCCATCTAGGGAGGAGGTCAAGGAAGAAGAAGACGAAGGGCCCCCCTCTCCCCTTCTCTTCCGGTGGTGCCGGAACGCTGCCGTGGCCATCATCATCACCGCAATGTTCACCAACAACTTCACAGCCATCATCACCAACTCTTCCCCCCTCTATGCAGCGGTGTAACCTCTCTCTTACCCACTGTAATCTCTACTTAAACATGGTGCTCAATGCTATATATTATTTCCCAATGATGTATGGCTATCCTATGATGTTTGAGTAGATCCGTTTTGTCATATGGGTTAATTGATGATCGTGATTGGTTTGAGTTGCATGTTTTATTATTGGTGCTATCCTATGGTGCTCTCCGTGTCGCGCAAGCGTGAGGGATTCCCGCTGTAGGGTTTGCAATATGTTCATGATTTGCTTATGGTGGGTGGCGTGAGTGACAGAAGCACAGACCCGGGTAAGTAGGTTGTTTGCGTATGGGATAAAGAGGACTTGATACTTTAATGCTATGGTTGGGTTTTACCTTAATGAATCTTTAGTAGTTGCGGATGCTTGCTAGAGTTCCAATCATAAGTGCATATGATCCAAGTAGAGAAAGTATGCTAGCTTATGCCTCTCCCTCAAATAAAATTGCAATAGTGATTACCGGTCTAGTTATTGATTGCCTAGGGACAAATAACTTTCTCGTGACAAAAAGCTCTCTACTAAAACTAACTTAGTTGTGTCTTCATCTAAACAGCCCCTACTTTTTATTTACGTGCTCTTTATTATCTTGCAAACCTATCCGAAAACACCTACAAAGTACTTCTAGTTTCATACTTGTTTCTGGTAAAGCGAACGTCAAGTGTGCGTAGAGTTGTATCGGTGGTCAATAGAACTTGAGGGAATATTTGTTCTACCTTTAGCTCCTCGTTGGGTTCGACACTCTTAATTATCGAAAGAGGCTACAATTGATCCCCTCTACTTGTGGGTTATCAAGAAACATCATAAGATCCAACTATAATAGCAAAGCTCGCAGTACATCAAGATCGTGCCAAATCAAGAACACGAGATAAAGGTCAAACACATAGCTACTGGTACATACCCTCAACCCCGAGGGTGAACTACTCCCTCCTCGTCATGGAGAGCGCCGGGATGATGAAGATGGCCACCGGTGATGATTCCCCCCTCCGGCAGGGTGCCGGAATAGGGCCCCGATTGGTTTTTGGTGGCTACAGAGGCTTGCGGCGGCGGAACTCCCGATCTAGGTTTATTTCTGGGGTTTTTGGTATTTATAGGAATTATTGGCGTCGAAAACAAGTCAGGGGGCCCATGAGGAGCCCACAAGGTCGAAGGGCGTGCCCTAGGGGGGTGGGGGCGCCCTCCACCCTTGTGGAGGCCTCGTGGCTCTTCTGGCCCAACTCTTTTGCTCAAAAGTCATATAAAATAGCATATAAATGCATATAAAACATCCAAAAGAGATAATATAATAGCATGGAACAATCAAAAATTATAGATACGTTGGAGACGTATCAGGAAGTCATGTTATTAGACCATGGCGAACCTACGAACTATGAAGAAGCTATGATGAGCCCAGATTCCCACAGATGGCTTGAGGCCATGAAATCTAAGATATGATCCATGTATGAGAACAAAGTGTGGACTTTGGTGGACTTGCCCGATGATCGGCAAGACATTGAGAATAAATGGATCTTCAAGAGGAAGACGAACACTGATGGTAGTGTTACTATCTACAAAGCTCGACTTGTCGCAAAAGGTTTTCGACAAGTTCAAGGTGTTGACTACGATGAGAATTTCTCACTTGTAGCGATGCTTAAGTCTATCCGAATCATGTTAGCAATTGCCGCATTTTATGAAATCTGGCAAATGGATGTCAAAAGCTGCATTCCTTAATGGAATTCTTAAAGAAGAGTTGTATATGATGCAACCAAAAGGTTTTGTCGATCCTAAAGGTGCTAACAAAGTGTGCAAACTCCAGCGATCCATCTATGGACTGCTGCAAGCATCTCGGAGTAGGAATATACGCTTTGATAAGGTGATCAAAGCATATGGTTTTATACAGACTTATGGTGAAGCCTATATTTACAAGAAAGTGAGTGGGAGCTCTGTAGCATTTCTGATATTATGTGTGGATGACATATTGTTGATTGGAAATCATGTAGAATTTCTGGATAGCATAAAAGGATATTTGAATAAGAATTTTTCAATGAAAGACCTTGGTGAAACTGCTTACATATTGGGCATCAAGGTCTATAGAGATAGATCAAGACGTTTGATAAGATTTTCAATGAGTAGATACCTTGACAAGATTTTGAACGAGTTCAAAATGGATCAGTCAAAGAAGGAGTTCTTACCTGTATTGTAAGGTGTGAAGTTGAGTAAAGACTCAAAACCCGACCACGGCAGAAGATAAAGAGAGAATGAAAGTCATTCCGTATGCCTCGGCCATAGTTTCTATAAAGTATGCCATGCTGTGTACCAAACCTGTTGTACCTTGCCATGAGTTTGGCAAGGGGGTACAATAGTGATCCAGGAATAGATCACTGGACAGTGGTCAAAATTATCCTTAGTTACCTTAAAGAGGACTAAGGAAATGTTTCTCGATTATGGAGGTGATAAAGAGTTCGTCGTAAAGAGTTACGTTGATGCAAGCTTTGACACTGATCTAGATGACTCTAAGTCTCAATCTAGATACATATTTAACGTGGGAGCAATTAGCTAGAGTAGCTCCATGCAGAGCATTGTAGACATAGATATTTGCAAAATACATACGGATCTGAATGTGGCAGACCCGTTAACTAAACTTCTCTCACAAGCAAAACATGATCACACCTTAGTACTCGTTGGGTGTTAATCACATAGCGATGTGAACTAGATTATTGACTCTAGTAAACCCTTTGGGTGTTGGTCACATGGCGATGTGAACTATGGGTGTTAAACACATAAAGATGTGAACTATAGGTGTTAAATCACATGGCGATGTGAACTAGATTATTGACTCTAGTGCAAGTGGGCGACTGAAGGAAATATGCCCTAGAGGCAATAATAAAGTTGTTATTTTATATTTCCTTATATCATGATACATGTTTATTATTCATGCTAGAATTATATTAACCAGAAACATGATACATGTGTGGATACATAGACAAAACACCTTGTCCCTAGTAAACCTCTACTAGACTAGCTCGTGAATCAAAGATGGTTAAGTTTCCTCACCATAGACATGTGTTGTCATTTGATAAACGGGATCACATCATTAGGAGAATGATGTGATGGACAAGACCCATCCGTTAGCTTAGCATAATGATCGTTCAGTTTTATTGCTATTGCTTTCTTCATGTCAAATACATATTCCTTCGACTATGAGATTATGCAACTCCCGGACACCGGAGGAATACCTTGTGTGCTATCAAACGTCACAACGTAACTGGGTGATTATAAAGATGCTCTACGGGTATCTCCGAAAGTGTTTGTTGGGTTGGCATAGATCGAGATTAGATTTTTTTCACTCCGAGTATCAGAGAGGTATCTCTAGGCCCTCTCGGTAATACACATCATAAGAAGCCTTGCAAGCAATGTGACTAATGAGTTAGTTGCGGGATGATGTATTACAGAACGAGTAAAGAGACTTGCCAGTAACGAGATTGAACTAGGTATGAAGATACCGACGATCGAATCTCGGGCAAGTAACATACCGATGATAAAGGGAATAACGTATATTGTCATTACGGTTCGACCGATAAAGATCTTCGTAGAATATGTAGGAACCAATATGAGCAACCAGGTTTCGCTATTGGTTATTGACCGGAGAGGTGTCTCAGTCATGTCTACATAGTTCTCGAACCCGTAGGGTCCGCACGCTTAACGTTCGATGACGATTTTGTATTATATGAGTTATGTGATTTGGTGACTGAATGTTGTTCGGAGTCCCGGATGAGATCACGAACATGACGAGGAATCTCGGAATGGTCGAGAGGTAACAATTGATATATATGACGATAGTATTTGGACACCGAAAGTGTTCCGAAGGGTACCGGGTACATATCGGGTCACCGGAAGGGGTTCCGGGCACCCCCGGCAAAGATATGGGCCTAATGGGCCAAGAGGGGAAACACAGCAGCCAGCAGGAGCTGCTGCGCCCCCCAAATGGGCCGAACCAGAAGGAGAAGGAAAGAGGGGAAGAGAGAAGAAAGGGGAGGGATTCGGCCTCCCCCTTCCTTCCCTCCTCCCTCCTCCTTCTGTCCCCCTCCGAAAAATATGGTTAGGGGGCGAATTGGACAAGGCCCCCAAGTAGGATTCCTCCTACTTGGGGCGCCCCATGGCTGCTCCTCCCTCCCTCCCACCTATATATATGAGGGGGGGGGGGGCGCCTAGGACACAACATCAATTGTTAGCCGTGTGCGGCGCCCCCCTCCACAGTTTACGCGTCCGGTCATATCTTCGTTGTGCTTAGGCGAAGCCCTGCGCGGATTAGTTCACCATCACCATCACCACGCCGTCGTGCTGACGAAACTCATCTACTTCCTCGACATCTTGCTGGATCAAGAGGACGAGGGACGTCATCGAGTTGAACGTGTGCAGAACTCAGAGGTGTCGTACATTCGGTACTTGATCGGTCGGAGCTAGAAGAAGTTTGACTACATCAACCGCATTGTCAAAACGCTTCCGCTTACGGTCTACGAGGGTACGTAGATGCACTCTCCCCCTCTCGTTGCTATGCATCTCCTAGATAGATCTTGCGTGGGCGTAGGAATTTTTTTGAAATTACATGCTACATTTCCCAACATTGAGGTGCTCGGCTGTAGATACTGTAAACTAAAAGTTGTTAAGCAGCCCAAAATAGGGACATAATAGAGACACCTAAAACCGAGGCCTGTTAACTGAATATCACATAATGAAGCCATGCATATCCTGCTATTGTTAAAGATCTTTGGTTGCCAAATCAAAAATCTTGGAATGCTAATCTGATTTACTCTTTGTTCACTCCTGAGATAGCTAATAATATTCTTCAGACTCCTATAGTTGCAACTGCTAGGCAAGATGCTTTGATTTGGAAACCAACACCTGCGGGAAATTTCTCCTCCAAAAGTGCATATAAGCATTGCTTCAACAACCTTCACCTGCCGGCTACACAACGAACAAAAGAGGTTCATCCACAAATCATTGCTCTTCTAAACCAAGTTTGGAAAGACAAACTCAATGTGCCATGGGTTCAGACATTTGCTTGGAGGCTTCTTAGGAAAGCGCTTGTGCTTCCTACAGGTAAAAGAGCAAGTACATTCTCTAAACACATAAATAAAAATTTCTCTAGGTGTGGAAATATAGAAGATGAAGTGCACATACTTTTCCCTTGCCCTTTCTCTAAAGCAGCCTGGTTTTGCTCACCATGGTTTATTAAAACAGAAACTCTTATTGTAACTAATCATCTATTCCGGACATGATCCAAACTTTGCTTAACTCAGGTCCTCTAGCTATTAATCTTTCTAACTTATATGCTTTTCTGTGGTGCCTTTGAAAGTTTCGAAACGATGCTCTCTTTGCTAGAAAATATTGCAAGCCCTCTCAGGTGTATGCAATAGGAAATTCAATCATACAAGGAACCAAATTAGGAGAGAACCCTGATAAAGATCATGGTGCACATTGCTTACAGGACCAACTGGTGCAACCGGTGATAAAAAATCTGGACTCGTATACAGGCAACACAATCTTCTGTGACGTTGCATGGAAAATACAACCAGCCAACACTTCTAACCAGGCAGGAATTAGAGTCTTTATCCAGGTTCAAAATGACGATCGCATACAGAAAATTCACATTGCGGCAATGTCCCCTCCTGCTTCTTTTCCTCTTCAAGTTGAGACGTTTGGTCTTATGCTTGCAACCAGGCTGGCAGACATACTCAATATTCAGGATCCTCACTTCTTTATAGATTGCTCAGTGTTAGCTTTAGCAGCAATAATGACGGACATTCTGTCTGCTCTAGGTCCTTGGGACAACAGACCACTACTTGCTCAAATACAAAATAGTCCTTCTTTCCAGCATAAAAAGGTTGCTCACATCTACAGGGAGAACAACGTCAAGGCCCATCATCTTGCACGCCTACCTTTGAAAGTCCAAAATAGACCTATATTGTTTCGTTGCTTATATTTTGATGCAGTCTTTGTTCAGTCAGGGAAACCCTTCTATATCCAACGTGTTTCCTTTCACGCTTGTCTCTGTAAAATGCTCCTAACTTAATAAAATATGTTTGTTAAAAAAAAAGAACCCATGTCACCTGGAGCCCCGCAAGGAGACCTCATGTTCGACGCCCACATGCGTCAAACAACGGAGGCAACGCACAGGGTCGGGTGCATTGGGCCTGCCCAACAAGCGTTATTGTGCTGGACTTTAGAATATATGGTTACTGTAGCAATCTAAATGTACACTTTAGTAGTCTGTTTACTGTAGTGGACCTTTTTGGTCATTAATTCCTTGCAAGGAATTAATTTTTGTACCGGTCAGACCGAATGGTGGGATGCAGCGGCAACAATGAGTGTGTGGATACAACTATGTCAATTGGGAAGGTCGTCTATAAGCACTGTTATAGATCGTCTAATCAAGCAGTGCATTTGCTAGCAAATTATACTTATTGTAATAAGCTTTCTTTGGTTTGGATGCACGAGCCTCCTGATGTGTTGGTCATTAAGCTTGTCGATGATGTATCTATTACTTTAGATAAATAAAGCTAGTCATGATGGTCTTTTCTAAGAAAAGGGTTTTTTCAGGTTTATTTTTTTCACTTTTCTTTTTTTTATAAATTTCTGTGGTATAAACAAATTTATATATATAGTGAACATTATTTCAAAACACACACTGAACATCTTCTAAACATATAATCAACATTTTAATAATACATCATGAACATTTTCTTATTATACGATGAATTTTTCTAATATACATTGAACATATTAGAAAAATATTAATGTGTACGTTGAACAATTTTCAAATATGCACCGAAAATTTTGTAGTATTCTTTGAACAAATTATTAATACACATTATACATTTGTGTAACATAGTATGAACAAATTTCAAAAACAAACTTACCATTTGTATTATTTGATGAACAATTTCTAATATACGATGAACATTTTTATAATGCATGGTGAACCTTTTGTAGTATACCGTGAATATTTTCTTAATATTTAATGAACATTTTTGTAACACTTAATGAACTATGTATATTACACAAAAAAACAGAAAAGGAAAAAGGAGAAAGTAGAATAAAATAAATATAATAGAAACAAAAACAGAAAAAAGGAAAGAAAAAAGGAAACAGAGAAGATAAGAAACAACGAAGGGACCGTGGGCCGTCCCAAACCGGGGCGTCGAGAGGAAGAGCTTTAGCGAAGCCACTACATTTTCAAGCTCACGAGCGTCAAATAGGAATATACGATCTACCTGCAAGGGTCACATTCTTGGCCTGCAAGTGCGGCAAGTGATACGGCTAGCCGCCGTCATGTGTCCCATGTTTGACGCCCCTCTGAATTTTAATTTTATCTTTTTGCACACGTTTTCATGTTTTTGATGATTTTCTTGGCTTTTTGATTTTTTGTTTGTTTGAGTTTTCCTAGGTATTAGAGAGCACAGATTTGCTTTTCACACAAGCACAGATTTGCTTTCGAGAAGCACACCTATGCTTCTCAAAAAGGAAAAAAACAATAATTCCACAAAAAGTATAGATTTGCTTCTTGTGGAAGCACAGATATGCTTCTACGAGAAGCAGAGTTTTGCTTCTCGAAAAGGGAAAAAAAATATGCTTCCACGAGAAGCATAGATTGCTTCGTGTGGAAGCATAGATTTCCTCCCACGAGAAGCACAGATGTGCCTCTAGGGAAAAATAAGTTGTGCTTCTCATAAATGCAAAAAATACATGAAAAACTGCAACCTTATTTCCGGACTTTGTTTTTTTAATGTTATTCTTTTTTTACCTTTTTTGTTTTTGTTTTACCAGATTTTATTTTTTTTATTTTTTATTTATTTCTGGTTTCCTTTTTACATGAAAAAAGTTTGTGAAACCTTTTAACATGGGTTTAACTTTGAAGATCTCAACGCGAGAAATTCAATGATGAAACGGATCAATATTTGGACACACAATTTATAAGATCTCGACATGCAGTGCACCACTTGTCAACGCTTGAGAAGGTAGGGAATGACCTTTTTTTTAACACAGTACAGACGCAAGCGCTCATGTACACGCACATACACTCACCCCTATGAACGCATACACGCACACCCTACCCCTATGAGCACCTCCGAAAGACTGAGCCGGCATCTCATCTTGAAATTTACGAAGTCACCGTAGGCACCTCGTCATCGACGGAAACGTCTCCTCCCACTGAATGCGCATTGCCGGAAATAAATCCTGAAATAAATCCAAGAATAAATGCGAGCACCAAGACTTGAACCCTGATGGGCTGGGAATACCACAGTCCCTCTAACCATCCAACCACAGGTTGGTTCGCTAGAGAATGACCATTGCAAGGGGTTGCTTAACTAGTGAGTTCGTACATATACGCCCTTCATAAAAAGCATACATATACGCTGCCACTAAAATATTTGTCTAAAATTTCTGAAAGCAATACTTTTTATCTGGGCCCACACACATACATATCCCTCCGTTCCAAAATAGATGACCCAATTTTGTACTAAAGTTAGTATAAAGTTGAGTCTTCTATTTTAGAATGGAGGAAGTATATGCTTACATTTTATTCTGAAACTTCAAAGCGTGTTAATTTTGGCAGGCAAAACGCCTCACTCGCCCCCTAACAAGTTTATTAATAAACTGGGACCATTAAGGTGGGTTGCGTACACTTCGTGATGTTTTGGAAGCTGATGAAAAGAATAAACAAGAAACTTAAAAAAAGACTTGGAAAGTACTCCTTCCGTTTCATAATTGAAGACGTTTTTGCAAATTGCAAACTAACATAGCTTGCAAAAACGTCTTACATTATGTGATAGTGGAAGTATTTGACTGCACCGACTTTGCTCAAACAAATTGGACGCATAACCTGCTTGATTCTAAGGAGAAAAATCTGATTGTGGGCCCAAACTAATCAGCTGGTTGTCAAATTGATTGTTCCTTAGCGCTTCATAAAGCGAAGACTCACCGTTTTTTCTCTCTCGAATACGCATTGTAGGGGCTTGGTAGTCGTTGTAGTGGTGTGTCGGTGCCCGGCATCCTTGTATCTTGCCTTGGTGTGCGTATCATATATTAAAGAGGGTAGAGAAGACTCCTTCCACGGTTTCAGTTACAGTTCAATTACAAGCTACCTAACGGCCACCTCCATCATAAAATTGTCCTATGCTGACTACTCACTACTCGCCCATGTTGCCATCCTGTTGAAGAACCCCTCAGCTACACCGCGTAGCAGGCCTGCCTGAATCCGTCTTCGTCCCTCGTCAACAATCCGATGTAAAACCTGTCGTGTGAAAGGCATAGCTCGGTCAACACCACAACATTGCGGTGTTTTCAAATTTCCCACAAGACGGGGAGGCACATGGCCCTCACCGCCTTCCGATGCTCTCCACTTTCTTCCTGCATGATGAACCGGTCAGGTAGTGTCTCTTGCGGTAGTGGGACCCTTTCCGGCTTTCCCATAGTCTTGCAAATCCGTGTCCAGATCTACTGAGCAAAGACACAACCAATCATGATGTGATTCATGGTCTCCTCGTGCTGGTCACACAACGGGCAGACGCTTTGGTGCGGTAGTCCCTTGCTAATCTGTCGGACGTCCAGCATCGGTCCTTGATGGCAAGCCATGCAAAGAAGTGGCACTGGTTGGGTGCCCTGGACTTCCATGTAAACGCAACTGTAAGCGCCACTTCCAGCCAATTTGCTAATCTGAGTGCTCCTATTTTTCCAAATTTAGACTTTAGCAAAGGACAGGAGACAAATCGCCTCAAGACCTCCTATATAGCCTGGCCACTAGCACAACCCACATTTTTTATATATTTTTATACATTTCCAGAAATATGTGGTTATTTAATACTTCCTTCGTCCCATATGATGTTATTACAACCGATATCATCTAAACATATGGTCATAATCCATTTAAATAATGGAAACTATTCATATATTGCAAACAATGGGATATGCTCATACACCTCATTTTAAATGTTCATATATTTCAAATGAAATATGCATATCGCGTATAAAAGAAAATATTCATCATTTGAAAAAGGAGTTCGTCTGTATTTTAAAAGAGTTGTTCAGGCACGTCTGGACTCTGGATACATTCATATACTTAGAAAAGATCATTTATGGTCAGTACCCTGCCCAGCGGGAGCATAATCGGGGTCCACCACGCAGGAAAACTCTAAGGGCGACGGAGGCGATTGCATGGCGATTGTCCGCCGACGCTAGGGTTAGGGTTTGAGCTGCGGGGGTGAGAGAGGATACGGTGGTCTTCGGGGGAGGCGACGGCGCTGCCCTCTTGACTGACCGGCGACTTCACGCCTTCGCTGGAGGAAGAGCGGATGGCGGAGGAGGTGGGAGGAAAGACGACTAGGGTTTCGGTGCAGATGGGATCTTCATCGGCAGGGGCGGCGGCAGCGACTCCACGGAAACAATCAGGTATACCGGAGAAGATAGATGAGTCGAATCAGAAGAAAGCATCCAGCCGATCTAGCCATGCATCTGGCTCGGGGACGGCAAACCAGAAGAACGGGAAGGGCTCGCAAGAGGCACTGGCCTCGAGCAAGAAAAATCCCATGGATGCGGCGGGGGAGGCAGTGGTTACGCCGTTACGCAGGGCCGACGGAACAGCCAGCAGGGCTCCTTCAAAGTCTCCGGTTGAGAGAAAAACCCCGGATTCCACGTCGAGTCTTTTGGCGAGATTAGGGGGCATGGTTTTAAAGGACAAGGAGGCAGAAGGTTTCGTGTTTGAAGAACCAGCGAAGACGCCGCAGAGGAATTTTCGGTGGTCTGCAGTGGGAAAGGTGTGTTCGGCGAGGCCGATGATTATGAGTGCAGTGGAACGTGCAATGCAGCGTGCTTGGGGCTTGCATAAAGTAGCCAAATTCGCTGATCTAGGCTCCAATACGTTCGAGGTTCACTTTGGGAGTGAGGGAGACTGGAAGCATGCGATGAACAATGGCCCATGGCAGTACGATTTCAGTGTTTTGATCTTGAAGGAGTATGAAGGCAAGACCAGGCCATCGGAGATGGTTTTTGATAGGACTGATCTCTGGGTACGGGTGGATGACTTAGCACCTGATAAAAGGACTGAATCGTTTGGTAGAGCTCTTGGGAACTGGCTTGGCGAAATTGTTCGTGTGGACACCGACAAAGATGGACTAGCAAGGGGACAGTTTCTGAGGGTCAGGGCAAAAATAAATGTATTTGAACCTTTGGTGAGGGGCTTTTATCTGAAAACTTCCAGAGATGACAAAGCGGGCACGTGGTTTGATTTTTACTACGAGAAGGTACCGCACTTTTGTTTTGACTGTGGGAGGATGGTTCATGCTGATGGAGTTTGCATCCCTCCCCTGGACCAGAACTCACATTGGGGAGGATGGCTACGTGCATCTCGGGGGAGGAATAGTGGGGCAAAAGGAGGTTCTATCGGACCGACGGGAAGCAGTAACAGTTGGGGGAGCCGGCGTACGGACGACAGCGACCCGAGGCGCCAGGCAAATACAGGCAATATAGGTGCTCCTACAAAACGCAACCTTCAGGATGACTTTGCCAGGTCGGAGGGCACGCGCACTGGCGGTGCTAGAAAGGAGGACAGAGGAGAAGTTACCAGCCCTTTGAAGGAGAAAGGAAGGCCTAGCAGGGCAGAAGAACATGATCTGCGACATGATCTAGAGCAGAAGCGTGAACGGGAGCTAAGGAACAGATTACATGAGCAACAGAGGTATGCGAGTGGTTCCCGAGACAGGCAGGAGGGGTGGAGAGGCAAGGAGGATATCCACAATATGAATTCTGGTGGGGGGATAGGAGGAGGTATGAGGCGGCGACAAGAAGCGAGCAATATGGGGACAGAGAAGGCAGGAAGAGAGGGCATTTTGTTAGACACCCCAGGCAGGCATATCGACCGGTCTCACTTGCTGATCGTCACTCTAGTCTTGAGAATGAAGGGAGGAAGAGAGGGCCTAGGCTGTACTGGGTGGCGAAGAACGATCTGGATAAACAGATGCCAAATGATGTGTTTGTAAGGGACACTAGGAGGAAGACATCTACAATTTTTGACCGCATATCTGAAAACAAAGTTTCATCGGCGGACCCCAAGTCGGGGGGCCGCCGGTCGCCATGAATTTCTTGGCCTGGAACTGTCGTGGATTGGGGTTGGACTCGACAGTTGGCGAGCTAAGGGACTTGATACGGTCATACAACCCAGCGGTGGTTTTTCTTTCAGAAACAAAGAAGAAGGCGAGAGCAATGGAAAAATTAAAGTGGAGTTTGGGCTTCAAAAGTGGTGTAGCGGTAGATTGTCAAGGTTTGAGTGGGGGTCTGGCTTTGTGGTGGAGGGAGAATGTATAGGTCAAGGTGAGGCCATGGTGCCAATATTTCATTGATACGGAGATGTTGTGGGAGGGCAAAACCTATAGATTCACTGGTTTCTATGGTGAGACTAAGACGGAGTTGCGTAAGAAATCATGGGATGCAATTCGCTTTCTGAGGGCACAAGATGACCTTCCCTGGATTTGTGTAGGAGACTATAACGAAGCTCTTTTCCAAACAGATCAACTTGGGGGTAACCAGAGACCCTTTGCTCAAATGGAGGATTTTAGAGATTGCCTTGCGGAGTGCAGGCTTGCGGACCTGGGCTTCTCGGGATACCCATATACTTGGGACAATAAAAGGGATGGAGAAGAGAACATCAAAGTCCGACTGGATAGGGCGGCATGCACGGACAATTTTCTGAACCTTTTCCCTGAGACTCACGTTGAACACCTTGTGACGGAGGAATCAGACCATCAAGCAATCCTTGTTCGAGCGTTGGAGACAGCTCCACGTGAGAAAGAGAGGGGTCCGCGTCCTTTTTAGTATGAGGAGGCATGTACCAGGCATGCCCAGTACGATGCCATGATTTCTCAAGCTTGGTCAGACGTGGGGACTGGTGAAAAAACGGTGGCGGCTGTGTGGGAGAAGTTAAGCAAGATGACAGGTAGCATGCAGAGGTGGGCCAGAGAAGTTTTTGGGTCTATTCGGAGGCAAATTTCCAAACTAAAGACACAGCTTGCGGACGCTCAGAGTAGAGCTGATGCATCCGGGTCCTCACTGGAGGTCCGGGACATCGAAGAGCAGCTCAGAGAGATATATGCGAGGGAGGAATTGCTGTACAAACAACGTTCGAGAGTGGACTGGCTGCGGGCCGGCGATCTGAACACCAAGTATTTTCAGAATAGGGCCTCACATCGCAAGAGAAAGAACACAATAAGAGCGTTAAAGAGAGATGATGGTACGAGATGCATGGTTAATGAAGAAATGAGGGAAATGGCGGCCAAATTCTATGACTCTCTGTTTACCTCGGAGGGCTCGGTTGATGCACATGCACTGTTAGAAAATATTGAGGCCTTGGTGTCGGATGATATGAATACCAAACTTACAGCCATGATCTCTGATGAGGAGATTGAAACAGCGTTGTTCCAGATGGGACTGACGAAGGCGCCTGGGCCGGACGGCCTTCCAGCACTCTTTTACCAAAGACACTGGTCTCTGGTGAAGGAGGATGTGTGCTCAGCAGTTTGTGATTTCCTTAATGGGGCCATGACCCCCGCTGAATTTAACGATACGATTATTGTCATGATTCCGAAAGTGAACTCACCGGAGTTACTTTCGCAGTTTCGTCCTATCAGTTTATGTAACGTGCTGTACAAGATAGCGACGAAGGTTTTGGCGAATAGATTGAAGAGAATACTTCCTATCCTTATATCTGAAGAGCAGAGTGCATTCGTGCCAGGGAGGTTGATTACTGACAATGTGCTAGTGGCATATGAGTGTGTACATGCCATTAGACAGAGGAAGAGGAAGAAGAGTTTATGTGCGATTAAACTGGACATGATGAAGGCGTATGACAGGGTGGAGTGGATCTTCCTAGAGCAAGTTAGGGCGAAATTTGGTTTTGCTCCTCAATGGGTTACCATGATCATGAGGTGTATCACCTCGGCTACTTTCTCGGTTAAACTTAATGGCGGGCTCTCAAGGAGTTTTTTTTCCCTCTCGCGGTCTGAGACAGGGTGACCCGTTGTCACCTTACTCTTTCCTTTTCTCCGTAGAGGGGTTTTCAGCACTCCTCAAACGGGCCCAGAATGAAAAAAAGGCTAACGGGAGTGAAGTTTGGGAGCACTGGGCCCCATGTTACTCATCTTCTGTTTGCGGATGACAGCATAGTTTTCCTAGAAGGCACAAAGGAAAATATGGAGACCCTAAAATAGATCCTCATCATGTACGAAAAAGCGTCAGGTCAAAAGGTAAACCTACAGAAATCTTCCATCTTCTTTGGAAGGGGGAGTCAAGATAGCATGAAGGATCAGATGAAAGAAGTAGTGGGCATACAGTCAGAAGCGCTTAGTGAGCGGTATTTGGGTCTTCCAACACTGGTTGGAAGATCGAAGGATGGTACCTTCAAACATGTTACCGAGTGCTCAAAAGGGAAGGTGTGTGGATGGAAAGGGCAGGGTTTGTCTAAAGCAGCAAGAGAAGTTCTTGTCAAATCGGTGTTGCAAGCGACCCCGACCTACACCATGAGTTGTTTTCACCTCTCGAAGAAGATGTGCCGGAACCTGACTTCAATCTCTTCAAAATTCTGGTGGGGTGCAATGAATGGTGAGAGAAGGGTCCATTGGATATCATGGCAGAAGATGTGTGCTAGCAAGAGAGATGGTGGCATGGGGTTCCGGAATTACGAGGCGTTCAACCAAGCCCTGCTGGCCAAGCAAGCGTGGCGCATTCTGCAAGTGCCGACCTCTCTCGGTGCTAGGGTTCTCAAGGCCCGGTATTTTAAGGACGACTCGATCCTATCCGCCTCCTGTTCGGCTGCTGGTTCGTTTACCTTTCGAAGCATACTGCATGGTCGCGACTTACTCCGTGAGGGCCTCATTTGGAGAGTTGGGTTAGGGGCGAACATAAACATCCACCACGACGTCTGGATCCCTCGCAGCGGCAGTCCTAGACCTCTCGGTCAACTTTACATGCAGGGTATTACAAAAGTTGCCCACTTGATCAACCCGGATGGGATGACCTGGAATGAGGAAGCGGTAAAGGACATGTTTTCAGAAGGCGATGCTGCGGACGTGCTACAGATAGCAATCGGTGGACCGGGAACGGATGATCACCTTGCATGGAACTATACGCGGAATGGAGTTTTCACTGTTAAATCTGCATACCACCTAAGGATGTCCCTGGATAGAGCGAGGTCCGGACAGCCGGAGTCCTCGAGCTCGGTAGCGAAGCACAAGGGATATCTGGCACTGTGGGAAACGAGTGCCCCGGGGAAGGCCAAGATCCATATGTGGCATATGATACGGAACGGGCTTGCGGTGGGAGCAGAACTCCACCGTCGGAGGATTAAGCCGGGCGTTTTTTGTGCGGTGTGTGCTCGAGAAGAGACAATCATACACAGGTTTTGGGGCTGCCAACACTCATATCTGTTCTGGGAACAGGCAAGGGAGAAGGCGGGTTGGGAGCTCGAAAGGCCACCGCCGCACATTGAAACACACAGCCAGCTTGCATCTTGGCTGCTGGACTGGTTCGTGCGAGCCTCAGCGGAGGAGAGAGAAGTGCTGCTTCAAGCTGCGTATGGGCTCTGGCTAGCTAGAAGCGAAACCAGAGAGGGAAGGGAAATTGCACAGCCACATGAAATATTAGCGAAAGTACAGGTTCAGATCATGGACGGGAGAACTTCTCATGAAACGAGGGCGTCACAACCGGAGCCAAAGACTATCCAACGGTGGGAACCTCCCGAAGCTGGATGGGTAAAGATCAACTCCGATGGCGCGGTCTCCAGGCACGGCGACAAAGGAGGAGGTGGTGTGGTCCTGCGGGACCACAACGCGGTGTTCATAGCCGGGTCATGTCATTTCTTCCCCAACATAACCGATCCTGAGATGGCAGAAGTTCTTGCATGCAGGAGTGCTGTTCGCTTAGCTGTGCATTATCACGTTCAGAGAGCTCATGTGGAGCTGGACAGCCTCGCCCTGGTACAAAAGCTAAACAAGATGGAGAGGGACCTGTCAGCTGTCGGCCCATGGGTGCAGGAGATCAAGACGATGCTCGGGTCTATGGAGGAGGCCAAGGTCACATGGATTCGCCGATCGGGGAATGTAGCCGCTCATAATCTCGCTCGTGTAGGGGTAGGAGAGAACCGTTCGGAGCTATGGGTGGGATCACCCCCAGACTTTATTTTGCATGTAATTTCAGACGACATTCCTAGCTTCGCTTAAATAAAGCGGCACGATTTTCCCCTCAAAAAAGAAAAAGAAAAAGAAAAGATCATTTATTTTTCTCGCAAAAAAGATCATTTATTTGCTCAGAAAAGGAAACCCTGCTAATCCTGGTAGCTTTTTGGAGATTTCAGATGGATGAAAATCAGGAAGGCGCGATACCTTTCTCCCGACTCCTCCGCATTCTTCTGTAAACCCCCGTCTTTTGATCCAAAGTAAAAAAAAGCTCCACATGTGATGTGAGCGCACCATTCGTGGGCTGTCAATATGCTTTCCCTTCCTTGCCGCGCATCGATTCCTACGTAGGAGTGAGCCAGAAGGATTCCAAAACCAAAGCTCCGCCCAAACTCTAGAGCCCACGGCGAATTGACCGCTGCCTGCGAACGAACTCGTTGCACCACCACCACGGCTGGCGGCTCGTCGCATGCAAAACGTACCAAAACCGCCTGCTACGTATACTCCAACCACAGGATGTGACACCTCGCAGAAACCTCCCCTCGCCACTCAAAGCATCGCCCTGCAGGCTGCAGCTCACTATATAGAGACGCGGCGACGCAATCCGTTTCCAACAAGCCAAGATAGAGAAGCTCGAGCCTAGAGAATCTAGCTAGCTCAAGCAGTGCATCGCCTTAAGCTCCGGGGCGAAGGAAGGAAGGGATGGCGGGGCCACTGAGCGCGACGCGGCGCACGCGCCCGACGCCGGCGCAGTGCATCGCGGCGACGCTGTTCGCGCTGCTCGTCGTCGTGGCCATCATCGTCATCATCTGGCTGGCGGTCCGGCCCGGGAAGCTGCGCCTCTCCGTCGACCACGCCGCGGTCCGCGGCTTCAACTTCACGTCGGGGGGCGCGCTGCAGGGCACCTTCGCCCTCGTCCTCCGCGCCTACAACCCCAACAAGCGCACCGCCGTGTACCGCTCGCTCGACGTCGGCGTGTGGTACGGCGGCACGTACCTGGGCGGCGCCGAGGTGCCGGGGTTCCGCCAGCCGCCGCGCAACGAGACGAGGATCGTCGTGGCGGCTCCGGCGGCGCGGGAACCGCTGCCGCGGGACGTGGAGCGGGAGATGAAGAAGGACCGGTCCGCCGGGAGGCTGCCGCTGGACGTGCACGTCCGGGGCAAGGTGTGGTTCAAGTACGGCCTGGTGAGGACGCGGCGGTACAAGATGCGCGCGAGCTGCCCGCTGGTGCCCGTCGAGTTCGCCTCGCCCAGCTCCTTCGACCGGGTCTACTGCCACGTGCATATCTGAGTCCCGTGCACGTACATATTATACGGTGTGTGTCTGCTTTGCTTGTGTGTTTGGTCAGAGGATTCGTTCCCCATGCTTGGATTATTAGTTTGATGGTACATGTTGTTTTTATTCAATCTTCATTTGTATTACGATTGGGTTTGTGTATTCTTTGATGTAACTAATCAGACCTCCCATGGACTGTCACATATTTTTAAATGCCAAATTCTTCATGGAAAATTACAGGTGTATGACTATACACGACACAGAGTTGTCCTTTTTTTTCTCTTCTAATAAGAACATCAAGCATATCATTTTCGTGCAACTTCTCCAAGCTCACCGCCCACATACACAACCTTTAGTCCACTGGAAGTCATCACCTTTTTCAGCCTCTTCTACCAAGAGAATGCTCCTTCTTGCATTGGATTTAGACCATACCAGACTACCAGAGGCTAACGCATGCTTCACCGTGTCGTTCTTGTTCTTCGTGGTGTTTTTTTCATTCATATATCGACACACATGTGGG
Source organism: Aegilops tauschii subsp. strangulata (assembly GCF_002575655.3). Classification (NCBI taxonomy): domain Eukaryota; kingdom Viridiplantae; phylum Streptophyta; class Magnoliopsida; order Poales; family Poaceae; genus Aegilops; species Aegilops tauschii. The sequence continues at coordinate 344,246,452 of NC_053040.3, read as the reverse complement.
GCTGCTGTTAGAGACTGTATTTGTTCTGTGTGAGGAGTGGAGTTATTTGGTACGTGGTTGTGATATCCTTACATGTTCTGGTAGCAGTGTTACCCGATGATGGTTATGTGAGCCCTTTTTAAGCTCCTATTCCACGATTGAAACCATGAAATTGCTTATGTAACTTACATGGGCTGGCCAATGAAGTTCTCGCTCGCTCAGCTCAGCTCCCTACCCCGCTCGCTCGGTTAGTTTTTTCCCCATTCGCTTCACTTCTAGCTCAGAATAACCGGCTATCGTATTTACTTTATTTGATTGAATGGTTCGGTCAATAAAAAAGATAAACACTGATTTTTTTAAAATATTGAATTTTAAATAATATTGTGAATTAAAAAACCATGATTTTTCATTAAAATGAATTTTAAAAATATTGTGAATTTAAATAATGTTTGTAAATTTGAAAAAATTCACCAATTTAAAAATATCACATATTGTAAAAAAATCATGAACTTTACAAAAATTCATGAATTAAAAAATGTTCAAGAATTTGATTTTTTTATAATAAAAATATGCATGTTTTTCAAATGTTTGCAGTTGTTAATTAATATGCATAATTAAAAAAATTAAAATAAAAAGAGGAGAAATCGGAAAAAACAAACATGAAAAGAAAAAATGGGAAAAACAAAAGAGAAACTATTAAAGAGCAGTAGAAAGACACAAAGAAGAAATACAAACGAAAAGCCAGGCGATATCTTCTCAATATCGGGAAAACCGGTCGGCCCATGACGAATACTTGGGCTTTACCCCGCAGGACGTGCGTGAAACGCAGACGGCGCCGCCTCCTCCTCTTGCGAAAGAACATATGGTTTCTCCACCTCCTGCCGCCGCCGCCGGTCCACCTTGTCTCCGGTGGCCCTAGGGCCATGGAGGCGCGGTGGACCCCAACCCTTGCTGGGGAGGTATTCTGCTCTGTTTCTTGGTGTTTTGTGAGTCCGATTAGGGTTTGTATCCTACTTACAAAGGCGAGGAGGTGGCGACTCTCTGAAGATGGAATATGGTTTTCCCCGTCGGGGCCCCGTTCCGGTGGTACGTCTAGCGTCGTCGGAGGGTGTGTGGAGGTGTGTCTCCGGCGGATCTTGCGGGATTTGGTCAATGTTGGTCTTCGATGGATCCGCTTGGATCCAGTTTTTGTTCGTCTTTGTTCCTGTATCCACAGGTTGGATTCTTTCGATCTATACTTCATTTCATCGGCGACAGTTGTTGTTCTGGTGCGTTGGTCTTGTGGGACCTTAGTACAACGACTTTCCGATTGTTTACTATAACAAGTTTGGCTTGGCTCCAATGAGGGAGGGGTGATGCCGCCGGCGTGCCTTTGGCTCGCTCCAGTGCATGTAGTCGTCGCTAGATGGTCTATGGATATGGATGTAATTTTTGTTATTTCTATGTTCTTTGTACTACCATGCTATGATGAATAGATCGGAAGTTTTCTGACTTGTGTAAACCCACAGCCTCTAACGCACCAGGACGCTCCAATTCTAGGATGATAATGTCATATGGATAATGTTCGCCAAATGCCCAATGCACCTTCTCCTATACTTTTTCCTTCCCCAAAGCACTTTGTTTTATATCAAGAGACTTTATTCCTCAAATAATGGAAGATCGTTTACAAGGGAAGATGAAATAAAGTCAGGGATAGCATCCCAAACACAGGAGGTACTGGAGCTAAAAGCATATTTTGCTATAGTATTCGCCACCTCATTGGCCTCTCTAAAACAATGTGAGAAATTAACTTGGCCAAATTCCTTCATCAGTTGTTTACTCTCCATCATCATTAGAACGGAAGGTCCTGCATAATCGTTCTCACCTTTCATGGCATCAACAGCAAAAGAGCTATCAGATTCAATTATCAGCTTGCTATAGCCAATGCTCGCCGCCAAATAGAATCCATTTCTGATCGCAGTCATTTCCGCCGAGTCTACATTAGGAACGTGAGGCATGAGCCATGAGGCAGCCGCAATAAAATTGCCATTCTCATCTCGGGCCACTGCGCCAGAAGCTCCTAACAATGTTTCAGCGACGAATGAAGCATCAACATTTATTTTAACGAATCCTTTGGATGGCTTCTTCCACATTTGATCGAGTTTACGCTTTGGAGACTTTGAGTTAGCAGCTCGCATAAAATTTGTCAACAGAACTTTGATGGAGATGGCAGATCGCTTTGCATTTTGCACAGATTCTCCCCTCACCAAATGTCGCCGTTGCCACCAAAGAAACCATGCAGCAAGTAGCGCCGGTTCAGCAGATGGCAAGCCTCCGGTGACTGATTGCATTTTAGCTAAAATTTCAAGTGTAACTGATCCTGACCTATCTTGCATAACCGCTTTTCGCACATCATCATAAAGTCCCAAGTCCTTCCATACATCTTTTACTCTGGCACACTTGAAGAGGCAGTGTTGTATGTCCTCATGTCCCAAGGAGCAGATCGGGCATTGAATAGGTGTCCATATGTGCCTTCCTGAAAGGACCCCATAACATGGTAAAACCCCATGCAACACTTTCCATGCAAATATTTTAACCTTCCCTGGAATTCTTAACTTCTAGACTTCTTTCCAGATTGAATTCAAGTTGACCCTGCCTTGATCATTTATTCTGTACCCTCGTTGCCCATGTTGATGTTCCCACTCTCGGTGGTTTGCAGAACGTACAGAAAAGGTTCCCGATCTTGTGTAATTCCACCCGATAAAATCATCCATGCTATGCACATTCAAAGGGATTTGTAGTATACGTTGAGCATCGACTGGTGAAAAAACATCTCGGATTAGGATTTCATCCCAAGAACCAGAGTTAGGGTCAATGAGCTCATCAACCTTAGATAGGATGATGTTCCCTTTAGGAGTAATAACTTTTCTGCTCGGGCTAGATGGAATCCATGGATCGCTCCAAATATTAATTTCAGCTCCGGATCCAACTCTCCAAATGCATCCCCTGTTAAAGGTTTGAATTCCCGATACAATACTCTGCCAGGTATAGGAGGAACCCTTCTTTGCTCCAGCCTTTAGGATATTTCCATCAGGATAGTACTTAGCCCTTAACACACGCGCGCACAAAGAATCTGGGCTCTGGATTAGTCGCCAACATTGTTTTGCTAACATAGCAAGGTTGAAACTATGAAGGTCTCAAAATCCCATGCCCCCTTCCTTCTTCGGAGTACACATCTTCCACCACGCGAACCAGTGCATTTTCTTTCTGTCCTCCTCATCTCCCCACCAGAATCCCGATATCTCATCGGTTATGGCCTTGCAAATACCTTTGGGTAATTTGAAAACTGACATAGCATATGAAGGTATTGCTTGCGCCACAGATCAGCAAGATTTCCTTTCCCTGCATAGACAAAACTTTCTCCTTCCAGCCTTTCAGACGTTGGCACACTTGGTCAATTAGGTCTTGGAAACAGTCACTTCTGTCCACCCCAACCATAGTTGGGAGACCCAAATATGTATCGGAGAGAGCTTCAGTTAATATATTTAATTCCCTGCAAATATCCTCTCTCACAGAAACACCAGTGTTTGGGCTAAAATTAATACTGGATTTAGCATTACTAACCATTTGTCCAGAGCTTTGACAGTAAGTTTCCAGCACCTTCTTCAATGTTCTTGCATTGCTGATATTAGCCTTCATTAAAATTAAGGAGTCATCTGCAAAAAGAAGATGTGATATAGACGGCGCATTCCGACAGACTTTAACTCCTTCAATTCCCCTAATATCCTCCTCATGAGCTAGAAGGCTTGAGAGACCCTCTGAGCAGATTAGAAATAAGTACGGGGATAGCGGGTCTCCCTGTCTCAATCCCCTTGTCGGCACAAATTCATCAGTTTCAGTGCCATTAACATGAATCTTGTAACTTACCGATGATACGCATTCCATGATCATCTCCACCCATTCTTCTTGAAATCCCATTCTCATCATCATGTTACGCAAGAAACCCCACTCAACTCTATCATATGCTTTGTGTATGTCCACTTTTACAGCACAGTAACCATTAGAGCCATGGGTCTTTTTCTTTATCGCATGAAAGCTCTCATAAGCAACCAAAACATTGTCGGTAATAAGTCTACCCGGGACAAAAGCACTCTGAGTTGGGGATATAATTTCAGGAAGTATCTTTTTCAATCTATTAACTATCATCTTCGAGATAATTTTGTAGACCACATTACACAAACTAATCGGTCTATATTGGGTGATTACCTCTGGATTGTCTACCTTGGGGATAAGCACAATGTTAGTTGCATTCCACCCCGTTGGTATTTTCTTCTTATTTATAGCATCAAGAACCTCTTTGGTGAGCTCATCACCAAGTATATGCCAGAATCTCTTGAAGAATAAAGCGTGGAGACTGTCCGGGCCAGGGGCCTTCACGTCCCCGATTTGGAACAGTGCCCTCTTAACTTCATCCCCTGTGTAATCTGCGCACAAAAAGTCATTCATTGCAGCCGAAACAGTTGGCTTTACTAATGCTAGAAGTCCCTGGTCAGTATCCCCTGCCTCTGAAGTGAACAATGACACAAAATAGTCCCGCACCAGGGGCTTAAGGCTGTCATTTCCTTCCACCCATCCATCCATAGTGTTCTTAAGACGCTTAATCGGATTTTTCTTCCTCCGCATAGAAGCGTACTGCTGGAAATATGAACTGTTCCGGTCTCCATGTCGCAGCCAAGTCACCCTGCCCCGTTGGGCCCAATATATCTCGTCTTGTTCCAATATGTTTTCTATAAGAACTGTAAGTTCCTTCTGCCTCACCTTAACTTCATCTTTCATAGGAGCTCGGATGAGCTTCTCTAGTTCTTTTTGAACTTTCCTCAACCTGATCGTGAACTTTTGAGTACCGTCCGATCCCACACATGCAGATCATTATGGACAGACTCAAGCTTGTCTCGTATGCTCGGACACACGCCATTGTGTACTGCTTTTTCCCATGCAGTTCAGACGATTTCCTCCACTGTATCTTCTGCTAACCAACGTGCCTCAAATCTTCTTTCCTTCCTCTGGCGATCAGCTACATCACGGAGATGATTTGTGTCTAGACAAATAGGCCGATGGTCAGATTTTCCCATCTCCAGGTTTATCAATCCTGCCCAAGGATGCATCTGCGCCCATGACTGGTTAGACACTGCCCTGTCTAGCCTTTCTCTTAGTCCTCCTCGAAACCAAGTAAACTTATCTCCTTCGTAACCAATATCTTCTAGGGAGCAGTCTAATAAAGCATCCTGAAACGCTTGCATTCTTGACTGATGCCGAGGGGCTCCCCCTTCTTTTTCAGAAGAGTAGAGAATCTCATTAAAGTCCCCTATTACTGTCCACGGTAGATCTATTTGTGAATGCAATTCACGTAAATTATTATAGGTACGGTCCTTGTTATTCCAACTAGGTTCTCCGTATAAACAAGTTAGTCTCCAAGTGTCCCCATTCGATTCTTCAACTGACACATCAATATAGTCTAATGTAGTTGTCTGGGAGTAGATTCTCACCTCCTTCTTCCAGACTAACAAGAGACCACCTCTTCAACCATCTAGACTTGGAGCTACTATCCTGTGGTCCATCTTTAGTTTCTTCTTAACCTCATCTGCCTGAAGATCATCAAGGTGCGTCTCAGACAGGAAGAAGACATCCGGGCTATGCCTTCTCTGAATATCCAGAAGCGAGCGGACTGTCGGGGGACCAAGGAGGCCCTGACAGTCCCAGCTTATGAGTTTTATTATCCTTGGTGGTACTCCAGCCACTCCCAGCCAGAAGCAAAACTTGCATGAACAAATCTTGAACTTGCACGTGCAGATCAGCCACCAGTAATTGTACGTACAGATCACTTGCCCTTGTACGAACAGATCACACCTCGGATAAACAATCAGTCAGAAACCAGATCATCCATCCATAGAACCAACATGCAGCGACCTGGAGAAGCAAGCCGGCTGAATTGACAACGACACCTGCCGCGATAGTTCACGTAGAGTCAGACAAAATACAGACGATCTGACGAGCAGACCGGCTGGAATCAAAGATGACACACCTACGCAAAGCGAAGGGGTCGGAACATGGTAGCGGCGGCGCCGCCGCCGAAGTGGCGGCCGGCGTGGCCGCTGACCTAGATCGCCTTTCTTGTCGCAAGAGCATGAAACAGTACGAAACGCGGTTTCAACTTTACGAAGCGGCGTATCGGAAAGCACTTCTGACTGGCCTACGTGTCTCGATGAAAAAAGCAAGTCGCGCTCCCACATCAGACTCGAGCTCGGTGGCGGATCACAGGAGTTTCATGAAGCTATGGGCAGCAGACGTGCCGAATAAGGTCAAAACCCACTCCTGGAGGATGGTTTCAAACGGGCTGGCGGTCGGAATGGAACTACAACGCCGACGCATCAAACATGGAGTATTCTATGTAGCTTGCGGGCGCGAGGAATCGCTGGTACATCGTTTCTGGCACTGTCCCCACTCGGCTCACTTCTGGGAGATCATGCGTGAGGAGGTTGGGCCACAGCTGCGGGGACCGCCGAGAGAGATAGAATCTTTCTGAAGCATGCGATCATGGATCCTGGAGTTGCTAGCTGACGGCTCAGCGGAGGAAAGGGAGCTGATGATGATGGCTTGGTATGAGCTATGGCTAGCAAGGAACAATGCCAGGGAGACGAAGAAGATAGAGGTGCCGGCGACCATCACCAGCAGGGTGCTGTACCTGAGGGAGGAATGGAAATCTGTCCACGTGAAGGCTATACAACAACCAGAGCAGCGAAATCTGCAAACTTGGAAGAAACCGGAGGTGGGATGGGTGAAAGCGAATGCGGATGGAGCAATGGCAAAGAGCAAAGGGTCGGGAGCGGGAGGTGTAGTCCTTAGGGACTGCCATGGTGAGTTCTTGGTAGGAGCTTGCCATTTTTTTCCAGCTGTCACGGATCCTGAAGTGGTAGAGTTGCATGTGTGCCGGCGAGCCATATTGCTAGCTCAAGAACTAAATGTGCAGAAACTCATCTCGAAACGGACTCTAAGGAAGCGGTCTGAAAGCTGCTCGATGTCAACAAAGATTTCTCTAACACTAGGCACCTAGTTCAGCAGATCAAAAACTTGCTTGGAGCTGTCTAGGAGCACCGTGTGGTTTGGGTGTGTAGGAGTGCAAATAAAATAGCACATGTCCTAGCTAGGGAGGGTTGCTGTAAATCTCTTTGTAAAACTTGGCTTCATGTACCCTCGGAGTGTGTCCGCTCCAAGGTTGCAGAAGAGATGAACTCTGAATAAAAGAGCAACTGTTTTCCCCTAAAAAAAAGACTGGCCTACGTGTTGGAAAAGTTTTTCCTGCGTAAGAAAACTCTCTCTAACCGCATCGGTGGTCAGTTTTTTTTTGAATGGGCATCAGTGGTCACTGTTAATTATTTAGTTTTACTCAAAGAAAAAGCTAATCATTCGTTTGTATCTTTTTTTTTTTTTGCGGGAGATTCGTTTGTATCATTCGACTTCGACGAAACGTGGTTAACTGGTTATGGACTTACTATATGATATACACTCATAGTCGTTGGTCATGTCATAACCTCTACTTTACTCCGCTATAAACAATGCTCAAGTTGAGTGATCGGTCCAATTATGCGTCGATGGCAGCTTGGACGAGATCAGCTCCTAAACTAAAACTGGCCTATCATCACATGGCCCTAACATGCTGTATCATCAACCCAACAAATCACCATCACACCGAGTTATCTCCCAACACTCCAGATCCCTGGGCGTCACCTTCCCGATCACTTCCTCCACTGCATCTAAAAAGTGTTTAATATTGTGCGCCTGATCAATCCACTGCCGTCCATTCCTCATCAGACGGTTCAGCTCACTCTTGGACAGCGAGGAACCATTGCAGCCGAGCGCCAACGGAATCTGATCTCGCTGTCGTGGGTGGTGGGCCCGGTTGCACAGTCACCCGTGGTGCAACCCGCCAAGCAACAAGATCCCCCCTATCGTTTCATGCCTCCAACGAAGCTCCAACAAGTCAAGAGCTCTCTCCGCCCCATCTCCTTCCCCTCCCCCTGCCCCTCCGACGACCATGGCCGTGTCCATGGCGATGTCCAGAGCTCTCGCCGTGCGCCAGCCCAACCATTTTCGCCACCGCCTCGTGTCGACGAGCTCCCAGCAGGCGTCACCGCCGCGGCTGCCTCTTCTATCCCCTCGCGGACCAAGCCTCACGCTCGCCGGGCGCCCGCGGATGCTGCCGGCGAGACCCAGGCTCTCGGGAAGCGAATCGGACCTGTCCCCGACGCCGCTCTCGGAGCGCACCATGACGGCCTGGGACCTGGCCAGCCTCTGGATCGGCCTCGTGGTGGGCGTGCCGTCCTACTACCTCGCCGGCAGCCTCGTCGACCTAGGCATGTCCGCGCTCCAGGGCGTCGCCACGGTCGCCTTCGCCAACCTCGTCGTCCTCGTCTGCCTCGTGCTCACGGCCGCGCCGGCGGTCACGCACGGGCTGCCGTTCCCGGTGCTCGCGCGCGCCACGTTCGGCGTGCGCGGGGCGCACGTCCCGGCCGTCATCCGTGCCCTCGTCGGCTGCGGCTGGTTCGGCATCGAGTCCTGGATCGGGGGACGCGCCGTGTTCCTTCTCCTGCCGTCAGCTCTCAAGACGTACCAGCCGCTGCTCACGCCGGTGCCCGGCCTTGGCGCGGCGCCGCTCGAGTTCGCCTGCTTCCTGGCCTTCTGGGCCGCGCAGCTCGGCGTCATCATGAACGGCATGGAGGGCATCCGGAAGCTCGAGAGGTACTCGGCGCCGGTGCTCATCGTGCTCACCTCCGCGCTGCTCACCTGGGCCTACGTGACCGCCGGCGGCTTCGGGCGCATCCTCTCGCTGCCGCCGCGGCTGACGGGCGCCGAGTTCTGGAAGGTGTTCTTCCCGGCGCTCACGGCGAACATCGGCTTCTGGGCCACGGTGGCCATCAACATACCGGACTTCGCGCGGTACGCGCGCAGCCAGGCAGACCAGGTGCTCGGCCAGGCCGGGCTGCCGGTGTTCATGGGCATGTTCACCTTCGCGGGGCTCGCCGTGACCTCCTCCACCGAGGCCATATTCGGCCACATCATCTCCGACCCAATCGAGCTCCTCGGGCGCATCGGCGGGCCGGCGACGACGGTCCTCGCCATCTTCGGCATCAGCCTCGCGACCATCACGACCAACATCGCTGCCAACGTAGTGGCGCCGGCGAACGCGTTCGTCAGCATGAGCCCGCGGAGGTTCACGTTCTCGCAGGGGGCGCTCATCACCGCGTTGCTCGGCATCGCCTGCCAGCCGTGGCGGCTGCTCAGCTCCAGCGAGAGCTTCGTCTACACCTGGCTGCTGGGCTACTCGGCGCTCATGGGCCCCATCGGAGGGGTCATCCTCGCCGACCACTACATTGTGAGGCGCACCGCCTTGGACGTCGACGCGCTCTACTCGGAGGAGAGGGAGAGCCCCTACTACTTCCAGGGTGGTTTCAACGTTGCCGCCATGGTGGCGATGGCGGCCGGAGTTGCCCCGATCGTGCCGGGGTTTCTGCACAAGGTTGGCGTTCTGCCGAGTGTCTCCAGTGCCTTCGTCGCAGCCTACAACAATGCCTGGTTTGTGAGCTTTTTCGTCGCCGGCACCGTCTACTGCCTGCTCTGTCGCCGGAGAGGCGGTGAAGTGAAATACCAAAGCAGTTGATAGTTATGTGGGCTTGCAGAAAACCTTTGGAGTTTGGAAATAAATACTTTTGAAAGTGGGTTTCTGAATAGCACGCTGAACAAAAGAAGGCGTGTATAACACATTCATGGTTCTTGCCCAAAATTAAACCGAGTAGAGCTTCCATGCAACTTGTAAAGTATTCCATCCGTTCACAAATAGAAGATGTTCTAACTTTTTTCCGAATCGGAAGTATGTAGTTCGTATTGAAATATCCAATATATTTGTGAACAGAGCGAGTAGTTAATTATAATAAGAAATTTAAAACAAAATTATTACTCTTATCTGTCCTGCAATGTATCTCTGAGAATCAGGCCTCGATTTAGTTCAAGATAAGTTGTGTTTCCACTCCTTTTTTATGCAATGGAAGCGAGGCACTTCCTAATGAAATTTTTAGCTATCACAAAGGCAACATATGAAGTTCGTAACAAAGACAACATCGAAGCCTCGAAATGACAAGATTCTCTACCAAGAAAAAGAAAAAACTCAGTCTCAAATGTGTCACTAACATGTCTGGGTTACCATGCCTCATTGTTGGTTTACATAACCAAAAGGGTCAGGAAATATACAAATACCAATGCTGGTATTCATCATAACTTAAAGATTAGTTGACATTTGTGCTAGCTGTCGGATCAAATGATACATGAATCATATCATTCATGTTAGCAAACTCGCCAACAGCTTGCACTCTAGTTGGACAGCTATGATATGAGAAACCAACCTACTCTTCCAAGGCATGGGGTATGTATGTGTCATATCAACGGGTCCTGGTTTTCACCATCTTCCCTCTAGATGCCTTTTTCTCCATTTTTTCCCTCTTCTTTCGAGACTTCTCATCTTCGACTTCACCCTGAAAACAGGAGGTACAATACTTATGTGTCATTTCCAAATAACCCTGAATGGTAACAATTGCTAACTTTGGTACGTGGTCTATTTTACCTCTGAACCACCACCGAAGAATGTTCCTTTCAACAGAAAAAAGATCTTGTATCCACCGAAAGCTGGTATCTGCATATAGGAATGTATAGATAATAAGCAATATAATCAGAAGTTGACAATATTGGGGAACCCTCTTGGTAGTGTCTACAACTCTTGAGAACAGAGTAGATACTATATTCTAAATGGGTTTTCCACTCAAAAAAGTTTTCCCCTGTTGCTATACAAAGCACTTGCAAATTTGGTGCAAAAATATGACCCATATGTATTCCACTCATAACAGAGTGGTACAATTTGGATAACACATTACTGCATTGACTATTCAAACTGCACTGCTGTTTTCTTTATACAGGATGCATATTTTTTGCACAAAACAATTCAAGTATATATAAATTATAGCATGAAGTGTGCCCATGATTTTAGAAAATCGAAATGTTGTGGAGTGGGAAAATTGCGTGAAAACACAAATAATAGAAGTAACTAGTCAGATGTCTATTTAGTGAAGAAACACTAAAGCCTGCTTTACCCCGAGATGTAAGTTGTCTGCAAGTGTCGAGATATATATAGAACAAAACTTGCAACATGTACCGATAGGTGAAGGTAATTTACATTGATCATTGTGACAGCCCCGTTATTTGGGCCGGCCACATACTACGTAACTAACCACTTGCATTTTTCAGAAATCATGCGACATGGTTAGTTCCCTTGGAACCCTTGGCAATATATATTGATGGTGCTCTATCTTCACTAAGCAATGGAGACTATTATTGCATATGTGCTCATGCATACAGCCAACAATGGGCTGCAGTTGGACCAAATTCTAACTGGACTGGGTTGTGACAACCTTTCAGTTCAGCTGCCATATATTGCAACACTAGTTGCAAACTTGACAAAACAATCCTAAGAATGAACCAGTAGTGGAAGCTAAAGTCATACGCAACAATAATAGTACATAGCTGTCGTCTATCTAACGAAAAGGATAAAGAATGATAAATTATTTCCATCCAAGGTCCATCTTGTAAGATACTGCTCCCTACGACTCCAAAAGGAGGGTGTGCATACTTTTCGAGATTTAACTTTGACCATCAATTAGACAAATAATATACAAGTTATGTAACTTAAAATTATGCCATTGGAAAAATTCTTTCAAATACGAATTTAATGGTATAATGACACGTAACCCACATTTTATTGGTTAAATTCACACCAAACTTGAATCTTGAAAAGCGTGTGCACCTTATTTTTGGAGTCGGGATTACACAATAAGCAGGCTTTTGTTATATTTAATATGCTCTTTATTAAGAAAAAGGAACCTTAGGGTGATTTTAGCAGGACAGCAATGAATTGCTATGGTAAACAAGAATACAGTATGAAGTCCCAGGTCGTGCATATCTTACCACCAGATATGTCCACCAAAATTTTCCAGAAATAATGGACGTAAGCTGCACAAATGCTGTGATGTATATCACATCCTCTATATATCTGCAGGAAAAGATGCAGAAAACAGTTTGTAACGGGGTTATAGGAAATAAAAGAAGCACCGCATATACAAGTTCACATAATCCTCCAGTGAAAAAATAGCAATTTCTCAACTTCTCATTTTTTCCAACTATGTTAGCTTGAAAAACGATCTTATATTGTGGGACGGAGGGAGTAGTTATCAATGTGCATTTAAAGTTGGTACTGTAAATTATTTCTAAGGAAGATGACAGCCATAGACTATGTAATCCTCTAATCAGTGATTTGTCATCAAGTTCAATGATCAAAAGCTAAGAATTACACCATCATGCAGTTCCTTACTCAGAAAGCCCACCAGTGGCCAAGTCATAACCCGAACTCAGAAGTTCACGATTGTCCGCGTCAGAATATTCGGGCTTTGTCATACTAGCGAGTTGCTTGTATGAAAGAAAGTATGCAGCAGATGTCACCACGAGGCCAATCCAATGCTTCCAGGTGAAAGAAGAGTACATTACAGCCATCCTCACTACTATGTAAATAACCTGCAAAGAAGCAAAAGTTACACATGAACAGATGAACTAGTCCTCGAACACAAAATGGCTAAATTTGTCAGATAGTTAGCAAAATTATATAGCTAGATTAGATTATGCTATACATCCAGAAACACACCTTGTACCTCTTACATGTGGTTCAACAAATGTAATTCATAGAAGGAGGCTACAAAGTCTCGGCAGGCCATTAAACAAAACTAAACAAGGCAGCGGAGGAGATTCCTTGAATAAAATTAAGCCATCTCTCAGCAGAGCGCTCCTCCCTCCTACTGGATTTTTACTTCCCAACACCCCATACTGGCATGCAAGGATCAATTCTACGCTTTCGAAAAAGAGACGGAATGAACACGGACTACTACTCCAGTGCAGACTACAGAGCAGAGAGTACGGATGATTGCTCCAGGCCAGATGAGCTAATCTGGTCCTAAGTAGGCTTCACCGGAATCACTAAGGCAAGCTCAAAATCAGTCGAACTCCGTCAAAGACAAAGTATCGAGCAGCAACGATCTACGGAAGTCCCAAGTAATTCATGGATCTGAGGAGGGCGGAAGGGAGAATCGAAGGGGGCCGCTCACGTTGGACACGAGGATTATGCGCCAGAGGAGATCCATGCGCTTCCTGTTCCTCTCCACAATCTTCTTGGATCCCTGGTTCGCCATGGCCGAGCTGCACGAGATCCTTTCCTTCTCTCCCTCGTCGTCGTTGGGGTTTCTCTCTTCCGGTGTGTAATTTCTCTGTCGAGTTCAGTCTTCGATAATAACAACAATAATACTAGGGAACTGGGCTGACTCTAACCGGGCTTGGATCCACCTGGGCTTTTCAGCCCAGTACCATATACAGTAGAGAAAAGTATAGTTTTTCCCAAGATGTGGCCAATCGGATCAAAATCAAATGTTGCAGCTGTCCATGGGCAACTATCTGAGTTGGTTTCATCCGATTGTAATCCTGCCTACGCTTTGGCAGTTCCCAAAACCGGTTATTCAACCCCCTCAGATCTGTAAAACTGGATAAATGTTTCCCGGAGAGGTTTTGGACATAATTTGAGATGGTTTTGTCTTTAACCGTACTGACTGATCATGCTGATGTGGCATTGCACACTGACTTGGTAAAAGAAAATTCCCAATTCACCGGCGCCCCCGGTTGCTCTCGCGGCAAGACGCCACCCACCTCCTCCCTGGACCACCCTACCTCCGCTTGAGCTTTGCCCCTCGCGTCCGACTGCGTCGCGGCTACCACCTCCCGCCCTGCAATCGCCGTGAGTAGCATAGCTGCCGCGCCTCCCTCCTGAAGACCATGTCGAGACGGTGATGGATTTCAGGGCGGCGACGCCCTACACGACGCTGACGTGGAAGGGCATGTCATGACACTTCCGGTGCCTCAAGGACACCATGGCCACGCAGTTGCGGCATACCTGTGAGCTGCTAGGTGGGGAGGACGCTGACACAAGCTCTGGGCTCACCAAGGGGAGACGTCGTGGCTCAGCACCATCGTCCAGAGCCACCGTCAGCAGCGCGAGCCCCACTCTCCGTCGTCGAGACGTACCATGTCGATGCCCGGCTCACCGTGTCCGTCGTCGTATAACGCTGCGAGCAGCACTACGTCGTTTACACGTCCCCGCCGCATACCCTCATGTGCGGATGGCTGCGTCCTACACCTCCCTGGCATTGCCGCTACCGCATCGACCTAGCTAACCATAGTTGTGGTCACACCATGGAAGTGGTGTGTGAGATCCACACTCGACCGTGCAGCTCTGCACCCTGTGTGCGTGTCTGAGCCGCAGTGTACTATGCACCCCGCGCACATTTGTGTGTTGTCGCCACCCACCCGTAGCATCATGATGTTGCCCAGTTGCGAGCCATGCTCTGGCCGCTGCAAGCTACCAGTTCCCCGCCAATTGCTGCCTCGCACCTTTGTGGATGACGTTGGAGCCACCAAGCCCACCACGAGCTGTCGCCGCTGTTGACTTCTAATATCACCCTGGGGGAAATTTATCCAGTTTAGCACATTTGGGAGGGGTAAATAATCGGTTTTGGACCGGGTGGGGGGTATTTGATCCAATTGGCCACATTTGAGGGAGGGAGGGATATACTTTTCTCCATACAATATTTAAATGTGGTGCACCCGCGCCCTTTGCCGCTAGGGTTATCTTCCTCTTGCCGGCTACCAAGTCGACATCGAGATCTTGTCTCCCCTATCGTTCGCTCCCTTGTATCCTGGTTGGGAGTGATCAAGGGACGTTCTTTGATCATTGCCCGGTCTTTGCTATGCAATTTGAGGACGAGTGTTTTAGGGATTCTGAGCCATTGGTACTGTTTCTTCGAGTAGGGTTGACACTGGATGGAAAATCTTCGAGTTCAGGTACTGAATCCAGCGAGGTTGAAGCCATGATGAAAGAGCTCGGATTGAAAGAAGAGGATGTTGATGATGTGATCTTCAAGCAGGAGGAAGCACCGCCGTCGGAATCCATCAGGTGGATGGCCATAGCAAGAGTGCACATGGTAATGCCTTACAACCAATTCTGTTTTTTTTAGAATATGCGGCCGACTTAGGATCTCGCCAAGGAAGTGAAAATTCGCCCCCTTGAGGACAACCTGTACATAGTGAATTTGCATGTCTTGGGGATTGGGAGAGAGTTGTGGAGGAAGGTCCATGGACTTACCAAGGAAACGCCATGGTGATTGCTCCATACGAAGGGTGCACAAAATCGTCGGAGGTCAAGCTGGATGTTATTGCATTAATTCTTGTAACTAGCAAGGCTAGTGAGACTGATAATCCCACTAGTTTCGTTGGGGACCAAGACAAGTATTGTACTTTTGAGTGTTGGTGCTCAAATACTCTTACTGGTTCCATAAACTTTAAGGTCACCCATTTAAGGGAAATAATTACTTGCCTACGAACCTCTGTACTTTGGGACCCAACAAATTCCTAGATTAGAAGAAGCAGAAGCCTTAGCTCCAGAGATTTTGAACATTTTAATCTAGTACTCTAGAAGGCAATCTACTACCCAGATTCTTCTATTCTGGAGGCCTAAGTGTGAAATCACGCTTCCCAGGTGTGTCTAAAAGTTGTTGAAGGGAAAGATATTATGAAGCACGACATCATTAAGTGGATCGGTGATGGTAGTACAACAGAGATATGGAATGATAGCTGGATACCTGGGTCAAAATGATGAGTCCTATTGTTTCTCGAGTTGCTGATGCGCCCAAGTTTGTGTATGAGTTAATAAATAGTTCAAATGATTGATGAAATATAGAGTTATTTGAGATCTATCTACCCATTGATGCATCAACAATATGACGAATGCTGATTTGCTTGCAGAATGTGAATGATTAATGCTCATAGAACTTTGAAAAATCTGGTGTATTTAATGTTCAATCAACATATATGATGATAGTGGGCACGAAAAGGCAAAGGGAAGATTGGCTCAAAAGAGAGCCAGACCCTCTAACAATTCGACAAAGGAGCAATTATGGGTGAAGCTTTGAAAAGTTTATGTCTGTCGGTGTACAAAAGTAGGGGCCTTATGTACCCCTTTACTTGTGCGCGGGTAGTTCTAGCCACGCCTGCGGCCACGCTTGGCGAGGCAGAGGAAGCGAAGACACAAGACAACCAGAGCAGCGCCAAGCCAGAGGCGAGAGGAGCAAAGGGACAAGGTGGGATTTCCCCGGCAAGAGCCTTGCCGGGGCAACTTGCCCAACACCAGCGAGGCCGCCACCCTTGAGCCTAAGAGTTCCAACACCATCAACGACATTGGAACCAAGGCTCGGGAGGCGCCTGCATGGTGGCATGCAGATCTTTGTGAAGACCAAGAACATACAAGCCTAGATGAGAACCAAAAGACGGAAACCCCCGGCAAGATCCTTACCGGGGACGCTCACAAGACCTCCGGCAAGACCCTTGCCGGGGACACCTGCGAGACCCCGGCAAGACCCTTGCCGGGGACATCTGCGGGGCCGCAGCCAGGCCCACACCTGCCAAGGCTCCACCGCCGTTCCAACGCAGCAGTCGGTCCGCCAACAAGGCAGGCACCTGCGTGGCGACATGCAGCTTCCAGACCAACTCAGCAAGCACCTGCGTGGTGGCATGCAGATCTTCGTGAAGACTCTGCCACCGCACCAGCTCAGTAGCCAGCCAGCCAGCATGGCACTGCACGCCTAGTCAGCCCGGACGCGCGTCAGAGCGAGACGAAGCGGCGACGGACGGGACGAGCTTCCTTGCCGTCCCCGATAAAGTGAGAGGGCACGTCGGCAGCGCATTAAATGTGTCTTGTCCTACGGTGCAAGTGTACTGAGGAAGGATTGGGACTTTTTGGACACTGCACGCTTTGTAGCTAGTCCAAGAACACCAGATAAACACAAACCAGCAGGAGTAGGGTATTACGCATCGCTTGCGGCCCGAACCTGGATCAAATTCCCCCGTGTTGATCTCCCAAACCCGCTCTTTGCACAGCCCCGCACCCTGTCAACCGTAATAGGGATTCCCCGTGATCCCATAGGTGTCGTTTTTCCCGACATCTTTGGCACGCCAGGTAGGGGGTGCAAGTTGTGAAAATCCGGTTTTGGAGTCAGCTCATCGATTTCTCCATCGCGATGGCTCGAGGGAGGAAGGCGACGGTGATCGGCCACGCTCTGGTGCCATCGGCTAGGCGGGGCGGTGTTGTCCGCAGCCGCAACAACCATCTGCATGGCGACCGAAAAGCTAAGTCACGCACAACTTTGAGCAATTCCTTTTTATACAAAGTTATTCTCCTCGAAAGATCTTGCTCTTTGTATAGAAAACTTGCATGCAATGGAACCTTTCCGCTATTGGCAACACCCTTGTTCTGTTTCGAGTCCGCTCAACAGTTTGAGCGGCCGCGCTGAGAACGGCAAGGTGGCTTGCCCGCTATCGGCAACGCCCTTGTTCTGTTTCGAGTCCGCTCAACAGTTCGAGCGGCCGCGCTGGGAGCGGCAAGCTGGCTTGCCCGACAGCAAGCGTCCCCCCGGCAAGCTGCTAAGGATCCGCCCTCAAAGTGCCATCGCATGGGTTTACGCACCGGCAAACCTATCCAACTAAGCGTAGGGTGTGTACATACAAAGACAGATCGGACAGGAAGATATCATGCTTCACTTTAAAGTACTGCAGAGTTATATTACATCAACTGTTGCAGCGGTTCTAACTTAAGATAAAACCGTCTTTGTCATGAACTCGCAGCGGGAATGAGAAACGGGGTGCCTAGTCTCGGCGCTGGCCCTCCACCCTCCTGACTCCGTCGACGCGGCTGATGATGGGCTCGATATGCTCTTCGAGCGCCGCGAGGTCCACATCCTCCGGCAAGCTCTCTAGCGCATCGACGAAGTCAACGTTGGGGTTCCAGTATGCCACCTTGGTGAGGACCTTGGTCAGGGCGCCCCGGCAAAGCTTCCGGGCCTCATTGGCCAGAGAGGTCGCTTGGTTGGAATGGAGCTGCTTCAGGGCTTCAAGGACACCCTCGAAGAACAAGGTAAGCCTGGCGTTGGGGCTCACGTTCACCTCCGGGGAGTACTTGAAGTTCGGCATGCCCATGGCGGCCAGCTGCATGGTGAGCCTCTCCGCAACGTCGACGAGGCAGCTGATCCAGAGGTTTACGCTCTTTACGTAATCCCCGTGATTGGCGGCGTCGTTGCTCCGCAGCTGCTTCTCGTCCTCCAGGGCCTTGTTTAGGGTCTCCTCACGGGCCCTGGCCTCCGAAAGCTCCCTCTCCAGGCCCTCCAGCTTTAGCTTAAGGTCATTGATGGAGTCGTTGGCCTCGGAGAGCAGCTTGGCCTTGTCGGAGACTGCGGCCTGGGCATCCGCCAAAGCGTGGTTGGCCGTGTCCCTCTCTTCCGTCAGCTCCGAGACCACCTTCTTCAGCCCATCCCGCTCCAGCTCCAGTTTCTCCACTTCGCCGGCGTGAACCCGAGCCAGAGCATCGAGCGCGTCCTTGTGCCTCTGCTCCAGCTCCTGGGTCCGCTGCGCGACGAGCTTCTCGACCTCCTCGTCCTTGCTGCGGAGTGTGGCGGTGAGCGCCTCCTCACGGGCGGCGAGGTCTTCCTCCTGGGAGTTCAGTAGAGCCTGGTGCTGTTGCCAAGCAGCCTCATCCTTGGCAGCCTGCTCCTTCGCCACCTCCTGGGCTTTCTCGACATCAGCCTGCTTCAGGATGAGCTCCCGCTTGCGCTCAGCCAGCTCGTCCTGAGCAGCCTTCAGTTCTTCCCAGGCCTTGTGGAACCAGGCCAGCGCCTAAGCGACGCGCTCCTCAAGATCCGCCTCCGCCTTGTCCGCTGCCGCCATCCTGGATTTCGCCTTGTCCAGGCGGGCGCGGTGGAGCGCCTGGAGCTTCTGGAAATTGACGCTCATGCCCCGGAGAAGCTGCTCCTCTTGGGAACCGCCACCGCCAGCGCTCGGTTCATCAACAACCTGGAGCCCGGCGGTGGCGAGTGCCTCGTCGTCGAACACCTCCTCCTCGGCTGGCGCCCTGGTGCTCGCCGTCCCTGGAAGGTGGGCGAACAGGTCATCGCCCACATTTAAGTACTTGCCCGGGGCAGGGGCAGCAGGGGAGGGAGGTTGGTCGTCAGCCACCTCCTCCCCGGTAGGCCCCTTGCCGACCTCTTCGGCAGCAGCCTTGCCGGCCTCCTCGGCAGCGGCCTTGGCGGCCTCCTCAGCGGCGGTCTTGGCGGCCTCCTCGGCAGCAATCTTGTCGGCCTCGGCCTCGGTGTCCTTGGCGACCTCCTCGATGACGGTGTTGATATCCTCCTGGTCCGTCGGGGGAGGGTCTAGAAGCCGAGAAGGAGAATGAGATGAAGCCTAAATCAAGGTTCGAAAAAACAAGAAGAAGAAGAAGAAGAAGAAACAGGGACGAGGGGCAGGCCACTTACCCGTGCCGAGCTGGGAAGAAGTGGTTCCCTCCCCGCCAACATTCGTTGCCGGGATGGAGCCACCGGCACCCAAGTTCGTCTCCTCCTCCTCCGTGCGCATGGGCTCAGTGCTTGGTGCCCTTGCCGGGGACGCCCCTCCGGGCGGCGTGGTCGATGGGGGCAGCGTGTTGGGGGTGGCCCTCAGTGGCTCCTCTTGCCGCCGCTCTCCTCCTGCAAACCCGGCAAGGTTAGCACCAAGGATTCGTTTCCCGATGCTCGTCAACGAAGAGTGAGTGATGAACTCACGCTGGGGGCTGAAGCGGGGGCTGCGTCGGGGGCTGTTGTCCGGGCTGATCTCCACCACCACCGGCTTGTGCGGAGCGCCAGCCGGGGGCTTGTCGCTCGTCGAGGCCCTGGCCCTCTTGAAAGTGCGTTAAGTCGACTAGAGGGGGGGTGAATAGGCGATTTTTATGAATTCTTCACTGAGGAATTTCAGGGTGAGGAAATTCCTTAGCGAAGAACTACTTGCAGCAGAATAAGTACTCAGATGCAAACATAACAGAACATAAGCATGGTCATCATGATGAAATGAAAACACGCACAGAGTACAGAAAGCGTAAACACATGATAAATAGGATGAAGACAAACAGACTGAAGAAATTGAACTGAGGAAATTGAGAAAATCTTCAGCCAAAGTCTTCGAACAGATATGAACAAGCACACAACACAGTAATGAGGAAATGAAAGAGTTGAGGAAATAGACCAGTAGGCTTGGTGAAGACAATGATTTGGTAGACCAGTTCCAACTGGTGTGACAGTTGTACGTCTGGTTGGAGCGGCTAGGTATTTAAACCTGAGGACACACAGTCCCGGACACACAGTCCTCATCGTATTCTCCTTGAGCTAAGGTCACACAGACCTCGCCCAATCACTCGTGGTAAGTCTTTAGGTGACTTCCAAACCTTCACAAACTCGGTCACTCGGCGATCCACAATTTCCTCTTGGATGCTCTAGACCATGACGCCTAACCGTCTGGAAGATGCACAGTCTTCAAAGGTAACAAGCGCCGGATCCACGCAGGATCAATCTCTTCAGTGATGCTCAATCACTTTGGGTTTGTAGGTGTTTGGGTTTGGGTTTTCCTCACTTGATTTTTTTGCTCAAAGTCCTCGGAGGATGGGATGCTCTCAAATGACAAGTGTCAGTTTCTCTCGGAGCAGCCAACCAGCTAGTGGTTGTAGGGGGCGGCTATTTATAGCCTAGGGAGCAGCCCGACATGATAAGACATAAATGCCCTTCAATGACATGACCGTTAGGTGGGTAGATATTTTGGGACAGCTGGCGCGTAGCACAGCAACGGTCGGAAATTTGACTATCAAATTCCTCAGGGCTATCATGTTCCTCACTTGTAGGCAATCCGCACTGGCGAATTCCTAACTCCTCAGTCGGAACAAATTCCTCAGAGACCAGAAGTACTTTGTCTCTGTCACTGAAGAAATTGACTGAACTGTATGATATTTCCAATGGCTTCACTCGAAGGGATTGGTAGGTAAAGGATTTTGAGTTGAGCATCACATGGAAATTTTTCCTTAGTATTTCCTCGACCCCCTTTAATAGTACGGTGTTTCCTATGACTCAAGAAAGAGAAAATGAAACTATGAAAACAAAAGTCTTGACGCTTCATGTTCCTCGCATGAAATCCAAGTCTTCAGGGTCACACCAATTTGTTCACTTTCAAAGTCTTCAGAAATCCAAAGTCTTCAGTCGAAGACATTCATTTTTAGGGGTCAACTTTCTCTGTAAATATCAAACTCCTCATAGACTTATAGACCTGTGTACACTCACAAACAAATTAGTCCCTTAACCTATAAGTCTTCAATACACCAAAATCACTAAGGGGCAGTAGATGCACTTACAATCTCCCCCTTTTTGGTGATTGATGACAATATAGGTTAAGTTTTCAACGGGGATAAAACATATGAAGTGTAACTACTGATATTAAGGAATTTGATTGCAAGATATAGAAGAACTCCCCCTGAAGAAGTGCATAGTGAGGAATTTGCTTTTGAAGCAATGCACACTTGAAGAGTAGAATCATGGAGATCTCCCCCTATATCTTGTAATTCATGCACGCATTTGACATATAATATGAAGAATTTGAAATGCATGATGAAATATGGTGACTGATGTAATTCAGCATGCATGGATTAACATATATGAGGAATAAGCATGCAGAAGAACACAACAAAAGTATCAGACCACCATAGGGTTTAAGTTTACAACTCGATCCAGCAAAGTCTTCAAAAGAACGAGAGTTGTAACTTAGAAAAAAACGCCCATATCTTCCCGAGGAGACCCGCTTGAAGACTAACTCAAATTTCTCCCCCTTTGTCATCGAATGACCAAAAGGATCAAAAAATGAGGACTAACGCCCCTGAAGAATATTATGTTGATGGAGGAGCGCCAGCGTTGTTGGGGTCGGTTGTTGTAGTAGGGCCTGCCGCAGTGTCGTCCAAATCTTCATGCTCATCCGTGTCGCGTGATGAAGAATATGAGTTGGCCACCAAGGAGGGAACTTTGACTTTCTTGAATTTCTTCGCTGGTGGCTGAGACAAGTCAAAGTCCTGCTTGAGACCCATTTGCTTCAGATCTTCTTCACCATAAAGATGTGCCAGAACAGCCCAGGTGCGACCGAAGTCTTCATGGAGGTAGTAATGGTTTTTCTTCACTGCATTGTGTGTAGCAGTCGTGTTGTGAAGAATAGAACCAAACTGACGCTTAATCCATTTGTGCTTGCGATCGACCTTCTGGTGAAGACTGAGGAGAAGCTCACGATCAGTCATCACCCTTGGAGCTGTGCCTTGAAGATTTTGCTTTGAAGCATTTGCGGCAGAGTCATGAGTGGCAGAGTCATCATTGGTGGAGTAGGATGCAGCTTTGCGGAATTGACCATCCAATGGACGAATGCCTTCATCAATAACAGCAGTGGCCATGCCCTTTTCATCAGCTGAGGAAAATGTCCGTTTGAGGACTTCAATGGGGGGCAAGTAGCTGAGATGACTCTGAAAGTCAGCCTTGTAGTTGAGTGAAGACCTTGTTTTGAGGAATCTCATAATCCAAGGAGCGTAAGGCTTCAGCTCAAATGGAGATAATGCAGCATTGGCCAGAGTCCTCATGAAGAAATCATGGTAGTTGACAGGAACGCCATGAATGATGTTGAAAAGCAGATTCTTCATGATGCCAACGACTTCTTCATCATTTGAGTCGTGGCCTTTGATTGGACTCAAAGTCTTCGTCAGAATGCGATAGACAGTCCGAGGCACATACTGCAATTCCTTCACGAGGAATTTGGTCCTTGGGGCTTGACCGGGCTTCAGCAGCTTCATCAACACTTGCATGTAGTGATCTGTAAGCTCAGGTTCATGGTATATACAATGAGCACCTTCAAGGGGAGGACTGACAGGCAGGGCATGAAGCAATTCAGAGGCCGGTGCTTTGAAGTGAGTATTTTCTGTCATCCAGTCCAACACCCAAGAGTTCACATCTTCAGCATTTCCTGTGATGTGTAGCGTTGCATAGAACTGAAGAATTAGCTCTTCATTCCAATCAACAATATCAATGAAGAATTTGAGCTATCCAGCGTCATGAAGAACACTGAGGACTGGCATGAAGCAAGGTAGTGATTCCATGTCCACGTGAGGAATATGCTCATGGTCGAAGACTTTCTCTTTGTTGAAGAGCAGCGAAGAATAGAAGTTGGCTTGGCTGGCAGTCCAGCGCTTCCTTCTAAGACGAGCAGAGTCATATGGGTTGTACTCCGTGAAGAACACGTGCTCGTGGAAGAAGTCATCAGCCTTGAATTTTTGCTTCTTTGAGAATGGATCCTTTGGCTTGGACTGAGGAGCATCAGTCAATTGCATCATGACCTCAGGAATCGCATCTCAGGATCCACAGGCTGAGGAATTTCAGTTTCTTCTTCAGTGGCAGCCTGGGTCTTCAATTCTTCAGCAGCAATTTCATCAACACTGGCGGCTGGAATCTTTTCATGAATAGACGGAGTGGGGTGAGGTTCTTCAGAGCCCATTTGAACTTCAATATGCACTGGGGACTGAGGAATTTGTCGCAAAGGAGTGAACAAGGGAGAATTGGGGTGCTGACTTTCCCAAAAGTCATCATTCATCACATGTGTTGTGCTCCCAATGTCCACATCCTCATCTTCTTCACTCATTTCTTCAACGCCGGCCTCTTCAGCTGTGAACTGAGGCATGGGCGATGAGACAACTGGGGTTGAAGGGATTGTATCCACTTCAATTTCTTCATCCAACTACTCTGAAGTAGCAGAAGAAGGAACATCTTCATCAGATCCACTAGGGATCGCATAGTCTTCACCAAAGGGAACGAGTTCCTTTGATGGAATGCATGAGACTGGAACAACATCAATTGGATTCTCAAAAGAGTTGGTCAATTTCTTCATCTTCTTTGGAGCTGAAGATTCTGATGAAGTTGATGCTTTCCTTTTCTTCACTGCTGCATGCTCCGCAGCCTTGGTCTTCTTCGCATCTGATGCAGAAGGAAGAATTGGACTTGGTGTAGGTGTGGGAGGAGCAGAGGAAATTCTTTCATTTTCTTCAGGCACAACTGATGCAGTTGCCCTGGCATGGTCAGTTTCTTCAGGCACATCGGTTGAAGATTCAGCTGGCCTGACAATTTCTTCAGGCGCAACACTAGTGGTTGCCCTGGCGGTATCATCAGCGGCTGGAATGCAGTCATTAGCCCTGGTACTAGAAGTTTCATTAGCAACCTGATTTTCATCAGCGTTGTTGGCATGTTCTTCTGTAGGCTGAGCAGATGCCTCGGCCTGAGGAATTTATTGTTGCGTTGAGGCTGCAACATTGGAGGTGAATTTCTCAGTTAACTTCACAAATCTAACCTTGGCTCCAAGCCAGTCAGCATAGTAGCGATCAAATTCATCATTTAGATTCTTGATCTCTGATTGCAGAGCTACAAGTTCTTTAGCTGAAAGCTTCAAAAAAATTGCTTCAGAAAGCGCTCTTTCTTTTACTGTGCTTTCTTCACTTTCCTCCCCTGTTCATACTTCCATTTCTCTTCATCAATGAAGGCATCCAACACATGACTTTGACCAGGAGTGAGGTTCATTTCAGGCAGAGGTGTGTTGGGGTCCTTATGCCACAAGTCGATGAAGTCGAGGATCACCTTTGGATCCAACATCAATGGCACATTACTGCCTTTGGCTCTAGCGGCCATGTGCTGCCTGTCTCTAATGATTTCAGCGAGTTCTTCATCAGCTTCATCGTCATCAGACGGTACTTGGAAGGCGACCTACTTCTTGTGAGGACTTGGTCGAGAACCTCGTCCAGCAGTGGCCTTAGTCTTCAGCAGAGTGGGGCTAGTTGAAGAATGCGGAGGAGCAGAGGAACTTGCAGAGGCTCCTGAGGCAATAGAGATGCCTGTTGTCCTTTGGCACGAGGCGAGATGCGCTGGTGCTGAGGATTTGGAAGGAGGAGTTGAGGACTTTGGAGGAGCTGGTGCAGCTTGAGGAATTTGCCATGAGGGCTTTGCTGAGGAGCTGGGCCGTGAGGGCATTGCAGATGAGCTTGGCTGTGAGGACTTTGATGCAGAAGCCATGGGCTTGTGTGCGGGCTTCTTTGGCATGGCCTTCTTAGTCTTGCTTGCAGAGGCCTCAACAGCAGCAGAAGCAGCAGAATCTTCATTGAATTTATTCACCGCTTCTTTTGCCACTTTGGCCAGCTTGGCTTGACGCTTAGCCCATTTCTTTGGAAATTCTTCATCTCTTCTGATGCTAGAGGGATCAGCCACTTGGCCAGGTGCCAATGGAGGTCTTGGGCATGGAGGGTGTACAGCGAATTTCTTCATGTACTTGGGTGTAACATAGCGATATTCCCTCCATTCTCTGGCCCATCTCCTCTCTATCCTCTGGATGTGCACTTTGCGCTCATTCTTGGTCACCTTGCCATGTTTGGCCTCATCAGGAGTGCAATATTCATCATAGATATCCTCAGGGATTTCAAACACTGTGTTGACTTCCAATTTCTTTCCTCCCTTCTAAGGTTTCTTGCCGCCAGCCATTTTCTTCAGCTGAGGAATTTGAACAATAGAATTCTCTGAAGAGGTGTGCAACTTTTCTTCGAGGAATGCTGCAAATGAGTTAAGTTGATGAGAACCTAGAGATTCAGCAGCGGACATGTGTACCTGTGAACAGAATATAGTTGCGAAGAATTTGGAGAGGTCATATACGTTCTCAGAAGTTTTTGCAAATAGAACAAGTTTGAGGAATTTGACCAGATGAGTCTTGAGGAATTTCACTAAGCGTTCATTGACTTAGGTTCCAGAGTTGTATAGATTGAAAATCCACACAATTGAGGAATCTTGAAGAAAAATGTTGCTTAGGGAAACAGATCAAGAACAGATGTTGTGAGAGGTGTTTAGTGTGTGAAGATTTGAGGAATAAACAACTTTTGAAGATTTTGTAGAAAACATCAGAATCAACAAGGGAAGTAAAAGTAACTTTTATTTACCCTTGATGAAGAACACAATGAACTGTGAGGTGTAGATTTAGAAGTTCGTCAGTTCAGATCTTCCACGCCCTAACTTGGAAGAGGAAGACAGCTACGGCGGCGGCGGAGTGAAGAAATCCGTAGCCAGCGCGAGTACGACGGCGACGAGGTCGAGGCAGTGAAGCTCTTCCTCACCAGCGACGATGGAAGTAGCGACGGCGCTAGGTTTTGAGAGCTTGAGCGAGGGAGCGAGGTCGAGCGGAGTAAAAACGAAGTGAGGAAGGGAGGGGGTATTTATAGCCGAAGTGAAAAACTGCTCGCCCGAGGAAATTGGGCGAACGTGCCCCTGACCCTTCTCATTTGCATGACATGTGTCACCCACGTACTAAGAGGTGGCGATCATGCGGGATCGTGGGTGAATAGATAAGTCCATCGTGGAATGTGGAACGGTTTGAGCGGCAAATGCCGAAAATTCAGATAAGATAATTTTAAAGTTTCGTTCACAAATTCTTCAGCTGACAAGGACACAGTGAAGATTTTGAACAAGTTTCAAATAGAACACACATGAAGAATTTGTGAATAGACTGGGTTGAGTTTAGCATAGAGGGGAAAGGGTCCGATCACATTCACTTAGTAGAAACAAGCAACTTGAAGAAATAGCAATAAGTGAATGTTGTAGAGGACAAAAACTCATATATATATATATATATATATATATATATATATATATATATATATATATATATATATATATAGCCAATGAAGAACAACAACGGAAAGAGTGAAGACATTTGAAAGTTGAAGAAACTGAACAACTGAGGAATTTCAAAAATGAGGAAAAACTCAAATTGAAGATTTTCAACTTTTGGTGGTGGCGTGACCCACCGTATAAGAATGATGATTTCAGACACCGCGTACAATTGTCGTAGGGTTCCGAGAATCAAATTCTTTGTTAATTTCTTCACACTTAGAGTGTTAGTCTTCATTGTTTGATGAAAAACGTTTCTTCGTGTCTTGCACATCTAAGTCATCAATTTTGCATAAGTGTTAGGATGTGTGTCCTATTCAAAGGACATTCGAAGAATCTACGATATTTAGCTCACACCGCAACTTGCTAAATCTCTTCTCATCCAAGGGCTTTGTGAAGATATCGGCTAGCTGTTCTTCAGTCTTCACATGCTCAATAGAGATGTCGCCCTTCAACACATGATCACAAAGAAAATGATGACGAATCTGAATGTGCTTTGTCTTCGAGTGCTGAACTGGGTTATGAGCAGTCTTGATGGCACTCTCATTGTCACAGTAGAGAGGCACATTTTTCATGTTGACGCTGTAGTCCTTGAGGGTTTGCTTCATCCACAGCAATTGAGCACAGCAAGAACCAGCAGCAATGTACTCAGCTTCAGCAGTAGACAGTGGTACGCAGTTCTGTTTCTTCGAGGACCAACAGACCAAGGATCGTCTGAGGAAATGGCATGTGCCTGATGTTGACTTGCGGTCCACACGATCACCAGCATAGTCAGAGTCTGAATATCCAATGAGATCAAAAGTCGAGCCCTTGGGATACCATAATCCAAGTGTTGGTGTGTGAGCTAGATATCGAAGAATATGTTTCACAGCCTTATGGTGTGATTCCTTCGGTGTAGCTTGAAATCGGGCACACATGCATACACTAAGCATAATATCTGGCCTAGATGCACATAAATACAATAAAGAACCAATCATGGAGCAGTATACCTTTTGATCAAAGTCAATACCATTTTCATCAGTGCATAGATGGCCATTTGTGGGCATAGGGATTTTGACGCCTTTGCAATCTTGCATGCCGAATTTCCTCAGTACATCCTCGAGGTATTTCTCCTGAGATATGAATATGCCATTGCTCCGTTGACGAATTTGAAGACCTAAGAAGAATTTCAATTCTCCCATCATAGACATTTGATATTCTTCACTTATGCAAATTCATCACTATAACGTTGGTCAGTACAACCAAAAATGATATCATCAACATGTATTTGGCACACAAACAATTCACCGTCATAAGATTTAGTGAAAAGAGTTGGGTCAAGTGAACCGGGTTTGAAGCCTTTCTTCATGAGGAATTCCTTCAAAGTATCATACCACGCCCGAGGGGCCTGCTTGAGGCCATAGAGGGCCTTATTGAGTCTGAAGACTTTGTCAGGATGCTTTGGATCTTCAAAACCTGGGGGTTGAGCAACATATACTTCTTCCTCAAGCTTACCATTAAGGAATGCACTTTTCACATCCATTAGATATAAGATGATATTATGATGGTTAGCATAAGCAAGTAATATGCGAATGGCCTCAAGTCTAGCAACAGGTGCAAAAGTTTCATCGGAATTAATTCCTTCAACCTGTGTGTAGCCTTGAGCTACAAGACGTGCCTTATTCCTCACCAAAAGGCCATTTTCATCTTGCTTTTTGCGGTAGATCCACTTTGTGCCAATGATATTGTGCGTGTGAGGATCTGGACATTTGACCAGTTCCCAGACGTTGCTGAGCTCGTATTGATGTAATTCCTCTTGCATAGCTTGAATCCACTCAAGCTCCAGAAATGCTTCATCTACCTTAGTGGGCTCTGTGATAGAGACGAAAGCAAAGTGCCCACAAAAGTTAGACAAATGTGAAGCTCTTGAGCGTGTGCGAGAACCTGGTATGTTGATTTCGCTGATGATTTTCTCAATCTGCACTTCATTTGCAACGCGAGGATGAGCTTGTTGTCGTTGAGGAATTTGATCAGCATTTTCTTCAGCACCATTTTCCTCAGGTGCATCAGCATGATGTTCTTCACATTCTGGAATGACTTCTTCAGCAGATTCTTCGGTAGGAATGACATCCTCAGTAGCCTTGAACTTGATGGATTCCTCAGGTGATTTTTCATCTAGCACAGGAGGTAGGTTCTCTCTTTGTGAGCCATTAGTTTCATCGAACCGCACATCTACAGTTTCAACAACTTTGTGGTGAACGTTGTTGAATACCCTGTAGGTGTGCGAGTCCTTTCCGTAACCAAGCATAAAACCTTCATGTGCTTTCGGTGCAAATTTAGAATTGTGATGAGGATCTCTAATCCAACATTTAGCACCGAAGACTTTGAAATAACTCACATTGGGTTTCTTGTCAGTGAGGAGTTCATATGCAGTCTTCTTGAAGAATTTGTGAAGATATACCCTATTGATGATGTGGCACGCAGTATCAATTGCCTCAATCCAGAAGTGACGAGGCGTCTTGTATTCATCAAGCATAGTGCGAGCCATCTCAACAAGAGTCCTGTTCTTGCGCTCCACGATGCCATTCTGCTGAGGAGTATAAGGAGCAGATAACTCATGAGTAATACCAAGTTCATCAAGATAGTCATCAATACCAGTATTCTTGAACTCAGTTCCATTGTCACTTCTGATGTGCTTGATCTTCACACCAGAGTTGGTTGAAGCCCTCGAGGAAAATTGTTTTAAGACTTCCTGCACTTCACGTTTGTAAGTGACAATATGCACCCATGTGTAACGAGAGTATTCATCAACAATAACAAAGCCATATAGAGATGCTTCATTAGTGAATGCAGAGTAATGGTTAGGACCAAAGATATCCATGTGAAGCAATTCAAATGGTCGAGTGGTAGTCATGATAGTCTTTGCTGGATGCTTGGCCTTGGTCATTTTTCCAGCTTCACAGGCTCCGCACAAGTGATCCTTGAGGAATTTGACATTCTCAATGCCAATGACACGCTTCTTATTCGCGAGCGTGTGCAAGTTCCTCATGCCAGCATGACCTAGTCATCGATGCCATAGCCAGCCTTCTGAAGCTTTTGCAAGTAAACATACAGCTGGTTGTGGTCCTGTAGAGAAATCAACAATATACAGATCTCCTCTCCTGAAGCCTTCGAAGACTTTGGAATTGTCAGCTTCCATGATCACAACGCAACGATACTTGCCAAAGATAACAACCATATCAAGATCACAAAGCATTGAGACTGACATGAGGTCGTATCCTAAGGACTCGACAAGCATGACTTTGTCCATGTGTCGATCCTTTGAGATTGCAACCTTACCTAGACCCAATACCTTGCTTTTGCCTTTGTCAGCGAAGATGATATGCTTCAGATCCGATGGAGATAAGGGAACATCCATCAATAGATTCTTGTCGCGAGTCATGTGATTCATACATCCACTATCAAGGACCCACTCAGTGGCTTTGGGTAGATCATCCTGCAGATGAATTAGTGCAACTTACGAACTCATATACTTCATCAGTGAAGAATATGACATCAATTTCATCAGATCAATTTCATCAAACAATAGAACAGATAAAGCAGTAGGAGGACGTGAGAAATGAGGATTCATTTCTTCATGATTAGCCTGCGTCCTTTCAGGCAATTTTCAGGTCTCCAGCAAATTCTTCAGACGTTTAAGCACGTCTGGAGACCTGACCCTGCATAAGAGATTAGTTATTTTTCTTCACCACCCACATCTGAAGGGGTGGCAAAGAGTTCATCATTCTGCAAGCTCCATAAGAGAAAGGTGGCATACAAGCCGTCCCACATAATAGGAGTTAGGGTAAGCATATGAGTAAGCAGAGAAGTTCTTCGAGGACTTAGGAATTTGATCCACGTGAGGAATTTGGTCCGTATGAGGACTTGGATCCATATGAAGAATTTGGTCCATATGAAGAATTTGATATGGGGTTCCTATTCTTCACAGGTGGTGTCATGATGACATTCACCTGAAGATTTTCAAGGCACCTTTTGGGAACCCAGATTTTCTTCATAGGGGAACCGTTCCTGTAGTTAGTGCCAACATATCTAGCAAATACTTCACCATTCTAATTTTTGAACAGTTTATAGTTGGAGTCAAATGACTCATCAGAAGAATGAGGAGATTCACATGTAAAGCCAGATAAAGTAGATGGATCTACTAGAGGTCCCTTTGCAGCAACCCATGAGGTTTTGGGATACTTCTCAGGCTCCAGTATGTCCCATCTGCATTGAGTTTCCTCTCAAAGGCAATACCCTCTTTCCTAGGGTTCCTGTTGAGGATCTGCTTTTTAAGCACATCACAAAGAGCCTGATGCCCTTTGAGACTTTTGTACATGCCTGTCATATACAATTCCTTCAGCCCTGCATCATCAGTGATACTAGCAATGTCCTCAGATGAGGAATTAGTGATAGCAGAGGCAGGTGAAGAATTTGTAACATTAGATGCATTTGAACATTCAGGTGAAGAATTAGCAGATTCACGTTCAATGCACTTCAAACATGGAGGAATAAATTCTTCCTGAGCAGCACTGATTTGTTGAGCTAGTAATGAATCGCGCTCCTTCTGAAGATCTTCATAACTCACCCTTAGCTTTTCAAGATCTTGCTTTCTTTGAAGAAATTCATAAGAAAGCTTCTCATGATCAGATAAGAGAGTGTTATGATGACTTTGAAGGTTGTCAAACTTAGACTGAAGTCTCTGAAGATTTTCAGTCAAGGTTTTAGTGCGATCCATTTCTTCACCCAACATATCATCACTTTTGTCTAGCATGTTTTGAACCTTTTCAAAAGCCTTTTGTTGTTTCACAGCAATCTTAGCAAGTTTAGAGTAGCTAGGCTTGAGGTTTTCATCAGATTCATCCTCACTTGATTCAGAGGAGGGATATTTGAGTACCTTGGCACCCTTTGCCATGAAGCAATAGGTGGGAGCGTAGTCATCATCGTCGTCATTAGCCTTGTTGTAGAAGCCATTTTCTTCAGTGTTGAAGATGGACTTGCTGACGAACGCAGTAGCGAGGGCTAGGCTCGCCACACCAGATTCTGACTCCTCAGATGCCTCCTCTTCCTCATGTTCCTCAGATTCAGCTTCAGAGTCCATTTCCTTGGCAATGAATGCCCGAGCCTTCTTAGAGCTGCTTTTCTTGTGAGATGAAGACTTCAAGGATTTTGATGATGAAGACTTTGAAGATTTCTTCTTCTTCTTTGAGTCATCAGAACTGTAATCCTTGTATTTCTTCTTCTTTGATTCCTTTCCCACTGAGGACAATCTTGAATGTAGTGACCAGGTTTCTTGCATTTGCGGCATAGCCTATTCTTGTAGTCACGGGATGAGGAATCATCACTCCTTGAGGATTTCCAAAACGACCACGCCTTGAGAACTTCTGAAATTTCTTCACGAGCAATGCTAGCTCCTGGCTCAATTCTTCAGGATCACCAAGGCTGCTACCAGAATCTTCACCTTTAGATTCAGAGACTGCCTTGGCCTTCAGGGCGTGTGATCTGCCATAGCTCAAACCATAGAGATCTCTCTTCTCAGCAAGCTGGAACTCATGAGTGTTTAGCCTCTCGAGGATATCAGCGGGATCAAGTGACTTGTAATCTCCACGCTCTTGTATCATCAGTGCCAGAGTGTTAAATGAGGAATCAAGCGATCTCAGCAATTTCTTCACCACCTCATGGTCGGTGATGTCAGTGGCACCAAGTGCTTGAAGCTCATTTGAGATGTCAGTGAGGTGATCGAAGGTTTGCTGGACATTTCCATTGTTGAGTCTTTTGAAGCGGTTGAAGAGATTGCGAAGAACGTCAACTCGAGAGTGACGTTGTGTCGAGACTCCTTCATTTACTTTAGACAACCTATCCCAGACAAGCTTAGTAGTTTCCAAAGCACTCACTCTGCCATACTGCCCTTTACTCAGATGGCCACATATGATGTTCTTCGCTTGGGAATCGAGTTGCTTGAATCTCTTCACATCAGCAGCATTCACAGAAGGTGTGACAAAGGGAACACCATTTTCCACAACATACCAGAGATCGTTGTCAATTGCCTCAAGATGCATTCGCATCTTATTCTTCCAGTAGGGGTAGTCCGTCCCATCGAAGGTAGGACACCCAGCAGAGACCTTGATCATACCTGCGGTCGACATAACTAAAACTCCACGCAGTTAAACCAAAATCACACAGAACAAGGGAGTACCTTGCTCTGATACCAATTGAAAGTGCGTTAAGTCGACTAGAGGGGGGTGAATAGGCAATTTTTTATGAATTTTTCACTGAGGAATTTCAGGGTGAGGGAATTCCTTAGAAGAACTACTTGCAGCGGAATAAGTACTCAGATGCAAATATAACTGAACATAAGCATGGTCATCATGATGAAATGAAAACACGCACAGAGTACAGAAAGCGTAAACACAGGATAAATAGGATGAAGACGAATAGACTAAAAAATTGAACCGAGGAAATTGAGAAAGTCTTCAGTCAAAGTCTTCGAACAGATATGAACAAGCACAGAACACAGTAATGAGGAAATGAAAGAGTTGAGGAAATAGAACCAGTAGGCTTGGTGAAGACAATGATTTGGTAGACCAGTTCCAACAGCTGTGACAGTTGTACGTCTGGTTGGAGTGGCTAGGTATTTAAACCTGAGGACACACAGTCCCGGACACACAGTCATCACCGTATTCTCCTTGAGCTAAGGTCACACAGACCTCACCCAATCACTCGTGGTAAGTCTTCAGGTGACTTCGAAACCTTCACAAACTCGGTCACTCGACGATCCACAATTTCCTCTTGGATGCTCTAGACCATGACGCCTAATCGTCTGGAAGATGCACAGTCTTCAAAGGTAACAAGCGTCGGATCCACGCAGGATCAATCTCTTCAGTGATGCTCAATCACTTTGGGTTTGTAGGTCTTTGGGTTTGGGTTTTCCTCACTTGATGATCTTTGCTCAAAGTCCTCAGAGGATGGGATGCTCTCAAATGACAAGTGTCAGTTTCTCTCGGAGCAGCTAACCAGCTAGTGGTTGTAGGGGGCGGCTATTTATAGCCTAGGGAGCAGCCCGACATGATAAGACATAAATGCCCTTCAATGATATGACCGTTAGGTGGGTAGATATTTTGGGACAGCTGGCGCGTAGCACAGCAACGGTCGGAAATTTGACTATCAAATACCTCGGGGCTATCATGTTCCTCACTTGTAGGCAATCCGCACTGGCGAATTACTAACTCCTCAGTCAGAACAAATTCCTCAGAGACCATAAGTACTTCGTCTCTGTCACTGAAGAAATTGACTGAACTGTATGAGATTTCCAATGGCTTCACTCGAAGGGATTGGTAGGTGTAGGATTTTGAGTTGAGCATCACATGGAAATTTTTTCTTAGTATTTCCTCGACCCCTTTTAATAGTACGGTGTTTCCTATGACTCAAGAAAGAGAAAATGAAACTATGAAAACAAAAGTCTTCACGCTTCATGTTCCTTGCATGAAATCCAAGTCTTCAGGGTCACACCAATTTCTTCACTTTCAAAGTCTTCAGAAAGTCTTCAGAAATCCAAAGTCTTCAGTCGAAGACATTCATTTTTAGGGGTCGACTTTCTCTATAAATATCAAACTCCTCATAGACTTATAGACCTGTGTACACTCACAAACACATTAGTCCGTTAACCTATAAGTCTTCAATACACCAAAATCACTAAGGGGCACTAGATGCACTTACACCTCTTCGCCACCCTCTGGGCCAGCGTCTCCATGTCCCTGTGAAGATAACATCAAGTCAAAGGAGGATAGCACATGCGTGGGGTCAGGAGATGATGGGGGGCAAAGTGCTTACTCGTCCTCCACCTCCTCCTCCACTGGCTTCCTCTTCCTCTTTGGGCTAAAGGACCCGAGGTCAAACTCGGCCTCCAGGGTGCTGTCCGAAGGAGGAGGAGAAGGGGATGGGGTCCTGCGCCGCTTGGACGAATAAGATGCAGCCGCCGTCTTCTTCGATGTCGCGACCTTCACCGTCTTCATCGCTGCCGCAACCTTCATCGCCCTCGTCTGGCGCACGGGCTGCGCCTGAGCCTATTGCGGCTGCGCGGTCCTGCCGGGCTGGACCGTCTCGCCGGAGCTAGCCCACCACAGGACGCGTTTCTTCTCCGTGGCCGGGGGTCGTCCGTTTCGGCCTCCTCTTCGGCCGACTCCTCGACCACGTCTTCGACGAGGGGGGCCCCGGTGCCGACGCTGCTGGCCTCCCCAGCAGACTCCGCCCATCCGGCGAGCTCTTTCTCCTCCGCGGTCGTGTCAGCCTCATCCTCCACGGTGCCGGCACTGCCAGCCTCCTTGGCGAGTGCCGCCTCCGCCGCCCTGGCGGCGATGTAGTCCAGCTCCTCCTTCGTGGTGTCGCGGATGAGCAGTGGCTCGTCGCGGATGTACTTCTCCGACAGATTGTCGAAGAATGCCTACACCTCCTCCACTTTCGGCTCGTCCCAGGTTGGATCGAGGCCGTGCGCATTAAAGTCCGGCATCATGGCGGTGATGGCGGTCTGGCGAGAGTTGTTGCTCAATGGGACCACTCCCACAGGCAACCCAAACAGAGACGCCTTGACGGCCTTCTCGGCCCTGCCGGTCCTCTCAGCCCTGCCGTCGTCACCCACCTTGAGCTGGAAGAGCCTCTGGCAAAAATGAGCATGCCCCGTCATCGTGAAGTTGTGCTTCAAGCCAGGGCGGAGCCTCATGATGTCGGCCGCATTCTTGTAGTCCCAGGCCGGCCTCCCCTTATTGTGCAGTGGGGCAATTCGGCGGCGGATGAAATCGGCCCCAATCATTTCGAGAGTGAGCTCGGCCGTGGTGAGGCGATGGATCCTAGTAGTGGCGACCAAGAGCTTCTTGTCGTTGGCGTCGAGGTCGCTCCAGTCCTTGCGGCGGACTCTGACGGACCAGGCAGAACTCCCGTGGATCCTTCTCCTCGATCCAGCACCACCGGCTCCGCCACTCCTCCCACCTCACCTTCTGGGCGCCCTCCGGGTACGTGCCCTTCTCCTGAGACCTCGGGATCCAGGTGATGCCGCCGGAGATGGCGCCCCCTGGCTGGATGCGGGGGTAGAAGTAGTGGCGGAAGAGCGTCGTGCTGGGGAGCACTCCGGCGAAGCCCACGTAGAGATGGGCGAAGAAGGCCATGCATGCCACGGCATTCGGCGTGAGGTCCAGAAGATGGAAGTCGTAGGTGTGCATGACGTCGTTGAAGAAATCAGAGAAAGGGGGACAGAGCCCGCAAGAGAAGTATTCAACGAAGAAGGGGTACCGATTTGGGCCAGGCTTGGCAAAATCGGCAGGGACGATGCGCGTGGCAGGGTGCCCTGTCGTCTCCCTCCTCCATAGGGGCCTGAAGTAGTCCCTGAGGTGGACTGCATCGACCGTCGAGGGAAAGTAGGCGTGCTGCATCCGAAGCGCCGCCAACTCGCTCTCCGGCGCCTCCTTCTCCCCGGCGTCCTTGGCCACTCCCTTGCCCTTGCCTGTCTTGGGCGCCATAGCGGCTCAGAGGGAATGAAAGTCAAGGGCAATGGGGGCGTGGCGGCGGCGAGCAGAGGCAAGAGCTTGAAGAAGAAGAGGGGAACGACGGTTCCGAGATTGGAAAAGGCTCCGAGGGTAAATGAGCAGCGCCCCTGCAGTTCTCCTTTTTATGGCGAAGACGCGGGCCGCCTCTTTACCATTTACCACGATGTGATGCAAGCGTGCGGCAACCACTCCACGCACGACCCCCACGCCATGCATTCAACGCAGGTCGTGGGGAAGCGCAACTGGTGAAGGAATTACCGCAGTAAAGACTCTGCCACACATGCCCATGCATCGTTCTGGGCCTGTCCCAACAACGCTCTGCGCTTATGTGTGGCCCAGGCCCGGGGGCTCCTGTCGGTGTACAAAAGTAGGGGCCTTTTGTACCCCTTTACTTGAGCGCGGGCAGTTGTAGCCACGCCTGCGGCCACGCTTGGCGGGGCATAGGAAGCGAAGACACAAGACAACCAGAGCAGCGCCAAGCCAGAGGCGCGAGGAGCAAAGGGACAAGGTGGGCATTCCCCGGCAAGAGCCTTGCCGGGGCAGCTTACATAGCCCCGGCAAGAGCCTTGCCAGGGCAACTTGCCCAACACCAGCGAGGCCACCACCCTTGAGCCTAAGAGTTCCAACACCATCAACGACATTGGAACCAAGGCTCGGGAGGCACCAGCATGGTGGCATGCAGATCTTTGTGAAGACCAAGAACATACAAGCCTAGATGAGAACCAAAATACGGAAACCCCCGGCAAGATCCTTGCTGGGAACGCTCACAAGGCCCACGGCAAGTGCTACCTCTTGAGCACTGCGTTGGTTTTCCCTTGAAGAGGAAAGGGTGATGCAGCAAAGTAGCATAAGTATTTCCCTCAGTTTTTGAGAACCAAGGTATCAATCCAGTAGGAGGCTACACACGAGTCCCTCGCACCTACACAAACAAATAAATCCTCGCAACCAACGCGATAAGGGGTTGTCAATCCCTACACTGTCACTTACGAGAGTGAGATCTGATAGATATGATAGGATAATATTTTTGGTATTTTTGTGATAAAGATGCAAAGTAAAATAAAAGGCAACGAAAATAACTAAGTGTTTGAAGATTAATATGATGAAAAATAGACCCGGGGCCGTAGGTTTCACTAGTGGCTTCTCTCGAGAGCATAAGTATTTACGGTGGGTGAACAAATTACTGTTGAGCAATTGACAGAATTGAGCATAGTTATGAGAATATCTAGGCATGATCATGTATATAGGCTGTTGGAAATATGCCCTAGAGGCAATAATAAATTGGTTATTATTATATTTCCTTGTTCACGATAATCGTTTATTATCCATGCTAGAATTGTATTGATAGGAAACTCAGATACATGTGTGGATACATAGACAACACCATGTCCCTAGTAAGCCTCTAGTTGACTAGCTCGTTGATCAATGGATGGTTACGGTTTCCTGACCATGGACATTGGATGTCGTTGATAACGGGATCACATCATTAGGAGAATGATGTGATGGACGAGACCCAATCCTAAGCCTAGCACAAGATCGTGTAGTTCGTTTGCTCAGAGCTTTTCTAATGTCAAGTATCATTTCCTTAGACCATGAGATTGTGCAACTCCCGGATACCGTAGGAATGCTTTGGGTGTACCAAACGTCACAACGTAACTGGGTGGCTATAAAGGTGCACTACAGGTATCTCCGAAAGTGTCTGTTGGGTTGGCACGAATCGAGACTGGGATTTGTCACTCCGTGTAAACGGAGAGGTATCTCTGGGCCCACTCGGTAGGACATCATCATAATGTGCACAATGTGACCAAGGAGTTGATCACGGGATGATGTGAGTTACGGAACGAGTAAAGAAACTTGCCGGTAACGAGATTGAACAAGGTATAGGGATACCGACGATCGAATCTCGGGCAAGTAACATACCGATAGACAAAGGGAATTGTATACGGGATTGATTGAATCCCCGACATCGTGGTTCATCCGATGAGATCATCGTGGAACATGTGGGAGCCAACATGGGTATCCAGATCCCGCTGTTGGTTATTGACCGGAGAACGTCTCGGTCATGTCTGCATGGTTCCCGAACCCGTAGGGTCTACACACTTAAGGTTCGATGACGCTAGGGTTATAGGGAAAGTATGTACGTGGTTACCGAATGTTGTTCGGAGTCCCGGATGAGATCCCGGACGTCACGAGGAGTTCCGGAATGGTCCGGAGGTAAAGATTTATATATGGGAAGTCCTGTTTTGGTCAC
Organism: Aegilops tauschii subsp. strangulata; assembly: GCF_002575655.3. Taxonomy (NCBI): domain Eukaryota; kingdom Viridiplantae; phylum Streptophyta; class Magnoliopsida; order Poales; family Poaceae; genus Aegilops; species Aegilops tauschii. Next base: position 344,207,879 of record NC_053040.3, on the reverse strand, counting down.
CGGAAAAGTTTCAGGTGATATCGGTAATGTACCGGGACCACCGGGAGGGTCCCGGGGGTCCACCAAGTGGGGCCACCAGCCCCAGAAGGCTGCGTGGGCCAAGTGTGGAAGGGGACCAGCCCCAGGTGCGCTGGTGCGCCCCCCCACCAAGGCCCAAGGCACATGGGAGAGTGGGAGGGGGCAAACCCTAGGTCCAGATGGGCCTTAAGGCCCATCCTAGTGGCGCCCCCCTCTCCTCCCCTTGGCCGCCCCCTAGATGGGATCTAGGGCTGGCCGCCAGCCCTTGGGGGTGGAAACCCTAGAGGGGGCGCAGCCCCTTCCCCCCTATATATAGTTGAGGTTTTGGGCTGCCCAAGACATGAGAACGTCTCTCTTTCGGCGCAGCCCTACCCCTCTCCCTCCTCCTCCTCTCCCGCGGTGCTTGGCAAAGCCCTGCGGGATTACCACGCTCCTCCATCACCACCACGCCGTCGTGCTGCTGCTGGACGGAGTCTTCCCCAACCTCTCCCTCTCTCCTTGCTGGATCAAGGCGTGGGAGACGTCACCGGGCTGCACGTGTGTTGAACGCGGAGGCGCCGTGGTTCGGCGCTTAGATCGGAATCAACCGCGATCTGAATCGCTACGAGTACGACTCCCTCATCCGCGTTCTTGCAACGCTTCCGCATCGCGATATACAAGGGTATGTAGATCCACTCCCCTTCCCCTCGTTGCTAGAGTACTCCATAGATTGATCTTGGTGATGCGTAGAAAATTTTGAATTTCTGCTACGTTCCCCAACAGTGGCATCATGAGCTAGGTCTATGCGTAGTTTCTATGCACGAGTAGAACACAAAGTAGTTGTGGGCGTAGATGTTGCCAATTCTTCTTGCCGCTACTAGTCTTATCTTGTTTCGGCGGCATTGTGGGATGAAGCGGCCCGGACCGACCTTACACGTACGCTTACGTGAGACAGGTTCCACCGACTGACATGCACTAGTTGCATAAGGTGGCTAGCGGGTGTCTGTCTCTCCCACTTTAGTCGGAACGGATTCGATGAAAAGGGTCCTTATGAAGGGTAAATATAAATTGGCATATCACGTTGTGGTTTTACGTAGGTAAGAAACGTTCTTGCTAGAAACCTATACAAGCCACGTAAAAACTTGCAACAACAATTAGAGGACGTCTAACTTGTTTTTGCAGCATGTGCTATGTGATGTGATATGGCCAGAAGATGTGATGAATGATATATGTGATGTATGAGATTGATCATATTCTTGTAATAGGAATCACGACTTGCATGTCGATGAGTATGGCAACCGGCAGGAGCCATAGGAGTTGTCTTTATTTTTGTATGACCTGCGTGTCATTGAATAACGCCATGTAAATTACTTTACTTTATTGCTAAGCGCGTTAGCCATAGAAGTAGAAGTAATCGTTGGCGTGACAACTTCATGAAGACACAATGATGGAGATCATGATGATGGAGATCATGGTGTCATGCCGGTGACAAAGATGATCATGGTGCCCTGAAGATGGAGATCAAAGGAGCAAAATGATATTGGCCATATCATGTCACTATTTGATTGCATGTGATGTTTATCATGTTATGCATCTTATTTGCTTAGAACGACGGTAGCATAAATAAGATGATCCCTCACTAAAATTTCAAGAGAAGTGTTCCCCCTAACTGTGCACCATTGCGAAGGTTCGTTGTTTCGAAGCACCACGTGATGATCGGGTGTGATAGATTCTAACGTTCGAATACAACGGGTGTTGACGAGCCTAGCATGTACAGACATGGCCTCGGAACGCATGCAAAACACTTAGGTTGACTTGACGAGCCTAGCATGTACATACATGGCCTCGGAACACAAGAGACCGAAAGGTCGAACATGAGTCGTATAGCAGATACGATCAACATGGAGATGTTCACCGATGATGACTAGTCCGTCTCATGTGATGATCGGACACGACCTAGTTTGACTCGGATCATGTATCACTTAGATGACTAGAGGGATGTCTATCTGAATGGGAGTTCATTAATCAGATGAACTTAATTATCATGAACATAGTCAGAAGGTCTTTGCAAATTATGTCATAGCTTGCGCTTTAGTTCTACTGGTTAAGATATGTTCCTAGAGAAAATTTAGTTGAAAGTTGGTAGTAGCAATTATGCGGACTGGGTCCATAAACTGAGGATTGTCCTCATTGCTGCACAGAAGGCTTATGTCCTTAATGCACCGCTCGGTGTGCTGAACCTCAGCGTCGTCTGTAGATGTTACGAAACATTTGACATACACGTTTTGATGACTATGTGATAGTTCAGTGCGTAATGCTAACGGTTTAGAATTGTGGCACCAGAGACGTTTTTGAAATGTCGCAGAACATGTGAGATGTTCCGAAGACTGAAATTGGGATTTTAGACTAGTGCCCACGTCAAGAGGTATGAGACCTCTGACAAGTTTCTTGAGCCTACAGACTACGGGAGAAGAGCTCAATCGTTGAGCATGTGCTCAGATTGTCTGAGTGCCACAATCACTTGAATCGAGTGGGAGTTAATCTCCCAGATGAGATAGTGATGGTTCTCCATAGTCACTGCCACCAAGCTAGTAGAGCTTCGTGATGAACTATAACATATCAGGGATAGACATGATAATCCTTGAGCAACTCGCGATGTTTGACACCGCGAAAGTAGAAATCAAGAAGGAGCATCAATTGTTGATGGTTAGTAAAACCACTAGTTTCTAGAAGGGCAAGGGCAAAAGGGATACTTCATGAAACAACAAGTCATTTGCTGCCCTAGTGAAGAATCCCAAGGTTGAACCCAAACCCGAGACTAAGTGCTTCTGTAATGAGGGGAACGGTCACTGAAGCAGGACTACCCTAGATACTTGGTAGATGAGAAGGCAGGCAAGATCGACAGAAGTATATTGGATATACATTATATGAATGTGTACTTTACCAGTACTCCTAGCAGCACCAGGGTATTGGATACTGGTTCGGTTGCTAAGTGTTAGTAACTCGAAATAAAAGCTGCGGAATAAATGGAGACTGGCTAAAGGTGAGATGACGATATGTGTTGGAAGTGTTTCCAAGGTTGATGTGATCAAGCATGCATGCTCCCTCTACCATCGAGATTTGGTGTTTGCGTTGAGCATGATTGGATTATGTTTATCGCAATACGGTTATTCATTTAAGGAGAATAATGGTTACTCTGTTTATTTGAATAATACCTTCAATGGTCTTGCACCTAAAATGAATCTCGATCGTAGTGATACACATGTTCATGCCTAAAGATATAAGATAGTAATGATAGTACCACATACTTGTGGCACTGCCACTTGAGTCATATTGGTATAGAACGCATGAAGAAGCTCCATGTAGATGGATCTTTGGACTCACTCGTTTTTGAAAAGATTGAGACATGCGAACCATGTCTATTGGTATATATGCATGAAGAAGCTCCATGCAGATGGATCGTTTGGACTCACTTGAGACATGCAAATCATACCACATGGGCAGGATGACTGAAAGGCCTCGTTTTCAGTAAGATGGAACAAGAGAGCAACTTATTGGAAGTAATACATTTTTGATGTATGCAGTCCAATGAGTGCTGAGGCATGCAGTGGATATCGTTATGTTCTTACTTCACAGATGATTTGAGTAGATGCTGAGTGTATTTACTTGATGAAACACAAGTCTGAATTATTGAAAGGTTCAAGTAATTTCAGAGTGAAGTTGAAGATCGTCGTGACAAGAGGATAAAATGTCTGTGATATGATCATAGAGATGAGTATCTGTGTTACGAGTTTGGCACACAATTAAGACATTGTGGAAAGTGTTTCACAATTAATACCGCCTGGAACACCATAGTGTGATGATGTGTCCGAACATCATAACTGCACCCTATTGGATATGGTGCATACCATGATGTCTCTTATCGAATTACCACTATCGTTTATGGGTTAGGCATTAGAGACAACCGCATTCACTTTAAAAGGGCACCACGCAATTCCGTTGAGACGACACCGTTTAAGGAAACCTAAGTTGTTGTTTCTTAAAAGTTTGGGGCTGCGATGCTTATGTGAAAAAGTTTCAGGCTGATAAGCTCGAACCCAAAGCGGATAAATGCGTCTTCATAGAATACCCAAAAACAGTTGGGTATACCTCCTATTCAGATCTGGAAGCAAAAGTAATTGCTTCTAGAAACGAGTCCTTTCTCGAGGAAAAGTTTCTCTCGAAAGAATTGAGTGGGAGGATGGTGGAGACTTGATAAGGTTATTGAACCGTCACTTCAACTAGTGTGTAGCAGGGCACAGGAAGTTGTTCCTGTGGCACCTATACCAATTGAAGTGGAAGCTTATGATAGTGATCATGAAACTTCGGATCAAGTCACCACCAAACCTCGTAGGACGACGAGGATGCGTGCTACTTCAGAGTGGTACGTGATCCTGTCTGAGATATCATGTTGTTGGACAATACTGAACCTACGAGCTATGGAGAAGCGATGGTGGGCCCATATTCCGACAAATGGTTAGAAGCCATGAAATCTGAGATAAATGGATCTTTGAGAAGAAGACGGACGTGGACGGTAATGTTACCGTCTATGAAGCTCGACTTGTGGAAAAGAGTATTTTCACAAGTTCAAGGAGTTGACTACGATGAGATTTTCTCATCCGTAGCGATGCTTAAGTCCGTCGGAATCATGTTAGCATTAGCTGCATTTATGAAATCTGGCAGATGGATGTCAAAACAAGTTTCCTTACCAGTTTTCATAAGGAAAGGTTGTATGCGATACAATCAGAAAGGTTTTTCGATCCTAAGGATGCTAATAGGTATGCTAGCTCCAGCGATCCTTCCATGGACTAGAGCAAGCATCTCGGAGTCAGAATATACGCTTTGAAGGGGTGATCAATGTTTTGGGTTTATACAAAGTTTATTAGAAACTTGTATTTACAATAAAGTGAGTGGGAGCGCTACAACATTTCACATAAGTATATGTGAATGACATATTGTTGATCCGAAATGATGTAAAATTTCTGGAAAGCATAAAGGGTTGTTTGAAAGGAGTTTTTCAAAGGAAGACCTGGATAAAAGATGCTTACATATTGGGCATCAAGATCTATAGAGATAGATCAAGACGCCCGATGATACTTTCAAAGAACGCACACCTTGACATGATTTTGAAAGAGTTCAAAATAGATCAGCAAAGAAGGAGTTCTTGGCTGTGTTACAAGGTGTGAGTATTGAGTAAGACTCGAGACCTGACCACAGCAGAAGAGAGAGAAAGGACGAAGGTCGTCCCCTATGCTTCAGACGTAGGCTCTACAGTATGCTATGCTGTGTACCGCACATGAAGTGTGCCTTGCCATGAGTTGGTCAAGGGGTACAATAGTGATCCGGGAATGGATCACATGACAGCGGTCGAATTTATCCTTAGTATGTAGTGGACTAAGGAATTTTCTTGATTATGGAGGTGAAAAGGAGTTCGTCGTAAAGGGTTACGTCGATGCGAACTTTGACACTAATCCGGATGACTCTGAGTAGTAAACCGGATTCATATAGTAGAGCAGATACTTGAAATGGCTCCAAGTAGCGCGTGGTAGCATCCACAAGATGACATAGATATTCGTAAAGCACACACAGATCTGAAAGGTTCAGACCCGTTGATTAATAACCTCTCTCACAAGCATAACATGATCAAACCAGAACTCATTGAGTGTTAATCACATAGTGATGTGAACTAGATTGTTGACTCTAGTAAACTCTTTGGATGTTAGTCACATGGTGATGTGACCTATGAGTGTTAATCACATGGTGATGTGGACTAGATTATTGACTCTAGTGCAAGTGGGAGACTGTTGGAAATATGCCCTAGAGGAAATAATAAATTGGTTATTATTATATTTCCTTGTTCACGATAATCGTTTATTATCCATGCTAGAATTGTATTGATAGGAAACTCAGATACATGTGTGGATACATAGACAACACCATGTCCCTAGTAAGCCTCTAGTTGACTAGCTCGTTGATCAATGGATGGTTACGGTTTCCTGACCATGGACATTGGATGTCGTTGATAACGGGATCACATCATTAGGAGAATGATGTGATGGACGAGACCCAATCCTAAGCCTAGCACAAGATCGTGTAGTTCGTTTGCTCAGAGCTTTTCTAATGTCAAGTATCATTTCCTTAGACCATGAGATTGTGCAACTCCCGGATACCGTAGGAATGCTTTGGGTGTACCAAACGTCACAACGTAACTGGGTGGCTATAAAGGTGCACTACAGGTATCTCCGAAAGTGTCTGTTGGGTTGGCACGAATCGAGACTGGGATTTGTCACTCCGTGTAAACGGAGAGGTATCTCTGGGCCCACACGGTAGGACATCATCATAATGTGCACAATGTGACCAAGGAGTTGATCACAGGATGATGTGAGTTACGGAACGAGTAAAGAAACTTGCCGGTAACGAGATTGAACAAGGTATAGGAATACCGACGATCGAATCTCGGGCAAGTAACATACCGATAGACAAAGGGAATTGTATACGGGATTGATTGAATCCCCGACATCGTGGTTCATCCGATGAGATCATCGTGGAACATGTGGGAGCCAACATGGGTATCCAGATCCCGCTGTTGGTTATTGACCGGAGAACGTCTCGGTCATGTCTGCATGGTTCCCGAACCCGTAGGGTCTACACACTTAAGGTTCGATGACGCTAGGGTTATAGGGAAAGTATGTACATGGTTACCGAATGTTGTTCGGAGTCCCGGATGAGATCCCGGACGTCACGAGGAGTTCCGGAATGGTCCGGAGGTAAAGATTTATATATGGGAAGTCCTGTTTTGGTCACCGAAAAAGTTTCAGGTGATATCGGTAATGTACCGGGACCACCGGGAGGGTCCCGGGGGTCCACCAAGTGGGGCCACCAGCCCCAGAAGGCTGCGTGGGCCAAGTGTGGAAGGGGACCAGCCCCAGGTGGGCTGGTGCGCCCCCCCACCAAGGCCCAAGGCGCATGGGAGAGTGGGAGGGGGCAAACCCTAGGTCCAGATGGGCCTTAAGGCCCACCCTAGTGGCGCCCCCCTCTCCTCCCCTTGGCCGCCCCCTAGATGGGATCTAGGGCTGGCCGCCAGCCCTTGGGGGCGGAAACCCTAGAGGGGGCGCAGCCCCTTCCCCCCTATATATAGTTGAGGTTTGGGGCTGCCCAAGACATGAGAACGTCTCTCTTTCGGCGCAGCCCTACCCCTCTCCCTCCTCCTCCTCTCCTGCGGTGCTTGGCGAAGCCCTGTGGGATTGCCACGCTCCTCCATCACCACCACGCCGTCATGCTGCTGCTGGACGGAGTCTTCCCCAACCTCTCCCTCTCTCCTTGCTGGATCAAGGCGTGGGAGACGTCACCGGGCTGCACGTGTGTTGAACGCGGAGGCGCCGTGGTTCGGCGCTTAGATCGGAATCAACCGCGATCTGAATCGCTACGAGTACGACTCCCTCATCCGCGTTCTTGCAACGCTTCCGCATCGCGATCTACAAGGGTATGTAGATCCACTCCCCTTCCCCTCGTTGCTAGAGTACTCCATAGATTGATCTTGGTGATGCGTAGAAAATTTTGAATTTCTGCTACGTTCCCCAACATATAGGCATCACGTCCGAAACAAGTAGACCGACTCCTTCCTGCATCTACTACTATTACTCCACACATCGACCGCTATCTAGCATGCATCTAGAGTATTAAGTTCATAAGAACAGAGTAACGCTTTAAGCAAGATGACATGATGTAGAGGGATAAACTCATGCAATATGATATAAACCCCATCTTGTTATCCTCGATGGCAACAATACTATACGTGCCTTGCTGCCCCTACTGTCATTGGGGAAGGACACCGCAAGATTGAACCCAAAGCTAAGCACTTCTCCCATTGCAAGAAAGATCAATCTAGTAGGCCAAACCAAACTGATAATTCGAAGAGACTTGCAAAGATAACCAATCATACATAAAAGAATTCAGAAGATTCAAATATTGTTCATAGATAAACTTGATCATAAACCCACAATTCATCGGTCTCAACAAACACACCGCAAAAGAAGATTACATTGAATAGATCTCCACAAGAGAGGGGGAGAACATTGTATTGAGATCCAAAAAGAGAGAGGAAGCCATCTAGCTAATAACTATGGACCCGAAGGTCTGAGGTAAACTACTCACACTTCATCGGAGAGGCTATGGTGTTGATGTAGAAGCCCTCCGTGATCGATGCCCCCTCTGGCGGAGCTCCGAACAGGCCCCAAGATGGGATCTCACGGGTACAGAAGGTTGCGGCAGTGGAATTAGGTTTTTGGTTCCGTATCTGGTAGTTTGGGGGTACGTAGGTATATATAGGAGGAAGGAGTACGTCGGTGGAGCAACATGGGGCCCACGAGGGTGGAGGGCGCGCCCAGGGGGTAGGCGCGCCCCCTACCTCGTGGCTTCCTGGTAGCTTTCTTGACGTAGGGTCTAAGTCCTCTGGATCACGTTCGTTCCGAAAATCACGTTCCCGAAGGTTTCATTCCGTTTGGACTCCGTTTGATATTCTTTTTCTGCGAAACTCCGAAATAGGCAAAAAACTACAATTCTGGGCTGGGCCTCCGGTTAATAGGTTAGTCCCAAAAATAATATAAAAGTGTATAATAAAGCCCAATCATGTCCAAAACAGAAGATAATATAGCATGGAGCAATCAAAAATTATAGATACGTTGGAGACGTATCAAGCATCCCCAAGCTTAATTCTTGCTCGTCCTCGAGTAGGTAAATGATAAAAACAGAATTTTTGATGTGGAATGCTACTTGGCATAATTTCAATGTAATTCTTCTTAATTGTGGTATGAATATTCAGATCCGAAAGATTCAAGATAAAAGTTCAATATTGACATAAAAATAATAATACTTCAAGCATACTAACTAAGCAATTATGTCCTCTCAAAATAACATGGCCAAAGAAAGTTCATCCCTACAAAATCATATAGTTTAGTCATGCTCCATTTTTGTCACACAAGAATGCTCTCATCATGCACAACCCCGATGACAAGCCAAGCAATTGTTTCATACTTTAGTAATCTCAAAAAATTTCAACCTTCACGCAATACATGAGCGTGAGCCATGGACATAACACTATGGGTGGAATAGAATATGATGATGGGGGTTATGTGGAGAAGACAAAAAGGGAGAAAGTTTCACATCAACGAGGTCAATCAATGAGCTATGGAGATGCCCATCGATTGATGTTAATGCAAGGAGTAGGGATTGCCATGCAACGGATGCACTAGAGCTATAAATATATGAAAGCTCAACAAAAGAAACTAAGTGGGTGTGCATCCAACTTGCTTGCTCACGAAGACCTAGGGCACTTGAGGAGGCCCATTGTTGGAATATACAAGCCAAGTTCTATAATGAAAAATTCCCACTAGTATATGAAAGTGACAAAACAAGAGACTCTCTATTATGAAGATCATGGTGCTACTTTGAAGCACAAGTGTGGTAAAAGGATAGTAACATTGTCCCTTCTCTCTTTTCTCTCTCATTATTTCGGGCCTTCTCTTTTTTATGGCCTTTCTCTCTTTTTTTTATTCCTCACTTGGGACAATGCTCTAGAAAATGATGATCATCACACTTCTATTTATTTACAACTCAATGATTACAACTCGATACTAGAACAAAGTATGACTCTATATGAATGCCTCCGGCGGTGTACCGGGATATGCAATGAACCAAGAGTGACATGTATGAAAGAATTATGAACGGTGGCTTTGCCACAAATACTATGTCAACTACATGATCATGCAAAGCAATATGACAATGATGAACGTGTCATGATAAATGGAATGGTGGAAAGTTGCATGGCGATATATCTCGGAATGGCTATGGAAATGCCACAATAGGTAGGTATGGTGGCTGTTTTGAGGAAGATATAAGGAGGTTTATGTGTGAAAGAGCGTATCATATCACGGGGTTTGGATGCACCGGCGAAGTTTGCACCAACTCTCAATGTGAGAAAGGGCAATGCACGGTACCGTAGAGGCTAGCAATGGTGGAAAGGTGAGAGTGTGTATAATCCATGGACTCAACATTAGTCATAAAGAACTCACATACTTATTGCAAAAATCTACAAGTCATCAAAAACCAAGCACTACGCGCATGCTCCTAGGGGGATAGATTGGTAGGAAAAGACCATCGCTCGTCCCCGACCGCCACTCATAAGGAGGACAATCAAAGAGCACCTCATGTTTCAAATTTGTTACATAACGTTTACCATACGTGCATGCTACGGGACTTGCAAACTTCAACACAAGTATTTCTCAAATTCACAACTACTCAACTAGCACAACTTTTAGTATTACTACCTCCATGTCTCAAAACAATCATCAAGCATCAAACTTCTCTTAGTATTCAACGCACTCATAAGAAAGTTTTTACTATTCTTGAATACCTAGCATATTAGGATTATTTAAGAAAATTACCATGAGAGATCAATAGTTTCTATAAAACAAATCCACCACAAGTTTTTACTATTCTTGAATACCTAGCATATTAGGATTATTTAAGAAAATTACCATGAGAGATCAATAGTTTCTATAAAACAAATCCACCACCGTGCTCTAAAAGATATAAGTGAAGCACTAGAGCAAAAACTATATAGCTCAAAAGATATAAGTGAAGCACATAGAGTATTCTAATAATTTCCGAATCATGTGTGTCTCTCTCAAAATGTGTGTACAGCAAAGATGATTGTGGTAAACTAAAAAGCAAAGACTCAAATCATACAAGACGCTCCAAGCAAGACACATATCATGTGGTGAATAAAAATATAGCTCCAAGTAAAATTACCGATGGAAGTAGACGAAAGAGGGGATGCCTTCCGGGGCATCCCCAAGCTTTGGCTTTTAGGCGTCCTTAGATTATCTTGGGGGTGCCATGGGCATCCCCAAGCTTAGGCTCTTGCCACTCCTTGTTCCATAATCCATCAAATCTTTCACCCAAAACTTGAAAACATCACAACACAAAACTCAGCAGAAAATCTCGTGAGCTCCGTTAGCGAAAGAAAACAAAAGACCAATTCAAGGTACTGTAATGAACTCATTCTTTATTTATATTGGTGTTAAACCTACTGTATTCCAACTTCTCTATGGTTTATAAACTATTTTACTAGCCATAGATTCATCAAAATAAGCAAACAACACACGAAAAACAGAATCTGTCAAAAACAGAATAGTCTGTAGTAATCTGTAACTAACGCAAACTTCTGGAACTCCAAAAAGTCAGCCAAAACAGGACGACCTAGACAATTTGTTTATTGATCAGCAGCAATTGGAATCAATATTTTATCACGTTCTGGTGATTTTTAACAATTATTTTTGTGAACAGAAAGTTTCTGGAATTTTCTGCAAGATCAAATAACTATCATCCAAGAAGATCCTATAGGTTTAACTTGGCACAAACACTAATTAAAACATAAAAACACATCTAACCAGAGGCTAGAACAAATATTTATTCCTAAACAGAAGAGAAAAGCAAAAAAACTAAAAATAAAATTGGGTTGCCTCCCAACAAGCGCTATCGTTTAACGCCCTTAGCTAGGCATAATAGCAAGGATAGATCTAGGTAGTGTCATAGTAATAGGATAGATCATTAAAACTCATTTCATATTCTCTACGTTCAGCAGCAAGTTTCCTTTGAGGCAAGCAAAAGTAATCAAAAGGGCTAAATTTAATGGGACAAAAGTCCGCAAGATCAATTTTAGGAGGTATAGGTTCCTCCTTCGGCCCTTCATATTGCACAACCAATTCATCATTATAAGCATTCTTTTGACAGAACTTTGTGAGCCTATACTCGAGAGAATATCCTAGCTCATTATTTCGAATAGCCAAATCATCATTAAGTTCAGAAATTCTATCAACTAGAACATTGGTAGGAACCTTTTTTCTAAGGTTTTCATTGAAAGCAACATAATCTAGAGATTGAAAACGCATTATTTCTTCTTGATCAAAGAGGATAGCCTCTATGGGAGGACGGCCAGCGTCCACCCTATAATTCGCAAAGATTTCCTTGGCCTCTTTTATTATAAATCTGAACTCATGAGCCAAAAAGATAGTGGCGGCACGCTTAACAGAAGAATGCTCTGTATTAGAAAATTCTAGGAAAATCCTTTGTATGCAAGGGTGCAAGTGCATAAATTGCCGTTCAAGTTCAACTATAAGCATGGCAATAGCGTCAGCAAGACTACTAGTTCTATGAAGAATGGAACTGCCCATAGAAGGCAAAGCACCGGCACAAGTAAAGAAATCTTGAATAACCCCTTTCCCAATAATATTACCACTACCAATTCGAAATTTTTTGTATGCAAGGTAGGGGGTTCTTCAACAGGAGCATCAGAATTTTCCATGATATTATTATTGTCCATATTGACAATAATTTCCCCAATTTCAGACATAACGGCAGAAAGAGCGAGGGGCAAAAGGGAAAGAAGAAGACGAACGAAAAAGAGAGGGCGAATAAAACGGCAAAGGTGAAGTGGGGGAGAGGAAAACGAGAGGCAAATGGCAAATAATGCAATGCGGGAGATAAGGGTTTGTGATGGGTACTTGGTATGTTTTGACTTGTGCGTAGACTCCCCGGCAACGGCGCCAGAAATCCTTGCTACCTCTTGAGCACTGCGTTGGTTTTCCCTTGAAGAGGAAAGGGTGATGCAGCAAAGTAGCGTAAGTATTTGCCTCAGTTTTTGAGAACCAAGGTATCAATCCAGTAGGAGGCTACACACGAGTCCCTCGCACCTACACAAACAAATAAATCCTCGTAACCAACACGATAAGGGGTTGTCAATCCCTACACGGTCACTTACGAGAGTGAGATCTGATAGATATGATAGGATAATATTTTTGGTATTTTTGTGATAAAGATGCAAAGTAAAATAAAAGGCAACGAAAATAACTAAGTGTTGAAAGATTAATATGATGGAAAATAGACCCGGGGGCCATAGGTTTCACTAGTGGCTTCTCTCGAGAGCATAAGTATTTACGGTGGGTGAACAAATTACTGTTGAGCAATTGACAGAATTGAGCATAGTTATGAGAATATCTAGGCATGATCATGTATATAGGCATCACGTTCGAAACAAGTAGACCGACTCCTTCCTGCATCTACTATTACTCCACACATCGACCGCTATCCAGCATGCATCTAGAGTATTAAGTTCATAAGAACAGAGTAACGCTTTAAGCAAGATGACATGATGTAGAGGGATAAACTCATGCAATATGATATAAACCCCATCTTGTTATCCTCGATGGCAACAATACTATACGTGCCTTGCTGCCCCTACTGTCATTGGGGAAGGACACCGCAAGATTGAACCCAAAGCTAAGCACTTCTCCCATTGCAAGAAAGATCAATCTAGTAGGCCAAACCAAACTGATAATTCGAAGAGACTTGCAAAGATAACCAATCATACATAAAAGAATTCAGAAGATTCAAATATTGTTCATAGATAAACTTGATCATAAACCCACAATTCATCGGTCTCAACAAACACACCGCAAAAGAAGATTACATCGAATAGATCTCCACAAGAGAGGGGGAGAACATTGTATTGAGATCCAAAAAGAGAGAGGAAGCCATCTAGCTAATAACTATGGACCCGAAGGTCTGAGGTAAACTACTCACACTTCACCGGAGAGGCTATGATGTTGATGTAGAAGCCCTCCGTGATCGATGCCCCCTCTGGCGGAGCTCCGGAACAGGCCCCAAGATGGGATCTCACGGGTACAGAAGGTTGCGGCGGTGGAATTAGGTTTTTGGCTCCATATCTGGTAGTTTGGGGGTACGTAGGTATATATAGGAGGAAGGAGTACGTCAGTGGAGCAATGTGGGGCCCACAAGGGTGGAGGGCGCGCCCAGGGGGTAGGCGCGCCCCCTACCTCGTGGCTTCCTGGTAGCTTTCTTGACGTAGGGTCCAAGTCCTCTGGATCATGTTCGTTCCGAAAATCACGTTCCCGAAGGTTTCATTCCGTTTGGACTCCGTTTGATATTCTTTTTCTGCAAAACTCTGAAATAGGCAAAAACAACAATACTGGGCTCGGCCTCCGGTTAATAGGTTAGTCCCAAAAATAATATAAAAGTGTATAATAAAGCCCAATAATGTCCAAAACAGAAGATAATATAGCATGGAGCAATCAAAAATTATAGATACGTTGGAGACGTATCAGCAAGACCCTTGCCGGGACACCTGCAAGACCCCGGCAAGACCCTTGGCGGGGACATCTGCGGGGCCGCAGCAAGGGCCACACCTGCCAAGGCTCCACCGTCGTTCCAATGCAGCACTTGGTCCGCCAACAAGGCAGGCACCTGCATGGCGACGTGCAGCTTCCAGACCAACTTAGCAAGCACCTGCGTGGTGGCATGCAGATCTTCGTGAAGACTCTGCCACCGCACCAGCTCAGTAGCTAGCCAGCCAGCATGGCGCTGCACGCCTAGTTAGCCCGGACGCGCGTCAGAGCGAGACGAAGCAGCGACGGACGGGACGAGCTTTCTTGCCGTCCCCGATAAAGTGAGAGGGCACATTGGCAACGCATTAGACGTGTCTTGTCCTATGGTGCCAGGGATAGACTTGTATACAGTACAAACTTTCCACCTCCTGTGTGCCACTGTGGCGACCCCTTTGAACTATAAAAGGAGGCCCGAGGCGTACCGAGGAAGAATTAAGACTTTTTGGACCCTACACGCTTTGTAGCTAGTCCAAGAACACCAGATAAACACAAACCAGCAGGAGTAGGCTATTACGCATCGCTTGCGGCCCGAACCTGGATAAAATTCCCCCGTGTTGATCTCCCAAACCCGCTCTTTGCACAGCCTTGTGCCCTATCAACCGTAGTAGGGATTCCCCGTGACCCCATAGGTGCCGTTTTCCCCGACAATGTCCCATCAAAACAGAAATTATTCTCTAGGGATAGCACAACAATCGTTGCCAACTAAAGATGTTCATATGCATGGCAAGATGGCGAAAGAATGTACATGTGCTGTGTGGGGCATGGAAGATTCATGAAGGCATGGCCTTCTTGAGTGCACGATGGCTCATTGTGTGTGAGAGTTGGTGGACTAAGATCTCATGGAGCACATGACCGCGATTACCAAACCAAATGCTAAAGATTGGTTACTTCCCATGATCGTTTAGCTATCGCATGAAACATGTACACGAATGATAATCGCGCTTTGGTCCATCTAGACGATAAAACTTATTTATGAGAGACTTAACCAGAGCCCATTAATTGTCGATTGACCTCTTTGTCACAAGATTTATTACTAACTTGGCATCTATAAGAACACCTCAATCATGCCCCAAGGGCTGCTCCACGAGCAATGGCACATGAGAAGTGCCCCCCTATGGATGAAGGGTGTAGTTTAATGTCGACGCAAGTCTCTCGTGACAGAAACTTGGGTACAACGACGATGGTTTGTCATGATAAAAATGGTGTCTATCTAGGTTATCGACATTTGTTATTTGTCGACCCTATGTTGCTTGAAGCCGTAGCATGTCATGAAGCTCCAACGTTGATGATTTGGGCATCCAAAACTTGTTCGTTGCTTCGGATTGCAAGATGGTCATCAACCATATTCATGAAGGTTCAGGGGCATCCATGAAGGAGTTATCAAGGAGATTAGAAGCTGGATGAATACTTTTACTGCTTGTAATTTTGCTCATGAGTCTAGGAGCTCAAATTGTGAAGTGCTACTTCTTGAGCTTGCGTTGGTTTTTCCCTTGAAGAGAAAAGGGTGATGCAGCAAAGTAGAGATAAGTATTTCCCTCAATTTGAGAACCAAGGTATCAATCCAGTAGGAGACAATGCACAAATCACCGAATACCTGCACAAACAATCAAATAACTTGTACCAAACGCGATAAAGGGGTTGTCAACCCCTTCACAGTTACTTGGCAAAGTGAGATCTGATAGAGATAGATGAAAGTAGCAAACGATAAAGTAAATATTTTTGGTATTTTTGGTTTATAGATCGGAAAGTAAAAGATTGCAAAATAGTAGATCGGAAACTTATATGATGGAAAATAGACCCATGGGCCATAGGTTTCACTAGAGGCTTCTCTCAAGATAACAAATAATACGGTGGGTGAACAAATTACTGCCGAGCAATTGATAGAAAAGTGCAAAGTTATGACGATATCTAAGGCAATGATCATGAATATAGGCATCACGTCCGTGTCAAGTAGACCGAAACGATTCTGCATCTACTACTATTACTCCACACTTTGACCGCTATCCAGCATGCATCTAGAGTATTAAGTTCACAAAGAACGAAGTAACGCATTAAGTAAGATGACATGATGTAGAGGAATTAACTCAAGCAATATGATGAAAACCCCATCTTTTTATCCTCGATGGCAACAATACAATACGTGCCTTGCTGCCCCTACTGTCACTGGGAAAGGACACCGCAAGATTGAATCCAAAGCTAAGCACTTCCCATTGCAACAAAAAAAACCAATCTAGTTGGTCAAACCAAACCGATAGTCGAAGAGAATTACAAAGATATCAAATCATGCATAAAAGAGTTCAGAGAAGATTCAAATAATATTCATAGATAAGCTGATCATAAATCCACAATTCATCGGATCTCAGCAAACACACCGCAAAAAATTATTACATCGAATAGATCTCCAAGAACATTGAGGAGGACATGGTATTGAGAATCAAAGAGAGAGAAGAAGCCATCTAGATACTAGCTATGGAACCATAGGTCTGTGGTAAACTACTCACGTTTCATCGAAAGGGCGATAGGATTGATGTAGAAGCCCTCCGTGATCGAATCCCCCTCCGGCAGGGTGCTGGAAAAGGTCCCTAGATGGGATATCATTGGGACAGAAGGTTGCGGTGGTGGAAAAGTGTTTTCATGGACTCCTCTGGTGGTTTGGGAATATATGTGTATATATAGGCGAAAGAATTAGGTTAGGAGGGTCACGGGGGGCCCACAAGATAGGGGGCGCGCCCTCCACCCTTGTGGCTGCCTCGTGGCTCCTCCGACTTCATCTCCAAGTCTCCTGGGTGTCTTCTGGTCCAAGAAAAATCATCGCGAAGCTTTTATTCCGTTTGGTATTCCTTTTGTGCGAAACTCAAAAACAAGGAAAAAACAGAAACTCACACTGGGCTCTAGGTTAATAAGTTAGTCGCAAAAATAATATTAAATAGCATATTAATGCATATAAAACATCCAAAACAAATAATATAATAGCATGTAACAATAAAAAATTATAGATACATTGGAGACGTACCAAGCATCCCCAAGCTTAATTCCTGCTCGTCCTCGAGTAGGTAAATGATAAAAATAGAATTTTTGATGTGGAATGCTACCTAACATATTTATCCATGCAATTTCTCTTTATTGTGGCATGAATGTTCAGATCCATAAGATTCAAAACAAAAGTTTAATATTGACATAAAAACAATAATACTTCAAGTATACTAACAAGGCAATTATGTCTTCTCAAAACAACATGGCCCAAGAAAGCTTATCCCTACAAAATCATATAGTCTGGCTATGCTCCATCTTCATCACACAGAATATTCAAATCATGCACAACCCCGATGACAAGCCAAGCAATTATTTCATACTTTTGATATTCTCAAACCTTTTCAACTTTCACGCAATAAATGAGCGTGAGCCATGGACATAGCACTATAGGTGGAATAGAATATGGTGGTTGTGGAGAAGACAAAAATAGGGGGATAGTCTCACATCAACTAGGCGTATCAACAGGTTATGGAGATGCCCATAAATAGATATCAATGTGAGTGAGTAGGGATTGCCATGCAACAGATGCACTAGAGCTATAAGTTTATGAAAGCTCAAAAAGAAAACTAAGTGGTTGTGCATCCAACTTGCTTGCTCGTGAAGACCTAGGGCAATTTGAGGAAGCCCATCATTGGAATATACAAGCAAAGTTCTATAATGAAAAATTCCCACTAGTATATGAAAGTGACAACATAGGAGACTCTCTATCATGGAAATCACGGTGCTACTTTGAAGCACAAGTGTGGAAAAAGGATAGTAACATTGCCCCTTCTCTCTTTTTCTCTCATTTTTTTGGGCCTTCTCTTTTTTTATTTTGGCCTTTCCTCTTTTTTTATTTCCTCACATGGGACAATGCTCTAATAATGAAGATCATCACACTTTTATTTACTTACAACTCAAAAATTACAACTCGATACTAGAACAAAATATGACTCTATATGAATGCCTCCGGCGGTGTACCGGGATGTGCAATGAATCAAGAGTGACATGTATGAAAGAATTATGAAGGGCGGCTTTGCCACAAATACGATGTCAACTACATGATCATGCAAAGCAATATGACAATGATGAAGCGTGTCATAATAAACGGAACGGTAGAAAGTTGCATGGAAATATATCTCAGAATGGCTATGGAAATGCCATAATAGGTAGGTATGGTGGCTGTTTTGAGGAAAGTATATGGTGGGTGTATGGTACCGGCGAAAGTTGCGCAGTACTAGAGAGTCTAGCAATGGTGGAAGGGTGAGAGTGCGTATAATCCATGGACTCAACATTAGTCATAAATAACTCACATACTTATTGCAAAAATCTATTAGTCATCAAAACAATGTACTACGCGCATGCTCCTAGGGGGATAGATTGGTAGGAAAAGACCATCGCTCATCCCCGACCGCCACTCATACGGAAGACAATAAAAAAATATCTCATGCTCTAACTTCGTTACATAACGGTTCACCGTACGTTCATGCTACGGGAATCACAAACCTTAACACAAGTATTTCTAAAATTCACAATTACTCACTAGCATGACTCTAATATCACCATCTTTATATCTCAAAAAAATCATAAGGAATCAAACTTCTCATAGTATTCAATGCACTTTATATGAAAGTTTTTATTATATCCCTCTTGGATGCCTATCATATTAGGACTAAATTTATAACCAAAGCAAATTACCATGCTGTTTAAAGACTCTCAAAATAATATAAGTGAAGCATGAGAGTTCATTAATTTCTATAAAATAAAACCACCGCCGTGCTCTAAAAAGATACAAGTGAAGCACTAGAGCAAAATTGCCTAGCTCAAAAGATATAAGTGAGGCACATAGAGTATTCTAATAAATCACGATTCATGCGTGTCCCTCTCAAAAGGTGTGTACAGCAAGGATGATTATGGCAAACTAAAAAGAAAAGACTCAAATCGTACAAGACGCTCCAAGCAAAACACATATCATGTGGTGAATAAAAATATAGCCTCAAGTAAAGTTACCGATAGACGAACACGAAAGAGGGGATGCCTTCCGGGGCATCCCCAAGGTTAGGCTCTTGGTGGTCCTTGAATATTACCTTGGGGTGCCTTGGGCATCCCCATCCTTAGGATCTTGCCACTCCTTATTCCATAGTCCATCAAATCATTACCCAAAACTTGAAAACTTCACAACACAAAACTCAACAGAAAATCTCATAAGCTCCGTTAGTATAAGAAAATAAATCATCACTTTTCGTACTGTTGTGAACTCATTCTTTATCTATATTGGTGTAATATCTACCATATTCCTACTTTTCCATGGTTCATACCCCCCGATACTACCCATAGATTCATCAAAATAGGCAAACAACACATAGAAAACATAATCTGTCAAAAACAGAACAGTCTGTAGCAATCTGGATAGTTCAAATACTTATGTAACTCCAAACATTCTAAAAAATTAGAACAACAGAGGCAATTTGTATATCAATCTTGTGTAAAACAATCAGAGTTTTATCACGCTCCTGTGATCTTTAAAAATTCTAGGACTGGGTGCAAAAGTTCAAATCAACTATCACCGTAAGCCATCCCAAAGGTCTTACTTGGCACAAACACTAATTAAAACACAAAACCACATCTAACCAGAGGCTAGATGAATTATTTATTGGAAAACAGCAAGGAAAAATATTGGGTTGTCTCCCAACAAGCGCTTTTCTTTAAAGCCTTTTAGCTAGGCATTGATAATTTTAATGATGCTCACATGAAAGATAGCAATTGAAACACAAAGAGAGCATCATAAAACATGTGACAAACAAGTTTAAGTCTAACATGATTCCTATGCATAGGGATTTTATAATCAAACAAATTATCAAGACAAGCAAAAACCACCATATGCAAGGAAGAAGAAAGAAACAATAACCATCTCAACATAACGAGAGGTAATTTTGTAACATGAAAATTTCTACAACCATATTTTCCTCTCTCATAATAATTACATGTAGGATCATAATCAAATTCAACAATATAACTATCACATAAAATTTTCTCTTCATGATCCACATGCATGCAAAGCTGACACTCTTCCGAAATAGTGGGATTATCATAAAATAAAGTCATGACCTCTCCGAACCCACTTTTATTAAAAAAAAATAAGATTGAATATTCTCCAAATATGTGGGATCTAAAGTCGACACTCTTCCAAACCCACTTTCAATATTATTTCAAACATTATTATCAATCTCATATTCATCATGGGGTTTAAATAAATTTTCAAGATCATAAAAAGAATCACCCCAATCATGATCATTGAAACAAGTAGAAGACATAGCAAAATTAGCATCCCCAAGCTTAGGGTTTTGCATATTATTAACATAATTGACATTAATAGAATTTATAATAACATCATTGCAATCATGCTTTTCATTCAAAGATCTATCATGAATCACTTCATAAAGTACTTCATGATAATTTTCAGATTCACAGATTTCAAGCAAAACATCATAAAGATAGTCTAGTGCACTCAACTCACTAGCAATTGGTTCATCATAGTTGGATATCTTAAAAAGATTAGCAAGTGGATGAAGATCCACAAACCTTTGGTTCTCTGATTTTTAATAAATACACAATTATTCCAACCAAACAAGCAAACGAGCCAAGTAAGACATAAAGGCAAACAAAAAGACGAATGGAAGAAGGGCGAAGAAAAAGGCAAATCTTTTTTAAAATCATTTTAGAAGTGGGGGAGAGGAAAACGAGAGGCAAATGGCGAATAATGTAATGCAAGAGATGAGAGTTTATGATGGGTCTTTGGTATGTCCAAAAAGCCGAATCCTCCTCCAGTACGCCTTGGGCCTCCTTTTATATGTCCAAAGTGGTCGCCACAGCGGCACACAGGAGGTGTAAAGTATCTACAGTGTATGCAGGAGGTGTAAAAACTGCTACAATACACATGCTTATTGTGACACCCCCGATTCGACCGTACACTAATCATACACGCAAATGTGTACGATCAAGATCAGGGACTCACGGGAAGATATCACAACACAACTCTAGACACAAATCGAAATAATACAAGCTTTATATTACAAGGCAGGGGTGATACGTCTCTGTCGTATCTATAATTTTTGATTGTTCCATGCCAATATTATACAACTTTCATATACTTTTGGCAACTTTTTAGTACTATTTTTGGGACTAACATATTGATCGAGTGCCCAGCGCCAGTTCCTGTTTGTTGCATATTTTTGTTTCGCAGAAACCCCATATCAAACGGAGTCCAAACGGGATAAAAACGGACGGAGAATATTTTTGGAATATTGGGAAAATATGGGAAGAAGAATCAACGCGAGACGGTGCCCGAGGTGGCCACGAGGCAGGGGGCGCGCCTGCCCCCTGGGCGCGCTCCTGACCCTCGTGGCCCCCTATAAGGCGGTTGCTGCTCTTCTTTGGCCGCAAGAAAGCTAATTTTTGGAGAAAAATCTGGGCGAAGGTTTCAATCCAATCGGAGTTATGGATCTCCGGATATATAAGAAACGGTGAAAGGGCAGAATCCCAGAACGCAGAAACAGAGAGAGACAGAGAGACAGATCCAATCTCGGAGGGGCTCTCGCCCCTCCCACGCCATGGAGACCAAGGACCAGAGGGGAAACCCTCCTCCCATCTAGGGAGAAGGTCAAGGAAGTAGAAGAAGAAGGGGGGCTCTCTCCCCCTCTCTTCCGGTGGCGCCGGAACACCGCCGCGGCCATCATCATCATCGCCATCTTCACCAACACCTACGCCATCTTCACCAACATCTCCATCACCTTCCCCCCTCTATCTACAGCGGTCCACTCTCTCGCAACCCGCTGTACCCTCTACTTGAACATGGTGCTTTATGCTTCATATTATTATCCAATGATGTGTTGCCATCCTATGATGTCTGAGTAGATTTTCGTTGTCCTTTCGGTGATTGATGAATTGCTATGATTGGTTTAATTTGCTTGTGGTTATGTTGCTGTCCTTTGGTGCCCATCATATGAGCGCGCGCGTGGATCACACCATAGGGTTAGTTGTATGTTGATAGGACTATGTATTGGAGGGCAAGAGTGACAGAAGCTTCTACCTAGCATAGAAACTGATGCATACGGGATTGAAGGGGGAGCAATATATCTTAATGCTATGGTTGGGTTTTACCTTAATGAACGTTAGTAGTTGCGGACGCTTGCTAATAGTTCCAATCATAAGTGCATGGAATTCCAAGTCAAGGATGACATGCTAGCAGTGGCCTCTCCCACATAAAACTTGCTATCGGTCTAGTAAACTAGCCAATTGCTTAGGGACAATTTCGCAACGCCTACCACCACTTTTCCACACTCGCTATACTAACTTTATTGTGTCTTTATCTAAACAGACCCTACTTTTTATTTACGTGCTCTTTATTATCTTGCAAACCTATCCAACAACACCTACAAAGTACTTCTAGTTTCATACTTGTTCTAGGTAAAGCGAACGTTAAGCGTGCGTAGAGTTGTATCGGTGGTCGATAGAACCTGAGGGAATATTTGTTCTACCTTTAGCTCCTCGTTGGGTTCGACACTCTTACTTATCGAAAGAGGCTACAATTGATCCCCTATACTTGTGGGTTATCAAGACCTTTTTCTGGCGCCGTTGCCGGGGAGTTATAGCGTGGGGTGAATATTCTCGTGTGTACTTGTTTGCTTTATCACTAAGTAATTTTTATTTGCTGTTCTTAGTTGTTCTCTATCTTTAGTTATGGATATGGAACACGAAATACCAAAAAAAATAGGTTTACTTGCTACTCATGGAGATGGGGAACCTCCTAAAACCCTCGATGCTCGTTATGTGAGAGATATTATGTACTACTTCGATAATCCTGAGAAAACCCCATTCAAGTTTGTAATGGGAGACACGTTGGATCAACGTGAATACTTTAGGGATTATCGCTTGACTCAAAAAGGGAAACTATTATGGGATCAAATTTATATGTTGAAGTGGTATGCTCGGCAAGTATGCTTGAGTTATGATTATACTTGTTGCTCTAGGATGAAAGCTCCGCACCTTCCCTTTTCATGCAAATTTAATGATAATGAAACCTTAGCTTCTTATGCTAATGGTATATATGATTACTATGATGTGGAACAAATAGAAGAATTTGTTGCTTTTATGGGTGCTTATTAAATAGAATCTTTGTTCAAAGAGTGTGAAAATCTTTATGATGCTGTTTATAGACCTGAAAATTTAGCTATCCTTAAATATTGTTATGAGAATTATAAATACAATTCCGATATTGATGCAATTATTGAGAAAGTCTCCGCTGTCCATGAAGAGACTAATATTTTGCAGGAGTCTATGGAAGAAGAAATTAATGACACTATGAGCTCATTGGATGAAAAAGATGATGAGGAGAGCGAAGAACAAAAGGAGGAAGAGCGGATTAGCTACCTATGCCCACCTTCTAATGAGAGTAACTCTTCAACTCATACATTATTTAATTTCCCTTCGTGCTTACCGAAGGATGATTCCTATGATGATTGTTATGATCCCGTTGATTCTCTTGAAATATCCCTTTTTGATGATGCTTGCTATGCTTGTGGCCAAGATGCCAATATGAATTATGCTTATGGAGATGAACTTGCTATAGTTCCTTATGTTAATCATGAAATTGTTGCTATTGCACCCACGCATGATAGTCCTATTATCTTTTTGAATTCTCCAAACTACACTATATCGGAGAAGTTTGCCCTTATTAAGGATTATATTGATGGGTTGCCTTTTACCGTTGCACATGATGATTTTGATGAATATAATATGCATGTGCTTGCTGCTCCTACTTGCAATTATTATGAGAGAGGAACTATATCTCCACCTCTCTATGTTTCCCACATGATAAAATTACAAGAAACTGTTTATACTATGCATTGGCCTTTACTTTATGTGCATGAATTGTTCTTTTATGACATGCCAATGCATAGGAAGAGAGTTAGACTTCGTCATTACATGATATATGTTACTTTGTGCTCACTACTAAATTACAAATCATTGTTAATTAAAATTGGCTTTGATATACCTTGGGATCCACGTGGATCCATTACTTGAGCACTAGATGCCTAGCTTAATGGCTTTAAAGAAAGCGCTGCCAGGGAGACAACCCGGAAGTTTTAGAGAGTCATTTGTTTAGTGCTTTCATATAGTTTAAAAACAAAAAAATAAAGAGGGGAACCCAAAACTTTTTCAAAAAGGAAAGTGAAAGTGAGAGAGACAAGCATGGTTGAAGTAGGGGAGCTCCTTGAACTTTGTTCATGCTCATGGAAACCTTGTGAATCTTGATTACAGAAACTTTTCAACAAAAATAATTATCCCCTTGTACAATTCCATTGTATTATAAAAATAATGTGCCAAGATTTGCCTTTAGGATGTTTACAATGCTTGTTGGTTTGTACGGTGCAGGACAGAAACTTTGGCTGTAGTGCGCAATTTTACATTTTTTACTGGAACGTCAAATGGTTCTGAAAATTTTTGCACTGTCTTTCTATACAATTTTTTTATTTTTTCTAATTTTGGTAGAAGTTTTGGAGTACCAGAGGTATGGTGAATGTTCAGATTATTACAGACTGTTCTGTTTTACACAGATTCTGTTTTTGATGCATAAGTTGCTTGTTTTTGATGAAACTATCGATTTATATCAGTGGATTAAGCCATGGAAAAGTTATATTACAGTATCTACAATGCAAAAACAAAATATGAATTGGTTTGCAACATTACTTAGAGTAGTGATTTGCTTTATTATACTAACGGATCTTACCGAGTTTTCTGTTGAAGTTTTCTGTGGATGAAGTGTTCGAAGATCGAGGATGTTTCGATATGAGGATAAGGAGGAGAGGCAAGAGATCAAGCTTGGGTATTCCCAAGGCACCCCAAGTAAATATTCAAGGAGACTCAAGCGTCTAAGCTTGGGGATGCCCCGGAAGGCATCCCATCTTTCTTCGACAAGTATCGGTATGTTTTCGGATTCGTTTCATTCATGTGATATGTGCAAATCTTGGAGCGTCTTTTGCATTTAGTTTTCACTTTTATTTTATGCACCATGCTGGTATGAGATAGTCCTTGGTTGATTTATAGAATGATCATCGCACTTCACTTATATCTTTTGAGTATGGATTTATAGAATGCTTCATGTGCTTCACTTATATCTTTCGAAGTTTGGATTGCCTGTTTCTCTTCACATAGAAAACCACCATTTATAGAATGCTCTTTTGCTTCACTTATACTTGTTAGAGCGTGGGCATATCTTTTGCATAAAGAATTAAACTCTCTTGCTTCACTTATATCTATTTAGAGAGATGACAGGAATTGGTCATTCACATGGTTAGTCATAAAATCCTACATAAAACTTGTAGATCACTGAATATGATATGTTTGATTCCTTGCAATAGTTTTGCGATATAAAGGTGGTGATATTAGAGTCGTGCTAGTTGAGTAATTGTGAAATTGAGAAATACTTGTGTTGAGGTTTTCAAGTCCCGTAGCATGCACGTATGGTGAACCGTTATGTAACGAAGTTGGAGCATGAGGTATTTATTGATTGTCTTCTTATGAGTGGCGGTCGGGGACGAGCGATGGTCTTTTCCTACCAATCTATCCCCCTAGGGGCATGCGTAGTAGTACTTTGCTTTGAGGGCTAATAAACTTTTGCAATAAGTATATGAGTTCTTTATGACTAATGTGAGTCCATTGATTATACGCACTCTCACCCTTCCATCATTGCTAGCCTCTTCGGTACCGTGCATTGCCCTTTCTCACCTCGAGAGTTGGTGCAAACTTCGCCGGTGCATCCAAACCCCGTGATACGATACGCTCTATCACACATAAACCTCCTTATATCTTCCTCAAAACAGCCACCATACCTACCTATCATGGCATTTCCATAGCCATTCCGATATATATTGCCATGCAACTTCCATCATCATCATATACATGACTTGAGCATTTATTGTCATATTGCTTTGCATGATCGTAAGATAGCTAGCATGATGTTTTCATGGCTTGTTCGTTTTTTGATGTCATTGCTATGCTAGATCATTGCACATCCCGGTACACCGCAGGAGGCATTCATATAGAGTCATACCTTGTTCTAGACATTGAGTTGTAATATTGAGTTGTAAGTAAATAAAAGTGTGATGATCATCATTATTAGAATATTGTCCCATGTGAGGTTATCAAAATAAAAGAGGCCAAAGAAGCACAAATAAAAAAAGAGGCCAAAGAAGCCCACCAAAACAAAACAAAATAAAAAAATGAGAGAAAAAGAGAGAAGGGGCAATGTTGCTATCCTTTTACCACACTTGTGCTTCAGAGTAGCACCATGTTCTTCATATAGAGAGTCTCTTGAGTTATCACTTTCATAGACTAGTGGTAATTTTCATTATAGAACTTGGCTTGTATATTCCGATGATGGGCTTCCTCAAATGCCCGAGGTCTTCATGAGCAAGCAAGTTGGATGCACACCCACTTAGTTTTCAGTTTGAGCTTTCATACACTTATAGCTCTTAGTGCATCGGTTGCATGGCAATCCCTACTCCTTGCATTGACATCAATTGACGGGCATCTCCATAGCCTGTTGATTAGCTGCGTCAATGTGATACTTTCTCCTTTTTGTCTTCTCCACACAACCTCCATCATCATATGCTATTCCACCTATAGTGCTATATCCATGGCTTGCGCTCATGTATTGCATGAGGGTTGAAAAGGCTGAAGCGCGTTAAAAAGTATGCCAATTGCTCGGCTTGTCATCGGGGTTGTGCATGATTTGAATGCTTTGTGTGGTGAAGATGGAGCATAGCCAGACTATATGATTTTGTAGGGATGAGCTTTCTTTGGCTATGTTATTTTGGTAAGACATAATTGCTTGGTTGGTATGCTTGAAGTAGTATTGTCTTAATGTCAAACGATAGACTATTGCTTTGTATCACTCGTGTCTTAATATTCATGCCATGATTAGATACATGATTAAGATTATGCTAGGTAGCATTCCACATGAAAAATTATCTTTTTTTATCATTTACCTACTCGAGGACAAGCAGAAATTAAGCTTGGGGATGCTGATACGTCTCCGTCGTATCTATAATTTTTGATTGTTCCATGCCAATATTATACAACTTTCAAATACTTTTGGCAACTTTTTTATACTATTTTTGGGACTAACATATTGATCCAGTGCCCAGCGCCAGTTCCTATTTGTTGCATATTTTTGTTTCGCAGAAACCCCATATCAAACGGAGTCCAAATGGGATAAAAATGGACGGGGAATATTTTTGGAATATTTGGAAAATATGGGAAGAAGAATCAACGCGAGACGGTGCCCGAGGTGGCCACGAGGCAGGGGGCGCGCCTGCCCCCTGGGCGCGCCCATGACCCTCCTGGCCCCCCTGTAAGGCGGTTGCTGCTCTTCTTTGGCCGCAAGAAAGATAATTTTTGAAGAAAAATCTGGGCGAAGGTTTCAATCCAATCGGAGTTACGGATCTCCGGATATATAAGAAACGGTGAAAGGGCAGAATCCCAAAACGCAGAAACAGAGAGAGACAGAGAGACATGTCCAATCTTGGAGGGGCTCTCGCCCCTCCCACTCCATGAGACCAAGGACCAGAGGGGAAACCCTCCTCCCATCTAGGGAGAAGGTCAAGGAAGAAGAAGAGGAAGGGGGGCTCTCTCCCACTCTCTTCCGGTGGCGCCGGAACACCGCCGTGGCCATCATCATCATCACCATCTTCACCAACACCTCCGCCATCTTCACCAACATCTCCATCACCTTCCCCCCTCTATCTACAGCGGTCCACTCTCCCGCAACCCGCCGTACCCTCTACTTGAACATGGTGCTTTATGCTTCATATTATTATCCAATGATGTGTTGCCATTCTATGATGTCTGAGTAGATTTTCGTTGTCCTTTCGGTGATTGATGAATTGCTATGATTGGTTTAATTTGCTTGTGGTTATGTTGCTATCCTTTGGTGCCCATCATATGAGCGCGCGCGTGGATCACACCATAGAGTTAGTTGTATGTTGATAGGACTATGTATTGGAGGGTAAGAGTGACAGAAGCTTCTACCTAGCATAAAAATTGATGCATACGGGATTGAAGGGGGACCAATATATCTTAATGCTATGGTTGGGTTTTACCTTAATGAACGTTAGTAGTTGCGGACGCTTGCTAATAGTTCCAATCATAAGTGCATAGAATTCCAAGTCAGGGATGACATGCTAGCAATGGCCTCTCTCACATAAAACTTGCTATCGGTCTAGTAAAGTAGTCAATTGCTTAGGGACAATTTCGCAACGCCTACCACCACTTTTCCACACTCGCTATACTAACTTTATTGTGTCTTTATCTAAACAGCCCCTACTTTTTATTTACGTGCTCTTTATTATCTTGCAAACCTATCCAACAACACCTACAAAGTACTTCTAGTTTCATACTTGTTCTAGGTAAAGCGAACGTTAAACGTGCGCAGAGTTGTATCGGTGGTCGCTAGAACTTGAGGGAATATTTTTCTACCTTTAGCTCCTCGTTGGGTTCGACACTCTTACTTATTGAAAGAGGCTACAATTGATCCCCTATACTTGTGGGTTATCAAGGGGCCACGAGGGCTCGAATACATAGCTCGATACATAAGCGAGTCACCGGTAGCAACAATATCTGAGTACAGACATAAGTTAAACAAGGATGCCTTAAGAAGCTAGCACAAAAGCAACAACGATCGAAGAGGCAATGCCTCCTGCCTGGGACCTCCTAACTACTCTTGGTCGTCGACGGGCTCCACGTAGTAGCAGGCAAAGAGGTGGCATCTGGCTCCAGGGATCCACCATCTGGTTGCAACAATCGGAAAGAAGAAAGAAGGGGGGAAAGGGGTAGCAAAGCAACTGTGAGTACTCATCCAAAGTACTCGCAAGCATCAGATCTAAACTAAGTATGCATTGGTATCAAATGGAAGGGTTGTATCTGTGGACTGAACTGCAGAAAGCCAGAATAGAGGGGAAGGCCTAGCCTATCGAAGACTAGCATCTTCAAGCAGCTCCAAGCATCTTGCAGCATGTAGAAGAGTAAAGAATAGCAGCTTATATTTACCAAACATGTTGTAGAATTAATGCCAAGAGATCCTTCCTCGACTACCTGCGAGAAAGCAATCTCGGAGCCACATATCCATCACATATCTCAAGTATCCATTTCTAGTTGTATAAGATCAGGATACAAGTCTGAACGTCCATTACCGTGGACACGGTATTCGAATATATGTCTTCCCTGCAGGGGTGCACCATGTTTTCCAACACGCTTGATTACTCCGGCCGGACACACTTTTCTGAGTCAATGCCCGGCCTCGGAAGATCAACACGTCGTAGCCCTACCTAGGCTCAGCAGAGAGGTCCCCGCCGGTCACATCCTAAGCACTCCGGGGTTAGGGCCCATCGCCCATTGCACTCCGGGTCGTTGCGATCAGGGTGGGTCCAGGCTCCACCTCTACATGGATGGTGTCGGCCCAGCCGTGTCGCAATGCTGAACTGGACGTGTGACAAAGCTTCGGCTGATACCACGACGTCGAGGCCCATAACTATTCTCGCGTGGTGGTTAGTGCGTAAAGGTCAAAGGCCAACTCAGAACAAATACCCAAACCTGTTAGTGCATTATTGAAAGAAGTGACGGCTGTCGGGACAAGTCCGGAGCTATCACCCCCTCCTGGGTGATACCGCTAAACAGCCAGCCGCCACCGTCACATCGCACGGGTGCTCTCCGGGCCCGCCCGGCTTTCACAACTGTCTCAAGTAAAGTCAAGGTAACCGGGTGTCCAGATATCAAGGGGAAAACCCGAGGAATCACCCCCGGTGAATTGCACTCGATGTAATCATCAAGGTGAATGTAAGAGGAACCACCCTCGAGGCTCACACTTGAGGTGTTGCATGACAGAGCCGTATCGAGAATGGTGAAGGAGGAACCACCCTCGATGACACGACCGAATAGCTACACTACAGAGATCTCATCAGGAGTGATGTATGAGGTTCCACCCTCGGCACTCGATGGTAACTCTGCAGAGTCGAGCAACAAAAAGGGGCGTGATGTGATGTGAGGTGTCGGGCTATGGTCATCGATCATGTTGACCGAGTCGTCGATGATGAAGCAGGTGCAACAAGGACAAGATGGGGGTCACTAATGGATCACTAACCAAACTATACTAAGCAGTTTAGGGTAAGTAGGTAGGTAACAATAGCAGGTACAAAAGCAGGCTATCCATCAGAATTGGAGCAATCAAATACAGTAGCAAAATCTAATGCAAGCATGAGAGAATGGAATGGGCAATATCGGGATGATCAAAGGGGGGGCTTGCCTGGAAGCTCCGCTGAAAGGGAAGAAGTGTCGTCGTCGACGTAGTCGATCACATGGGCATCACCAGCGCTCTCGGGGTCTACCGAAGAGAAGAGGGGGAGAAACAGTAAATACATAGCAAGCAAGTGCATAACAGGACAACGGGCATAGCTAGACGTGTTCTAACGCGGTGCTACACGTTACCGGTGAAGGGGATAACATTCGAGAATGCTTTCCCGAAGTTTGGCATTTTCGGACAGACGAAACGGAGGGGGAAAGTTCCATGTTCGCTATGATAGGGGCATGTCATAGATGAACGGAGAGCGTATTCGGATTCATCTCGTCGTTCTGAGCAACTTTCACGTATAAAACTTTTTCATCCGAGTTACGGATTATTTTCTATGATTTTTCAAAGATTTAAACAATTTCCTGAATTTATTATTAATTCGAAATAAATAGCTAAAAAGCTAAGTGCACCTAGATCTGTGTACACAGAGGTGTACCAGAGGGTGACAAGTGGGTCCAGGGGGTCCCAGTTGGCCAGTCAACGTTTGACTGGTCAACAGTGGGTGGGGCCCCCCTATCAAACACGCATTTAGCTAATTACAGATTAGTTCGGCTAACTAAGTAACTAGTGTAACTAAAACAATTTAATTAAGTTAATTAATCAATTAATTATTATTTTTATATCTTTTCTTAAACACATTTTTTAAGAAAAAGGGCTGGGGGCCCTGCTGGCACTGGCCCATCTGGACACTGGAGCGGGTTAGCGGGCATCGGGTGCTGGGGCGTGGGAGTGGGCAATGGCGCCCATCGGGGTGGAGGGCCAGACCAGCCCGGGCGCGGCGGAAGAAGCCCCGGGGCGCCGGACCCGGGCACCGGCTAGCCGGGGCCGCAGTTGACGGCGGCGGCGTGTGGATGAAGGCGGGGCGGAGAGCACCGGTGCGCGCGGTGCAGGGCATGGCTCGGTGCGGCCGTGGCGGGGCTCCGACCACAGTGGATCAGGGAGGCGCAGATGATGAGGGGCTGGGCGGCAGCGGCGTAGCAGTACAGGGGCAACGGGAGGCGGATGGGTGCGGCGAGCGGCGCAGTAGACGGTGAAGTAGTAGCAGGCGCCAGCGGAGGCTCGGCAGGTGCGTCCAAGCGCCGGCTGCTGCGAGGCTGTGCGTGGGCGCGCGCGGGGTGGCTGGGAAGGCCACGGTCGAGGCAAGCTGGCGCCGCGGTGCAGAGAGCAGCGGTTGCAGGAGCCGTGGACATGCACGAGCGGTACGAGATCGAGGCACGGGTGCGGGAGCAGAGCGACGGCAGTGCGGAGTAACAGGGGCCGCGGGCAGCAGCAGCTTACAGTGACGCAGAGTAGCAGCTAGCAGGATGGACGCACGTACGCGTACCCGTAAGCAAGAGCTCGGACGAGCTCGGGGACGGCGGCCTACGGCGGAAGAACGAGAGGGGAGAGGAGGTGCTCACCGAGCGGCACACGGTGGCCGGCGGGAGGCTTAGGAGCTGCAGCGGCAACGCAATCGTTGGTGAAGCTCCGGTGACCGAAGCAGGAAGAAGAGCTCGATCTCGACGAGGTAGTGGCGGATAGCTTGATCTTGTGGTCGTAGACGATGTGAAGAACGACGGCGGAGCTCCCGGCGCGGTCCTAGGCGATGGGGTCGACGGAAGGCGCGTGGACAGTGGCGTCCATGGCCATGACGATGGTGGGCGACTAGAGGGGAAAAAGGAGGACGGGGGCACGAGGGAGGGAGGAGAGGAGGGTGACTAGGGTTCGAAGGGGGGGTTCGGGGTCTTATAGACGAGGGGGTGGCCGTGGATGGCCGGCACCTGGCCGGGGCGCCATGGATGGCCTCCACGATCCCCCTCGTGAATAGGAGGAGGGAGGGGTATGTGGGCCGACCTGGTCGACTGTGGCCAACTGGCCCAAGGTCCACTGGGGGAGGGGGGTTTGATTTGTTTTCTTTTTGTTTTGTTTAACCTTTAGTTTTTCTTTCTATTATGCTCTGTTTCTATTACTTTAGTAAGCGAAATAGTTTTACTGATATATACAACTGGCTCCATAAATTGAGTTACAAAATAAACCACAACCACAAAAAGTTTCACACCTAAATAAAATAGTTTAATATTTTAGAAATTATAAAAGGCATTTAATTAATTGTTTTACCTACCGTTTTATTTATTTGAGTGCATTTAAATGTTTTATAAAAGTGTGGTTTCTTCATCAATTTACATCATGGATTACTTGTCACATTTTGCACATTTTAGTTTTGACATTTGAAAACTTTTACTTTTGGCGCTAAGTTAAATTTGAATTTGAACTTATTTGAATCTAAGCGAGATTAGCAACAGTAACAATGATGACGTGGCATCATTAGCACAGAATTACTGTAGCTTAATTATCTAGGAGTTACAATTCTCCTCCACTACAAGAAATCTCGTCCTGAGATTTAGGAGGTAGAAGGAAACAAAAGCAGGGTATTCATCTCGAAGACGATCCTCGAGTTCCCAAGTGGCTTCATCTTTAGAAGGATTTGACCAGTGAACTTTTTTTTGAATTTTGAAAGCCCTCTAACGGTGCGACGTTCAGTTTGACCGAGAACGCGGACCAGACAGATACTTCAGACTTTGATGTAGCGTTTTCAACCCTCACAAAAGGAGAAGCGCTTCACGCACTCAAGGAATAAATCCGTGCTTCGGCATTCTGAACAAGGTGAGCATGGTACCTCACGATCTCACTTGACGGATGTAGTAGATGCACGGTTTTAGTGGCGCAAATGATAGAAGCGGTATGTGTTTTCAACCATTCCATTCCCAGAATGAGGTCGATATTGGACGACTTCAAAACAATGGGGGAAACATGGAATTCCAGCCCTTCAATTTCCACGGGGACGTTGCTACTACCCATGGTGGTCCGACATTGGCCCGCGGAATGCAGCTTGAAATTCCGCCAAGTGATGACGGTTCCAACAGGTAAGGAACGCATGTGGTTGTCCCACCATTGAGCAGTGAAACCTTTCAGTAATAAGCCACGAAGGCGACATAGTTGGAAGGGGCTACATCAGCAGACTCCGACTTGGGAGTGTTGTCACGGAGTCAGTCATCAGCATCAAGGGGCTGAGTTTAGCTGCGGTAGATGACAGGGTTAAGACGCACAAAGTCTTACAGAGCCACCGGGGGTGGCTGCTGATTCATATTGGGACGTGGAAACTGAGTTATGACTCCTTCCATGAACTGGCGATTCAACTCAACTGTTGTATCATTCCGGCCATGTATTCAGGAGGTGGTGAATTGTTGCCACCACGGCCATGACAAGCGGGTCTAACCATCCTGCTTAAATGCAACATGGGGCAGTTCAGCGAGGGGTGGAGCAAGTGTATGGAGTCATCTGATGTAAATTGAACAGTGAGCAAAGGCGCGGTATGTACAAAGCAGTAGTCATTGAAGACACGTCGTTACATATGCGGGGCCAATTACATGATGTTCATATGAATTCGCACAAGAGAAACATCATAGACATACTAGGCGGCACGCATGCACGCGATGTAGGGATGCAACAACGGGACATAGCAAAGGCTACATCAACGTCGGGGGAAACCTCTGGAGCGAGGGATTAAGTGCCGACGCAGGGTGCGCTCGATATGAGGATCCTGTGGTTAGTGAATATTGTGAAGCGGAACTTGGCCCTCCATTTGAGAAAGACATAATACAAATCTCCGGGTGGATGTGATCACGAGATCCTAAGGTTAGAGTTAGCAAATTTTCATTTAACCCGAATAGAAGAGAAATCAGAGTCCCAGAGTATAGACGAGGAGTAAAAGACACTAATACCACCCATTGGTGACGTGGGCCCGTAAGCCACACAGTCATGTTAGTAAAACAGGTTTTTCAAAGACTAGGCTCAACTTCGGCCAAGGAGTTGGAAAGGGGGATCCTACAGGCAGTCGGCTCTGATACCAACTTGTGACGCCCCCGATTCGACCGTACACTAATCCTGCACACAAATGTTTACGATCAAGATCAGGGACTCACGGGAAGATATCACAACACAACTCTAGACACAAATCAAAATAATACAAGCTTTATATTACAAGCCAGGGGCCTCGAGGGCTCGAATACATAGCTCGATACATAAGCGAGTCAGCGGAAGCAACAATATCTGAGTACAGACATAAGTTAAACAAGGATTCCTTAAGAAGGCTAGCACAAAAGCAACAACGATCAAAGAGGCAAGGCCTCCTGCCTGGGACCACCTAACTACTCCTGGTCGTCGGCGGGCTCAACGTAGTAGCAGGCAAAGAGGTGGCATCTGGCTCCAGGGATCCACCATCTGGTTGCAACAACCGGAAAGAAGAAAGAAGGGGGGAAAGGGGTAGCAAAGCAACCATGAGTACTCATCCAAAGTACTCGCAAGCATCAGATCTAAACTAAGTATGCATTGGTATCAAATGGAAGGGCTGTATCTGTGGACTGAACTGCAGAAAGCCAGAATAGAGGGGAAGGCCTAGCCTATCGAAGACTAGCATCTTCAAGCAGCTCCAAGCATCTTGCAGCATGTAGAAGAGTAAACAATAGCAGTTTATATTTAACAAACATGTTGTAGAATTAATGCCCAGAGATCCTTCCTCGACTCCCTGCGAGAAAGCTATCTCGGAGCCACATATCCATCACATATGTCAAGTATCCATTTCTAGTTGTATAAGATTAGGATACAAGTATCTCTCAAAAAAAAGATCAGGATACAAGTCTGAACGTCCATTACCGTGGACACGGTATTCGAATATATGTCTTCCCTGTAGGGGTGCACCACGTTTTCCAACACGCTTGATTACTCTGGCCGGACACACTATTCTGGGTGAATGCCCGACCTCTGAAGATCAACACGTCGTAGCCCTACCTAGGCTCAGCAGAGAGGTCCTCGCTGGTCTACATCCTAAGCACTCCGGGGTTTGGGCCCATCGCCCATTGCACTCCGGGTCGTTGCGAGCACGGCGGGTCCTGGCTCCACCTCTACATGGATGGTGCCGGCCCAGCCGTGCCGCAATGCTGAACTGGACGTACGACAAAGCTTCGGCTGATACCACGACGTTGAGGCCCATAACTATTCTCGCGTGGTGGTTAGTGCGTAAAGGTCAGAGGCCAACTCAGAACAAATACCCAAACCTGTTAGTGCATTATTAAAAGAAGTGACGGCTGTCGGGACAAGTCTGAACCTATCACCCCCTCCTGTGTGATACCGCTAAACAGCCAGCCGCCACCGTCACATCGCACAGGTGCTCTCCGGGCCCGCCCGGCTTTCACAACGGTCTCAAGTAAAGTCAAGGTAACCGGGTGTCCAGACATCAAGGGGAAAACCTGAGGAATCACCCCCGGTGAATTCCACTCGATGTAATCATCAAGGTGAACTTAAGAGGAACCACCCTCGAGGTTCACACCATAGGTGTTGCACGACAGAGCCGTATCGGGAATGGTGAATGAGGAACCACCCTCGATGACCACGACCGAATAGCTACACTACAGAGATCTCATCAGGAGTGATGTATGAGGTTCCACCCTCGGCACTCGACGGTAACTCTGCAGAGTCGAGCAACAAAAAGGGGCGTGATGTGACGTGAGGTGTCGGGCTCTGGTCGTCGATCACGTTGATCGAGTCGTCGATGATGAAGCAGGGGCAACAAGGACAAGGTGGGGGTCATTGATGGATCACTAACCAACCTATACTAAGCAGTTTAGGGTAAGCAGGCAGGTAACAATAGCAGGTACAAAAGCAGGCTATGCATCAGAATAGGAGCAATCAAATACAGTAGCAAAATCTAATGCAAGCATGAGAGAATGGAATGGGCGATATCGGGATGATCAAGGGGGGGGGCTTGCCTGGAAGCTCCGCTGAAAGGGAAGAAGTGTCATCGTCGACGTAGTCGATCACAGGGGCATCACCAGCGTTCTCGGGGTCTACCAAAGAGAAGAGGGGGGAGAAACAGTAAATACATAGCAAGCAAGTGCATAACAGGACAACGGGCAGAGCTAGACGTGTTCTAACGCGGTGCTACACGTTACCGGTGAAGGGGATAACATTCGAGAATGCTTTCCTGAAGTTTGGCATTTTCGGAAAGACAAAACGGAGGGGGAAAGTTCCATGTTCGCTATGATAGGGGCATGTCACAGATGAACGGAGAGCGTATTCGGATTCATCTCGTCGTTCTGAGCAACTTTCATGTATAAAACTTTTTCATCCGTGTTACGGATTATTTTCTATGATTTTTCAAAGATTTAAACAATTTCCTGAATTTATTATTAATTCGAAATAAATAGCTAAAAAGCTAAGTGTACCCAGATCTGTGTACACAGAGGTGTACGAGAGGGTGACAAGCGGGTCCATGGGGTCCCAGTTGGCCAGTCAACGTTTGACTGGTCAACAGTGGGTGGGCCCCCTGTCAAACACGCATTTAGCTAATTACAGATTAGTTCGGCTAACTGAGT
The DNA here is from genome assembly GCF_002575655.3 of Aegilops tauschii subsp. strangulata. Classification (NCBI taxonomy): domain Eukaryota; kingdom Viridiplantae; phylum Streptophyta; class Magnoliopsida; order Poales; family Poaceae; genus Aegilops; species Aegilops tauschii. Next base: position 344,170,773 of record NC_053040.3, on the reverse strand, counting down.
AATTAGTGTAACTAAAACAATTTAATTAAGTTAATTAATCAATTAATTATTATTTTTATATCTTTTCTTAAACACATTTTTTTAAGAAAAAGGGCTGGGGGCCCCGTTGGCAGTGGCCCATGTGGCCACTTGAGCGGGTTAGCGGGCATCGGGCGCTGGGGCGTGGGAGTGGGCGATGGCGCCCATCGAGGTGGAGGGCGGGGCCAGCCTGGACGTGGCGGACGAAGCCCCGGGCCGCCGGACCCGGGCACCGGCTGGCCGGGGCCGCGCTTGACGGCGGCGGCGAGTGGATGAAGGCGGGGCACGAAGCGCCGGTGCGCGCGGTGCGGGAAGGGGCTCGGTGCGGCCGTGGCGGGGCTCCGGCCAAAGTGGGGTCGAGCAGGGAGGTGCGGATGACGAGGGGCTGGGCGGCAGCGGCGCAGTAGTACAGGGGCAACGGGAGGCGGATGGGTGCGGCGAGCGGCATAGTCCACGGTGAAGCAACAGCAGGCGCCGGCGGAGGCTCGGCAGGTGCGTCCAAGCGCCGGCTGCTGCGAGGCTGTGCGTTGGCGCACGCGGGGTGGCTGGGAAAGCCGCGGTCGAGGCGAGCTGGCGCCGCGGCGCAAAGAGTAGCAGTTGCGGGAGCCGTGGACGCGCACGAGCAGTACGAGATCGAGGCACGGGTGCGGGAGCAGAGCGACGGCAGTGCGGAGTAACAGGGGCTGTGGGCAGCAGTAGCTTGCAGTGACGCAGAGTAGCACCTAGCAGGATGCACGCACGTAAGCGTACCCGTAAGCAAGAGCTCGGACGAGCTCGGGGACGGCGGCCTACGACGGAAGAACGGGAGGGGAGAGGAGGTGCTCACCGACTGGCACACGGTGGCGGGCGGGAGGCTTAGGAGATGCAGCGGCGACGCAATCGTTGGTGAAGCTCCGGTGACCGAAGCAGGAAGAAGAGCTCGATCCCAATGAGGTAGTGGCGGATAGCTTGATCTTGTGGTCGTAGACGATGTGAAGAACGACGGCGGAGCTCCCGGCGCGGTCCTAGGCGACGGGGTCGACGGAAGGCGCGTGGACAGTGGCGTCCATGGCCACGATGATGATGAGCGACCAGAGGGGAAAAAGGAGGACGGGCACGAGGGAGGAGAGGAGGGGTACTAGGGTTCCAAGGAGGGTCTTCGGGGTCTATAGACGAGGGGGTGGCCGTGGATGGCCGGCACCTGGCCGGGACGCCATGGATGGCCTCCACGATCCCCCTCGTGAACAGGAGGAGGGAGGGGTATGTGGGCCCACCTGGTCGGCTGTGGCCAACTAGCCTAAGGTCCACTGGGGGAGGGGGGGTTTGATTTGTTTTTTTGTTTTGTTTAACCTTTAGTTTTTCTTTCTATTATGCTCTATTTCTATTACTTTAGTAAGCGAAATAGTTTACTGATATATACAACTGGCTCCATAAATTGAGTTACAAAATAACCCGCAGCCACATAAAGTTTCACACCTAAATAAAATAGTTTGATATTTTAGAAATAGTAAAAGGCATTTATTTAATTGTTTGACCTACTGTTTTATTTATTTAAGTGCATTTAAATGTTTTATAAAAGTGTGGTTTCTTCATCAATTTTCATCATGGATTACTTGTCACATTTTGCACATTTTAGTTTTGACATTTGGAAACTTTTACTTTTGGCTCTAAGTTAAATTTGAATTTGAACCGATTTGAATCTAAGCGAGATTAAAAATAGTAACGGTGATGATGTGGCATCATTAGCAGAGAATTACTGTAGCTTAATTATCCGGGCGTTACACTTATCTCGGTCATCTCAGGACAAACACATTAAATGCGCTGCTTACGTGCCCTCTAGATTTATTGGGGACGAGAAGAGAGCCCGTCTCGTCCGTTGCCGCCCCGCCCCATCTCGACACGCGTCCATGCCGATGAGGCATGCAGCGCCAGGTTGGCTGGCCAGCTGCTGTGCTGGAGAGGTGGCAGGGTCTTCACGAAGATCTGCATGCCACCACGCAGGCGCTTGCTAGGCTGACCTGTCAGCCCTCGCGCTGGAGTGGTGACTGGGCAGCCGAGTCTGGCCACGGTCTTGCTGACGTCCCCGGAAAGGATCTTGCCGGGGCCTCATGGGTGTCCTCAACAAGGATCTTGCCGGTGCCTCGTGGGCGTCCTCGACACGGATCTTGCCGGGGCCTCGTCTTCTGGCCTTCCCAAAGATCTGCATGCCACTACGGGCGCGCCCTTGGATCCTGGCCTTAACATTGTTAATGGTGTCAGAGCTCTCAACCCCAAGGGTGGTGCTCTTGCTAGTGTTCTGTAAGTCACCCCGGCAAGGGCCTTGCCGGGGTCTCGCAAGCCGTCCCCGGCAAGGATCTTGCCGGGGGTCTCGCTAATCTTCTGTTCTCTGGCCTCTGGCTTGGCTACTTCTCTTTGTCTTGTATCTGTCCCTGATCGCCCTCTTTGCGCTTTGCCACGTGTGTGGTTACGCACTACCGCAGGATGCTGCTAACGCGACACTATGATCAGAGACCCTTCGACGAAACTGTGTGCGATGCAATAATGGCAAACAGTGGTGTAAAAAACCATCAAAAAAGGCGCAAAACGTTTGCGATGACGGATGCATCAAACACGGTTTAAATTTTAGTTGCGTGTGCGATTCAGGGCATACGGTTCAGTTCAATTAACCGTTTTCAATGAGGAGGAACAAAAGAAACTGCCAGCCAGATGAAGGTGTGTGCGATGTACAACATACGGTGCACTCGGATGAACTGTATGTGATTAGGCAACACAAAAGAAACGGTCAGCCAGATCAAGGTGTGTGCGATGTACAACATACAGTTCACTCGGATGAACTGTTTGTGAGTAGGCAGCACAAAAGAAACGGTCAGCCAGATCAAGGTGTGTGCGATGTACGACATGCGGTTCACCCGGATGAACTGTTTGCGTTGAGACAAGAGAACAGAAACGGTTCAATATAACAAATACCATAAATATTGCAAGGTTCAAATTCAAAGATTACAATGCCCAAATTCAGACATTGCAAGCGGCGTCATTTCTAAAAAGGGATCAGCCGCTGACAAGTCATGTATGGGTTTGACACAATAACTTCCAATTGCTTTGCCATATGCTCTTCCAATACAAAGTTTGGCATTTTTGGAGGCACTTCCATTACACAGTACCTGTCGGCCCTGATAATCATACCATTGATCTTTCCTAACTAAATGCGTGTTCAACCTCAGTACCCTCAGCACCTTTGCTCTGGCAAGAAAGAACCTGGCGAGTGTAATCTCTGGTAAGGTCCCTCGGTAGGAGTTCAAAGTAATATTTGAGAGATGCACATCCAGGCATTCGATGTGATTGTCGTTATAAACATTATCCACCTCCGGGCCTATTATTTATCTGCAAAAGAAGAGAACGTGTTAGTGCCTACATGCAGTTTTGAACACTGCTACACGCCCATTTGGTTTGCAGGATTTGTAAAATGCACCAACATGCCATCTTCGATCTGGCATGATTAACATGAGCATTTGATTACAATAGAAACATGTAGCCTTCTTCACAAGAGGTTGGATTGGATGAAAAATTTCCTAAGAAAACTAGTACAGATGAATCCAAAGGAAAAATGCTTATGGACGATTGTAACCATATGAATGAAGCAACCAATATGGGGTGGGGGTGTATGTAAATCCTCCAAAATTCCTTCAGAAATCGTAGTACATTGTCAGTGTAAACTTGGGAAAAGGTGCAAAAAAATGAACTCCCTTATGGTTAACATTTAACAAGAAAGGAACATCACCTCGATATACAGCTTCTTCAGGCATGGAAAGCATCTCAAGCAACTGACAACTTGGTCCAGGTTGGGGCCGACAGATTCTAGTGCCAAGACCTTCACTGTGCCCAGAGTCTGGGTGAAGCTTCGCTGGATGACAGATGAACATACATCTTCAAAACTAGAAATAACATTGATATCAAGAAGGAGAGGTATATAAGGCGACTGTTGTCCATGAAAGTTGTAGTATTTGACAGACGAGTAGCCCACCACTTTCAATTTTGGCGCAGGTGACATTGATTCTTGTTGGACCTTGTTGATCAACTACAAGTAATCTCTCAAGTGAAGGTATGTCCTGGATGACTATATTGTGGTCCATCTTTTGTGATCTCTCGTTGTAGCACTAGCAACACACATAAATAGTCCGGAGAGTCCTGGAGGTGATGTGCGAGGTACTCGACCAATTCATCGCTTGAAGACGAAGGAACTCGAGTGCAGTACAGCCGCGGAGCTAGCGCTCCATGTCATCCTTTGGAATGCAAACGGCGACGAGCTCGAGGTGCTTCAGTCGTGGTAGAAAAAGAGCAGATGCGTCATTAAGGGGGGGGAATGGCAGTTCATGAACTTGGCGAGGCACAGCGTGGGCGCGAGCGGAGCACGGGCGTTGGCAGCAAGAGCATATTCCCATCATTATAACTTAGCTTCTCGAGCTGATCTTTGGCGCGGGATGGGAACCACTTGTCAAGCTTGGCTCGGTCCTTGCCATTGGAATGGAACTTGCCCGTGATAAGGCCTTTGATTGGGCCATCATGACTGCCAAGGATCTGGGAGAACGCATCCAAGCTTTGGCGATAGCCATGGCAGAGCTTCTGGGCATCGAGGAGGTCGACAGGGGTGCGGAGCCATAGGGTGCGCCACCACTGGGAAAGGGCGGCTGTGCTCGCCCGATATTTGATTGGGAGGAGGGATATGAGGACTATCAACATATCATCAGGGAGGTTGTTGATGAAGTCTAGGACTGCTGGAGTCGTTTGCGGTTCTTTCTCGACCTGCCCCCACTTGTTGGCAGCCTCGTTCTCCACCTCGTCGGCGGGGACAGAAACCTCTGTCTCCATATTCACGCCATGCTCCGGTGCTTCAGCAGCCCCGGCGTCGCCACTCCCTCCGATGGGGCGCTTCGGCGGCATCCTCGTACACTGACGGCTTTGAGGACTCAGAGCGGCGTCGAGGATGCGGGTGGAGAGAGAGGAATTGTGTGTGTGGCGAGGATGGGGGGTGCGGCCACTCGGCGACGCCATTAATATAGACCAGTGGGAGCGAGGCGGGCGGCAGTCCAAGGCTGTCTCGCTTCCCGGTGAGAACAACTGCTTAATCTCTAGTATGAATGAAATCTATGCTTAATTACTGAATTTTAGTTGCAAAAAATAGATAGTGCTATTGATTTTTAGCTGCATATTTTGACAAATCGCAGGTTAGCGCCAAAGTCTCGCTTTAATTTGCATACCGTAATCTGAACCATTTGCGTTGAAGAGATGCACAGATCCTACGTTGAACAACTTGTACGCTTCCCGATGAGCCTGCGCACCAGACTGTGCTCGCATGCCTCCCGTTCAGTCAAGCAACTGTCCACACGGCACCTCCTTTAGCCATTAAAACCAAGACACATGGCGTCACGTGAATGGTTAACCGAACGCACACGGTTTGAATTATACAAACGTTTGAGATATTAAAGTGGCACCTATTTTTTTCAAAATGCCTTTGTTGGCTGTCATTATTCGAGTGCGCCTTCTCTCAAAATGGACACGAAAAATACCACAGCACTGTCGGGTGTCCTTCCATGATAGCATGCCAAGTTTCATGAATTTCAGACGAGTTTTGGATTTACTAGAATTTAAAAACCAGGCATCTCAATGTTTTGCCGGCAATCAACGGTGCCCTAGTGTTTGAAATTCATTCCCATTTGTTGCATGGGACGTAAGCATGCACCCAAGGACACAGATTTGATTTTTCAGCCAATTCATATGCACTAGAGCATGTGCATGTAGTTCAAATTTGAATTATGCACATAAATGCATTGAAAACTCACTTAATGCATAAAAATGTCCAAACGAACCCCAAAAAATCACAAAAATTGACACAACACTCCTGTTGTTCTAAGTTGACACGAGAAATTTTTTGAAAGCAATAAGAGGCAATGGATATCGTTTCATCCCCAAAGGTGGGGCGTTCCCTACCGAAACCATCATGCTTGTTGTGAGAAGCTCTGGTTTGTGAGAAGCATATACCCAAACCTGCCCCAAATGGGACAAAAAAATTACCACGGCATGTTGATGCCGCTCCATGATAGCATGCCAAGTTTCATGAATTTCAGACGAGTTTTGGATTTACTAGAATTTAAAAACCAGGCATCTCAATGTTTTGCCGGCAATCAATGGTGCCCTGGTGTTTGAAATTCATTCCCATTTCTTGCATGGGACCTAAGCATGCACCCAAGGACACAGATTTGATTTTTCAACCAATTTATATGCACTGGAGCATGTGCATGTAGTTCAAATTTGAATTATGCACATGAATGCATTGAAAACTCACTTAATGCATAAAAATGTCCAAACGGACCCCAAAAAATCACAAAAATTGACACAACACTCCTGTTGTTCTATGTTGACACGAGAAATTTTTAAAGCAATAAGAGGCAATGGATATCATTTCGTCCCCAAAGGTGGGGCATTCCCTACCGAAACCATCATGCTTGTTGCGAGAAGCATATACCCAAACTTGCCCCAAATGAAACAAAAAGTTTACCACGGCATGTTGATGCCGCTCCATGATAGCATGCCAAGTTTCATGAATTTCAGACGAGTTTTGGATTTACTAGAATTTAAAAACCAGGCATCTCATTGTTTTGCCGGCAATCAACAGTGCCCTGGTGTTTGAAATTCATTCCCATTTCTTGCATGGGACCTAAGCATGCACCCAAGGACACCGCTTTGATTTTTCAACCAATTTATATGCACTGGAGCATGTGCATGTAGTTCAAATTTGAATTATGCACATAAATGCATTGAAAACTCACTTAATGCATAAAAATGTCCAAACGAACCCCGAAAAATCACAAAAATTGACACAACACTCTTGTTGTTCTATGTTGACACGAGAAATTTTTTGAAAGCAATAAGAGGCAATGGATATTGTTTCATCCCCAAAGGTGGGGCGTTCCCTACCGAAACCATCATGCTTGTTGTGAGAAGCTCTGGTTTGAGAGAAGCATATACCCAAACCTGCCCCAAATGGGACAAAAAATTTACCACGACATGTTGATGCCGCTCCATGATAGCATGCCAAGTTTCATGAATTTCAGACAAGTTTTGGATTTACTAGAATTTAAAAACCAGGCATCTCAATGGTTTGCCGGCAATCAATGGTGCCCTGGTGTTTGAAATTCATTCCCATTTCTTGCATGGGACCTAAGCATGCACCCAAGGACAGAGATTTGATTTTTCAACCAATTTATATGCACTGGAGCATGTGCATGTAGTTCAAATTTGAATTATGCACATGAATGCATTGAAAACTCACTTAATGCATAAAAATGTCCAAACGGACCCCAAAAAATCACAAAAATTGACACAACACTCCTGTTCTATGTTGACACGAGAATTTTTTTGAAAGCAATAAGAGGCAATGGATATCATTTCGTCCCCAAAGGTGGGGCGTTCCCTACCGAAACCATCATGCTTGTTGTGAGAAGCTGTAGTTTGTGAGAAGCATATACCCAAACCTGCCCCAAATGAAACAAAAAGTTTACCACGGCATGTTGATGCCCCTCCATGATAGCATGCCAAGTTTCATGAATTTCAGACGAGTTTTGGATTTACTAGAATTTAAAAACCAGACATCTCATTGTTTTGCCGCCAATCAACAGTGCCCTGGTGTTTGAAATTCATTCCCATTTCTTGCATGGGACCTAAGCATGCACCCAAGGACACCGCTTTGATTTTTCAACCAATTTATATGCACTGGACCATGTGCATGTAGTTCAAATTTGAATTATGCACATAAATGCATTGAAAACTCACTTAATGCATAAAAATGTCCAAACGAACCCCGAAAAATCACAAAAATTGACACAACACTCGTGTTGTTCTATGTTGACACGAGAAATTTTTTGAAAGCAATAAGAGGCAATGGATACCTTTTCGTCCCCAAAGGTGGGGCGTTCCCTACCGAAACCATCATGCTTGTTGTGAGAAGCTCTGGTTTGTGAGAAGCATATACCCAAACCTGACCCAAATGGGACAAAAAATTTACCACGGCATGTTGATGCCGCTCCATGATAGCATGCCAAGTTTCATGAATTTCAGACGAGTAATGGATTTACTAGAATTTAAAAACCAGGCATCTCAATGTTTTGCCGGCAATCAACAGTGCCCTGGTGTTTGAAATTCATTCCCATTTCTCGCATGAGACCTAAGCATGCACCCAAGGACACATATTTGATTTTTCAACCAATTTATATGCACTGGAGCATGTGCATGTAGTTCAAAATTGAATTTGCGCATACATGCATTGAAAACTCGCTTAATGCATAAAAATGTCCAAACGAACCTTGAATAATTCCAATTCTTTTATGACACACATATAGTTGCATGATCACTGCAGATAAAAGGTCTAGCAATTCAAACACCGCATGGCCGCTGTGACCCCATTATGTAATTCAAATCAAGACGAAAAATCAAGTAGATCCCACACAGTTTATTATAACCAACCGTGTGAGATGCAGCACAAAATATCTTGAGCACCGTCGGAGTATAGTACGCATACGGCTTACGCGAGAAGGTGCGACGACTACAGTCCACAACCCGCTCTGAATAAGGGACCATGTCTGATGACACTTTGCGCACCAGTTTTTTGGCTGAAGCGATTTCGAATTTTTGGCTTCCACGGAAATATCTACCTCCCCGCCCCCTCCCCCTTACCAAAAGCCTCATTTCCCCTGTTTCCGCCTTCCTTTCCAAGTTGAAACCTTCACTCCTCGCTTGCAGCGCCGCTGCCTCCTCCCCGGCGACCCTCCTTCACACTGCTCGGCCTTGCCTATCCAGGTACGTAATCCACACCTGACCCCCATCCTCCTCCTCCTTCCACATCCCACATGCCCCGACCGCCGGCGCGAGCGCGACACCTTCCACCCAAATCATCGACCCCTCCACCAAATAAGCGCCGGCCTAAGCCATGGTGCACACAGTATAGCCAGGACCTCAAGGAGCATTTGGTAGCGGAGAAGCAAATCGCGACCGCACGCGTAGATGAGGTCGCAATGGCTTTCATTCGTGCTGGCCCCCAGATCTTGGAGGAGCACCTCGCTGTCGAGGCCACCGTTGATGCCTCGCGCGCCGACGCTGCGACGCGGTTTGCTGCTTTAAACGACAGTTCGTGGCATTTTCTCGAGGCCACTATCGGTGCCTTCGACAAAGACTACGAGGTGTTTTCTCAGCATGCACGTGCTTACCTCATCTCGAGAGCCAGCATGTTGGTCCCTGGAGCGGCTCAGGCAACTCACCACTACAATGAGGGCACCCACAATGTGGAGGCCTCGCCCTCTTCCATGTCCAAGGAGCCAATCATCATCGATATCTCCGACAATGAGGAGTAGCTTGTCTTATTAGCTCACTATAAGGACCCATGTTCAGTTTGCTAGCTACTGCCTTTCCTTCACAAATTCTAGTGAATTGTGCTATCTACTTTTACCATGCAATCTTCTGCTATAGTGTATATGTTCTATATGTCGTGCAATGTGGTGTTCAGTTAAAATGCTTGGTTCAACTCTGCAAATGTGATGTTCAATTCTTCAGGGTGCAATATGTCCAAGTTGTTAAGCATGCTTGGTTTGGTTAACTGTCTGATCTTCTATTAGGAGTATGTTATATTGTGCAATGTGGTGCTCAGTTAACATTTGGTTCATTTGTTGTGGTGTTTAGTTAACTGCTTGGTTCAATTCTGCAATGCAATGTTCAATTGTTGTGGCTGCATTTTGTTATTGTATACCATGTGAGGAATAAATCAAATTTGGCTGTACTAAATACATGAGAACCAAATACAATTGTTATATTTCCAAGTTGTTAAGCATGCTTGGTTTGGTTAACTGTCTGATCTTCTATTAGGAGTATGTTATATTGTGCAATGTGGTGCTCAGTTAACATTTGGTTCATTTGTTGTGGTGTTTAGTTAACTGCTTGGTTCAATTCTGCAATGCGATGTTCAATTGTTGTGGTTGCATTCTGTTATTGTATACGATGTGAGGAATAAATCGAATTTGGCTGTACTAAATACATGAGAAACAAATACAATTGCTATATTTCCAAGTTGTTAAGCATGCTTGGTTTGGTTAACTGTCTGATCTTCTATTAGGAGTATGTTATATTGTGCAATGTGGTGCTCAGTTAATGTTTGGTTCATTTGTTGTGGTGTTTAGTTAACTGCTTGGTTCAATTCTGCAATGCGATGTTCAATTGATGTGGCTGCATTCTGTTATTGTATACCATGTGAGGAATAAATCGAATTTGGCTGCACTTAATACATGAAAAACATATACAAGTGTTATATTTCCTAGTTCTTAATCATGCTTGGTTTGGATAAATGGGTTTTCCATGTGGCTTGAATTAATCTGATGAATCTGCAATGTGCTTATTTTTCATCAACATATTTTACTGATAGCATGCGAACCCTTACTTAACCTGATGACTAACTACCTTATATGTGTTGCAGGGAAACAATGGGAAGCACTGAGGTTTACAAGATGGTACTAACTATTATACCTTGCCTTTTTTTATTCCTTTGCCCCGTTTCCAATATAGAGAAGATATTTATGCACATCCTTGTTTCCAGGGTTCACTGATGATTACCTCTCAAACCACCTATGTGGTCAGGAGGCGAGAGGAAAGTTTTCATACAACACCCACGGTTTAATATTGAAGTGTTCCTGAAGAGGTCGAAGGATGGACGGGCAGTCATCCACAGGCACTGGCCTAAAGTTGCAAAGACCTTCAACATGAATGAAGGCTCAATATTCGCCTTCCGCTTCAGCAGTTTTCCAGATGAGATGCATCTCTCTATGTACCGTCTATGATGCTAATTTCGAAAGGTTCTAGATGTTGCATGTGAAATTTGCTGCTGGTGCAGTTGTGTAATGGGGTAGCTGAGTGCTGAAGCTATATCATGTTGTACTCCAATGTATTTCAATTATGAATCCTACTTCCTTAATATGGAAATGGAATATATTATGTGCTTAATATGAATGTCAATTAGTTTAGTAAATGGATTATTAATAATAGGGCAATTAGCCTGCTAATTGACCAATTAGCTTGCTAATTGGGTTTTCCTATTGCAAACGGTTAATGAGAAAACACCATGGGCGATGACCTCAGGCAACGCACACAGTTTCTAGGAATAAACCGTGTTGGATCAATGAACAATCACACACGACATTCTCTTCAAAACTGTTTGCGTTACGCCACCTTGCGCAAACGTTTTCCTTGTAGTGACTGTGTGGGATGTAAATATGAACAAAAACGTTTAGTGGTGACTGACTGTGTGGGATGTACTTACGACTGAAAATGATTTCGCCTGTATAATTGTATTTTTTGAGCACTACATTACGTATTTTTGTATTTGAGTGCTCGCCGGTCGCACACGACCTCATTTTGCCGAGCGTGTGTGCCAGGAGGGCATATCCCCAACGGTTTCTGGGTCGTGTGGGAAGGACCACCCTATCGCCCACACTCACTTGGCGACGGTTCCGAATGCCGTCGCGGAAAGGGGTTAAAAACTGTTTGTTTAGTACCAACGCGTACCAGCAGGTCTGGTTTACAGAGGCCCGGCAGGATTTGAAGGCCATCCAGGAGCAGCTGGGTCAGTAGTGGAACGAGCTTCTTCTGAAGCAATCAGATATCGAGAAGGCCCAGGAGGAGGACGTTGCACGGATCGTCAAGGAGGACGGTGAGATGAGGGGGCGCCGCATCTTGCTCGACGCCCAAGAAGAAGACCTTGCTGCTCGTGAGGAGGCGCTTACCGCCAAGCTCCGTGGCAAGGACGAAGAGATCGAGAAGCTCGTCGCGCAGCGGACCCAGGAACTGGAGCAGAAACACAAAGATGCCCTTGCCGCTCTGGTCCTGGATCACGCCGGCAAGCTGAAGGAGGCCGTCAACGCCGCTAAAGCGGCAGAGGCCGCCAAGAGCGAGCTGGCCGACAAGGTGGAGGAGCTGGGGGCGGAGCTGGAGAAGCACAGCAAGGAGGTCGCGATGCTCAAGAGCGACATGGATGAAACTATCGACACCTTGGTGGGCTTGCGGGTCTCCTTATCTGAAAGGAACAGGCTGCTCTCCGGGGCCAACGACTCCATTGCTGATCTGAGGCTGAAGCTGTCCACCCTGGAGGAGACCCTTGCGGGCAGCAGGGCTCGCGAGAAGGCCCTGGCCAAGAGCCTCGAGGATGAGAGGCTACTGCTCCAGAGCGCTGCCGCCGAGCACAAGGACTTCGTGGGCGGCGTGAAGATCTGGACCGTGTGCCTTGTCGACATCTCGGAGAAGCTCACCACGCAGCTATCCACCATGGGCCTACCAAATATCAGTTTCTCCCACGACCGCGGGATATTTGAGAGCGCCAGGGTGACCATGTTCTTTGAGGCCGTCCTTGACGTCTTGCAGCTGCTTCACGACCGCCGAGCGACCCACCTGGCCGACGAGTCCCGGAGGCTTTGCCGGGGCGCCCTTCTCAAGGTACTCACCAAAGTGGCGTACAGGGAACCCCGATGTCGACCTGAACCAAGACAGCTTGCCAGCGGATGCGGACCGCAAGGTGCTCGAGGAGCTTGTCGCGCCCGTCGTCAACTTGATTGACGGCGTGAAGAGGGTGGAGGGCCAGCGCCGGGACTAGGCGCTCTGCTTCCCCTTGCCGCCATGGATCCGTACCAAAAACAATTTCGCTTAAGTTAGAACTACGGCAACTATTTATGTAATATAACTTGCTATATTTTGAACTGAATGCATGATATCTCCCTTGTTCGATCCCCCTTTGTATGGTACACACCCTATGCATTACTGGGAAAGGCCTGCCGGTGCGCGCACCCTAGCCGCGAGCGCTTTGAGGACGGATCCTTAGCAGCCTGCTGGGGGTGCCGCTGCCGGCAAGGCACCTCGTCGTTTCTAGTGCAGCCACTTGAGCCATTGAGCGGACTCGAAACGGAGCAAGGGCGCAACCAAATCTGACAAGGTTCCTTTGCGTGCAGGTTTTCCTTATACAAGAACTAAGACCATTCGAGGAAAATAAACATGATATTAAAAGAAATTTGCTCAAAGTCTCGTGACTTAGCTTTTTGCTGCTGTATTCTCCCTCGCAAGTTGTTGGCGTCGCCTGTTGGCGTCCACACTCTCTATCCCCCGGCAAACTTGCGCGCAAGGGAACCTTCTGTCCTTTGTGGAAAGGAAAGAAGAGAGAATAGGAAAACGGAGCCTTAGCTATTCATTAGTGCTTGCTGGCCTTGTGCATCTCGGGAACAATGTCGTGGCTCTTCCTGTGGCGGCATTCGGGGTCACCAACAGCGCGACGCTGCTTGTCGCGCACGACCTAGGAGGACCGCAGCATGGACGCTGGCGGGGATGCCTTGGAGGTCGCCGCGCCACCCACAGGTAGCACGGCTCCCGACGGATTGACCGCCATGGTCCCCTTCTTCTTGGGAGCCATGGTGATCAATGGAACGACGTGCTAATCGCTAGATTAGATTTGCACAACCAGAGCCCCCTACCTGGCGTGCCAAAGATGTCGAGAAATGACACCTATGGGATCCCAGGGATCCCTTCTAGGGTTAGCGGGGGGCATGGAGTGTACAGAGAGCAGATCTAGGCGATCAACACGATGGATTTTTACCCAGGTTCAGGCCGCTGAGAAGCGTAATACCCTAGTCCTGCTCTGAGTGTCTATTGAGTGTTCTTTGCATGCAAGATGGGTCGAGAGGTCCAAAAAGCCGAATCCTCCTTCAGTACGCCTTGGGCCTCTTTTTAATGTCCAAAGGGGTCGCCACAATGGCACACAGGAGGTGTAAAGTATCTACAGTGTATGCAGGAGGTGTAAAAACTGCTACAGTACACATGCTTATCTCGGTCATCTCAGGCCAAACGCATTAAATGCACTGCTTACGTGCCCTCTAGCTTTATTGGGGGCGGGAAGAGAGCCCATCCCGTCCGTTGCCGCACCGCCCCGTCTCGACACGCGTCCATGCCGATGAGGCATGCAGCGCCAAGTTGGCTGGCCAGCTGCTGTGCTGGAGAGGTGGTAGGGTCTTCACGAAGATCTGCATGCAACCACGCAGGCGCTTGCCAGGCTAACCGGTCAGCCCTCGCACTGGAGTGGTGACTGGGCAGCCGAGTCTGGCCACGGTCTTGGCGACGTCCCCGACCTTGCCGGGGACTCATGGGTGTCCTTCACAAGGATCTTGCATGGGCCTCGTGGGCATCCTCGACAGGGATCTTGCCGGGGCCTCGTCTTCTGGCCTTCCCAAAGATCTGCATGCCACTACGCGCGCGCCCTTGGATCCTAGCCTTAACATTGTCAATGGTGTTAGAGCTCTGAACCCCAAGGGTGGTGCTCTTGCTAGTGTTCTGTAAGTCACCCCAGCAAAGGCCTTGCCGGGGTCTCGCAAGCCGTCCCCGGCAAGGATCTTGCCAGGGGTCTAGCTAATATTCTGTTCTCTGGCCTCTGGCTTGGCTACTTCTCTTTGTCTTGTATCTATTCCCGATCGCCCGCTTCGCGCTTTGCCACGTGTGGGGTTACGACTGCCCGTGCACAAGTCTGGGGTGCTAAAGGCCCAAACTTTAGTACACCGAGACTTGATAATCTCCAAGTGCAGGGAATCATCGTAGCAATTCCCAAAGGTGGAAGAGATTAGTATGGAGTGTCGAACCCACAAGGAGCTAAAGGTAAGATCAATATTCTCTCAAGTCCTATCTTCCACTGATACGACTCGTACACCGAACGTTTGCTTCCAACTAGAAACAAGAAATAAAACTACGTTGTGGGTATGAAGAGGATAACTTTGCATGGTATCGGAGAGCTAAAATATAAAAGTAGGTGTTGTTATCATAAAGTTAGAATATATTACTAAATATTATAAATAGCGAGTGTGGAATAATGATGGGTCGGTGTGCGGAATTATCCTAGGCAATCGTTAACAAGACCGGTAGTCGTCATTGCAATTTCATATGAGGGAGAGGCATAAGCTAACATACTTTCTCTTCTTGGATCATATGCACTTATGATTGGAACTCTAGCAAGCATCCGCAACTACTAAAGATCATTAAGGTAAAACCCAACCATAGCATTAACATATCAAGTCCCCTTTATCCCATACGCAACAACCCCCTTACTCTGGTTTATGCTTCTGCCACTCAAGAAACCCACTATAAGCGAATCATGAACGTATTGCAACACCCTACAACGGGAATCCCTCACGCTTGCGCGACACGGAGGGCACAATAGGACAGCACCAAAATAAAACATACAACTCATACCAATCTAGATCATCAATCAACCCAAAGACAAAGGATATCTACTCAAAACATCATAGGATGGCAACACATCATTGAATCATAATATGTGGCATAAAGCACCATGTTAAAGTAGGGATTACAGCGGGGTGCGGGAGAGTGGACCGCGTAAAAGAGATGAGGATGGGGATGATGATGGTGATGTTGATGAAGACGATCACTGCGGCGATGATTCCCCTCCCGATGGCACTCTGGCGCCACCGAGAGAGAGGAGGAGAGGTTCTTCCCCTTGTGCTTCCTCCTCCATGGCCTCCCCCTGGATGGGGAGAGGTTCTCCCTCTGGATCTTGGCCTTCATGGCGATGATGGCCCCTCCGGGATCCTCCTCCATGGCCTCCGGTGATGATGGCCCCCTCCGGCAGGGTGCCAGAGAGGGCCTAGATTGATTTCTCGTGGCTACAGAGGCTTGAGGCGGCGGAACTTCCGATCTAGGTTATTTTCTGGAGGTTTGGGTATTTATAGGAGAGGTTGGCGTCGAGAACAAGTCAGGGGGCCCCACGGGAAGTCCACGAGGCATAGGGGCGCGCACTAGGGGGGTGGGCACGCCCTCCACCCTCGTGGGGCCCACGGGCCTCCCCTTCGGTAACTCTTCGTTCCAGTATTTTTTATATTTTCCAGAAAAATTCTCCGTTGATTTTCATCGCATTCTGAGAACTTTTATTTCTGCACAAAAACAACACCACGGTAGTTCTGCTGAAAACAGCGCCAGTCCGGGTTAGTTCTAATCAAATCATACCAAAATCATATAAACTATTGTAAACATGCCATGAATACTTCATAAATTATAGATACGTTGGAGACGTATCAGCATCCCCAAGCTTAATTCCTGGTCGTCCTCGAGTAGGTAAATGATAAAAGAAATAATTTATGAAGTGTGAATGCTAGCAAGTGTATAAGTTTGATCAATGATAGTTCCAATCACTTTTTCTAGCATCATTACATATCATAGCAGTAGCTCAACTCATAAAACTTCTCATGATCAAGTAACAAGCTATTCACATGTTAAAGTATAGATCATAAACTTTCTTGAAAACTAACAAACCGTGCTCTTAGTCATCAAACAATTGCAATTCATCTTATTTTCGGGAAGGGTCTATGTAAGAGCTTTGATTCAGCAAACTCCACATACTCAACTATCATTTAATCTTTCACAATTACTAACACTCATGTGATATTTATGGGTTCAAAGTTTTAATCAGACACAGAGAAAGATAGGGGCTTATAGTTTCGCCTCCCAACCTTCTACAATAATAATTTATGAAAACCTACATCCAAGTGGATATATATATCCGAATCGCTCCAACACAAAGTGCTTGCCAAAGGAAAAAGTGTAAAAAGGAAAGGTGATGATCACCATGACTCTTGTATATGGGTGGTAGAAGATAAAAGTAAAAGATAGACCTTTGGCAGAGGGAAGGAGAGGTTGTCATGCGCTTTTATAGTTGGATGCACAAAATCTTAATGCAAAAGAACGACACTTTATATTGCCGGTTGTGATAAAGACCTTTATTATGTAGTCCGTCGCTTTTATTTCTTCCCTACACAAGTTCGTATAAAGCTTATTTTCTTTGCACTAATAGATCATACATATTTAGAGAGCAATTTTATTGCATGCGCCGATGACAACTTACTTGAAGGATCTTACTCAATCCATAGGTAGGTATGGTGGACTCTCATGGCAAAACTGGTTTAAGGGATGTTTGGAAGCACAAGTAGTATTTCTACTTGGTGCAAAGAATTTGGCTAGCATGAGAGGGAAATGCAAGCTCAACATGTTGGATGATCCAAGACAATATAACATTTCGGATATAGGAAAACATAACCCATTAAGTTGTCTTCCTTGTCCAACTTCAACCTTTTAGCATGTCATATTTTAGTGAGTGCTCACAATTACAAAAGATGTCCAAGATAGTGTATTTATATGTGAAATCTCTCTTCCTTTAATATTCTTTCATTAATTGTTCAAGTGACCAATTTTGTGTTTGCTAACTTTCAATAAATTTACCACCTATGCTTATTATGTGTGAAGTCATTACTCCCCATGGTATAAGCATATGTAACTTATATAAATTCAGATTTATGATATTCAATTCATTCAACCATTTACTCATAGGATATATGTGAAGCACATGAGTAAATGACAAACTACTCCAAAAAGATATAAGTGAAGAACACTGAGTAGTCAAATAATTAACTAGCCATGGGAGGATTATTTTTCACTCAATATTTCAGATCCAATGATTTTATTCAAACATCAAGTGAAATTAAAAATACACTCCAAGCAAAACACATATCATATGACGAATAAAAATATAGCTCCGAGTAAGGTATACCGATAGTTTTGAAGACGAAAGAGGGGATGCCTTCCGGGGCATCCCCAAGCTTAGGCACTTGAGTCTTCCTTGAATATTACCTTGGGGTGCCTTGGGAATCCCCAAGCTTAGGGTCTTTCCACTCCTTATTCTCCTCATATCGATTTCTCACCCAAAACTTGAAAACTTCAATCACACAAAACTTAACGGAACTTCGTGAGATGAGTTAGTATGATAATGAGTAAACCATTCACTTTGGTACTTTCAAAGACAAGATTCATAATTGTTATCACACAATTCCTACTGTACCATATCATTTCTACAATTTATATTGAGAAATATAAGCCATAGAAACTAGAAAACAAGCAAACTATGCAATGAAAACAGAATCTGTCAGAAACAGAACAGTCTGTAATGATCTGAACATCAACCATACTTCTACTACTCAAAAAATTATGAAATAAATTGTTGGACGTGAGGAATTTGTCTATTAATCTTATGCAAAAAGAATCAACTCAAAATCACTCTTCTGTAAAAAAAAATGACAGCTAATCCCGTGAGTTCAAAATTTCTGTTTTTTACAGCAAGATCACATTAACTTTCACCCATGTCTTCCCAAAGGTCTTACTTGGCACTTTATTGAAACAAAAGCTATAAAACATGATTACTACAGTAGCTTAATCATGTAAACACACACAAAACAGTAAGGGTAAATATTGGGTTGTCTCCCAACAAGCGCTTTTCTTTAATGCCTTTTAGCTAGGCATGATGATTTCAATGATGCTCACATAAAAGATAAGAATTGAAACATAAAGAGAGCATCATGAAGAATATGACTAGCACATTTAAATATAACCCACTTCCTATACCTAGGGATTTTGTGAGCACATAATTTATGGGAACAAGAATCAACTAGCATAGGAAGGCAAAACAAGTATAACTTCAAAACTTTAAGCACACAGAGAGGAAACTTGATATTATTGCAACTCCTACAAGCATGTATTCCTCCCTCATAATAATTTTCAGTAGCATCATGAATAAGTTCAACAATATAACCATCACATAAATCATTCTTCTCATGATCTACAAGCATAGAAATTTTACTACTCTCCACATAAGCAAAATTCTTCTCATTCGGAATAGTGGGAGCAAACTCAACAAAATAACTGTCATGTGAGGCATAATCCAATTGAAAATTAAAATCATGATGACAAGTGTCATGGTTAACATTATTCTTTATAGCATACATGTCATCTCAATAATCATCATAGATAGCAACTTTGTTCTCATAATCAATTGGAACCTCTTTCGAAATAGTGGAATCACTACTAACTAAAGTCGACACTCTTCCAAACCCGCTTTAGATGATAGTATTATTCATAATCCAAAAGATATAAGTGAAGTTCATGGAGCATTCTAAAATTAATGTAGACTAACCAATATCCAAGCTCAAAATATATAAGTGAAGCACACGAAGCATTCTATAAAACCATACTCAAAAGATTTAAGTGAAGCACAAAGAGTATTCTATAAGGTCATACTCAAAAGATATAAGTGAAGAACATGAATCATTCTATAAATCGATGAAGGGATATCTCATACTAGGATGGTTCTTAAAGAAAAATAAAAACACAAAGGACACAAATCATGTGAACAAAACAAAAACCAAGGTATACCGATAGTTGTTGAAGAAGAAAGATGGGATGCCAACCGGGGCATCCCCAAGCTTAGATGCTTGAGTATCCTTGGAATATTTACTTGGGGTGCCTTGGGCATCCCCAAGCTTGAACTCTTTCCTATCTTTATTCTTCCCACATCGGTAACTCCTTGTTCTTCAAACACTTCATCCACAAAAACTTAACAAAAACTTTGTGAGATCCGTTAGTATACTAGAGCAAATCACTACCTTTAGGTACTGTTGCAAACTCATTCCAATTTCATATTAGCACTTTATCTACTGTATTCCAACTTCACCATGGTTCATACCCCCCGATACTACCCATAGATTCATCAAAATAAGCGATCAACACATAGAAAACAGAATCTGTCAAAAACAGGACAGTCTGTAGTAATCTGGAAGTTTAGTAATCTTCTGTAACTCCAAAAAATTCTAAAAAATATGAAAATTTAAACAATTTGTACAGAAGCAATGTACAAAAGTTTCAGAACCATTTGACTTTCCAGTAAAAAATGTAAATTCACGCACTATAGCCAAAGTTTCTGTTTTTGTACTGCACATAGTAAACAAGCAATCTAATCATCCTAAAACCAAAGCTTAGCACATTATTTTTATAATACAATGGATATATACAAGGGGATAATTATTTTCAAGAAGTTTCCATGAAAGTTTTTACATTGTTTCCATGAGCATGAACACAAGTGTTCAAGGTCGACCCTCACTTCTCCAATGCATAACCTTCCAATCACTTCTCTTATTGAAAAACTTCTTAGGCAAGATAAGCTAGTAATTTTTTTGTATTTTCATTCTTTTAATTTTTTTGTATGTTTCACCCACAACTAAACAGAAACAAAAAGGAAAAACAAAATCTACTTAGTGAAGAAAGCAAACAAGCACACACGAGAATATCAACCCCACGCTATTGCTCCCCGGCAACGGCGCCAAAAAAGAGCTTGATAATCCCCAAGTGCAGGGAATCATCGTAGCAATTCCCAAAGGTGGAAGTGATAAGTATGCAGTGTCGAACCCACAAGGAGCTAAAGGTAAGATCAATATTCTCTCAAGTCCTATCTGCCACTGATACGACTCTACGTACACCGAACATTTGCTTCCAACTAGAAATGAGAAATAAAACTATGCTGTGGGTATGAAGAGGATAACTTTGCATGGTATTAGAGAGCTAAAATATAAAAGTAGGTGCTGTTATCATAAAGTTAGAATATATCACTAAATATTATAAATAGCGAGTGTGGAATAATGATGGGTCGGTGTGCGGAATTATCCTAGGCAATCGTTAACAAGACCGGTAGTCGTCATTGCAATTTCATATGAGGGAGAGGCATAAGCTAACATACTTTCTCTTCTTGGATCATATGCACTTATGACTGGAACTCTAGCAAGCATCCGCAACTACTAAAGATCATTAAGGTAAAACCCAACCATAGCATTAACATATCAAGTCCCCTTTATCCCATACGCAACAACCCCCTTACTCGGGTTTATGCTTCTGTCACTCAAGCAACCGACTATAAGCGAATCATGAACGTATTGCAACACCCTACAGCGGGAATCCCTCACGCTTGCGCGACACGGAGGGCACAATAGGACAGCACCAAAATAAAACATACAACTCATACCAATCTAGATCATCAATCAACCCAAAGACAAATGATATCTACTCAAAACATCATAGGATGGCAACACATCATTGAATCATAATATGTGGCATAAAGCACCATGTTCAAGCAGGGATTACAGCGGGGTGCGGGAGAGTGGACCGCGTAAAAGAGATGAGGATGGTGATGTTGATGAAGACGATCACCGCAGCAATGATTCCCCTCCCGATGGCACTCCGGTGCCACCGAGAGAGAGGAGGAGAGGTTCTTCCCCTTGTGCTTCCTCCTCCATGGCCTCCCCCCTAGATGGGGAGAGGTTCTCCCTCTGGATCTTGGCCTTCATGGCGATGATGGCCCCTCCGGGATCCTCCTATATGGCCTCCGGTGATGATGGCCCCCTCCGGCAGGGTGCCAGAGAGGGCCTAGATTGATTTCTCGTGGCTACAGAGGCTTGCGGCGGCGGAACTTCCGATCTAGGTTATTTTCCGGAGGTTTGGGTATTTATAGGAGAGGTTGGCGTCGAGAACAAGTCAGGGGGCCCCACGAGAAGTCCACGAAGCATAGGGGCGCGCCCTAGGGGGTGGGCGCGCCCTCCACCCTCGTGGGGACCATGGGCCTCCCCTCCGGTAACTCTTCGTTCCAGTATTTTTTATATTTTCCAGAAAAATTCTCCGTTGATTTTCATCGCATCCCGAGAACTTTTATTTCTGCAAAAAAACAACACCACGGTAGTTCTGCTGAAAACAGCGTCAGTCCGGGTTAGTTCTAATCAAATCACACCAAAATCATATAAAATTATTGTAAACATGGCATGAATACTTCATAAATTATGGATACGTTGGAGACGTATTAACACTGCATTGTGTTACGATGTGGTCAAACACCTCTGCAAGACCTCCCTCGCGAAGACGCATTGTGTTACGATGTGGTCAAAGTTGTCCTCCTCCTGCAAGCAAGTGTAACAAGTGGAGGGGTGATCTTGGAGCCCATGACGTGCACGTCTATTCAATATCCACAATCGATATTGAACTGTGATCCAGGCAAATATTTTACACTTTAGGGGGGCCCAGCTCCACCAGATGCCGCTCGCGAATGGTAATCGAGTCAGACCATAGCACAAGCGCTGATATGTGGACTTACCAGTATAGACTCCATTGGCAGAGGCTGGCGAAGCAAAAACATAAGGAACCTCGGTATCTCTATGCATCGTGGCAATGTCGTGCCGAAGATGCATGATCCGTAGGAGGGCCATGAAGGAGCTGCATGGCCTGATGTCCATTGTCCGTTGTTCATCGATCAGAGCATGATTACTGTTCGAGTGTTCACAACCCTCGTGCCGACCAGATCAACGAGAAGTGGAGCGGTGTCTTTGACTGAGAAACCATGAATCCACCTGTCTGTCTCTCGAGACAAGCACCCTTTGCCCATAATGATGCTCACCAAACTATCAAACGCCATCCGAGTCCAGCATTATCGACAAGCCTTGCCACGACCTCTGTGGGTCCGTACGCCGAAGCCATTCTCACCTCACTCTCAATGAAAAGCGACTATAGTCTCAGGTTTCTTACCCAAGCCCCTCATAGCAGGTTGGCCAGCGGATGGTATTCCATCTGCAGGATAGGAACTAATTATTCAAATTACATTTTAATGAAAGAAAAGGATTAGTCTAGACTCAATGAAAAAAAATCCATATCCAATTAATCAAATGACGTCTCTTTTTTTTTTATAGAAAATGAGATACTACATATCATCTCATTTTATATGCTTTTTTATAATTTCGATGAAACCGAATGAGGCCTGAGCAATAATAAAGCCTAGTGTTATTCGCTAAAATAAAACGTGTGTCCTGTGCTATTTCACGACGTATGGCACATTGGCACGCCTGAGCCCGTAAGTGCTACCACCGCGCGCTCGACGAGACGAGATAGAGGGATGGGGCAGCTCTGGGCGGTGTTCCTGGCCGTGAGGTCGCTCTCCATCGGCCTGCTCGGGGTGCTCGGAGTCTGGCTCTGCTACCTGTTCCAGACCGAGGCGCTGGGCCCGCCTCCTGCCCCGCCGCCCGAGACGCCGGACACGAGCGACAACGGCAACGGTGACGACAAGAATGGGCTATCGGAGGTAGAGCTGAGGCGGCTTGGCGGGGTCGTCCAGGCGGAGGTCGCAGCTTACGACGAGGAGGAGGCGCTCTGCCCCATTCGCCTCGATGCCATGGAGCCGGGCCGCGCCCTGCGCGTCCTCCCGGCTACAACCGTGCCTTCCACAGGAGTGCGTCGATCGGTGGCTGGCCATCTCGCTGCACTGCCCCGTGTGCAACATCCGGGCCACGCCGCAGGCCTCGCCGACGGTGGCCAAGACTGCTACGGGTGCTGACACGGGGGGGGGGGCGTGCTTTCTTGGTTCTTGACGATTCTTGGATCGCCTCTAAACTTCTAATCAAGAAGCATTTGTTGGGGATGTGACTAATAGGTATGACCCGCCCAAGAGGGGCCGGGTCAGCTACTGGCGGCTTGAAGTTAAAGAGGCCCGATAAGGTCCAAGGAGATATGAAGATGGAGGTTCATAGAACAAGCCGATTGAAGGCCCAAGACCCGGGGCCGACTTGAGGCCCACGGGTGTGAGCCGCCATATGTTTAACTTGTACTGTAAGGCAAGTTTAGTTAGAAACCGAGCCAGACACGTTTGTATGAGCCGGCGGGGACTTTGTAAGCCGCCAGGCACTGACCTGTATATAAAGGGGTGACCCGTCAGTGGGTTAACTCAAGTAACAATCAATCGAGAGCTAGGCTAAGTGTATTCGCTCCCTGGTAATCGAAACCCAAGCAATACAACCTAAAGCAGGAGTAGGCTTTTACCTCATTGAGAGGGGCCGAACCTGGGTAAACTCTCCATGTCCTTTGTCCCGATTAACCCCTTCAAGCTAACCTGGTTGTGATGGCTCCACACCTAAGTCCTTTTTCTAGGGCATCTACCGTGTTAAGTTCACGACAGTTGGCGCCCACCATGGGGCCCATGCACGGTGGTTTTGAGTTCTTGAAGGGCAACTTCGCAGGGATCAAGGGATACACCGTCGTCCGGATGACTAAAAGCCGCCGCGACAAGCTCTACATCGACGACGCTGGCTGGGGCCCCGAGGTCGGCTCAATCGAGTACGGGTACCGGGTCCCCTTCGGTGGAATCCACGTCTTCATCGGCAAGATCGGCGAGACAAAGCCTGAGTCAGACACCTGCACCGACATCGTCGAGACGGCTTAGCGTGCACGACCCGCTAAGGTTCAAGCCGCCGTGAGGCATGCTTTTGTGGGTTTTACTCATGGAGTGGATCTTGAGGAAGGATCTGTGTCCGGTGGAGAGACAGCCATCTGTTATGATGATGAGTCCTCAACCGGCGAGACCAATTCCATATATCAACTGCAAGATGGTGGGTTTGGGGGCTGTTCCGATGGCGACAGTATTCCGGACCCCTACGAACCACCGAACAGGGTTGCGATCTTCATGGCCGGCACACAACCGGTGCTCAATTCGACAACTTTTGCGGATATGACTTCCAGTTCAACGGTTGCGGCGACGGCAGGGGCGAGGGGCTCAGCGCGCCCGCCGACTCAAGTGTTGTCCGAGCTCTTGGAGGCTTTGGCGACCTTATTGGCTGGAGAGGTGACACCAGAAAATCAAGCACATCATAAGGTGGATGTTGCGAAAGTGCGAGATGAGATAGCTCAAGCCAAGGAGGGGTTTAATGCTGAGAATACTAGGATGGCAACAGAAGAGCCGCCCTGGACGCGGCGTCACAACGGATTCAGGCAGAGTCACTCCGGCTCACTTTGGACCAGAACGCTTCAAATGCCATCATGAGGAGGAGGCACCAGACCCGTCTACCCACAGATTTTGAGGCAAGGAACCTTTTCAATAAACTTGGGGCAGGAACCAGTGACCCGCCCGTTGTAAATAGGCTGTTGAGGCGCCCGTGACCGGAGCGATGGTTCAACCACGTGTTGCAGACCCACCCCGTTTGAATTTGACCCCGCCTCAGCAAGTACTGACACCGCCGGGTCATTATTCTAACCCTCTGGACAATATGATTGCTGCGGCTACGTGATTGGCGGCTCTCCCCGTTGAAGGTGAGTCTCCAGCCGAGATGGAGATACGGAGGGCCGGAGAGCTTCTTCAGACAGCGGTGGCTCAACAGGCGCCTTACTCGTACAGTCGTGATCGGATTCATCCAACCCCTCGTCAAAGTCAAAGTTACAACATGCATATTGAGACGCCAGTGGTTTCAAGCAGTGAGCGGCACCATAACCAGCCCCGTAGGCATGACCCGCCGCGTGCTGATAACAATGCTCATGCTTTGTTGGATCAGGGCCGAGCACGACGGGAGCCTGAGCTGGCGGCTCAGTTAGCTGCTCTTCAGCAATCTCTGGTTGACCCATCGGTGTCTATAAAGGCAGGGATGACCTCTAGAGCCCTTGGTGTGCCGTGCCTAGTGCCGGCTTTATGTAATGAGCGCCTGCCCAAGGATTTTAAGGGCCCTCGAAAGGTGCCTAATTACACTGCGGATCAGCCCAGAGGCCTGGATTGAGAGCTATGAGCTAGCCTTGGAGATGTTCGATGTCAATGACGCTGTGTGCGCTAAGTATTTCACCATGATGTTGGATGGGCCGGCTCATACCTGGTTAAAGGGGTTGCCCCCTAACTCCATTAGATCATGGACCAAATTGAAGATGTGCTTCATTCAAAATTTCAAGGACACATGCAAGCAGCCTCTGTCGATTCTTGATTTAGACACTTGCATCCAGGATGAGGGCGGCATTGGATGCGCCGGATTCTGGCTATTATCCACTCATCGGATAGCATCAACGCCGGCTCAGCCGCCCTAATTTTGGAGAAAAATTGTCGTTTCCTTCCCCTTAAACAGAAGCTGGGGTGGCTTAAGCGCCACTACAATGATATGGGAGAGCTCATGGCGGCTCTTGTCAAATACGCCGATTCTGATAACACCAAGGACCCTGAGTCTGATGAGGAGAAGACTGGCAAGGGGAAGAAGAGTGGAAATGCAAAGGGACAACAACATAATACGGCGGGTCAAGGTAATGGTAAGCGCAAGAAGATGGACGGAGGTTACTTTGTGTCCAATACCAACATGTAGAGTAACAATCAGCGTCGTAAGGGGAAGTCATCGACGCCCCGGTTTGGCGGGCCAAAGTTCAACCTTGAGGCGATAATGAATCAGCCTTGCCCAAAGCACGGTACGCAAGAGAAGCCGGCCAATCATCTGTGGAAAGATTGCTTCATCATGAGGGAGTATAGAAACTCCGGTTTTTTTCAGAACAATCATGGCCCGCATGGCGGGTCAGTATCCGGCTCTCACAGACCTGGCTTTGGAGGTGGCAACTCAAGCTCTGGTTTTCAGGGTCAAGGCAATCAAGGCGGTTTTAATCAACAATCTAATCAAGGGGATCAGTAGCAGCAGTCTGGTTATCAGAGTAATCCAAAGCAGATAAATGGTGGTCAATATCATGTGTTTACCACGAGCTTATGTAAACGGGACCAGAAGATTCGCAAGCGGGCAGTAAACGCGGTTGAGCCGGCAGTCCCTCGATATTTGCGATGGTCTGAACAGCCTATTGTGTGGAGCTGTGAGGATCACCCGCCCCGGGTTGACAATCCGGGTCAATTGGCATTGGTGGTTGCTCCTCAGGTTGGAGGATACAAGTTTACAAAAGTGCTATGGAGGCAGCACTATCAATATCCTTTACTAGCATGAAACATATGGATCCAAATCAGCCCCTTATGAAGCAACGCATAAACTAGGGTTTAAGCTTCTGTCACTCTAGCAACCCATCATCTACTTATTACTTCCCAATGCCTTCCTCTAGGCCCAATTAATGGTGAAGTGTTATGTAGTCGACGTTCACATAACACCACTAGAGGATAGACAACATACATCTCATCAAAATATCGAACGAATACCAAATTCACATGACTACTAATAGCAAGAATTCTCCCATGTCCTCAGGAACAAACATAACTACTCACAAAGCATATTCATGTTCATAATCAGAGGAGTATTAATATGCATAAAGGATCTGAACATATGATCTTCCACCAAATAAACCAACTAGCATCAACTACAAGGAGTAATCAACACTACTAGCAACCTACAGGTACCAATCCCAGACTATGAGACAAGAATTGGATACAAGAGATGAACTAGGGTTTGAGAGGAGATGGTGCTGGTGAAGATGTTGATGGAGATTGCCCTCTCCTGATGAGAGGAGCGTTGGTGATGACGATGGCGATTATTTCCCCCTCCCGGAGGGAAGTGTCCCCGGCAGAACAGCTCTGTCGGAGCCCTAGATTGGTTCCGCCAAGGTTCCGCCTCGTGGCGGCGGAGTCTCGTCCCGAAAGCTTGCTTATGATTTTTCTTCGGACGAAAGACTTCATATAGCAGAAGATGGGCATCGGAGGGCCAACAGGGGGCCCATGAGGCAGGGGGCGCGCCCAGGGGGTAGGGCGTGCCCCCCACCCTCATGGATAGGTGGAGGCCCCCCTGACGTATTTCTTCCGCTCATTATTTTTTATTATTTCCAAAAATAACTTTCGCGGAGTTTCAGGACTTTTGGAGTTGTGCAGAATAGGTCTCTAATATTTGCTCCTTTTCTAGCCCAGAATTCCAGCTGCCGGCATTCTCCCTCCTTATGTAAACCTTGTAAAATAAGAGAGAATAGGCATAAGTATTGTGACATAATGTGTAATAACATCCCATAATGCAATAAATATCGATATAAAAGCATGATGCAAAATGGACGTATCAACTCCCCCAAGCTTAGACCTCGCTTGTCCTCAAGCGAAAGCCGATAACGATAAATATGTCCACATGTTTAGAGGTAGAGGTGTCGATAAAATAAAATACGGACATGATGGCATCATGATTATTCTCATAACAGCAACATATATGGATATTATCATATGAGTCCTTATGCTCAAGTAATAATCTATTCACAATGCAAAGTATGAATCAGAAACATTATTGAGAACTAACAAACTATAATCTCAGTCATTGATGCAATTGCAATTTATCATAACATCAGAAAGAGTCTATGTCGGAGCTTTCTAGCAAGTCCACATACTCAACTATCATTTAGTCTTTCATAATTGCTAACACTCACGCAATACTTGTGGTTACGGAGTTTTAACCGGACACAGAGAAAGATAGGGGCTTATAGTTTCGCCTCCCAACCTTTTACCTCAAGGGTAATGTCAACAATAATAACTCATGCTAACTTACATCCAATTAGATATATATATCAGGATCTTTCCAACATACTGGGCTTTCCAAAGGATAAAATTAAAAAGGAAAGGTGAAGATCACCATGACTCTTGCATAACGTAGAAGATAATAGTAAAAGATAGGCCCTTCGCAGAGGGAAGCAGAGGTTGCCATGCGCTTTCAGAGTTGGATGCACAAAATCTTAATGCGAAAGAACGTCACTTTATATTGCCACTTGTGATATGAACCTTTATTATGCAGTTCGTTGCTTTTATTTCTTCCACATCACAAGATCTTACAAAGCTTATTTCCTCCACACCAATCAATCATACATATTTAGAGAGCAATTTTTATTGCTTGCACCGATGACAACTTACTTGAAGGATCTTACTCAATCCATAGGTAGGTATGGTGGACTCTTATGGCAAAACTGGGTTTAAGGGTATTTGGAAGCACAAGTAGTATCTCTACTTGGTGCAAAGAATTTGGCTAGCATGAGGGGGAAAGGCAAGCTCAACATGTTGGATGATCCATGACAATATACTTTATCTCAGATATAAGAAAACATAACCCATTATGTTGTCTTCCTTGTCCAACATCAACTCTTTAGCATGTCATATTTTAATGAGTGCTCCCAATCATAAAAGATGTCCAAGATAGTATATTTATATGTTAAACCCCTCTTTCTTTATTACTTCCTATTAATTGCAACGATGACCAAAGCTATGTTTGTCAACTCTCAACAATTTTTAATCATCATACTCTTTGTATGTGAAGTCATTACTCTCAATAAGATCAATATGATCTCTTTTTTATTTCTTTTTATTCTTTTCTCTTTTCTTTTATTCACTCAAGATCATAGCAAAATAATCAAGCCCTTGACTCAACACTAATCTTTATTATATAGCTCATGGACTCGATTACATAGAGGGATCATAAAGCAAAACTCAAAACTAAATCATACTAAAACTTTATTCTACTAGATCAAAATATTACTAAAAGGATCGAACTAAGAAAAACGGTAAAGATAGGAGATATGGTGGTGATACGATACCGGGGCATCTCCCCCAAGCTTGGCAGTTGCCAAGGGGAGTGCCCATACCCATGTGATTATATCTCCTTTGCTGGTGAAGGGGATGGTGGTGATGATGGGTAGTCACACATCGAGCGTAAGAGATCCTCCAGCTTGCGGATAATGCCCTTGAGTGCAACAATATGCTCCTTCAACAAAATATTTTCACGTGTGAGATACTTGTTTTGAATACGAGCTAGCTCAATCATCTTGAAAGCTTCGATCTCAGTTGGGGTAAGAAGATTGTGATCAAGTTGAAGGATGTCTTCTGTTGCCGGAACTTGGTCCTCCGTGGCCTTCTTGATCCCTTCATCCTTGTTGATCTCCATGGGTTCTTCCCTCTTCAGCTCTATCTTCATTAGCCAAGCATCGTTGTCACCATTGTTGGAGGAGGGGGACGACATGATGCCTGGCCTTGACAACCCTGACAGAAAACAGCTCGAAACAAGAATAGAGGACAATTGCGTGATACAAGAGTCAAAATCTTCGGGAGATTATATAATGAATTTTTACTGACCAAAATACGTATCGTGCAAGAAAACAGAGTCCGGAGAGCGCACGAAGTGCCCACGAGGCAGGGGGCGCGCCCAGGGGGTAGGGCGCGCCCTCCACCCTCGTGGAACCCTCGTGTCCTTCCCGGACTGCTTCTTATTTTTCTATTTTTCTAAATATTCCAAAACGGAGAAAAATTGCCATTAGAACTGTTTTGGAGTCGGTTTACTTACCGTACCACATACCTATTCCTTTTCGGAGTCTGAAACGTTCTGGAAAGTGTCCCTTATGTATTCCTCCGGGGTTACGGTTTCAATAACATTAGTTTCAACATTTATAGGATTACCTGAGATATAATGTTTGATTCTTTGACCGTTCACCACCTTCGGATTTGTGCCTTCGAAGTTGTTGATTTTTATGGCACCGGAATGATAGACCTCCTCGATAACGTAAGGGCCTTCCATTTAGAGAGAAGTTTTCCTGCAAAAAATCTTAAACGAGAGTTGTATAGCAATACATAATCACCTACATTAAACTCACGCTTTTGTATTCTTTTGTCATGCCATCTTTTAACATTTTCTTTAAACAACTTGGCATTTTCA
Source organism: Aegilops tauschii subsp. strangulata (assembly GCF_002575655.3). NCBI lineage: Eukaryota > Viridiplantae > Streptophyta > Magnoliopsida > Poales > Poaceae > Aegilops > Aegilops tauschii. Next base: position 344,140,396 of record NC_053040.3, on the reverse strand, counting down.
TAAGCCTGGGTTCTCCATTCATCCAGTGAACTAATATCAAATAACCTCTTCTCACCGGCAAGTTTGAAATCATAATTGAGCTCTTTAATAGCCCAATAAGCCTTATGTTCTAATTCAAGAGGTAAGTGACATGCTTTTCCATAAACCATTTTATACGGAGACATACCCATAGGATTTTTATATGCAGTTCTATAAGCCCATAATGCATCATCAAGTTTCTTGGACCAATTCTTTCTAGATCTATTGACAGTCTTTTGCAAAATTAATTTGAGCTCTCTGTTGCTCAATTCTACTTGACCACTAGACTGTGGGTGATAAGGAGATGCAATTCTATGATTAACATCATATTTAGCAAGCATTTTACGAAAAGCACCATGAATAAAATGTGAACCACCATCAGTCATTAAATATCTAGGCACTCCGAACCTCGGGGAAATAACTTCTTTAAGCATCTTAATAGAAGTGTTATGATCAGCACTACTAGTTGGAATAGCTTCTACCCACTTAGTAACGTAATCAACAGCAACTAAAATATGTGTGTATCCATTAGAGGCAGGAAAAGGTCCCATATAATCAAAGCCACAAACATCAAATGGTTCAATAACAAGTGAATAATTCATAGGCATTTCTTGACGTCTACTAATATTACCAATTCTTTGACATTCATGACAAGACAAGACAAACTTACGGGCATCCTTGAAGAGAGTAGGCCAATAAAAACCGGATTGCAATACCTTATGTGCAGTTCTGTCTCCAGCGTGGTGTCCTCCATAAGCCTCGGAGTGACACTTGCGTAGTATCTGTTCCTGTTCATGCTCAGGTACACAATGTCTAATAACACCATCTACTCCTTCTTTGTAAAGATGTTGGTCATCCCAAAAGTAATGTCTCAAATCATAGAAAAACTTTTTGTTTTGCTGGTATGTGAAACTAGGTGGTATGAATCTAGCAACGATGTAATTAGCATAATCAGCATACCATGGAGCAGTACGAGAAGCATTTATGACATTTAATTGCTCATCAGGGAAGCTATCATCAATAGGTAGTGGGTCATCAAGAACATTTTCCAACCTACACAAGTTGTCTGCAACGGGGTTCTCAGCTCCCTTTCTATCAATAATATGCAAATCAAATTCTTGTAACAGGAGAACCCATCTAATAAGTCTAGGTTTAGCATCTTTCTTTTGCATAAGATATTTAATAGCAGCATGATCAGTGTGAATAGTTACTTTAGAATCAACAATATAAGGTCTGAACTTATCACAAGCAAATATGACTGCTAAGAATTCTTTTTCAGTAGTAGCATAATTTCTTTGAGCATTGTCTAGAGTTTTGCTAGCATATTGGATAACATTTAATTTCTTATCAACTCTTTGCCCTAGAACAGCACCTACAGCATAATCACTAGCATCACACATAATTTCAAAGGGTAAATTCCAATCAGGTGGCTGAACAATAGGTGCAGAGATCAATGCTTTCTTAAGTATTTCAAATGCTTCTACACAATCATCATCAAAGACAAATGGTATATCTTTTTGTAATAAATTAGTCAGAGGCCGAGAAATTTTTGAGAAGTCCTTAATGAACCTCCTGTAAAAGCCGGCGTGACCAAGGAAACTTCTTATACCTTTGATGTCCTTGGGACATGGCATCTTCTCAATAGCATCAACCTTGGCTTTATCAACTTCAATGCCTCTTTCAGAAACTTTATGCCCCAAGACAATACCTTCATTAACCATAAAGTGGCACTTTTCCCAGTTCAAGACAAGGTTAGTGTCTTCACATCTCTGCAAAACTCGATCAAGGTTGCTCAAGCAATCATCAAAAGAGGATCCATAAACCGAGAAAGCATCCATGAAAACCTCACAAATCTTTTCACAAAAGTCAGAGAATATAGCCATCATGCATCTTTGAAAGGTAGCAGGTGCATTACATAAACCAAAAGGCATACGTCTATAAGCAAACGTACCGAAAGGGCAAGTAAAAGTGGTCTTTGGTTGATCATCGGCTGACACAGGTATTTGAGAGAAACCAGAATAACCATCTAGACAGCAAAAATGTGTATGTTTGGATAATCTTTCTAGCATTTGATTGATAAAAGGTAAGGGGTAATGATCCTTTTTAGTAGCTTTATTTAATTTGCGGAAATCAATTACCATCCTATAACCTGTAATAATTCTTTGCGGGATCAATTCATCTTTATCATTAGGAATGACGGTAATACCTCCCTTCTTAGGGACACAATGGACAGGACTTACCCACTGACTATCAGCAACTGGATAAATTATACCTGCCTCAAGGAGCTTTAGTATTTCCTTCTTACCACTTCTTTCATCTTAGGATTCAGCCGTCGTTGGTGATCACGAACTGGTTTGGCATCTTTCTCCAAATTTATTTTGTGTTGGCATAGAGTGGGACTAATGCCCTTAAGATCATCAAGAGTATATCCAATAGCAGCACGGTGCTTCTTCAGAGTTTTCAATAATCTCTCTTCTTCATGCTCTGAAAAGGTTAGCACTAATAATAACAGGATATATCTTCTTTTCATCAAGATAAGCATATTTAAGAGTATCAGGCAATGGTTTAAGCTCAAACACGGGATCACCCTTAGGTAAAGGAGGATCCCCTAGGATTTCAACAGGCAAATTGTGTTTCAGGATAGGTTCCTATTTAAACAATACTTCATCTATTTCCCTTCTTTCATTCATAAACATATCATTTTCATGGTCTAGCAAATATTGTTCTAAAGGATCACTAGGAGGTACGGCAATAGAAGAAAGACCAATAATTTCATCCTTACTAGGCAATTCCTCTTCACGGTGTTGTCTATGAAATTTAGAGAAATTAAACTCATGAGACATATCACCCAAACCAATAGTAACAACATCCTTTTCGCAGTCTATCTTAGCATTAACAGTGTTCAAGAAGGGTCTACCAAAAATAATGGGACAAAAGCTATCTTGTGGGGAACCAAGAACAAGAAAATCAGCAGGATATTTAGTTTTCCCACACAAGACTTCAACATCTCTTACAATTCCCATGGGTGAAAAAGTATCTCTATTGGCAAGTTCAATTGTGACATCAATATCTTCTAACCCAGTAGGTGCAATATCATGCATAATTTCTTTGTATAAGTCAATAGGTATTGCACTAGCACTAGCACCCATGTCACATAAGCCATGATAAGAATGATCTCCTATTTTAACAGAAATAACAGGCATGCCTACCACAGGTCTATGTTTATCTTTAGCACAAGGTTTAGCAATTCTAGCAGTTTCATCACGGAAATGAATAACATGCCCATCAATATTATCAGACAAGAGATCTTTAACTATAGCAATATTAGGTTCAACTTTAACTTGCTCAGGAGTTATATAGGTTCTAATATTGCTTTTATGAACCATAGTTGAAGCTTTATCATGACCCTTTATTCTAACAGGAAAAGGTGGTTTCTCAACTTAAGTAGTAGGAACAATAGGATCATTATAAGTGATAGTTTTTTCTTCAACTTTAATAGGTGCAGCTACTTTTACTTCTATGGGAGGATGATATTCAAACCACTTCTCCTTAGGGAGATCAATGTGAGCAGCAAAAGATTCACAGAAGGAGGCTACTATCTCAGAGTCAAGTCCATATTTAGTGCTAAATTTACGGAAAACATCGGTATCCATAAAAGATTTAACACAATCAAACTTAGGTGTCATACCTGACTCCTTACCTTCGTCGAGATCCCAATCTTCAGAGTTGCTTTTAATTCTTTCCAATAAGTTCCATTTGAATTCAATAGTCTTCATCATAAAAGAGCCAGCACAAGAAGTATCGAGCATGGTGCGATTGTTATCAGAAAGCCGAGCATAAAAACTTCGAATAATTATTTCTCTTGGGAGCTCATGATTGGGGCATGAATATAACATTGATTTAAGCCTTCCCCAAGCTTGAGCGATGCTTTCTCCTTCGCGAGGCCAAAAATTATATATATAATTGCGATCACGATGAACAAGATGCATAGGATAAAACTTCTGATGAAATTCCAATTTCAATCGTTTGTAGTTCCATGACCCCGTATCATCACATAGCCTATACCATGTCAATGCATCTCCCTTCAAAGATAAAGGGAAGACCTTCTTCTTAATAACATCATCGGGTATACCTGCAAGCTTAAATAATCCACAAACTTCATCCACATAGATTAGGTGCTCATCAGGATGCATTGTTCCATCTCCTGCAAAAGGATTAGCTAGCAGTTTCTCTAACATACCCGAAGGAATTTCAAAGTAGACATTTTCATCTTCAGTAGGTTCACTAGGTTGAGGAGCAACTCTTTGCTCTACTGGTCGGGGTGAAGATACCCCGAACAAGCCCCTCAGAGGATTACTTTCCATAGTGACAAGTGACAGTAAATTTCAGCACACTATATAAAATTTTCCTTACCAAATTCCACCTACCAAAGGCGCTTCACTCCCCGGCAACGGCGCCAGAAAAGAGTCTTGATGACCCACAAGTATAGGGAATCTATCGTAGTCCTTTTGATAAGTAAGAGTGTCGAACCCAACGAGGAGCAGAAGGAAATGATAAGCGGTTTTCAGCAAGGTATTCTCTGCAAGCACTGAAATTATAGGTAACAGATAGTTTTGTGATAGGATAATTGGTAACGAGCAACAAGTAACAAAAGTAAATAAAGTGCAGCAAGGTGGCACAATCCTTTTTGTAGCAAAGGACAAGCCTGGACAAACTCTTATATAGAGAAAAGCGCTCCCGAGGACACAGGGGAATTATCGTCAAGCTAGTTTTCATCACGTTCATATGATTCGTGTTCGGTACTTTGATAATTTGATATGTGGGTGGACCGGTGCTTGGGTGCTGTCCTTACTTGGACAAGCATCCCACTTATGATTAACCTCTATTGCAAGCATCCGCAACTACAAGAAAAGTATTAAGGTAAACCTAACCATAGCATGAACATATGGATCCAAATCAGCCCCTTACGAAGCAACGCATAAACTAGGGTTTAAGCTTCTGTCACTCTAGCAACCCATCATCTACTTATTACTTCCCAATGCCTTCCTCTAGGCCCAATTAATGGTGAAGTGTTATGTAGTCGACGTTCACATAACACCACTAGAGGATAGACAACATACATCTCATCAAAATATCGAACGAATATCAAATTCACATGACTACTAATAGCAAGAATTCTCCCATGTCCTCAGGAACAAACGTAACTACTCACAAAGCATATTCATGTTCATAACCAGAGGAGTATTAATATGCATAAAGGATCTGAACATATGATCTTCCACCAAATAAACCAACTAGCATCAACTACAAGGAGTAATCAACACTACTAGCAACCTACAGGTACCAATCCCAGACTATGAGACAAGAATTGGATACAAGAGATGAACTAGGGTTTGAGAGGAGATGGTGCTGGTGAAGATGTTCATGGAGATTGCCCTCTCCCGATGAGAGCAGCGTTGGTGATGACGATGGCGATGATTTCCCCCTCCCGGAGGGAAGTGTCCCCGGCAGAACAGCTCTACCGGAGCCCTGGATTGGTTCTGCCAAGGTTCCGCCTCGTGGCGGCGGAGTCTCGTCCCGAAAGCTTGCTTATGATTTTTCTTCGGACGGAAGACTTCGTATAGCAGAAGATGGGCATCGGAGGGCCAACAGGGGGCCCACGAGGCAGGGGGCGCGCCCCCCACCCTCGTGGACAGGTGGAGGCCCCCCTGACGTATTTCTTCCGCACATTATTTTTTATTATTTCCAAAAATAACTTTCGTGGAGTTTCAGGACTTTTGGAGTTGTGCAGAATAGGTCTCTAATATTTTCTCCTTTTCCAGCCCAGAATTCCAGCTGCCGGCATTCTCCCTCCTTATGTAAACCTTGTAAAATAAGACAGAATAGGCATAAGTATTGTGACATAATATGTAATAACAGCCCATAATGTAATAAATATCGATATAAAAGCATGATGCAAAATGGACGTATCAACATGACCGAGACACATCTCCGATCAATAACCAATAGCGGAACCTGGATGCTCATATTGGCTCCTACATATTCTACAAAGATATTTATCGGTCAAACCGCATAACAACATACGGTGTTCCCTTTGTCATAGGTATGTTACTTGCCCGAGATTCGATCGTCGGTATCATCATACCTGGTTCATTCTCGTTACCGGCAAGTCTCTTGACTCATTCCGTAATGCATCATCCCACAACTAACTCATTAGTCACATTGCTTGCAAGTCTTATAGTGATGAGCATTACCGAGAGGGCCGAGAGATACCTCTCCAATACACGGAGTGACAAATCCTAATCTTGATCTATGCCAACTCAACAAACACCATCAGAGACACCTGTAGAGCATCTTTATAATCACCCAGTTACGTTGTGACGTTTGATAGCACACTAAGTGTTACTCCGGTATTCGGGAGTTGCATAATCTCATAGTCAGAGGAACATGTATAAGTCATGAAGAAAGCAATAGCAATAAAACTAAACGATCATTAATGCTAAGCTAACGGATGGGTCTTGTCCATCACATGATTCTCTAATGATGTGATCCCGTTTATCAAACGACAACACATGTCTATGGTTAGGAAACTTAACCATCTTTGATTAACGAGCTAGTCAAGTAGAGGCATACTAGGGACACTCTGTTTGTCTACGTATTCACACATGTACTAAGTTTCAAGTTAATGCAATTCTAGGATGAATAATAAACATTTATCGTGATATAAGGAAATATAAATAACAACTTTATTATTGCCTCTAGGGCATATTTCTTTCAGTCTCCCACTTGCACTAGAGTCAATAATCTAGATTACATAGTAATGATTCTAACACCCATGGAGTCTTGGTGCTGATCATGCTTTGCTCGTGAGAGAGGCTTAGTCAACGGGTCCGCAACATTCAGATCCATATGTATCTTGCAAATCTCTATGTCTCCCTCCTTGACTTGATAGCGGATGGAATTGAAGCGTCTCTTGATGTGTTTGGTTCTTTTGTGAAATCTCGATTCCTTCGCCAAGGCAATTGCTCCACTATTGTCACAAAAGATTTTCATTGAAACTCCTTCATCCACACTCCTTCATTTGCTGCTTCCGAAGCAGCTATGTACTCCACTTCACACGCAGATCCCGCCACGACGCTCTATTTGGAACTGCACCAACTGACAGCTCCACCATTCCAAATAAATACGTATCCGGTTTGTGACTTAGAGTCATCCGGATCAGTGTCGAAGCTTGCATCGACGTAACCATTTACGACGAGCTCTTTGTCACCTCCATAAATGAGAAACATATCCTTAGTCCTTTTCAGGTATTTCAGGATGCTCTTGACTACTGTCCAGTGATCCACTCCTGGATTACTTTGTTACCTCCCTGCTAAGCTAATAGCAAGGCACACATCAGGTCTGGTACAGAACATTGCATACATGATAGAACCTATGGCTGAGGCATAGGGAATGACTTTCATTTTCTCTCTATCTTCTGCAGTGGTCGAGCATTGAGATAGACTCAACTTCACACCTTGTAACACAGGCAAGAACCCTTTCTTTGACTGATCCATTTTGAACTTCTTCAAAACTTTATCAAGGTATGTGCTTTGTGAAAGTCCAATTAAGCGTCTTGATCTATCTATATAGATCTTGATGCCCAATATATAAGCAGCTTCAGCGAGGTCTTTCATTGAAAAATTCTTATTCAAGTATCCTTTTATGCTATTCAGAAATTCAGTATCATTTCTGATCAATAATATGTCATCTACATATAATATCAGAAATGCTACAGAGCTCCCACTCACTTTCTTGTAAATACAGGCTTATCCAAAAGTCTGTATAAAACCATATGCTTTGATCACACTATCAAAGCGTATATTCCAACTTCGAGAGGCTTGCACCAGTCCATAAATGGATCGCTGGAGCTTGCACACTTTGTTAGCACCTTTTGGATCGACAAAACCTTCTGGTTGCATCATATACAACTCTTCTTTGAGGTATCCATTAAGGAATGCAGTTTTGACATCCATTTGCCAAATTTCATAATCATAAAATGCGGCAATTGCTAACATGATTCGGACAGACTTAAGCATCGCTACGGGTGAGAAGGTCTCATCGTAGTCAACTCCTTGAACTTGTAGAAAACCTTTCACAACAAGTCGAGCTTTGTAGACAGTAACATTACCGTCAGCGTCAGTCTTCTTCTTGAAGATCCATTTATTCTCTATTGCTTGCCGATCAACGGGCAAATCAACCAAAGTCCACACTTTGTTCTCATACATGGATCCCATCTCAGATTTCATGGCCTCAAGCCATTTCGCGGAATCTGGGCTCATCATCGCTTCTTCATAGTTCGTAGGTTCGTCATGGTCAAGTAACATGACTTCCAGAACAGGATTACCGTACAACTCTGGTGCAGATCTTACTCTGGTTGACCTACGAGGTTCAGTATTAACTTGATCTGAAGTTTCATGATCATCATCATTAGCTTCCTCGCTGATTGGTGTAGGAATCACTGGAACTAATTTCTGTGATGAACTAATTTCCAATTCGGGAGAAGGTACAATTACCTCATCCAGTTCTACTTTCCTCCCACTCACTTCTTTCGAGAGAAACTCCTTCTCTAGAAAGCATCCATTCTTAGCAACGAATATCTTGCCTTCGGATCTATGATAGAAGGTGTACCCAACAGTTTCCTTTGGGTATCCTATGAAGACACATTTCTCCAATTTGGGTTTGAGCATATCGGGTTGAAGCTTTTTCACATAAGCATCGCAGCCCCAAACTTTAAGAAACAACAACTTGGGTTTCTTGCCAAACCACAGTTCATATGGTGTCGTCTCAACGGATTTAGATGGTGCCCTATTTAACGTGAATGCCGCCGTCTCTAAAGCATAACCCTGAAACGATAGTGGTAAATCAGTAAGAGACATCATAGATCGCACCATATCTAATAAAGTACGGTTACGACGTTCGGACACAGCATTACGTTGTGGTGTTCCAGGTGGCGTGAGTTGTGAAACTATTCCGCACTGTTTCAAATGAAGACCAAACTCATTAATCAAATATTCACCTCCATGATCAGATCGTAGAAACTTTATTTTCTTGTTACGATGATTTTCCACTTCACTCTGAAATTCTTTGAACTTTTAAAATGTTTCAGACTTATGCTTCATCAAGTAGATATACCCATATCTGCTTAAATCATTTGTGAAGGTCAGAAAATAACGATACCCGCCACGAGCCTCAACACTCATCGGACCGCATACATCAGTATGTATTATTTCCAACAAGTCTGTTGCTCGCTCCATTGTTCCGGAGAATGGAGTCTTAGTCATCTTGCCCATGAGGCATGGTTCGCAAGCATCAAGTGATTCCTAATCAAGTGATTCCAAAAGCCCATCAGCATGGAGTTTCTTCATGCGCTTTACACCAATATGACCTAAACGGCAGTGCCACAAATAAGTTGCACTATCATTATTAAACTTATATCTTTTGGCTTCAATACTATGAATATGTGTATCACTACTATCGAGATTCAACAAAAATAGACCACTCATCAAGGGTGCATGACCATAAAAGATATTACTCCTATAAATAGAACAACCATTATTCTCTGATTTAAATGAATAACCGTCTCGCATCAAACAAGATCCAGATATAATGTTCATACTTAACGCTGGCACCAAATAACAATTATTCAGGTCTAAAACTAATCCCGAAGGTAGATGTATGATACGTCTCCAATGTATCTATAATTTATGAAGTCTTCATGTTGTTATTTTATCATTCTTGGATGTTTTACAATCATTTTGTAGCAACCTTATATCATTTTTTGGGACTAACCTATTGACCCAGTGCCCAGTGCTAGTTGTTGTTTTTTGCTTGTTTTTTACATCGCAAGAAATCAAAACCAAACTGAGTCCAAATGCAACGAAACTTCACGGAGATTTTTTATGGGCCAGAAGACCAACAGTGGGCCAAAGAAGCACCTGGGGGGTGCCCCGAGGGGGGCACAACCCACCAGGGCGCACCAGGCCCCCTGGCGCGCCCATGTGGGTTGTGCCCACCTCGGTGGCCTCCCGCACCCCTTCTTTGCACTATAAATTCCCAAATATTCTGAAACCCTTCGGGGTTAACCTAGATCAAAAGTTTTGCCGCCGCAAGGCTCTGTAGCCACGAGAAACCAATCTAGACCCCATTTCGGCACTCTGCCGGAGGGGGAATCATCACCGGTGGCCATCTTGATCATCCCGGCGGCCACCACGATGAGGAGGGAGTAGTCCACCCTCAGGACTGAGGGTTTGTACCAGTAGCTATGTGTTTAATCTCTCTCTCTCTCGGGTTCTTGAGATGTCACGATCTTGATGTATCGCGGGCTTTGTTAATGTAGTTGGATCATATGGTGTTTTCCCCTCCCTATCTTGTTGTGATGAATTGAGTTTTCCCTTTGAGATTTCGTTGTTATCGGATTGAATACTTTTATGGATTTGAGAACACTTGATATATATCTTGCAATTGAATACTCGTGGTGACAATGGGGTATCGTATTGATTCACTTGATATATGTTTTGGCACTCAACTCGCGGATTCCCGAGGTGACATTGGGGTAATCTATGCATAGGGGTTGATGCACGTTCTTGTCTTTGTTTCTCCGGTAGAAATCTTGGGGCACTCTTTGAAGTTCTTTGTGTTGGATTGAGTATTATGAATATGAATTTGCTTTGGTGTTATTTTAGTACGAACTCTAGGATAGATCGAACGGAAAGAATAGCTTTGTGTTATTTTAGTACGAACTCTTGAATAGATCGAACGGAAAGAATAGCATTGAGGTGGTTTCGTACCCTAAAAACAATTTATTCTTATGTTCTCCGCTAGGTAGGAACTTTGGAGTGATTCTTCATCGCACTTTGAGGGGTGGTTATATGATCCAATTATATTAGCATTGTGGAGAGGTTGCACTAGCGAAAGTACGGACCCTAGGCCTCATTTTCAAGCATTGCAATACCGTTTTTGTGCCCGTTTACTATTTTTACCTTGCTGTTTTTATTTATTCAGATTATAAAAATATATTTCTACCATCCATATTACACTTGTATCACCATCTCTTCACCGAACTAGTGCCCCTATACAATTTGCCATTGTATTGGGTGTGTTGGGGACACAAGAGATTTCTTGTATTTGGTTGCAGGGTCGTTTGAGAGAGACCATCTTCATCCTACACCTCTCATGGATTGATAAACCTTAGATCATCCACTTGAGGGAAAATTGCTACTGTCCTACAAAACTCTACGCTTGGAGGCCCAACACCTGTCTACAAGAATAAAGTTGTGTAGTAGACATCAATGTAGAGGTAGCGTGCCGACGGCGATCACATCGACTTTCGAACCATTTCCCACGCGCATCGTCACCTCGTCCTTAGCCAATCTTCGTTTAATCCGTAGCCTGTTTCGAGTTGCAAATATGAGCAACAGAACCAGTATCAAATACCCAGGCGCTACTACGAGCATTAGTAAGGTACACATCAATAACATGTATATCGAATATACCTTTCACTTTGCCATCCTTCTTATCCGCCAAATACTTGGGGTAGTTCGGCTTCCAGTGACCAGTCCCTTTGCAGTAGAAGCACTCAGTCTCAGGCTTAGGTCTAGACTTGGGCTTCTTCACTTGAGCAGCAACTTGCTTGTTGTTCTTCTTGAAGTTCCCTTTCTTCCCTTTGCCCTTTTTCTTGAAACTAGTGGTCTTGTTAACCATCAACACTTGATGCTCCTTCTTGATTTCTACCTCCGCGGCCTTTAGCATTGCGAAGAGCTCAGGAATTGTCTTATCCATCCCTTGCATATTATAGTTCATCACGAAGCTTTTGTAGCTTGGTGGCAGTGATTGAAGAACTCTGTCAATGACACTATCATCAGGAAGATTAACTCCCAGTTGAGTCAAGTGGTTGTCGTACCTAGACATTCTGAGTATATGTTCACTGACAGAACTATTCTCCTCCATTTTGCAGCTGTAGAACTTATTGGAGACTTCATATCTCTCAATCCGGGCATTTGCTTGAAATATTCACTTCAACTCCTGGAATATCTCATATGCTCCATGACGTTCAAAACGTCATTGAAGTCCCGGTTCAAAGCCGTAAAGCATGGCACACTGAACTATCGAGTAGTCATCAACACGCGACTGGCAGGCATTCACAATGTCTACAGTTGCTGGCGCGGGTGGTACACCTAGCGGTGCTTCCAGGATGTAATTCTTCTGTGCAGCAATCACTACTGCAAGATGCTGCTAACGCGACACTATGATCAGAGACCCTTTCACGAAACTGTGTGCGATGCATTAATCACAAACGGGGATGTAAAAACCCGTCAAAAAAGGTGCAAAACGTTTGCGATGGAGGATGCATCAAACACGGTTCAGCTTTTAGTTGCGTGTGCGATGCAGGGCACATGGTTAACCCGTTCGAACTGTTTGCGATGAGGCAGAACAACAGAAACGGGCAGCCATATCAATGTGTGCGATATACGGCATACAGTTTGCATCGATGAACCATTTGCTATTAGGGAGTGCAACATAAACGGTTAGCCAGATCAAGGTGTGTGTGATATAGGGCATACGGTTCACTCGGACGAACTGTTTTCGATTAGCGACCGCAACAGAAACGGTTCAACTATTTGCGATGAGAATTTACAACATAGACGGTTAATATAGTTAATTCGTGTGCGATTTCGTGTGCGATTCTGTGTGTACAGAAAACTTTGAAAAATGCAAACTAGTTGCTTGCGGTGGCTAGGAGTATCACACACGATGCGTCTGCGACTACTCGTGTGCGATGATTAGTAAGTTACACACGCATTTCCTTATGTTAACACTTGTGTGATAAATAACACGTGGCACCGGATACGGTATTCGGGTTGTGTGTGTGCTCCACTTAGTCTTCCCGCGCTCCACATGGGTGAATTGTAAAATCCACGCCTATTCCCTCACGGTTTCCCGCCACCGGCTAACGGTTGCTGCATATAACCCAGGCGGCAACGCACCGGCGCGACACTCTGCGAAGATCTAGTCCTCACCCATCTACCATTAGTTATTCCAAGCATGCCAGGCAACGACCAAAGCTTCGACGTCGACGCCTACCTGCGTTACATCTTCGGCGAGGAGAACGAGCCGGAGCAGGTCGGGGAGCAAGAGCTTCATCGGCCGGTGCAGGCACCATGGCCCATCGGCAGCGATATCGGCGTCACAGTCCTTGGGAGCACAATCGACATATTGCATAGGAGGTGTGATGAGCAGTTTGCCATCCACCATGCAAAAGATCCAGAGCTGCTCGGCGGCATGATCGACGACCCACCCGAAGAACCACTGTCACCAGTGCTCATCGAGAGCATGATGCCTCGCAAGGAATGGGCAGAGGACCTCTGCGATTCAGTCAAGACAAAGGCAGCCTGCGGCTTCATCATTGCCCGCGGCAGCCGTGTCAACCTCGATCCCGATGATGTGGTGGCCAGGCTCGAGCGCATCCTTGGCGAAGTTGACGTCCCCGACGAAGTAGAACATCGCCAACGTGATATCTTGAGGATGCAGGTGATCGACGGAATTTGCTACCAGGCTAGAGACATGGAAATGGAGCGGTTCTGCGGAGTTGTCATGCGCGCGATTGCACGCTGTCAAGCTCTTCTGGAAGAGGCCCAGCAGCCACAAGAGCCTCCCAGCGCCAGCAGCTCCATAGGCGGAGGTGGGTCGGGACACTCGGAGTGAACGGCCGCAAGGGTGCTATGCTGATCATGGAGTCCGAGAAGACCATCGTCGGAAGGCCGCCAGCCCAGCCTTTTAGCTTATATTTTATTATAATTGTATGCATATGTAGGTCGTGAGTGTTCTGGGCCTTGCCGCATTTGGCATTTTAAATTATCCTGAATATGTAAGACAATTATTAAGAATTATTAACCGTTGCCATTGTAACTTTGCCTCAACGGCGAGCAGAGCGCGCGCAGGGACGCCAGAGCGGAGCGTGCCGCGGCCGCCTCAACGGCGAGCAACCACGTGGTCAACCTTCTGCCATCAATAAATTTTGACCTTGTTTCTCGTCACATTGCTGATTACAACGCAATAAGTAATTGCAAATACGTTCACACCTATCAAACTAATATGTGTTCACACTTAGCACCGGGCTATAAAAACTACCCACTCGAAAATTACTTCACAGTTCCTCTCCTCATCACCCACAAAACTGGTTTTTCTGTCAAGTCGTTCTGCCATGACCGGTAGGAGGAGTTTAGGGTGGACATATAACCAGGCAACAAAGACCAAGGCCGCGGAAGCACTAGAGAGGTCCGGCCGCGAAGCCGCAGCCGCAGCCGCAGCAGAGATGTCCCGGCGCGCCGCGGAGCCCTTGAACGAGCTCTCACGGGCACGCGAGGGCTCTCACAAGCGCATTCATGGCGTCGGCCATCGCGACGAGCCAACGTTCCTGAAGTCCTTCGCCAGCGACGATGACATTCTCGCTGGCGTCACTACGCAGCAGGAGCTGGTCGACGGCTTGATGAAGCTACTCAAGATCAGCGATGCCTCGGTTGACAAGGCGACCGGCCTGGTCGAGCAACTCATGGGTGACAATGCGAAGCTCCTCAAGTTGGTCGCTGAGAAGGAGGAGGAGGCCACCGGCTGAAAGATGCTGCATGAGCAGAGCAGTGCCTCGGAGATGACGCTGAAAGCGGTCGTCGAGGAACTGATGGGTGGCTTGAGGAAGCTTCGGATCGAGCGCGAGCAGGAGGTGGAGGAATTCGTGGCTGCTTTCAAGCAAAGTCATGAGGAATTGAAGAAGGAGCTGGAGGATTTCGCCGCCCGGTGATCCATCGACGAGTAGAGACAGTAGCGACCCAGATCGTTTTGTGCAATTTACTTCTTCTCTTGCCCCTATGTCTTCCGGGCTTTGCCGCATGTGACATTTTAAATTATTTGGAATATGTAAGACAATTATTATCTGCGCCATTGTAAATTTGTCGTCGTATTATCCGTTGCCATTTTATTTGTGGTTGTATTATCCGTTGCCCTATGTGGCAATTTAAATTAGGGCGGAATACGAGTTGAAAACACAAACAAAGCAAATGTTGCCATGGGATCACAAGCAAACACCCTCCGTCCAGGTGCTTTAATTAACCCATTAATGGAGAAGTTGTGAGCGAGGCGGGCGGCGGCTGGTGCATGGAGGTCAAAGAGCTCGCTTCCCGGTGAGCATGGGCGGCCTTGCTGCTCGCACGTGTCCCGTCGAGCCTGCGAGGTGGACAGGATGCAGGCGTCCCGTCGAGCCTGCGCGGCGGACTGCTCGCATGCGTCCCGTCGAGCCTGCACGGTGGACTTCTCGCGCTCGTCCCGTCTAATCAAACAGCTTCACGCACGCCACCGAGTATGGTTAAATTTCGACACGGTAAATATAATACAACCGTTTGCGATATTAACGTGTCGGCTTTTTGTTTCAAATAGGACTTCGTTGGCTACTAATGTGTGCGCCTCTTCTCAAACTAGACGATTTTTTTTACCACGGCATATACTCCCTTCATTTTTATATACAAGGCCATAAACTCATATTACATATACTAGGGTAAAATTTAATGTCTTGCATTGTAAACCAGCTTTTCTTTTCGTTTACTGAGATCATTAATAATCCTCATGCATGCAAGAGAGGGAAAGAAAACTGATTGCAGTGTCATTATGACTGCATGCATGCAAGTATTAAATGGTTGCTAGTTCAAGAAAATATCATTAACTTTTGTCTCGATTACTGTTGGTGGCCTTGTATAGATGCAAAGTATATTTTTCATAGTGGCCTTGTATAAGTAAGTAGAGGGAGTATGTGCCATGTCATGAAACCGTGCCAAGTTTCATGTTTTTTGGGTGACTTTTTGATTTACTGGGATTTAAAAACCGATATTCTCATTGTTTCAGGACGACGACAAGTTTTTAATTCATTCTCATTCCTTAAACGAGACCTAAACATGCACCCAATAACACATGTACGATTTCCCACCTATTTTGCTTCACTGGAGCATGTGGTTGTAGTTCAAATTTGAATTATGGGCTACACTAAATGTATAGAAAACTTAGTAATTAGTAATATATATATACACACACACACAATGGCCAAACGAACCCTGAACAGTTTCAAATTTCAGCCCGACACTCCTGTTATTCTATGTTGCCTGTAGAAAACAAAGTTCAAGGCGATAAGAGGCAGCGATTATCGTTTCGCCCACAAGAGGGGCATGTTTCCTACCGGAACCACGAGGGCTGTGACAGGCTCCGGTTTGTAAAAGCTTATAATATAGCTTCGCCCAAATTGGACAATTATATGTACCATGTAGTGAAACCATGCTAAGTTTCATGATTTCCTGGTGTGTTTTGGATTTACAGACATTTAAAAACCGAGATTCACAATGTTTGTGGCCAAGCCAGGACGGCCAGACGGTTGAAATTCGTACCCATTCGTTCCATGGGACCTAAACATGCACCCCAAGGAAACATGTACGTTTTTTCTAGCCATTTTGGTGCACTGGAGCATGTATTTGTAGTTCGGATTTGAATGATGGACATTAAATGCCTAGAAAACTCAATTAATGAATAAAAAAGGTCAAACGAACCCTGAATAATTTCAAAGTTCAGCGCGAATCTCTAGTTGTTTCGTGTCGCGTGTAGAAGAAAATACGAGGCTAGAAGAGGGAGTGATTATCGTTTGGCCCACAAGGGGACACGTTTCCCTATCGAAACCATGAGGGTTCTTGCAACAGGCTCCGGTTTGTAAGAGGTTTGTAATAAAGCTTGGACCAAATTGGCAATGTTTTTACCATGACATATATGTGCCATGACATGACACCTTGCCACCTTTGATGCTTTCTGGTGAGTTTAGGATTTATGGGGACTTAAAAACCGAGATTCGAAATGTTTGAGGACGAGCCAGGACACCAGTAAGGTTGTAATTCGTTCCCATTCCTGGCATGAGACCTAAACATGCACCCAAGGACACATGTATAATTTTTCTAGCCATTTTGGTGAACTAGAGCATGTATTTGTAGTTTAGATTTGAATTATGGACATTAAATGCCTAGGAAACTCAATTAGTGTATAAAAAGGCCAAACGAACCCTGAATAAGCTTAAATTTTAGCACGGATATCTTGTCATTCCATGTTGCCCGTGGAAGAAAATACAAGGCGAAAAGAGGCAGTGATTATGTTTCGCCCACAAGGGGAACACGTTTCCCTATCAGAACCACGAGGCTTCTTTGAGAGAAGCTCCAGTTTTTGTAAGAGGTTTGTAATAAAACTTGGCCCAAATTGGACAATGTTTTTACCACGACATATATGTGCCATGACGTGACACCATGCCACCTTTGATGACTTTCTGGTGAGTTTCGGATTTATGGGGACTTAAAAACCGAGATTCGAAATGTTTGAGGACGAGCCATGACACCGGTATGGTTGTAATTCGTTCCCATTCCTGGCATGGGACCTAAACATGCACCCAATGACACATGTATAATTTTTCTAGCCATTTTGGTGAACTGGAGCATGTATTTGTAGTTCAGATTTGAATTATGGACATTAAATGCCTAGGAAACTCAATTAGTGTATAAGAAGGCCAAACGAACCCTGAATAAGTTTAAATTTCAGCACGAATATCCTGTCGTTCCATGTTGCCCGTAGAAGAAAATACAAGGTGAAAAGAGCCAGTGATTACGTTTGGCCCACAAGGGGGACATGTTTCCCTATCGGAACCACGAGGCTTCTTTGAGAGAAGCTTCGGTTTGTAAGAGGCTTGTAATAAAACTTGCGCCACAATGGACGAAAAAAATTCCTCGACATATAAGTGCGATGTCGTGACACCATGGCAGGTTTCACGATTTTCAGCTTAGTTTTGGATTTACGGGGATTTAAAAACCGAGATTCTTCTCATGAAATGTTTTCAAATAGCACACGGTTCACTCACGAAAGCCGATATTCAATGAAAACTTTGTGGAAACCATATTTTAAAGTTTCATAAAAATCTGAAAAAAAATGTGGGATGTTAAGAAGGTGACGTTTTATTGCGACACAAAATTTCAAATTGAAAAACATTATGAGATGTGAGCTATGAAAAAGACAAACTCCTCCCTGAATAGTGACATTACTATTCGGCACTATTCAACACTGATTTTGTCTTTTTCATAGCTCACATCTCGTAATGTGTTTCAACTTGAAATTTTGTGTGGCAATAAAACATCATCCTCTTAACATCCCGCATTTTTTTGAAACTTCAAAACATCTTTTTCTCGTGGTTTTCACCGGTTTCCACCGAATGTTGGTTTCCGTATGATATCCCCCCCTGCACGCGCGATCTGATTCGTGCGTTCTGACTGGCCAGAACCCAAACCCCACGGATCGTACGTGTGCACCGTTGGATGCTGCCAGATCGAACGGCAACCCTGAGCCCTTTCGACAGCACATGCAGTACATGGGTAAGCACTGTGCGGATGCGTCGTGTAGCTCAGGCTTCCTTCTCTACTAGGTTTTCATTCAAAACAGGCTACCATTTCTCGCCACTCCTCTCATCGGTTTCCCGCCTCTTATCCCAGATATGCATGATGTAGATGTTCGTTTAATTCTTATAGTTCGTCTCATCCAAAATCAATTAGTTTTATGAAAAAAAAACTATTTTAAAATTCATGGAATTGTGCATTGTAAAGGTAAAAACAAAAAGTGACAATTCATTTAGAAAAAAAAGGTTTGGGCAATTAAGATATGGAAGATTATAAAGAACAAAGGAGAAGTACTTGTGTTTTGAGGTTTGTGCATTATGCTTAAGTTCAACGATGGAGTCTTCTAGATTGTACTTGTGGCAGAATCTGGTGGAATGTAGATGATATCCAACGGCCAGTAGTGCTCGGATTTGTCATCTCTGTACCGTCGGATTGGCTTCATCCAACGAGCAACTTTCAAAGTTATTCGCACACTATATAGGTGTATAGATATATAGATATATATAGATGTGTCCCATGCTAGACAAAATAAAGTTTGAGCGCATGCGTGGGACGACCCCCCCCCCTCCCCGCCGCCGCTGCCTCGAAGTTGGGAAACTGACACCATAGGTATTGAACCAGGCTTGGAGTCGGGTACGGTGTTCGATTTGTAATGTAGTTGGCGTGCCCCATCGAAGTTGTGCATTTGGGATTTAAACACATCATACACCATCATACCCATACATATTTTCGGGCCGCATGCAGTGTATACGGGGTCTTCTGATCGACAACGTCTCCCTTGTGCAGTTTTTTGTGACGACACGGATATCTGTGGGCTCCCCGAGTGTATATATATATATCATCCCTTTGACCGATAATGAGGGGTATGTGTTGGCCATGAATGGATTCCTCCTGGTTCGTGTTAGGGCCGATCACCGTCAAATGTCGGTCAACCAAAGCTCGAGCTCATGCGTTGTCAGGATTCCCTCCCAGATGCTCGGATTGCTTGGTTCGACCTACATCAAACCCTACGTACGTATCTCGTCCTTCACTACCTTGCCTTCATGGTTGTTTTCTGTATTGAGAGGTAGGCACCACATCTGAATTGTACATTATTCTATATTGAAACACACATCACCCCGGAACAACTACAATAGAATCTGGGCTTGTGATAGAAAAATAGAAAAACGGATCTGGACCATTTGATTGAACATGCATGGTACAGATTGTACTGGAGGGAACCCAGACCACTTACAGTACTTTTTATGAAAACCCCCCTACAACCACTTAGATATAAAACAGGAGTTTAGCAGTAACCACCTCAAGTTTCTCATATCAAATCATTCTGTCCTTAGTAAAAATAATTATTTTCAAATCTTCACCTCATTGATGCCTCCTCCCTTAGTTTTATATAAAATCTATCGCATGAAATCTGCAGTATATTTGATTTTGCTAGCAGCTTGTGCTACATCACAAATCACACAAGAAATCCAAACATGTTTTTTTAGAAGAAGTCCAAACATGTTAGTCACTATGGAGTACGTGAACCTCACCACAAATATTTGAGTATATGGTCCTTAATACATCCACTTCAAGCAAACATACATTCTGAACTACACGACCCCAGACAGGACACGCCAAAAGAGACAGACATACATATTACATTTCTTGAGAGGATAATTTTGGGTACATCATGGGTAAGACTAAGTATGAATGACTAAACTAATCATAGCTCAAGAAGCATTGCCATTAAAAAAATTGCATCAACTTTGCTAGCTTGCCTCCAGCCTTTGCCTCCAGTTCTAGTACTTTTTGCTCATCAAGCTTCTTCTGTTGTGATGCGCACGTCACAGCACCACCCGACCCTGCAGCCTGCTCCACGCCGTTGCACCAACCATGGGTACGATTTGCTACTTACAATGGTGCACTGCAGGTGATCTTTGTTTCGTTATACCAACGATCACACCCACCCAACCACGGCCACTGCAACTCTCTCTCCATAACCAATCTTTTCTCTTTGCTGGGCCAGAATGGTTAGCAGTAAAAATTATTTAGTAAAAAATACATGCTATGCACTTATGAGATCTCATTTTCTATCACAACCAAAAAATATACTTTCAACCAACCTAAATTCAATTACTATTCGGTATTCACCACATGTAATGCCTATCTAGCGAGTATTTACAGGCTGTGACCAGCTATAGAAAACAACAGGGACCTTATAGTTTTAACCATGGACATGGAAATCTCTCGGTTGTTTACTTTATCTCGTACTAGTTCGGCACCTATATATGGCTTGCAATAACATGACACATGATAAGGATGTATACTGTGCTATCAAACATGACTGAATCATGGACTTTAACAAGGAAAAAAGTAAGAACTTATATTGCATAATATTCGAAAGTGTGTGTACCACTTGAGAGAACGATTGTTTCTTTTTCGGTGTACTGGAATCATCAATGAGAAGCATTGGGGAATTAATCTCTGCAAATAAGGTAGAATCGCTGAAATCTTGATTTTCAGAACTATAGATCGATTGTGCTGCAAACAATTTTTTTTTGCAAAAAACATCAGACAAGGGATTATCAGAATCATAGGTACATCAGCGTATTCTTTACTTCCATACACCAATATTCTGTCCTGATAGTGCTGGTCCTGGTGTGCTAATGCCGACATTTTTACTTGGCACTGCACTCAAGGTGCCTCAGATTACAATTAAAATGGATGTATATTATCGGCTTTAATACTTTGATAGCCAGTGCATTTGTCGTGGCTATTGTTGGAACTGGGAATACTATTCTTGCTTGCTGGCCTGCTTAATGTCACCGATCCTGTTGCTGTGGTTGCACATCCAAAGGTGCTTGGGACAAGTAAAAAGCTTCGTGGTTGTTTCATGGTACCTCCCTTTGCAACATTGCTAGTGATGTTGTTTTCCTCGTAATCTGAGGTGGCTTCTGTATATGCATATACCAAAGTAGTACCTACCCGATCTACATATCAAAGATTTAAAGAGAGCTTCATAGTTTTCATCTTAAAGATAAGAACATTCTATTAGTGGAAAAAACCGAAGTAACATGAATCAAAATTTCGATATGCTGACAAACGGGGCCATTTCAATTTGTTTGCCTAGTAAAATGAATTACTTTCTTTACAGCTTGTCAAGCTATTGACCATGTATCCGTACTACACAAACTAATCTTTTTAGTGATTGTCCTAAACTTCAAGGCCCTAAGATTTTCCACTCATCCTCAACCTCCCAGCTTGGTTCTCCAAAGTACTTATCAATGAAACAAAAGTTGCAAATTAGAGTACCAAACCACCAAGGACAGTAGAAACACACCTTCAAATCGAACTTACTAAAATGTATCGTTTACACAAGAGCAGATTTGATATGAACAAGTAAAGGAAAATATAACTATAGAGATGAATAAATTTACTTGAAAGTAAAATTCGGAGTATTTAACGGGAAAATGAATCACCATGTTGAAGATTTGTAGGTTCGCACGGCGTCGCATCACCGGTCGGGAAGGAGCTGGCAACCGGCTTGCCGCCGCCGAGGTGGGAGGAGCACACGAGCTGACCTGGAGCCTGAGAGAGAGAGAGGAGGCGAACAACTGACCGCTGCCGGAGATTCAGATCAGACGAACTCCGATCTGATCTGCCTCGAACAGCGTCTCCAGCGATACAACGATCCAGAGCCATCGGAGAGATGGTAACTCCACCATGCATACTCGCCCAGCTTAGGGGAGGGATCTGGGCCGCCGCCGCCGCCACTGTTGGGGGGGATATTGTGTGCTGCCGCTGCGTAGGTCATTTGGACTTGAACGACGAGGACAGCGGGGCCAAATTAGCTTGCGGCGAGGGACCTTTTTACAAATTATGCGCACAAACTGCTCCATTCTTATCTGGGCCATCAATCTCGCATCTGATGGTCGATCTATTTTTTATCAAAAGCGCAGATTCTATTGTAGTCCCTCCCACACCTTCCCAACGTACATCATTTTGGGCCGCATGCAAGAGGTGCTGGTTTTGTGGTCCTCTCGTGCGATTTTTATGATGGTTCAATCTATTGGCCCAAACGGTTTATCGACAACAACAACTGTCATTTGAACAAACGAAAGATTCATTGGTCCGTCCTATGGTAGGTCATGGCGACATGCATGTATGACCAAAGTATCGATCATTACGTGCATCCGCCCCGCTGACACGAAGTGGGAGGTGGTGGGCCAAGCATCCTAGCTAGGTACGACATTATGTCATTATATATATCTTAGCTAGGTGGTTGTTAGGGTGCTTTCGGGTTTGCGAGGCAGGTGCCACCAAAGTTATGCATTGTGTATTTAAAGTTTTAAACATCCCCAGTATTCGTACATATATTTGGCCACTTCCAGGTGGTTCTTGACTTCTGGCCCCTCTCATCGATCTTCAACGACGCGCCCAACCGTGGGCCAGCGGGGTCAAAGTTGTGCATTGGAATTTTGAACATCACAGACCACCCTTTTCACTCATATATATTTGGGCCACATGCTGGTGTGGCTGTCTTTTGACCCTCTCTAACGTTATTTTTTGCTGCAAAGACTCTGATGACCCTCAACAGACACGGGGTATAATATCTTAACCGTGTGTGATACAAGTGCGATTTGAATCACCACGACCGTGCAAGAGCGAGCAAATTAAGGTCGCGGTACTGGCTCAACCGTGTGCGATGCAAGTGCGCTGAAATCACCACGACCGCGCAAGTGCGAGCAAATTAAGGTGGAGTACTGGCTCAACTGTGTGCGATGCAAGTGCGCTGAAATCACCACGACCGCGCAAAGCACGAGCAAATTAAGGTGGAGGTACTGGCTCAACCGTGTGCGATGCAAGTGTGCTGAAATCACCACGACCGTGCAAGCACGAGCAAATTAAGGTGGAGGTACTGGCTCAACCGTGTGCGATGCAAGTGCGCTGAAATCACCACGACCGCGCAAGCGCGAGCAAACGGTGGAGGTACTGGCTCAACCGTGTGCGATGCAAGTGCGCTGAAATCACCATGACCGCGCAAGCGCGAGCAAAGGGTGGAGGTACTGCCTTAACCGTGTGCGATGCAAGTGCGTTGTAAAACCACCACCTGTGCAAGCTAAAGGCGGGTAAGTTTATTTGGAAATTAGGACGAACCGTGTGCGATAGACCAGCTAGCTAGAAATATAAAAAACAAACTACCCGCCTTGAGCGTCGCCACTTTTCCTTATTATCATACACGCATATTGTTATTGGATCGTGCGTGATCTTGGGCACTCCCGCCCCGCATCAATTCCTTTATCCAAATTTTAGTAGCCGTCGTACTTCAACCGTCTCCCATACTCCTCCAGCACCGACCTAATAGTAAAATGGCAGTAGCCGAGGCATTTGAACTGTCGCCCTCCCTCGTCCACCACCATATCCACCCACCATTACTAAAAATTTCAGTAGCCGCGGCGTATCCTCAAACACCACCCCCCCCCCCCGCCATAGTCCCCACCCGCCCCCTCCACCCCTCGAACCCTAGCTCGCGGCCGCCGCCGGTCTACCTGTTCCTCCTAGCTTAGATAATAAAGTTCAGGTTACCCAGCGATTCCCATACCGCCGCCCCACTCCCCTGAGTTTTTAGATGAGACCTGTGGTGTCCCTCCCCACCAGATCCACATCCCCTGCTCTAGAATGTCGCAGTCTAAGCTCGACCATGTATCCCGGGGAGCCCGACGAGTGTTCGGCCAAGAAGAGGTTTATCATAGCCTCTCTGGCGGGCGTTGGCGAGGTGGCCACTGTTCGCCCCGACCTGTCAATCCCGGAGCAACACGTCACCGCGGAAGTCGGCGAAGACGTTGACTACGTTGCCATGCCAAAGGCTTCATGTCAGCGGGCTAGCGTATTGCTGTATCTCAAGAAAGCTGGCTACGACATCAAGCTCGTCCACACTGACGGCTTCACACAGGCCATGTCACAGGTTAAGTGGTCCATCCCCAATCCCTCTGGTTCAACCGCCGTCGATCTCTTCGACAGCCCTGCAGCTGATCTCCTCCACCAAGCGGTCAAGGATTTGCGAGCTTTATACGCCATCGAGCCCATTTTGTCATTTCTGAAGGACACGTTCTACGGCGGCGGCTTGGGATCCTCAATTACTAAGTCAGATCTCATCGACCACGACCACGAGGAGGGCACCCACGAAGGTTCTTCCAAGGTGAAACAACCCATGTGACATCAGAGAGCGCACCATGGGTCTGTGCTCTTCCAACTGGAAGGATCCCATCCATGAAATGTGAGGCAACATTCTATCAGCAAATCTTACCTTTTCTAGCTTGCCAACCTGTACCCGTTGTTGTAGTAGCATTTGTCGTGCGGTGCTTTAACTGTGCGGTGTTTAATTATTTCAGTTATGAAAAAATGTATTGTTCAATAGGTCTATGTGATGTTTAAGTATGAATTGTCCACTTTAGTTTCACGAATGGCTATATTTGGTTGTTTATAGTGAGTAGATGCCTTGTTTATCTGTATTTGGTTGTTAGGTTGGTTGGAGTGAGCATTTTTTTCAGTTATCGAGCAGATGCCTTGTTTATCGGTATTTGGTTCTTAGTTTGGTTGCAGTGAGTATTTGTCCAGTTATCAAGCAGATGCCTTGTTTATCTGTGTTTGGTTGTTAGGTGGCTTTTTTTAGCATTTGTCCAGTTACCAAGCAGATGTCTTGTTTATCTGTATTTGGTTGTTAGGTTGCTTTTTTAGCATTTGTCCAGTTATCAAGCAGATGCCTTGTTTATCTTTATCTGCTTGTTAGGTTGGTTGCAGTGAGCACTTGTCCAGTTTTCAAGCATATGCCATGTTTATCTGTATTTGCTTCTTAGGTTGGTTGAAGTGAGACTCTGTCTAGTTTTCAATGGCTATATTTGGTTGTTATACTATTCATTTATGCCTTGTTTATTTCAGTCATTCACAATGTGTTGTTCATTATGTGCAAGTCAGAACTGTGCCGCTCGACTACATCAATACGAGTTTGAACGGCTATATTTGGTTCTAGTTATACCTGGTGTAGTTAACACATGCCCTTTATTTCAGTTTTACACATTTATCTAATGTGATGTTTAAGCATTACCTATGTTCTATTCATTTTCTACAATACCAGTTTGAATCGCAATATTTGATGGCTGTTAAGCCTGCTGTCGGTAACATTGCCTTCCATTTTATATCTGCTTTAACAGCATGCTGAAACCAACACATTCAAGCTATCATTTGGAGATGATGTTGTTTACCTTTGCTATATTTGTTTGATGTTAAGATTGCTGTACTTATCATGCCTTTCCACTACTTATGTAGGACAACAACAGGAGTGGCCACCATTTTCCGCCGAGGTTAGCTTCATCCCTCGGCTTGTACTCCCCCTGTCGTTCCGTAATGTAGTGCATATAGATCCAGGCCTAGACACTAGTTAGCTTCTAATATTGACTTGTTGCTTGTAGGTACATATGCCCTTGGCAAGGATCCACGCATCGACCCTTTTTGCGTATGGGGCAATGAGATATTGATGAACAAGCATCAAGTGAGGAAACCGATAAGGATTATTAGCAAAAAGATACGAATGGTGGCAAGCAAATTATTTGTTTATGCTCTATCCAACACAACAGTGAGCTGTAGGATGGTAACTACAAACTCTGCAGCCTTCTCTTTGTACTACCCATAATGAGTTGTTAGACAACAATGTCTGAATCTTTTTTGTTCCCAGTGGTTCCCGAAGCAGTTCACTCAAGATTACCTCGCAAACTACATGATTGGTGGACACACAATGAAGGTTAAAGTATTTCATCTAGACTACAATGAGCATCGAGAAGTCGTAATGAAGACAGTGAAGGATGGATGGGCAGCCATCACAAGGGGTTGGCCTAGAGTCGTGCGCGCATTACGCATGGAGGAGGGCACAATATGGGCATTCCGCTTCACCTTCTCCAGCAACCAGAATGTCTTTCGCCTCCCTCTTTACAGTCTTTAGTACAACTGTGGTTCATCATTCTTTACTTGGTGCTTCTGTAGTTCTTCAGTATATGTACCTGTGCATCGAATTATGGATTCATGGTTGAACCTATATTTGTAATAAACATGGTTGGATATGAAATAAGTGATTGCCTACTTTCAAATTCAAAACATGTGATTTTTAAATTAGGGATTAATTGGATTAATTAGGGATTAACTATGGATTAATTAGGGATTACACTGCACATGGTTTGCGAAAGCGAAACCTCTGTGATATACGTGCAGATCAGAAACGTTTCTGGGATCCACTACGTGTGCGATCAATCTCCACTGCACACACGACTTTCTCTTGAAAACTGTTTGCGTTAGGCCACCTTGCACAAACGTTTACCACATAAAAAGTGTGTGTGATAGACAGACTTTGCCACACAGTTTCTTTTGCGCACCGTGCGTGATGCATTCAATAACGCAAACAATAAAATTATTAATATCGTGTGCAATGGCAACGCTATCACAAACGATTTAATGGGAAAAATTGTGTGTGATGTACTTGTGAACGGAAACGTTTTCCTTGGAGCGACTGTGTGGGATGTACATACAAACGGAAACGTTTAGCGGGGACTGGCTGTGTGGGATATACTTGTGACCGGAAACAATTTCGCCGTATAATTGTATTTTTAGCTCTACTGTACGTATTTCCGTATTTGAGCGCTCGCCAGTCGCACACGACCTCATTTTGCCGAGTGTGTGTGCCAGGAGGGCATATCCCCGACAGTTTATGGGTCGTGTGGGAAGGACCCCCTATCACCCACACTCACTTGGCGACGGTTCCAGATGCCGTCGCGGAAAGGGGCTAAAAACCGTTTGTTTAGCACCGGCGCGTACCAGTGAATGAGGATAATCCTCAAGTTACGGACCCAGTCCGTGTAGTTGCCACCATCATCTTTCAACTTAGCTTTCTCTAGGAACGCATTAAAATTCAAAGGAACGGTAGCGCGGGCCATTGATCTACAACAACATAGACATGCAAAATACTATCAGGTACTAAGTTCATGATAAATTAAAGTCCAGTTAACCATATTCATTAAGAACTCCCACTTAGATAGACATCCCTCTAGTCATCTAAATGATCACATGATCCATATCAACTAAACCATGTCCGATCATCACGTGAGACGGAGTAGCTTTCAATGGTGAACATCACTATGTTGATCATATCTACTATATGATTCACGCTCGACCTTTCGGTCTCAGTGTTACGAGGCCATATCTGCATATGCTAGGCTCGTCAAGTTAACCCGAGTATTATGCGTGTGCAAAACTGGCTTGCACCCGTTGTATGTGAACGTAGAGCTTATCACACCCGATCATCACGTGGTGTCTCAACACGACGAACTGTAGCAACAGTGCATACTCAGGGAGAACACTTATACCTTGAAATTTAGTGAGAGATCACCTTATAATGCTACCGCCGTACTAAGCAAAATAAGATGCATAAAAGATAAACATCACATGCAATCAAAATAAGTGATATGATATGGCCATCATCATCTTTTGCCTTTGATCTACATCTCCAAAGCACCGTCATGATCACCACCGCCACCAGCTTGACACCTTGATCTCCATCGTAGCATCGTTGTCGTCTCGCCAACTATTGCTTCACGACTATCGCTACCGCTTAGTCATAAAGTAAAGCAATTACATGGAGATTGCATTTCATACAATAAAGCGACAACCATAAGGCTCCTGCCAGTTGCCGATAACTTCTACAAAACATGATCATCTCATACAAGAATTTATATCTCATCACGTCTTGACCATATCACATCACAACAAGCCCTGCAAAAACAAGTTAGACGTCCTCTACTTTGTTGTTGCAAGTTTTACGTGGCTGCTATGGGCTTCCAGCAAGAACCATTCTTACCTACGCATCAAAACCACAATGATTTTTTGTCAAGTGTGCTGTTTTAACCTTCAACAAGGACCGGGCATAGTCAACCTCGATTCAACTAAAGTTGGAGAAACAGACACCCACTGGCCATCTGTGTGCGAAGCACGTCGGTAGAACCAGTATCATGAACGCGGTCATGTAATGTCGGTCTGGGGTGCTTCATCCAACAATACCGCCGAATCAAAGTAAGACATTGCTGGTAAGCAGTATGACTATTATCGCCCACAAATCTTTGTGTTCTACTCATGCATATAACATCTACGCATAGACCTAGCTCGGATGCCACTGTTGGGGAACGCAGTATTTCAAATTTTTTACCTACGATCACGCAAGATCTATCTAGGAGATGCATAACAACGAGCGGGGAGAGTGTGTCCACGTACCCTCGTAGACCGAAAGCGGAAGCGTTTAGTAACGCGGTTGACGTAGTCGAACGTCTTCGCGATCCAACCGATCCAAGCACCGAACGTATGGCACCTCCACGTTTAGCACACGTTTAGCTTGATGACGTCCCTCGATCTCTTGATCCACTTGAGGACGAAGGAGAGTCCGTCAGCACGATAGCGTGGCGATGATGATGATGAAGTTACCGGCGCAGGGCTTCGCCTAAGCACTACGACGATATGACCGAGGTGTGTAACTGTGGAGGGGGGCACCGCACACGGCTAAGACAATTGATCTTGTGTGTTTTAGGGTGCCCCCTGCCCTTGTATATAAAGGAGGGGAGGGGAGGCCGGCCGGCCCTTGTAGGGCCCGCCAGGAGAGAGGAGTCCTACTAGGACTCCAAGTCCTAGTAGGATTCCACCTGGAGGAAGGGGGAAGGAAGGGAGAGGGGGAAGGAAGGAAAGGTCAGCCCCTTGTGGCCCTTCTCTCTCCCCACTAAGGCCCATGAAGGCCCATTAGTTCCCCCGGGGGGTTCCGATAACCCTCCGGCACTCCGATATATATCCGGTACCTCCCGGAACTCATCCGGTGTCCGAATAACATCGTCCAATATATCAATCTTTATGTCTCAACCATTTTGAGACTCCTCGTCATGTCCGTGATCTCATCCGGGACTCCGAACAAACTTCGGTCATCAAATCACATAACTCATAATACAAATCGTCATCGAACGTTAAGCGTGTGGACCCTACGGGTTCGATAACTATGTAGACATGACCGAGACACATCTCCGGTCAATAACCAATAGCGGAACCTATATGCTCATATTGGCTCCTACATATTGTACGAAGATCTTTATCGGTCAAACCGCATAACAACATACGTTGTTCCCTTTGTTATCGGTATGTTACTTGCCCAAGATTCGATCGTCGGTATCATCATACCTGGTTCAATCTCGTTACCGGCAAGTCTCTTTACTCATTCCGTAATGCATCATCCCGCAACTAACTCATTAGTCACATTGCTTGAAAGACTTATAGTGATGAGCATTACCGAGAGGGCCCAAAGATACCTCTCCGATACACAGAGTGACAAATCCTAATCTCGATCTATGCCAACTCAACAAACACCATCGGAGACACCTGTAGAGCATCTTTATAATCACCCAGTTACGTTGTGACGTTTGATAGCACACTAAGTGTTCCTCCGGTATTCGGGAGTTGCATAATCTCATAGTTAGAGGAACATGTATAAGTCGTGAAGAAAGCAATAGCAATAAAACTAAACGATCATTAATGCTAAGCTAACGGATGGGTCGTGTCCATCACATGATTCTCTAATGATGTGATCCCGTTCATCAAATGACAACACATGTCTATGGTTAGGAAACTTAACCATCTTTGATTAACGAGCTAGTCAAGTAGAGGCATACTAGGGACACTCTGTTTGTCTATGTATTCACACATGTACTAAGTTTCCGGTTAATACAATTCTAGCATGGATAATAAACATTTATCATGATATAAGGAAATATAAATAACAACTTTATTATTGCCTCTAGGGCATATTTCCTTCAGTCTCTCACTTGCACTAGAGTCAATAATCTAGATCACATAGTAATTATTCTAACACCCATGGAGTCTTGGTGCTGATCATGTTTTGCTCGTGAGAGAGGCTTAGTCAACGGGTCTGCAACATTCAGATCCGTATGTATCTTGCAAATCTCTATGTCTCCCTCCTTGACTTGATCGCGAGTGGAATTGAAGCATCTCTTGATGTGTTTGGTTCTTTTGTGAAATCTCGATTCCTTCGCCAAGGCAATTGCTCCAGTATTGTCACAAAAGATTTTCATTGGACCCGATGCACTGGGTATTACACCTAGATCGAATATGAACTCCTTCATCCAGACTCCTTCATTTGCTGCTTCCGAAGTAGCTATGTACTCCGCTTCACACGTAGATCCCGCCACGACGCTCTATTTGGAACTACACCAACTGAGAGCTCCACCATTCAAAATAAATATGTATCCGGTTTGTGACTTAGAGTCATCCGGATCAGTGTCAAAGCTTGCATCGACGTAACCGTTTACGACGAGCTCTTTGTCACCTCCATAAATGAGAAACATATCCTTAGTCCTTTTCAGGTATTTCAGGATGTTCTTGACCGCTGTCCAGTGATCCACTCCTAGATTACTTTGGTACCTCCCTGCTAAACTAATAGCAAAGCACACATCAGGTCTGGTACACAACATTGCATACATGATGGAACCTATGGCTGAGGCATAGGGAATGACTTTCATTCTCTCTCTATCTTCTGCAGTGGTCGGGCATTGAGTCTGACTCAACTTCACACCTTGTAACAAGGCAAGAAGCCTTTCTTTGACTGATCCATAGGGAATTACTTGGCCGTTTGCAGTCTGGGGGCTGGATATGGTTGGACCTTTTAAAAGATCCAAGGACAAAAAGACTCACCTCTTGGTGGCGGTTGACAAGTTTACGAAGTGGGTTGAGGCAGAGCCGGTCAGCAAGTGTGACGCGGCAACGACGGTTCAATTCATCAAAAAGGTGATTTTCCATTTTGGCTACCCTCACAGCATCATAACTGATAATGGCACTAATCTGTCCAAGGGTACTATGAAAGAATTCTGTCGACGAGAACATATTCGTCTTGATATCTCATAAGTGGCTCACCCCCAGTCCAATGGTCAAGCTGAAAGAGCCAATCAAGAAATCTTGAGAGGCATAAAACCCCGGCTTATGGTCCCTTTGCAGAGGACGCCGAGTTGCTGGGTTGAGGGGTTGCCCTTAGTGCTTTGGAGTATCAATACTACCCCCAACAGAACCACGGGTTATACGCCTTTCTTCATGATTTATGGAGCAGAGGCGGTTCTTCCTAGTGACATCCGTCACGACTCGCACCGTGTGGCGGCTTACGTTAAAGCTGATAATGAAAAAGCACGTCAGGATGATCTTGACCTTCTTGATGAGGAGCGTGATCTTGTGGCGGCACGTTCAGCGATTTACCAGCAAGATTTGCGTCGTTATCATAGCCGCCGGGTTAAAACCCGGACCTTTCAAGAAGGTGACTTGGTGCTCCGGCTCATCCAGGATTAAACTGATATGCACAAATTATCCCCAACTTGGGAAGGGCCTTTTGTGGTCAGCAAAAATTTGAACAACGGGTCGTACTACCCCATTGATGTTCGAGACCACAAGGACTGACGCACGTCAGAGGAGGAGACCCGCCGGCCGTGGAACATTGCTCATCTTCGGCCTTATTACACCTGAGCCACCGGCTCTTGTGATGTACATACTTTTAATTACCAATGTATATATTATGATCAGTATAATAAAGCCAGCATCCCTGATAATTCAGGGCCTCTATCATTTCATTTCTGAGTATCCGAGTCTTTATTGTCACTTCATCAGATCACTTGGGGGCTTCTTGCTCATTAAGCATAGCTGTGACTACCCTCTTGATCCGGCTTGCACGCCTTGTTACAAATAACATGGGGGCTTTCTGCTCACTGAGCATAGCTATGACTACCCTTTAACCGGCTTATACGCCTTATTGCAGACGACTTGGGGTTTTTTCTACCTAAGTTAAAAGGTTGCCAAAGAGAACTTGCTACAATGTGCAGTTCAAACATAGGTAACCTACCTTGATGGTTTATTATAGGTCACTTGGTGGCTTCCTGTTCAATGAACATAGCTATATTTCCCTTTTGATCGGCTTGGATGCCAGGTGTATTCACCAAAAATCCGGGTTATCCTACCTTTGTATGTCTGCCACTCCGCCCAGGTAATCCTGGAATGGCCCGCTGTACTTTTGACAGTCAATCTTATAAAGACCCTGAACTTGTCAAAGTTAAAACGGCGATTGGTCATGTGAGGCCCGGCTTACAAGTTCGAATAAAGGATTAACTCCGTGGCTGGGCGGCCCTTGAACAGCACTTCATATTGAGGCTTGGAGGCCTATGAAGGTGTCGGCGTTCTAGGAACGGGGGGTCCCCAGACTTGCCTGCCTGTGGCCCACGGCGTGGCTGTGCTGCAGGCCTGTACGGCCCAACTTCATCAACGAGACATTCAAGACCCTCGCGAGGTGCCAAGCCTTGCGAGGCGGACGACGCAAGACCTCCTCAGGAGCGGCCTCACCAGGCTGCCTCGTGAGGAGCGGAGAAATCAAGGCAGGGCAAACCTCGCGAGGCTCTCGTGACGTGAGCCATGACGATCAAGGTCAGGCGGGCGCCAGCACGCGCAGCGTCCTTGTTTCCTCTTTGGTGCTAAGGAGGCAAGCACAGGCGCGGAGTACCGAGGCATCATGGAAAGGTTTCCATATCAGTGCAACGAGACCAAGACCAGCTGGACGGCAGGACGGAGGTCACCATGGAGCCCGAGGCGGCGTCATCACCAGAGTCTTTTGCAGACGAAGACCGCTTTTGTCAGGATAAGTTGTACTAGCTGTCCCCTTTCAAATTGGCCGCCGTTGTTGGCTCCCTTCCCGCTCAATATTTGGGGAGAGGACCAGGGCCTATATAAGTAGAACTAGCCATCATAGTGGAGGCAACTCATCTTGGACTGGATCTACACACCCACAAGTCTGCAGAGCACAATAACACCTCAACCTCAGGAGGCTGTTCTTCCCCTTGTACTGTTCATCATCAGCCCAAGAGGCAATCCACCACCACCACACTGGAGTAGGGTATTAAACCACAACGGTGGCCCGAACCAGTATAAATCTTGTGTCTTTCTGTTGCGAGTTCGTCGAGTTTGTCCGCGAGATCTTAGCGAGCTAGGGCGTAGATCGATAGGGAGGAAATCTCCGCGCACACCCCAGTGTTCGAACCTTAAGGGTTTTTCCGGAACCCGTGATCCGACATTTGGTGCGTCAGGTAGGGGTGCACCGGAGATTCCCTTCCGTCGTTCGCGTCCAGTTGCTCCATCGTCTCCATGGCGGACGCTCGCCGTGCTCGTGCCGAGCGTCGGGCCGCCCTGGCCACCCGCGTCGCTCGGACGACTCCCGTCGGTGGGCCACCTTGTCGTTCTCTGTCTCCTGCCGCCAACGCCGCCACCGGCCCGGCAGAGAACGAGCAGCAAGCGTCCTCGCTGCACCCCTTGGTGCGGCAGGACGGCCGCACCGCCACTCCATCGCTGACTCCTGCTGGTTCGTCGTCCCACGCTCGTCGCGCTCCCATGGACGCACGGGCCGCGCTCCTCATGGCGCACGAGCTCCTGCGCTACCGCCCGGTCGACGACCTCTACGAGGACTGGCTCGACCGCCTCACCAAGCTTGTCCGCGCCGCAGGAGGCTCCGCTGTGTTGTCCCTCTCTCCGCCGGGCCCACCGCCAGCTTTAGGCGATGCAGCTCACGGAGCGCCTCCACCAGCTCTGCCCCAAGATGGCGCCTTGGCGCCAAGGCGTGCGGCTCCGCGACGCGATCCGCCGCGTCTGGCGCCCGCGCGTGAAGAAGGAAGCTGCCAAGAAGTTCCTCGACCGCAAGAGAACGCTCCGCCACTCCTCGCCCTGCCGCGCTAGGATCGTCTGCCGCGGCAGGCCCCCGCGCCACTTGCCGTGGCGGCGCGTGGGCGCCAGGACCAAGCTCCGCCTCCGAACCTTCACCCCCAAGCTGCGTAGCGTCGCCTGACCGGGCAAGTTCAAACCAAATCGCCTCGACCCCGTGGAGTTCCTGCAGCTCTACGAGCTGAGCATCGAGGCGGCCAACGGCGACGAGAAAGTCAGGGAGAACTGGTTCCCTATGGCACTCAAAGATGGCGCCCGTTCGTGGCTCCTGAACCTGCCTCTAGGCTCAATCTCCTCCTGGGACGAGATGTGCGACCGCTTCATCACCAACTTCCAGGGCACTTGCGACCGCCCGCTGGCCGCGGGTGACCTGCGCCGCATCAAGCAGCAACCAGGAGAGACCCTCCAAAAGTACATCCAGCGCTTCAACAACACTCGCCTCAAGATCCCTAAGGTGACGGATGAGGCCATCATCTCCGTGTTCTCTGATGGCGTCCGCGACATCAAGATGAAGGAATAGCTCGCTATCCACGAGGAGCTGTGCACATCTCAGGAGCTGTTTAACCTGGCGACCAAGTGCGCAAGAGCTGAGGAAGGGCGCCTCTCCCTCCTCGAGCTGCCAGCTGCAGGCCCGGAGGAGAAGAAGGCCAAGGCAAAGGACGTGAAGCGCAAGTAAGCAGTTGTGCTTGCAGCGGAGCCGGACACCAAGCGAGGCAGAGATCAGCCCAAGTCGTCCAAGAGTAGTCGGCCATTCCGCGCCTTCCACAACCTGAACACCCACAACGCCAGCGACTGTCAAGAGCTCAGAGCCATTCGAGAAGGACGCTTCGGTCGACGCCCCGAGCGCAGCTACCAGGGCTACGGCCGAGGAGGAGGACGTGGTGGCGGGCGCTGGGACGACCGGCCCGCGCCAGGAGTGGCGCGACAGGCCTCGTGAGGACCACTGGCAGGATCATCCTCGCGAGGGCGCCCGGAGGGACCAGCCTCGCGAGGATCGACCTCAGGGCAACGTCGGTCTTCCCCCGCTGCCGCCACCGCCTAGAAGGAACGACGACCACCATCAAGAGGAGGGGGCTGGGGGCTTCAAGGAGCCGCGCGCTATCGCCTGCATCTTGGGCGGAGCTCAGGCCCCAGCCTCGCAGCGTATCTTCAAACAGTTTGCTCATGAAGTGAATGCAGTCCTCCCCAAGCTGGAGGCCACGCGCCCGCTCAGGTGGTCCCAATGCGCCATCACCTTCAACTCGGCAGATCAGCTCAAGTGCGTAGCTACCGCCGGCGCCCTGCCAATGCTTTGTTCACCAGTCATCATCAACGTGCAAGTTACCAAGACCCTCATCGACGGCGGCGCAGGACTCAATGTCCTGTCCGTCGACACGTTTGACAACCTCCAGGTGCCATATGACCAGCTTCAGCCTACCAAGCCTTTCTCAGGAGTGACCGACGGTCCACCACACCGATAGGGCAGGTCCGCCTCCCTGTCACCTTTGGAGAACGCAAGAACTACCGCACCGAGCTCCTCGACTTTGACGTCCCGCACATCCGCCTGCCATACAACGCCATCCTTGGGTATCCAGCCCTGGCCAAGTTCATGGCAGTGACCCACCACGG
Source organism: Aegilops tauschii subsp. strangulata (assembly GCF_002575655.3). Classification (NCBI taxonomy): domain Eukaryota; kingdom Viridiplantae; phylum Streptophyta; class Magnoliopsida; order Poales; family Poaceae; genus Aegilops; species Aegilops tauschii. Next base: position 344,104,463 of record NC_053040.3, on the reverse strand, counting down.
CTACAACATCCTCAAGATGCCGGGAAGCAGCGAAATCATCTCGGTCCCATGCGAAGAAAGAGACGCGGTGTGCTCCCTCGAGCGTGCCTTTCAAGCTACAGCAATCAACGACCCCGACAGCCAAAGCGATGGCCCTCCGGAGGCCATCCCCAAGAAGAAGAAGTAGTTGCACCGTGCCAGACCTCAGGAGGGTGGCGTCGCAGCTGGAACCTCGTCAGGATCAGCGCCTGCTCCGGGGGTGCCTCCCTCTGTCGCATAGGAAGGCGCGCCCAGCAACCTCCTCGGGCAGGGCTCGGGGGCTCTCTTCTGGAGGGCCTCAGACCTTGCCAACATCACGAGGGAGGCGCTCGGGCACCACTTGGAGGCGTGCTTCAAGGAACGTTTCCCTCAGGAGGACACAGGGCAAGGAGCGCCCACCATTCAGGAGTTCATGACCAAGACCAGTCAGGAACTGCAGGACGCAAGGGCCATGCGCGGCGACCGCCGCTTACGAGGCGCAGCTCCTCATCCAGGTGAGGATGCCGGGCTGCGTGTCTGCGTCGACGTTCCATGGCTCAACAGGGCCGCCTCTCAGGAGCTTTTCTGGCCTTCACGCGTGGGCCGTTGCGAGGGTCCACCACACAGCTACGTTCGCATGCCCTTCGGCTTGCCGAGTGTGTCGTCAGCCTATCAGCGCAACCTGCGGTGTGTCCTGGCATCTCAAGAGGCCAGGCACCACGCCATCCTGGCAGAGATGGAGACGGTCCTCAGGGAACCACCTGAGCCCCCAGAGCCTCCCGAGGCTCAGGGCCCCGGTGGCTCGTGAGGAGCAATCCCTTCACTGCGTACCTTCAGCTGCCCCAACAACCCTTCATCAACAGAACCAGGTGACATTTTCCAAGTTCATTTAGCTGGGAGCGCCCCTTGGGCTGCATCATTCCCAGGCCGCGTGGGTCCGTCCCTGCGGCATGTATCACTTTTGCGTATGTCTTTAGCTTACCCTGTTGGGGGCACCCCTCGGGCTGCATCATCCCCAAGCCGCTCGGGCCTGACCCAGTGGCATGTATCTTGCTGCATTTACCCAAGCTGATCTGCTTTCCATGCCTAATCTGCCTGTGATTATCACCTGCTCGATTATCACCTCCCACGGGGGCTGCTCACACTAGCACGGCGCTGGCGCATGGGTCCGTCCCTGCCACGTCGACAAACCTGAGCGGTCGAGCTCTGACTCGTGGCACGCTCCGCGCACGTCACCTCACCAGGCCCTCAGTGCCTTCATTTCCTCGTGGAGCAACCAGTGGCAGGCTGGCAACCATAACGGCAAAACCGTGTTTCTCCTTGTGCTGGTTCGCAGGGATCTCATGAGGAGGATGGCAGGCGGCACCGCGAGCTTCCTTTTCTCCCGTGCAATCCGCTTGCGCGTTAAAAGGGGGGCTCCTGAGCATCGCGACTCAGGAGCTCTTATTGGCTCTCCAGCCCTCACCCCCCGGCCTTGACCACGTCATCGCGACCTGGCATACCGGCAGCGGCTGAGCTCACTCAAGGGCCGGGACCTGAGGACGTAGAGCACTAAGGAGAACATGGGAGAAGGGAGACTCGTATGGGCCCGACCTAGCTATGCTGCGGAAGGTTGCGCACGAGCCTGGCGCATCACAAGGACTCGGCCCCAAGCTAACAAGATAAGTCCCGCGCTCGTACCAACTAATCGTTGGAGCCTAGGTGCTACGCTCGCTGCATACCTGTCGCGGCCACGTCGTCCCCCTTTCTTACCTTACCATGGCTGCTTGAGCACTAAAGGGGACCTCCTGAGCATCGCGCCTCAGGGGCTTTTACTGGACCTCGGGCCGATCACCTCCTGGCCTTGACCACAGCATGCGACCTGGCATACCAGCGACGGCTGCAGCCTGCCTGGGGACTAGGGCCTGTCAGCGTAGAGCAACAATCTATCGCGAGGTTGGAAAGGGGAGACCGAGCCTTAACAGGACATGCGTTTGCAAATTTTCATAACAAGGAAGATATACACAAAAGAGAATACGGACCCTTTACACACCCCCACGGGGTACTCCATGATTCTTCGCAGGGAACAAAAGACGCGAACTTCGAGGAATCCTACCTACACCCTCCCGTGGCGGACGCCATCATCAACAGTAGGTCGCGGGAGGCCGGCGCCAACCCCATCCAAATCAGCGGCGGCAACGGTTGGACGACGCAGCCCTGCTCCGGGCGCGGTGGGAGCTCAGGGGCACGTAGCTATCGTCGCTCGTCTCCGGAGTCTCGTAGAGCTCGGGAGAACCGTTGGACTCCCCGGGGCTGCTGCTGCTGGAGTAGCCACGGGCGGAGCATGCGTCAACCTGGCGCTCCCCTTTAGGGCAACACTCCAGGCGGCGGTCCTCCGTGTCGAAGACCTTGAAGAAAAGCGTGGAGGCGCCGTCATACTCGAAGTGGATCGCGAGGGCGCCCTTTGCACAGCAAACCTGCTCGACCTCGCCCCAGTCGCAGATCATGAAGATCTTGCCGGAGGGGACTGCTTCGACCTCTGCTCCGGTCGCCGGAGCGTCGCAGTCAGCATGCTATAGCCAGAGCTCGAGAAGCCCCTTCGGCGGCATCACGTCAGCGGAGAACTGCGGGAAGCGGGTCCAAGAGCTTGGAGGCATCGGCGCCCATAGCACAAGCTCGCGCGAGGAATCCGCCGCATGGATTCCAGGAGCAACGACACGCATTGCCATCGCGCGGCTACCCCGGGCGCGGCGCGAGCGGTGCCGCTCGTCGCTCCCTCCTCCTGCGCCCCCGGCCCGGGCGTACAAGGGTAGCGGATACCCCAGAGGAGGCCGCTCGCACCAAGGCCTCGTCACCACCTGCATCGCCGCTTCGTCACGACGATGGACCGGCCTCTTCTTCGGCGAAAGCGGCCCTGGATCATTGCGGGGAGCCTTTCCTTTCTCCTTAGCGGAGAACCTTCGGATGGGCGCCATCGTTGCTAGCAGAGGAGCAAGGCGGAGGAAGCAGGCAAACCACGGAGAGATGGGTGACGGGGGCTCTGCCCCCCTCCCCATTTATAGCGGAAGAAGGCCAACCGCCGCCTCCCACGATCACAGGTAATGATGGTTTTCCTTGCATGTCGCAGGGACTTGTCAAGTCGAGCAGTTGTTGAGGCCGCGTGGGGAAGCGGGGACGCCCACGTCCAATCAGCCGCCAAGCGTCGACCAAGGCCGCTGGCTTTTGGGGCCTGCGGCGCTCCTCCCTTGACCTTTGGCTTCACCGTGAAGCCAAGCCCGAGCACACCTTGGGCCCGGGGGCTACTGTCGGCGTTCTGGGAATGGGGGTCCCCAGACTTTCCTGCCTGCGGCCCACGACATGGCTGTGTTGCAGGCCTGTACATCCCAACTTCATCAACGAGACATTCAAGACCCTCGCGAGGGGCCAAGCCTCGCGGGGCGGACGATGCAAGACCTCCTCAGGAGCGGCCTCACTAGGCTTCCTCGCGAGGAGCGGAGAAATCAAGGTAGGGCAAACCTCGCGAGGCTCTCATGACGTGAGCCATGACGATCAAGGTCAGGCGGGCACCAGCACACGCAGCGTCCTTGTTTTCTCTTTGGTGCTAAGGAGGCAAGCACAGGAGCGGAGTACCGAGGCATCAAGGAAATGTTTCCATATCAGTGCAACGAGACCAAGACCAGACGGACGGCAGGACGGAGGTCACCATGGAGCCCGAGGCGGCGTCATCACCAGAGTCTTTTGCAGGCGAAGACCGCTTTTGTCAGGATAAGCTGTACTAGCTGTCCCCTTTCAAATTGGCCGCCGTTGTTGGCTCCCGTCCCGCTCATTATTTGCGGAGAGGACCAGGGCCTATATAAGTAGAACTAGCCACCATAGTGGAGGCAACTCATCTTGGACTGGATCTACACACCCACAAGTCCGCAGAGCACAAGAACACCTCAACCTCAGGAGGTTGTTCTTCCCCTTGTACTGTTCATCATCAGCCCAAGAGGCAATCCACCACCACCACACTGGAGTAGGGTATTACACCACAACGGTGGCCCGAACCAGTATAAATCTTGTGTCTTTGTGTTGCGAGTTCGTCGAGTTCGTCCGCGAGATCTTAGCGAGCTAGGGCGTAGATCGATAGGGAGGAAATCTCCGCGTGCACCCCAGTGTTCGAACCTTAAGGGTTTTGCCAGAACCCGTGATTTGACAGAAGGCCTTGTTTTTTCTGATTAGTTATTTTTTATGAACATTATTTTGGTTCATATTCTTGTACCATATTGACATATGGTTTAAAATTGATTCAGGCCATGTGGCCTTAATCCTTATGACTCATATTTGAGCATATCTTGGGTTTTGATAACCCGGCCTGGTGTTGGATGATAAGTCGCCAGTATGCTTTGATTATACACTTGGAGTTCTGCGCTCTAAGTTTTTGGGCTGTTACCCTGACTGCATATGGCGCTGTAAGCCGACAGTATGAACAAATCTCACAGGTATGTTATTTACTTGTTATATGAATATGCGAGGTTTTGATAACCCGCCCTGGTTATGGACTATACAATCACCGGTGAATTTTATATGGGACATCATGACCCGCCCTGGGGTAAACCGCTAGGGCACATGTTATCTTCTTGTGTGCAGGGAATATGATAATATGATCTGCGTGATTGATAACATGATGAGCATAAGCAGCAGATCTTCAACATCAGATCGGCGATTCAAAGTGTTATGCAAATAAACATGCACGATGGCATGGCAAATCATTGTTTTTTACTACCCTATTACACGGCTTTCCAATCCCAAATGATTAACTATTTTTTCAAGAAGAGTCGGGAGACAGTCTTAGAGCCACCTTGTGGTTCAGTTGCCTTGGTCTTACTGGGTTGAAGCTTCCGGCTTATCCAGCGCCGGTTCTTCCTCTTCCTCCACTAGCTCGATATCAGGTGATGTCTAATTCACACCAGTTACGGCTTTGAATACAGATTCATCATCTATGAGCGTGGATGGATCAATATCAGGAGCAAAAGTGTGCTTACGTGTGTTGGAGGAATAAGATCCATAACGGGATAAACAGGCGCTTTCAATTTTTCATTTTGACGGTATAAGCCGCTATATGCTTGGAGAGCTCAGATTCCTCAGCTAGCTTGCTTGCCAAAGGTTGAATCTCCCTTACAATTTTGGTGAAGTCTTCTGCAGTGAAGGGAGACCCGTCTTCTTTTAAGCTTGGAAAGCCAGTAGCCAACTCCTCCGGGTCAAGCTCTGCCTGCCATGCTTTGGCCCGGCTCAGGGCAGTGATGGCGCCAGTTCTGACGGCTGACCATTTTATTTCCTCTGCCCTTTGGGGTACAACTGACAGCTTGTCCAGTGTTTCTCTGATAAGAGAAGGCGGATGTTTGGTATAAGAGACATCAGCTATAGCGTGTTGCGCGCCTGTGTATAACTGTTCAACAAGGGTGTAGGCAGCTTTCAGCTTCACGTGCATATCTGAGCCAAGATTGGAAATTTTGGAGCCTGCAGTAAGCAAAGATATTGATAAGCCGGCTACTGATTTGCTATGCTATGCATTGGTAGGGAAAGATTGAAGTACAATGTTACTCACCAAAGATGGCGGCTGTCATGCTATTGGTTTGATGCTTCAAGCCGGATAACTCATCAGTCACCGGCTTAAGAGCAGCTTCAACATCTTCCGCTCTTTTTAACAGAGCCGCCTTTTCAATGCCCCAGCCGGTTCTCTCCGCGCTGAAATCCTTCTTCAGCTTCTCAATGTCCTCCAAAGTGGTCTTTAGCTCTGATTTTGCCTTGGAAGTTTCAGATTGCTGGGTTTGGATGTTCTGCCGCAGATCCACCACTTGAGATTCTTTCATATTTAATTTCATCCTTCAAGATAAGGAGATTAAGCAATAGTTTGTGGTTATGGTAATCATCTTATTTGAAGTCCCAAGCACAATACAAGTATTTTACTTGGCACTTGGGGGCTAATGTACACTGCTCTTTTTGAAGGCAAATCTTTCATGACCCGGCTAAGTTTCTACGACTGCAGCCGGTTCATGGGGGCTACCTATTTGGATTTGTTCATAAATATGGAGGAAAGTCCTGGCTTAGCTATGCAGCTTAAGCCGACCCTTGGGGGCTACTTATGCGGATTTTAGCACTATAATTTGAAGTCCCGGCTTAACCTTCCAGCTTAATTAAGCTGGCCATTGGGGGCTACATATGGATTTTAGCGCTACAAAGTGAACTCCCGGTTTAAATTTCCAGTTTAAGCCGGCCTTTGGGGACTACTCGTTTTGATTCAGAAATTGCAAAATGCTATGACATAGCTACAAGATCAGAGAGGCTATCTAAGTCTACAACATATTCAATTCCTTCATATTCAGTAGACTTGGCGGCTGACAGATATATATTTATGAAAAGGTTTGTTAGTGCTTACCTCAAAGCGCTCCTTCATCAGGTTAACCAGACTGGCTTCAAAATCGCGGCTGGTGTGAAGGCGGTTTAGATAGCCCGCATGGATTTCATGAGCATTGAACTGGGCATAACTCTCCAAATCCAGTTTCCACTTGCCCTTGTCAGCAGCGGAGAATTCTTCTTTGGCGCTGTATTTGGAAAGGACGGCGGGGTTGCCTGGAGCTGTATAAGCCGTCCTAATAACTATTACATCTTCAGTTTCTTGAGCCGGCTGAGCGGGACTGGGCGGCTTAGCATGAGCTGGATCAACATTCCTGGAGTCCATGGTGACATCGTACTCTTCTGGCGGCGGATCATCAATGGCTGCTTCGGAGGTTTGATGTAAAGATTCAGATATTGTCTTTTTCTCCAGGTCAGGAGTTTTGGGATCTTCAGCCGGTTTATTCACTTTCGGCTTCTTGCTGGACTTGGCCATAGCACTGAAAATAAAAACACATGACGGGATTGGTATTTCAATTGATTTAAGTGTTGAAGTAAACAAGCTTAAAGTTCTCACCCGGGTACGGTTTTGAAAAGAGGGACATGAGTCCCAGTGGCGTCACCAGATGAAGAGTGAGGAGTTCCCTGATAATTTGAGTCGGACGAATTAAGTGGTTGGCGTATAAGGCCCGCTTTTGGATAAAAAGAGATTGGGTTCGATGGCACCTCTTTCCGGCGTTTGTGAGGAGCCGGTGTGTTAGGTAAACCGGAGGAAAGTTCTCCACCTCCACTATTCCGGGTTGTGCTGCGAACTTCATGCTACTGTTTCTTCAAAATAAAGTTGGGATCCAAGTAAGCTAAAGGGTGAGAAAACCTTACTTTCCGGCTCGCTTGACGAACTTTCTGTCTTGTCGGAGGTTCAGAGTTGGAGGAAAGGATAGTTACCTCTTCAACATCAGCCTGACTTCCTTCCGCGTCATCCTGAGAGTTTTAAGCATCAATAAGGTGTATAAAGAAAGAGCCAAGGGAGTCAAGTTCTACCTCCGACTCGTCATCATTCAAAGCAAATAGCTCTGTGGTGTTCGTTTTCTTCTTGGAAGGCTTTTTTGGAGCCTTATTCTTTGTCCTGATCTTCTTGGCCGGCTTATCCTGAAGTTTTATGCTCCAGAAGGGGGAATCAACCTGCAGAAATTCAAGTAATGATAAGTAGACAGATTGATAAGTAATGAGTTAGTGAAAGTTACTCGAAAAATACTTATAGCCGGCGGCTTGTTGAGGGTGCAGAAGGGATTCAGTCGCACTTTGCTGCAAGTCGCTAAACTCTCGTGGAGCAGAGTCTTAGTCATATCATTAATCTGTTGGTCATTCAGACAGATTGGAGAGTAACACAGCGGGTCTTTGACATCGCCGGTATATTCACACATTAAGACGGATCGGCAGCTTAAGGGCAAGATCCTCCATGCGACCTAGCAACGAACCAGATTGACTCCAGTCAAACCATTGGCCATCAAGGCTCTGATCTTTGAAAATATGGGCATATATTTGGCCCGTTCTTCTATAGTGATCCACTCTGGGAGAGGATGTCTGTTGCTAAGTCGGCTTTCACGGTAACCCGGCAGAGGGTTTTCGCCTTCTGGAGAGGTGCCTTTGCAGTAGAACCAAGTTTGGTTCCAGTCCTTAGGATGACTGGGAAGCGTGGCAATGGGAAACGTGGCTTCTTTCCGCCTTTGAATCGAAATGCCCCCTAGCTCTAAGCTGGGCCCGTCCATGAACTCGGTCTGGCGATTCAGGTAATAAAATTCCCTGAACAATTCGTCAGTGGGCTCTAGTTGAAGATACACTTCGCAAAAAACTTGGAAGTTGCACATGTTTGAAACAGAGTTTGGCCCAATATCTTGCGGATGGAGTTGGAAGAAGTGCAACACATACCGAAAGAATTTTGAGCCGGGTGGGGTAAACCCCCGGAGCATATGGTCAGTAAAGACAATGACTTCGCCTTCTTTTGGGTCAGGAGTGGTTTCTGTGCCTGGGGCTCTCCAATGGATCACGACCTTTGCGGCTAAGATGCCCACTTGAACATGCTCGTTCAGCGTTTGCTCAGTAACCCAGGAGGCAACCCAGTTGCATTAAGTAACAGTTTTGGTCATTTTGTTGATGAAGGCCTAAAAAGGAAAATAGTACCGGTTTAAGGTTATGCTGTTAAGCCAGCCAGTGATCAACAGGTAAATGCGTTATGCAAAGCCGATTCATATGCAGAAGAATAAGTGCTATAAATGTTGGCATAGTTAAACCGGAAGGTAATGCCGGGTTATACAGATTGTAAACGTATAATGGCGGCTTAAAAAGGGGACTAATGCTATATGATGGGTTATGGTTTATCATATAAGCCGCCTGCATGATTGCAGTGCGACAGATCTATAAGTGAAATTTTGTTAAGTGATGGACAAACAGGTTTCGCAGATTAGTTATATAATTTTGGATCTACATCAGTTCAGAAAAGAAAATAAATTCTAAACCTAAGGTGGCAGCAGCAGAAGAACTCGTGTGCTCAGATGAAGCTCTTGTACAGAGAAGGCGTTTTTGTGATTGAAAAGGGATTCTACAACTGCTACCGCACAACTCCAGTATTGTCTTCAGATCCAACCACGCGTTCTAAGGAGAGGCATGAAGAACAACGAGGAACCCCGACGAACGGAAGAACCCTAGTGTAGATCTGCTACGGGGAGAAAGCAATACTTATTGATGCCGATGAACAGCAGAGGCGCGGCGCGGTTTCCTGGTCCGTTCAGGTTGATGCAGCGGCCAGAGTTGAGGACGCGGGAGGAAGACGGCGGTGGCGGAGCTCGGGTTCGCTGAGGTGCTGCAAGGAGGAAGACGAAGATGAGGGGGTAGGGTAAAAGTGAAAAGAAGGACCCCCTGTTCCTATTTATAAGGAAGTGGATAAATGGCATGCGCGAGAATCGAGGAGGCCAAAAAATGATTGTGTGGCTACATGGACGCCTCGATTTTCGGAGGTCCATTAAAATGAGGATCTGTTAAGATATTCTGGTTTTGTGCGAAATTAATGCACGATGATTTCATGGCGGGTTAACACGATTCTGAGATGTGACGTCCTGGCGGGTTACAATGAGTTGATAAAGGAAGATCCTATTAAGACGAATGATGAAGATTGATGTGAACCAGTTCAAATCAACCTGGGGCCTAATGTTGGGGATATGACAACTAGGCATGACCCGCCTAGGAGGGACCGGGTCATGCTACTGGCGGCTTAAAGTTAAAGAGGCCCGATAAGGTCCAAGGAGATATGAAGATGGTGGTTCATAGATTTTGAAAAAGGTGAACACATTTTGCAATTTTCAAAATAATTTTGATAAACAGGGACAATTTTAGAAAAATTATCAGTTTATGAATTTTTGAATTTAAAAAATAAAATAAAAAAGGAACATAAAAAAGGAGATCGACCTAAAAATAGAAAATAAAATGGAAAGGAAAGTGAAGAAAAAACAAAAAGGGGAAAACATGTAAAAAATGAAAAAATGTATCCTAGCTACTTGGGCCGGCCCATCCACTGTTTGCTCGCTATTCGCCTATGCGAAGCAATGGCATTTTGCCACAGTGAGTTGCGTATAGGATTTCAGTTTGTTTGACCCACACTACGCGACACCCCCATCATGTATTTAAAAAATGTTTTACTTTTATTCAAAAAATAATAATCATGTATTTGAAAATAATTCATTATATAGTTTCCTCCAACAATGTTCGCCTTCCTCTTCTCAAAAAAGTTTGTATTCATGGTAAAACAATAATTGTAGTATAATGTTGGACATGCAATTGCCCTCCAACAACACGAATTCGGCAACCCAAACCCAACCACCCCTAGTTGCAGTAGAATTGAAGGCGTGCAATTGCAGTCGGGTGCAACACTAGTACTTACGAGTCGAGGGTGGACATGCAACTGAGGCAAAAAAGGGTCATACCTAGATTATCCTAGTTGCGAGTTATGGTGGACTTGCAACCAGGACACAAAATAACATTGGACCCAGTCGCAAGTTGATGGCGGAGTTATAACTGGAACAAAAAAACTTCGAAGGAAGTTGCGAGTTGAGGTTGAACTTGCAACTGGAAAAAAAGGGGTCGGACCCCAACCACCTCAATTTTGCAGTAGCGTTGAAGACTTGCAATTGCAGTCGGTGGAAACAAGGTTGCAAGTTAAGGGTGGACTTGCAACCGAGGCAGAAACAAAAGGTCAGGCCTAAATTGAGCCCAGTTGCGAGTTGATGGTGGACCTGAAACTAGGGAGAAAATAAACTTTGGACCAGTTGTGAGTTGATGGTGGACTTGCAACTGGGAGGAAAAAAACTTCGGACCTAGTTACGAGTTGAGGGTGAACTTGCAACTGAGACGAAAGAGAGGCCGGACACCAACCACCCCCAGTTGTAGTACCGTTGAAGGCTTCCAATTGCGATGGAAAACATTAGCAGTTGAGAGTCATGCATGGGTGGACTTGCAACTGAGAACTAAATAAAAGGACGGGTCTAGATTGAGCCCAATTGCGAGTTGATGGTGGACTCGCAACTGGGACAACTGCGAGCATAGTTGTGAACTGAGGGTGGACCTGCAACTGGACTGGAAAACAAACTACATAGCTAGTTGTGAGTCGAGCGGGGGCTTACAAATAGGATGAAAAACAAATTGTGGGCCTAGTTGCAAGTCAAGGGTGGACTTGCAAATGGGACACCTACACAAAACTACAAGACCAGTTGTTGTCGAGGGTGGACTTGCAACTGGGACAAGTACGAGCCTAGTTGTGAGTCGAGGGTAGACGTGCAACCGGGGTGACAAACTAACTACAGTGATATGGGATGAAAAATAAAATATAGGGCTACTGATAACCCACAAGTATAGGGGATTGCAACAGTTTTCGAGGGCAGAGTATTCAACCCAAATTTATAGATTCGACACAAGGGGAGCCAAAGATATTTGAAGGTATTAGCAGTTGAGTTGTCAATTCAACCACACCTAGAGATTAATTATCTGCATCAAAGTGATCAGTAGCAAAGTAGTTTGATAGTTTTGATAGTAGTAACAGTAGCAATGGTAACAGTAACAGTGATAGCAGTATTTTGTAGCAAGTGTAACAGTGATGATACTAGTAGTAACTTAGCAAGAACAATATAAGGTAAATTCGTAGGCATTGGATCGGTGACTTGTTGGATGATATTCATCATGAGACAGTTATAACCTAGGGCGATACGGCACTAGCTCCAGTTCATCAATATAATGTAGGCCTGTATTCCGTAAATAGTCATACGTGCTTATGGAAAGAACTTGCATGACATCTTTTGTCCTACTCTCCCGTGGCAGCGGGGTCCTATTGGAAACTAAGGGACATTAAGGCCTCCTTTTAATAGAGAACCGGAACAAAGCATTAACACACGGTGAATACATGAACTCCTCAAACTACGGTCATCACCGGGAGTGGTCCCGACTATTGTCACTCCGGGGTTGCCGGATCATAACACGTAGTGGGTGACTATAACTTGCAAGATCGGATCCAGAACATGGATATAATGGTGATAACATAAACGGTTCAGATCTGAAATCATGGCACCTGGGCCCAAAGTGACAAGCATTAAGCATAGCAAAGTCATAGCAACATCAATCTAAGAACATAGTGGATATTAGGGATCAAGCCCTAATAAAACTAACTCGATTACATGATGAATCTCATCCAACTCCTCACCGACCAGCGAGCCTACGAAGGAATTACTCACTCCCGCTGGGGAGCATCATGGAGTTGGCGATGGAGAAGGGTTGGTGATGATGAAGAACGAAGATCCCCCTCTCCGGAGCCCCAAACGGACTCCAGATCTAGCCTCCCGATGAAGAACGGGAGGTGACGGTGGCTCCGTCTTGTGGATCGCGATAATTCTTTCTCCCTGATTTTTTCTGGAAAAATAGGATTTTATAGCGTCGGTTTCAGGGTCTGTGGGGCCACCAGGTGGGGACAACCCACCTGGGCGCGCCAGGAGAGGGGGGCGCGCCCTGGTGGGTTGTGCCCAACTAGGGGCCCCTCTCCGGTAGGTCTTGGCTCTAGAAATTCTTATTTATTTTATAAAAATTCCTCGCAAAGTTTCGTTCCATTCCGAGAACTTTTATTTCTGCACAAAAACAACACCATGGTAGTTCTGCTGAAAACAGCGTCAGTCCGGGGTTAGTTTCATTCAAATCATGCAAATTAGAGTCCAAAACAAGAGGAAAAGCGTTAGGAAAAGTAGATACGTTGGAGATGTATCAAGTCCCCCAAGATTAAACCTTTGCTTGCCCTCAAGCAATTCAGTTGATAAACTGAAAGTGAAAAAGAAAAACTTTTACGAACTCTTTTGCTCTTGTTTGCGTAAATAAGCTTGAACAGCACCCAGGTTTTCAGCCATCATTATAACTAACCATGTCGACAATAACTCTTAATGATTATATTGACTCATATCAATGACATAATCAGCTAGCGAGCAATAATAAGATATCTCAAACAGCAACACGTTGTCAAAACAACCATGATATAATATGACAATAGTGGTATCTCGCTAGCCCTTTCTGAGACTGCAAAACATAAATGCAGAGCACCTCCAAAGTTCAAGCAGCGACTAAACATTGTAACTCATGGTAGAAAAGATCCAGTCATGATGCACCCAACATTAACTACACACAATGCATAAGTCATGACAGTTGTGCTCTCAGGTTCTGGCGCTTGTTTTAGAAGGTGATGACACAACATAAAAATAAATGGATAGTCCCTTCGCAGAGGGAAGCGGTGATTTGCAGAGGTGCCAGAGCTCAAGTTTTAAAACAGAGGTAAATGAAATTTTGAGACATGCACCCTTCTCATTTACTTCACGACCATCAGTTATCAATATCTTCCATGTTAAGCACGCTAGTGGCGGTTCCCAAGCGATAAAAGTAAAGGTTTACTCCCCCTCCACCAACAATCACATTCCACGGCTTGTCCGAAACAACGGGTGTCGTCCAAACCAACAACAGTCCCGGGGGAGTTTTGTTTAATTATTTGCATTTTTTAGTTCGGGACTGGGAATCCCTATTACCGCCCTTTTCTCATGCAATGGCGAGTGAATAAACACTCGGCCTGGGAATAACCCACTTACATGGAGGATACCGACCACCTCCTGTCGTTCCATGAACGATCCAGACACACAAAAAGCATATTTGTTTGAAGTTTTTAGAGGTGGCACATGCAAATTTACTTAGGAAGGCAGGGTAATACCGCATATAGGTAGGTATGGTGGACTCATCTGGAATAACTTTGGGTTCAAGGTTTTTGATGTACAAGCAGAATTCCCACTTAATACAGGCGAAGGCTAGCAATTAGATTGAGAAGCGGCCAACTAGAGAGCAACAACGGTGATAAACATGCATTATGCATAGGTAACATTGGACACTAGCATGAGTAGGATATGAACACCATGAACATAAATATCATAGAGGCTATGTTGGTTTTGATTCAACTACATGCATGAACATGTGCCAGGTCAAGCCACTCGAACATTCAGAGGAGGATACCATATCATCATACTACAGCACAGTCATTTTAACGCAATGTTGATATCTAAGATAAATCATTATCCACTCCTAGCTACTTATGCATGGCATGAGAAACTATAATCTCTAATTGTCATTGCAAACATGTTTAATCATAATGGGCTGAATCATGGATACTAGGTTAAACATATTTACACAAACAGAACAAGTCAAGTTCATACCAATTTCTCTCTGTCACGACCAGTTCATCGCGTGTCATCATTATTGCCATTCACTTGCACGACCGAATGATGTGAAAATAGTAATAGCGCAAGAATGCCGTGGACTAAGCTAGAATCTGCAAACATTTTATTCAACGGGAGAAGACAAGGTGATGTCTACTACGCAACTTTATTCTTGTAGACTCGTGTTGGGCCTCCAAGCGCAGTGTTTTGTAAGACAGTAGCAATTTTCCCTCAAGTGGATGACCTAAGGTTTATCAATCCGTGAGAGGTGTAGGATGAAGATGGTCTCTCTCAAACAATCCTGCAACCAAATACAAGAAATCTCTTGTGTCCCCAACACACCCAATACAATGGCAAATTGTATAGGTGCACTAGTTCGACGAAGAGATGGTGATAAAAGTGTAATATTGATGGTAGAAATATATTTATATAATCTTAATAGATAAAAACATCAAGGTAGAAAATAGTAAACGGGCACAAAAACGGTGTTGCAATGCTTGAAAACAAAGCCTAGGGTCCGTACTTTCACTAGTGCAACCTCTCAACAATGCTAACATAGTTGGATCATATGATTATCCCTCAAAGTGCAATGAAGAATCACTCCCGAGTTCCTATTAGCGGAGAACAAAAGATAGAAATAATTTGTAGGGTACAAAACCACCTCAAAGCTATTTTTTCGTTCAATCTATCCTAGAGTTCTTACTAAAATGACGCAAGCTATTCTTTTCGATCGATCTAATCAAGAGTTCGTACTAAAATAACACCAAAGCAAATTCATATTCATAATACTCAATCCACACAAGGAACTACAAACAGACCCCAAAGTTTCTATCGGAGAAAAGATAATAAAAACGTGCATCAACCCCTATGCAAAGATTACCCCAACGTCACCTCGGGAATCCGCAAGTTGAGTGCCATAATATACATCAAGTGAATCAATATGATACCCCAATTGTCACCTCAAGTATTTATACCGCAAGACATACATCATGTGTTCTCATCTCTGAATATTCAATCCGACAAGACAAAACTTCAAAGGGTAAAGATTCAATTCATCACAACAAGAGTACAGAGGGGAGAAACATCATATGATCCGACTATATTAACAAAGCCCATGATATAGATCATGAGAGAGAGAGAGATTAAACACATTGCTACTGGTACAAACCTCAGCCCCGAGGGTGCACTACTCCTTCCTCATCGTGGTGGCCGCCGGGATGATGAAGATGGCCACCGGAGATGATTTCCCCTTCGGCAGGGTGCCGGAACGGGGTCTAGATTGGTTTTCATGGATATAGAGACCTTGCGGCGGTGGAACTTCTAATCTAGGTTAACCCCGAAGGGTTTTGGAATATTTGTGAATTTATAGGGTAAAGAGGGGGTGCGGGAGGCCACTGAGGTGGGCACAACCCACCTGGGCGTGCCCGGGCCCCCAGGCGCCCTGGTGGGTTGTGCCCCCTCGGGGCACCCCCCCAGGTGCTTCTTTGGCCCACTGTTGGTCTTCTGGTCCATAAAAAATCTCCATGAAGTTTCGTTGCATTTGGACTCCGTTTGGTATTGATTTCCTGCAATGTAAAATACAAGCAAAAAAACAGCAACTGGCACTGGGCACTGGGTCAATAGGTTAGTTACAAAAAATGATATAAAGTTGCTATAAAATGATTGTAAAACATCCAAGAATGATAAAATAACAGCATGAATACTTCATAAATTATAGATACGTTGGAGACGTATCAGCATCCCCAAGCTTATTCCTACTCGTCCTCGAGTAGGTAAATGATAAAAGAAATAATTTATGAAGTGTGAATGCTAGCAAAGTGCATAAGTTTGATCAATGATAATTTCAATCACTTTTCCTAGCATCATAACAACAATTCATTCTTATAGAACTTCTCATGTTAAAGTAGCAACCAATTCACACATTAAGGTTCAAACAATGAATTTTCTTGAAACTCAACAACCTATGTTCTTAGTCAGCAAGCAATTGCAATTCAACTTATTCAACGGAGTCTAAGTAAGAGCTCCACATACTCAACCATCATATAGTCTTCTATGATTGCTAACACTCACCGCATACACATGAGCAAAATGTTTCAACCGGACACATAGAAAGATAGGGGCTTATGATTTCGCCTCCCAACGTATTCACCTCAAGGGTGATGTCAACAATAATAACTCATGCTACCCATATTCAACTGGACATATGTGCCTAGATCTTTCCTCACCACATGATGCTTGCCAAAAGAGAAAAATAGAAAGGAATAGAGGGAAAAACTTTGACTCTTTGCATAAAAAATATTAAAAATTAAAAGATAGGCCCCTCGCAGAGGGAAGCAGAGGTTGCCATGCGCTTATTGTTTGTATGCTCAACCCCTTAGTGCAAAAGAATGTCACGTTATATTTCCCCTTATGATAGCAACCTTTATTATGCAGTCCGTCGCTTTTATTGCTTTGCCATCACAAGTTCGTACAACGCTCAATTTTCTCTTCCACTAAATGATCTAACACTTTTAGAAGTAATTTTTATTGTCTTATTGCACCAATGACAACTTACTTGGATCTTGGTCAATCCTTAGGTAGGTATGCTGGAATCTTGAAAATAAGATTTGGGTTTAAGGGTTTTTGGATGCACAAGTAGTATCTCTACTTGGTGCGGAATTTTTGGCTAGCAAAGATGGGGGGAAAGCACCACATGTTGAAGGATCTATGACAATATAAATTTTATGTGAATATGAACAAACATAAATCATTACGTTGTCTTCCTTGTCCAACGTCAACAATTTGGGCATATAATATTTTAATGGGGGCTCACAATCACAAAAGATTTCTAAGATAGTGTATTTGCATGTGAAAGTTCTCTTCCTTATACTAATTATTCGTGAATTGCTTGTATGACCAAAATTGTGATTGTCAAGCCTCAAAAGATCTCACTTTCGAAACCCAATGTGAAGCTACCACTAGGCATGATATGTTTTCAACTTCATGACATTCAATTTATTCAACATTTTACTCATAGGATATAAGTGAAGCACAAGAGCAATTCCAAAGAAAAGAGCTTCGTTGACGGGATGTGAATGTCGCTTACTTACCCTCCTTGGCAACTATTTGAGGACTCTATTTTATTTAAAAACTTTCAGATCTAAGTATTTTATTAAAACAACAAGTAAAACAAAAATAAAATGACATTCTAAGAATAGCACAACTCATGTGAGGTAGCAAAAACTTAGGTTCAACCGATACTAACCAATAATTGTTGAAGAAGAAAGGTGGGATGCCTACCAGGGCATCCCCAAGCTTAGATGCTTGAGACTTCTTGAATATTATCTTGGGATGCCTTGGGCATCCCCAAGCTTGAGCTTTTGTGTCTCCTTAATTCCTCTCATATCATGGTTTCCTAAATCTCAAAAGCTTCATCCACACAAAACTCAACAAGAACTCGTGAGATAAGTTAGTATAAACTAATGCAAAAACTTTATCATTCTCTACTGTAGCAAATCACTAAAATTATTATTCAACATTGCACACTAAATGCCTCTGCATATTTAATACTCCTATCCTCAAATAGAATCATTAAACAAGCAAATATATGCAAGCATAACAGCAATGTGCAAAAACAGTACAGTCTCTAAAGAATGCAAGATTCATCATACTTCCCTAACTCCAAAAATTCTGAAAATTTACCACACTGTAGAAAATTCATCAGAGCTTATTATGCAAAAAGTTTCAACATTTTATCACATTCTGACTTTTCTAGGGAATTTTTGCAACAGCGATAAACTTTCTG
This sequence comes from Aegilops tauschii subsp. strangulata, assembly GCF_002575655.3. NCBI lineage: Eukaryota > Viridiplantae > Streptophyta > Magnoliopsida > Poales > Poaceae > Aegilops > Aegilops tauschii. The sequence continues at coordinate 344,086,550 of NC_053040.3, read as the reverse complement.
ATTTGAAACAGCAACAATTATACTTGCAAAATAAGCATGGTAAAGGCTATCCTTGACATTTTTATTTTAAATAAAGATGCAAAACATTATTCTAAATAACAGCAAGAAAATCCTAACAAAAGAAAATGACGCTCCAAGCAAAACACATAACATGTGACGAATAAAAATGTAGCTCCAAGTGAGGTTACCGATAAGGTTGGAGACGAAAGAGGGGATGCCTTCCGGGGCATCGCCAAGCTTAGTTGCTTGGATATTCCTTGAATATTACCTTGGGGTTCCTTGGGCATCCCCAATATTAGGGTCTTGTCACTCCTTATTCTCCTCATATCGACATCTCACCCAAAACTTGAAAACTTCAATCACACAAAGCTTAACAAAACTTCGTGAGATAAGTTAGTATGATAAAGAGCAAACCATTTCACTTTGGTACTCTCAAATACAAGATTCATAATTGTTTCCACACAATGCCTACTGTAGCATATCATCTCCAAATTTATATTGAGAAATATAAGCCATAGAAACTAGAAAACAAGCAAACTATGCATTGAAAACAGAATCTGTCAAAAAGAGAACAGTCTGTAGTAATCTGTACTCCAACCATACTTCTGCTACTTCAAAAATTCTAAAATATTAGGGCAACCTAGGGAATTTATATATCTATCACCTGTAAAAAATTCAGATCAAAAGCACGTTCCAGTGAATTTTCAAATTTCGTGGAATGAGTGCAAAAGTTTCTGTTTTTTTGACAGAATCAAGTCAACTATCATCCACAATATCCCAAAGGCTTTACTTGGCACTTTATTGAAACAAAAGAAAAAAAATATGATTAATACAGTAGAATAATCATGTGAACACATAAAAACGGGAGGGGTAAATGTTGGGTTGTCTCCCAACAAGCGCTTTTCTTTAATGCCTTTTAGCTAGGCATGATGATTTCAATGATGCTCGCATAAAAGATAAGAATTGAAACATAATAAGAGCATCATGAATGACACAACAAGCACATTTAAGTCTAAACCACTTCCTATGCATAGGGATTTTCTGAGCAAACAATTTATGGGAACAAGAATCAACTAGCATAGGAAGGCAAAACAAGCAAAACTTCAAGATTTTCAACACATAGAGAGGAAACTTGATATTATTGCAATTCCTACAAGCATATGTTCCTCCCTCATAATAATTTTCAGTGGCATCATGAATGAATTCAACAATATGACTATCACGTAAAGCATTCTTTTTATGATCCACAAGCATAGAAGTTTTATTACTCCCCACATAAGCAAAATTCTTCTCATCAATAGTAGTGGGAGCAAACTCAACAAAATAACTATCATGGGATTGAAAATTGAAATCATGATGACAAGTTTCATGGTTATCATTATTCTTTATAGCATACATGTCATCGCCATAATCATCATAAATAGCAACTTTGTTATCATAGTCAATTGAAGCCTCATCCAAAATGGTGGATTCATCATTAAATAAAGTCATGGCCTCTCCAAATCCACTTTCATCATTATAATCATCATAAATAGGAGGCATGCAATCATTAAAAAAAATTTGAACATCAAATCTTGGGGGACTAAAAATATCATCTTCATCAAATATAGCATCCCCAAGCTTATGGATTTGCATATCATTAGAATCATGGATATTCAAAGAATTCATACTAACAACATTGCAATCATGCTCATCATTTATGCCAAACATTCTATTGAATTCTTCTCCTATCAATTGAGCACAATTTTCCTTTCCATCATTTTCATGGAAGACATTATAAAGATGATCAATAATATGTTGCAACCTCAATTCCATTTTTCGTAGTTTTCTTTAATAAACCAAACTAGTGATAAAACAAGAAACTAAAAGATTCGATTGCAAGATCTAAAGATATACCTTCATGCACTCACCTCCCCGGCAACGGTGCCAGAAAAGAGCTTGATGTCTACTACGCAACTTTATTCTTGTAGACTCGTGTTGGGCCTCCAAGCGCAGAGTTTTGTAGGACAATAGCAATTTTCCCTCAAGTGGATGACCTAAGGTTTATCAATCCATGAGAGGTGTAGGATGAAGATGGTCTCTCTCAAACAACCCTGCAACCAAATACAAGAAATCTCTTGTGTCCCCAACACACCCAATACAATGGCAAATTGTATAGGTGCACTAGTTCGGCGAAGAGATGGTGATAAAAGTGTAATATTGATGGTAGAAATATATTTTTATAATCTGAATAAATAAAACAGCAAGTTAGCAAATAGTAAACGGGCACAAAAACGGTGTTGCAATGCTTGAAAACAAGGCCTAGGGTCCGTACTTTCACTAGTGCAACCTCTCAACAATGCTAACATAGTTGGATCATATGATTATCCCTCAAAGTGCAATAAAGAATCACTCCCGAGTTCCTATTAGCGGAGAACAATAGATAGAAATTGTTTGTAGGGTACGAAACCACCTCAAAGCTATTCTTTCCGTTCGATCTATCCTAGAGTTCGTACTAAAATAACGCAAGCTATTATTTCTGATCGATCTAATCAAGAGTTCGTACTTAAATAACACCAAAGCAAATTCATATTCATAATACTCAATCCACACAAGGAACTACAAAGGGACCCCAAAGTTTCTATCGGGGAAAAGATAATAGAAACATGCATCAACCCCTATGCAAAGATTACCCCAACGTCACCTCGAGAATCCGCAAGTTGAGTGCCATAACATACATCAAGTGAATCAATATGATACCCCAATTGTCACCTCAAGTATTCATACCGCAAGACATACATCATGTGTTCTCATCTCTGAATATTCAATCCGACAAGACAAAACTTCAAAGGGTAAAGATTCATTTCATCACAACAAGAGTACAGAGGGGAGAAACATCATATGATCTGACTATATTAACAAAGCCCATGATATAGATCACGAGAGAGAGCGAGAGATTAAACACATAGCTACTGGTACAAACCCTCAGCCCCGAGAGTGCACTACTCCCTCCTCATCGTGGTGGCCACCGGGATGATGAAGATGGCCACCGGAGATGATTTCCCCCTCCGGCAGGGTGCCGGAACGGGGTCTAGATTGGTTTTCGTGGATATAGAGACCTTGCGACGGCGGAACTTCTGATCTAGGTTAACCCTAAAGGGTTTGGAATATTTGTGAATTTATAGGGTAAAGAGGCGTGCTGGAGGCCACCGAGGTGGGCACAACCCACCTGGGCGCGCCTGGGCGCCCAGGCACGCCCTGGTGGGTTGTGCCCCCCTCGGGGCACCCCCCAGGTGCTTCTTTGACCCACTGTTGGTCTTCTGGTCCATAAAAAATCTCCGTGAAGTTTTGTTGCATTTGGACTCCGTTTGGTATTGATTTCCTGTGATGTAAAAAACAAGCAAAATAACAGCAACTGGCGCTGGGCACTGGGTCAATAGGTTAGTCCCAAAAAATGATATAAAGTTGCTATAAAATGATTGTAAAACATCCACGAATGATAAAATAACAGCATGAATACTTCGTAAATTATAAATACGTTGGAGACGTATCACAAGGTAAAATGGGCTCTTTATTGGATCAACAATTATTCAATGAGAGCCACTCAACATTTTCATCGTGGTCTTCTCCTTGGTACGACTCAAAATAAAAAGAAAAGAAATTCAGAGAAACACACTGAAATATTTTTGGAGTTTTTGGTTTTCTTGAACAAGCACATAAAAGGGAAAAGCAAAAACGAGGAAAACTATTTACACGGGAAAGCTCCCAACAAGAAAAAGATGAACAAGGAAATCTTTTTGGGTTTTTTCTTTTCTTTTTAGTGCTACTACTAAGCATGCATAGAAAGTAAACTACTACAACTAATTTTTTTGGTTTTTCCAAGGTTTTTCAAACACACAAGAGGAAAACAAGAAAATAAATCTAAGCATGGATGATACAATGAAATAGTGTGAACACCGACAACTGGAATGAAATGTGTGAATATGAACGTAATATCGGTGAGAAACACGTACTCCCCCAAGCTTAGGCTTTTGGCCTAACTTGGTAAGCGATCAGTGGTCTGGATAGTAGTTGGGGTACTGAGGAGCGGGCATCCACTCATCCCACTGCTGAGGTTCCTCTGCTGCCTGTGCAGCAGCCTGAGCGTTCCGGTAGGCGATGATGTCCGCAGGCATAATCCTATATCCGCTCCTGGCAATAGAATCAAACAAAGCAGGAGCAGGCAATGGAATAATATCTTGAGTTTTCACACTAAAAACCAGGTTATATGGAATAGGAATGTCAGGAGATTCGATATCAGTAAAATGATGGTGATCCATGGCTGCACGATCTAGGTAAACTCTGGTAAGAGGGTGATCATGAAGGCGTATCTCAACCTCGAAGTGAGCTGCCAAATGAGTAGCAAAAATCCCACCATGTACTTTACCCTTGGACTTATTAATGTGGAGGCGATGAGCCACAATAGCTCCCAAGCTATAAGTGTTGTCGTCCTCTAGTGCACGGCGTAAAACAGCAAAGTCTGGTGCACTGAGCACACCCACTTTTTCCCTAGCAAGCAAACACTTAGCGATAAATAAAGTAAAATAATGAACGGTAGGAAAGTGTATGCTAGTGGCAATGACAGCCGACACCCCTCTCTCATCTCCCACCGTCAAGGTACGATAAAAGGCCTCAAATTCCACCGACCTAGGCTCGGCTAAGCTCCCATCAGAAGGGATCATGCATACGTTACAAAACTCAGTAAGTGGTATCTAATGGGTTTCAACATATAAATCAAACCATACTTCAGGAGGATTATTCCTAGCAAGGAAGGTAAAAATTTGAACAAAGATGTTTGTGAGGAGATGATACTGTTCACACTCATCTATGATGAAGTCGGTGAGGCTGGCATGAGCAGCATATTGTGTAAACTCCTGAAGGATTCCAGCCTCTTCCATGAACTGGGTGTGCGGCCATTCACATGGCTGTACCTCTGCCAACCTCTGAGGGTGGAGATCACTATTAGAAGACTCCCCAATAACACCCTTGGAGTTCTTCTTAGTGGCAAACTTCCTAAAGATATTCATCCTTTTCCTGTGAACAAAAATTCTGAAATTTTTAGTCCACAATTTTTTCTCAACAAAACTTCACAAAATTGATAGCAACTACCCGTAAGGATACATAGAAGCCATAGCAAGCATTCAAACTAAGAACTCTAAGATTAACATGCAAGATCATCTACAGCAGCACCAAGAGTAGCTAATTATTCAAAATATAAACCACTAAAACAAAAACTAATTGGATAAACGGTGGAGTCACATACCAAGGAACAATCCCCCGAAACAGTTTCGGAAACGGAGCTTCGAGCAAAGAGATCGAAATCCGCGGGTTTGAGAGCAAGAACATGGGAGAGAGAGCAATGGAGATTTTTTCTAGAGGTAAGTGATGATGTGGGATGAAGAGAAAGTGAGGGGCCCCACGTGGGGACCACAACCCACCAGGGCGCGCCTGGGGGTCCTGGCGCGCCCAAGTGGGTTGTGCCCACCTGGTGCACCTCCCTCTGATATTATTTGCACCAGAAATTCAGAAATATTCAGAAAAAATCCTATTAAATTTTCAAGGCATTCTGAGAACTTTGATTTTTGGGTCATTTTTTATTGCACGAGAAATTCAGAAAACAGACAAAACATGGCATTTTATTTTATTTAACTAGTAAAAACAGAAAATAAAGAGTAAGGACAGAAGGTAGTGCTTACTAAATTCATGAACTTCATACCGCTCAAAAATGATTCATTAATAAGGTTGATCAGGTCTTATTAACAACCACTTTCGATTAGCATGAAACCGAAGAACTTTCGTAAATCACTAAGTTACCTCAACGGGGATGTGAACATCCCCAACAATAAGCATTTCATATTTCTTTTTAACAATAGGTAGAGGTAGAAGAAAACTTCCAATAGTGATTGTCGAAGATTTTTCAATAACATTAATACCATTCACTTGGAATTGTTTCTTCAAAAAGTACACTGTATGCTCATTACCATTGATATGAAAAGTGACCTTGCTTTTATTGCAATCAATAACAGCCCCTGCGGTATTCAAGAATGGTCTACCAAGGATAATCGACATGTTGTCCTCCTCGGGCATCTCAAGTATAACAAAGTCAGTCAAAATAGTAACATTAGCAACAACAACGGGCACATCCTTACAGATACCGATAGGTATGGTAGTTGATTTGTCAGCCATTTGGAAAGATATTTCAGTAGGTGTGAGTTTATTCAAATCAAGTCTTTTGTATAAAGAGAAATGCATAACACTAACACCAGCTCCTAAATCACACAAAGCAGTTTTCACATAATTCTTTTTGATGGAGCTAGGTATAGTTGGTATTCCTGGGTCTCCAAGTTTTTTAGGTACTCCATCTTTGAAAGTATAATTAGCAAGCATAGTGGAGATTCAGCTTCCGGTATTTTTCTCTTATTAGTGATGATGTCTTTCATATACTTTGCATAAGGAGGCATTTTCAAGATATCAGTCAAGCGAGTACGCAAAAAGACTAGCCTCAGCATTTCAGCAAAGCGTTCAAATTCTTCCTCATCTTTCTTTTTAGTTGACTTGGGTGGAAAAGGCATAGGTTTTTAACCCACGGTTCTCTTTCTTTACCATGCTTTGTAGCAATAAAGTCTATTTTATCATATCTTTTATTCTTAGGTTGTGGGTTATCAAGATCAACAGGTGGTTCTATTTCAACATCATTATCCGGTTCTTTTTCATTGTTTGGTTGAGCATCTTCATGAACATCAGCATTATCATTTTCATTATCACTAGGTGGATGTTCATTACTAGATTGAGTTTCAGCATCAGAGATAGAAGGTTCATTATCATTATCAGGAGGTTTTTCTACTTCAGGTTCACTAGAAGCATGCAAAGTCCTATCATTTTTCTTTTTCTTCTTCTTTTTAGAAGGACTAGGTGCAGTAGTGTTATTTCTTTGTGAGTCTTGTTCAATTCTTTTTGGGTGCCCCTCAGGATAAAGTGGTTCCTGAGTTATTTTACCTCCTCTAGTTACAACTCTAACAGCAAAGTCATGTATATTGTTATTCATTTCATCAAGCAACTCTCTTTGAGATTTAGCAACTTGTTCTAACTGGGTTTGAACCATAGAAGCATGTTTTCCAACACCTCTAACATCATTTGAGATTCTAAATAACAAGTCACTCAAGCGAGCAACCATATCAGAATTATATTTCAATTGTTTCATAACATTTGCATTCAAGTGATCTCATTTTCTAATGTAGTTTTCAAACTCATAAAGGAATTGGCTAGGGTGCATATTGTGAGGATTGTCATTATCATTGAACTTCATTAGAGAATTTACCTCTACCACCTTAGGCAGTGGTGGTGTATTAAGCCCATGTATTTCTTCAACAGGAGGTAAATTTGTAACATCCTCAGCTTTATACCTTTTTCCTTCATAGATTTCTTTGCCTCTTGCATATCTTCAGGACTGAGATATAATATACCCCTCTTCTTCAGAGTGGGTTTAGCCGGTGGTTCAGGAAGAGTCCAATCATCATAGTTTTTAATATATTATTCAATAATTCTTCAGCTTTCCCAACAGTCTGTTCCCTGAAAACACAACCAGCACAACTATCTAGGAAGTCCCTAGAAGCATCGGTTAGTCCATTATAGAAGATATCAAGTATTTCATTTTTCTTAAGAGGATGATCAGGCAAAGCATTAAGTAACTGGCAAAGACTCCCCCAAGCTTGTGGGAGACTCTCTTCTTTAGTTCGCACAAAGTTAAATATTTCCTGTAAGGCAGCTTGTTTCTTATGAGCAGGAAAATATTTTGCAGAGAAGTAATAAATCATATCCTGGGGACTACGCACACAACCAAGAGTAAGAGTATTGTACCAAGCTTTAGCATCACCCTTTAATGAGAACGGAAATAATTTGAGAATAAAGTAATAGCGAGTTTTCTCATCATGAGTAAAAAGGGTGGCTATATCATTCAACTTAGTAAGATGCGCCACAACAGTTTCAGTCTCATAATCATGCAAAAGGATCATATTCAACCAAAGTAATTAACTCTGGGTCGACAGAGAATTCATAATCCTTATCATCAATAAAGATAGGTGAAGTAGCAAACTTAGGATCATATTTCATTCTAGCATTCAGAGATTTTTCCTTATACTTTCATAATAATTTCTCTAGATCATCTCTATCCTTACAAGCAAGAATATCTCTAGTTGTCTCCTCATTCATAACATAACCTTCCGGTACCTTAGACAATTCATATCTAGGAAGGCTAGCTCTAGCAGGTGTCTCAGGAGTTTTAGTTTCAAGCTCATCATTAGATTCAACAACATCATGTTGTATTACTCTAGCAATTTGTGCATCAAGAAATTCACCAAGTGGCACATCATCATTATCAAGCATGGTACTAGCATCATCATAAGCAATCATTCAGAGTAGAAGTAGCATCATCAATAACTTGCGACATAATAGAATTGATAACATGTGGTGGGGTTGCAAGTTTACTTATAACAGAAGGTGAATCTAAAGCAGAACTGGATGGCAGTTCCTTACCTCCCCTCATCTTAGAGGGAAAAATAGTAGTCTTAGCATCCTTCAGATTCTTCATAGTGATAATATGATAATAATCCCAAGTGACTCAACAAATATAGCTATGCTCCCCTGCAACGGCGCCAGAAAAAGGTCTTGATAAGCCACAAGTATAGGGGATCACAACAGTTTTCGAGGGTAGAGTATTCAACCCAAATTTATAGATTCGACACAAGGGGAGCCAAAGAATATTTGAAGGTATTAGCAGCTGAGTTGTCAATTCAACCACACCTGGAGATTAATTATCTGCAGCAAAGTGATCAGTAGCAAAGTAGTTTGATAGTTTTGATAGTAGTAACAGTAGCAATGGTAACAGTAATAGTGATAGCAGTATTTTGTAGCAAGTGTAACAGTGATGATGGTAGTAGTAACTTAGCAAGAACAATATAAGGTAAATTCGTAGGCATTGGATCAGTGACTTGTTGGATGATATTCATCATGAGACAGTTATAACCTAGGGCGATACGGCACTAGCTCCAGTTCATCAATATAATGTAGGCATGTATTCCGTAAATAGTCATACGTGCTTATGGAAAGAACTTGCATGACATATTTTGTCCTACCCTCCTGTGGCCGCGGGGTCCTATTGGAAACTAAGGGATATTAAGGCCTCCTTTTAATAGAGAACTGGAACAAAGCATTAACACACGGTGAATACATGAACTCCTCAAACTACAGTCATCACCGGGAGTGGTCCCGACTATTGTCACTCCGGGGTTGCCAGATCATAACACGTAGTAGGTGACTATAACTTGCAAGATCGGATCTAGAACATGGATATAATGGTGATAACATAAACAGTTCAGATCTGAAATCATGGCACCCGGGCCCAAAGTTACAAGCATTAAGTATAGCAAAGTCATAGAAACATCAATCTAAGAACATAGTGGATACTAGGGATCAAGCCCTAACAAAACTAACTCGATTACATGATGAATCTCATCCAACTCCTCACCTACCAGCGAGCCTACGAAGGAATTACTCACTCCCAGTGGGGAGCATCATGGAATTGGCGATGGACAAGGGTTGGTGATGATGAAGAACGAAGATCCCCCTCTCTGGAGCCCCAAACGGACTCCAGATTTGGCCTCCCGATGAAGAACAGGAGGTGACGGCGGCTCCATCTCGTGGATCGCGATAATTCTTTCTCCCTGATTTTTCTAGAAAAATAGGATTTTATAGCGTCGGTTTCAGGGTCTGCGGGGCCACCAGGTGGGGACAACCCACCTGGGCGCCCTGGTGGGTTGTGCCCAACCAGGGCCCCCTCTCCGGTAGGTGTTGGCTTCAGAAATTCTTATTTATTATATAAAAATTCCTCGCAAAGTTTCGTTCTGTTCCGAGAACTTTTATTTCTGCACAAAAACAACACCATGGTAGTTCTGCTGAAAACAACATTAGTCCGGGGTTAGTTTCATTCAAATCATGCAAATTAGAGTCCAAAACAAGAGGAAAAGCATTAGGAAAATTAGATACTTTGGAGACGTAACACCTACCTGTGAGTCGAGGGTGGTCTTTGATACGTCTCCAACGTATCTATAATTTATGAAGTATTCATGCTATTATATTATCCATCTTGGATGTTTAATGGGCTTTACTATGCACTTTTATATCATTTTTGGGACTAACCTATGAACCCAAAGCCAAGTGCCAGTTTCTGTTTTTCTCCTTGTTTCAGTGTTTCACACAAAAGGAATATCAAACGGAGTCCAAACGGAATGAAACCTTCGGGAGAGTTATTTTTGGAACGGAAGCAATCCAGAAGACTTGGAGTGTACGTAAGGGAAGCAACGAGGAAGGCACGAGGCAGGGGGGGGCGCCCTCCACCCTCGTGGCTCCCCTGACTGACTTCTTTCGCCTATATATATATCCATATACCCTAAAACCATCGGGGAACAGAATAGATCGGGAGTTCCGCTGCCACAAGCCTCTGTAGCCACCAAAAACCAATTGGGACCCTGTTCCGGCACCCTGCCGGAGGGGGGATCCCTCACCGGTGGCCATCTTCATCATCCCAGCGCTCTCCATGACGAGGAGGGAGTAGTTCACCCTCGGGACTGAGGGTATGTACCGGTAGCTATGTGTTTGATCTCTCTCTCTCTCTCTCTCGTGTTCTTGAGGTGGTACGATCTTGATGTATCGCGAGCTTTGCTATTATAGTTGGATCTTATGATGTTTCTCCCCCTCTACTCTCTTGTAATGGATTGAGTTTTCCGTTCGAAGTTATCTTACCGGATTGAGTCTTTAAGGATTTGAGAACACTTGATGTATGTCTTGCGTGGGATACCCGTGGTGGCAATGGGGTATTCTATTGATTCACTTGATGTATGTTTTGGGGATCAACTTGCGGGTTCCGCCCATGAACCTATGCATAGGGGTTGGCACACATTTTCGTCTTGACTCTCCAGTAGAAACTTTGGGGCACTCTTTGAAGTACTTTGTGTTGGTTGAATAGATGAATCTGAGATTGTGTGATGCATATCGTATAATAATACCCACGGATACTTGAGGTGACATTGGAGTATCTAGGTGACATTAGGGTTTTGGTTGATTTGTATCTTAAGGTGTTATTCTAGTATGAACTCTATGATAGATCGAACGGAAAGAATAGCTTCGTGTTATTTTACTACGGACTCTTGAATAGATCGATCAGAAAGGATAACTTTGAGGTGGTTTCGTACCCTACCATAATCTCTTCGTTTGTTCTTCGCTATTAGTGACTTTGGAGTGACTCTTTGTTGCATGTTGATGGATAGCTATATGATCCAATTATGTTATTATTGTTGAGAGAACTTGCACTAGTGAAAGTATGAACCCTAGGCCTTGTTTCAACACATTGCAATACCGTTTACGCTCACTTTTATTACTTGTTACCTTGCTGTTTTTATATTTTCAGATTAAAAATACTCATATCTATCATCCATATTGCAATTGTATCACCATCTCTTTGCCGAACTAGTGCACCTATACAATTTACCATTGTATTGGGTGTGTTGGGGACACAAGAGACTCTTTGTTATTTGGTTGCAGGGTTGTTTGAGAGAGACCATATTCATCCTACGCCTCCCACGGATTGATAAACCTTAGGTCATCCACTTGAGGGAAATTTGCTACTGTCCTACAAACCTCTGCACTTGGAGGCCCAACAACGTCTACAAGAAGAAGGTTGCGTAGTAGACATCAGTCTTGCATCTGGGACAACTACACAAAACTGTGGTACCAGCTGAGAGTCGAGGGTGAACCTGAATTAGGATGAAAACAAACTGTGGGTCCAGTTGCGAGTCGGTGGGTGGACTTGCAACTAGGAAAATAACAAAACTATGGGCCTAGTTGTGATTTAAGGATGGACTTGCAACTGGGACAATAACAAAACTATGGGCCTAGTTGTGATTCAAGGATGGACTTGCAACTGGGACAACCGAGGAAACTAAAAATCCCATTTGTGAGTCAAGCATAGACTTGTAGCTGTGATGTAACAAACTATGGGTCCAGTTATGAGTCAAGGAAGGACTTGCAACTCAGACAACTACACAAAACTACGATACCATTTGCGAGTCAAGGGTGGACTCTCAACTAGGACAATAAAAGACTACGAGCCAAGTTGTGAGTCGAGCATGAACTTGGAACTAGGATGAAAAAAACAGCCCAATTGCGAGTCAAGATTTGACTTGCAGCTGGTATGTAACAAAGTATGGGCCGAGTTGTGAGTCAATCGGGGACTTGCAACTAGGATGAAAAACAAAACATGACTCCAGTTGCGACTCGAGCGTGAGCTTGTAACTTTGACAACTACGAGCCCAGTTGTGAGTCGAGGGTTAACTTGCAACTGGGACAATGATGTTGGCTTGAACTACGTCGGTATTTCCCCAAAGAGGAAGGGATGATGCAGCACAACAACGGTAGGTATTTCCCTCAGTGATGAGACAAAGTTTATTGAACCAGTAGGAGAATCACGTAACATTACGTGAACGGCACCTGCACACAAATAACAAATACTCGCAACCCGACGTGTTAAATGGGTTGTCAATACCTTTCGGGCAACGGCGCCAGAAATTGGCAAACGGACGTGAGAGAGTTGTAGATATTGATAGATCGAACGCCAAATAAAATAAAGTGCAGCAAGGTATTTTTGTATTTTTGTTTTAATAGATCTGAAAATAAAAGCAAAGGAAAATAGATCGCAAAGGCAAATATAATAAAGAAGAGACCCGGGGGCCGTAGATTTCACTAGTGGCTTCTCTCGAGAAAAAGAGCAAACGGTGGGTGAACAAATTACTGTTGGGTAATTGATAGAGCTTCAAATAATCATGACGATATCCAGGCAATGATCATTATATAGGCATTGCGTCCAAGATTAGTAGACCGACTCCTGCCTGCATCTACTACTATTACTCCACACATCGACTGCTATCCAGCATGCATCTAGTGTATTAAGTTCATGGAGAAACTGGAGTAATGCAATAAGAACGATGACATGATGTAGACAAGATCTATTTATGTTGAATTAGACCCCATCGTTTTATCCTTAATGGCAATGATACATACGTGTCGGTTCCCCTTCTGTCACTAGGATCAAGCACCGTAAGATCGAACTCATCACAAAGCACCTCTTCCCATTGCAAGATAAATAGATCAAGTTGGCCAAACAAAACCCATATATCGGAGAAGAAATACGAGGCTATAAGCAATCATGCATATAAGAGATCAAAGAAGATTCAAATAACTTTCATGGATAAAAAGATAGATCTGATCATAAACTCAAAGTTCATCAGATCCCAACAAACACACCGCAAAAAGAGTTACATCATATGGATCTCCAAGAGACCATTGCATTGAGAATCAAAAGAGAGAGAGGAAGCCATCTAGCTACTAACTACGGACCCGTAGGTCTACAAAGAACTACTCACGCATCATTGGAGAGGCACCAATGGGCATGATGAACCCCTCTGTGATGGTGTCTAGATTGGATCTGGTGGTTCTAGACTCTGCGGCGGCTGGAATTGATTTTCGTCGACTCCCCTAGGGTTTCTGGAATATTGGAGTATTTATAGAGCAAAGAGGCGGTTCAGGGGGCACCCGAGGTGGGCACAACCCACCTGAGCGCGCCCTGGTGGGTTGTGCTCCCCTTGGAGCACCCCCGGGCGCTTCTCCGTCCCACTAGATGTCTTCTGGTCCAAAAAAATCCACAGAAAGTTTCGCTGCGTTTGGAATCCGTTTGGTATTGATTTCCTGCGATGTAAAAAACATGCAAAAAACAGCAACTGGCACTTGGCACTATGTCAATAGGTTAGTACCAAAATGGTATAAAATGACTATAAAATGATTATAAAACATCCAAGAATGATAATATAATAGCATGGAACAATCAAAATTATAGATACGTTGGAGACGTATCAGCATCCCCAAGCTTAATTCCTGCTCGTCCTCGAGTAGGTAAATGATAAAAACAGATCTTTTGATGTGGAATGCTGCCTAACATGTCATATCATATTCTTTTCTTTATAGCATGGGCATTTGGACTTTTATATGGTTCAAAGCAATAGTCTAGTTTTGACATGAGACTTAAATACTCAAGCATATCAACAAGCAACCATGTCATTGAAAATATTAACGCTAAAATAATTTATCCCTAGCCCATCATGCTCAATCCTTGATCCATTCATGAAACACACTCGCATATTAGCTACACCCAATGCTCAAGTACGATCATAGTGCCTCCTAGTTGGTGCTTTATAAGAGAAGATGGAGACTCAAATTAAAAATAAAAATTGCATAAAGTAAAAGAAAGGCCCTTCGCAGAGGGAAGTAGGGATTTGTTGAGGTGCCAGAGCTCAAAGCGAAAAACTTAGAGATAAAAACATTTTGGGAGGCATACTTTTCCCACCAACGAAAACAACTTAGAGATCCCAACACTTTTCATGCTAGATATACCATAGATGGTTCCCAAACAGAAAATAAAGTTTTTTTTTCCTTTTTCCACCATACTTTCACTTTCCATGGCTAGTCATATCCACGGTTGCCCTCCATACCAACACTTTCCAAGGAATTTATTATTTGACAATATAAAGTAAATTCATTTTTCATTTCGGGACTAGGCATCCCTAATACCTTTGCCTTACTCTCGTGCAATGACAAGTGAATAAACACTCATCGTGAGAATAACACATCTAGCATGGAAAATATTGGCCACCCCTCACCGCCTCGCGAGCGGTACGAGCACACGAAAGAGAAATTTATTTTGAAAAATTAGAGATGGCACATACAAATTTGCTTAGAACGGCAAAAGAATACCGCATATAGGTAGATATAGTGGACTCATGTGGCAAAACTGGTTTAAAGGATTTTGGATGTACAAGTAGTGATCATACTTAGTGCAAAATGAAGGCTAGCAAAAGATTGAGAAGCGACCAACCAAGAAATGAATAATCTCATAAGAGAGCATTAAGCATAATTAACACCAAATAATGCACCACAAGTAGGATGTAATTTCATTGCATGACTATTGACTTTTGTGCTTTCATAGGGAATCACAAACCTTAACACCAATATTATTACTAAAGCACAATTACTCATCAACATGACTCACATATCACATCATCATATGTCAAAACTATTACAAGGAATCATGTTTATTTTGTCCAATGATCTTCATGAATGTTTTTATTATATCCTTCTTGGATATCTATCACTTTGGAACTAATTTTCATGTGTTGCTTTTGATAAGTTCAAACAAATATAAGTGAAGATCATGAGCATAATATTTCTTTCACTCAAATTAATTTAAGTGAAGCAAGAGAGAACTTCTTAAAAAAATTACTAACTCTCAAACAAATATAAGTGAAGCAAGAGATCATTTCTTCAAAAATACTAAAGCACACCATGCTCAAAAAGATATAAGTGAAGCACTAGAGCAATTCCATAGCTCATAAAAATTTAAGTGAAGCATAGAGAGCAATTCTAACAAGTCATGGCATAATTTTGGCTCTCTCAAATAGGTGTGTCCAGCAAGGATTAATGACTTAGAACACAAAGCAAAACAAGCAAAGACTCAAATCATACAAGACGCTCCAAGCAAAACTCATAGTATGTGACGAATAAAAATATAGCTTCGAGTAAAATACCAATGGTCGTTAGAAGAAAGAGGGGATGCCACTCGGGGCATCCCCAAGCTTAGTTGCTTGCTTCTCTTTGGATAATAGCTTGGGATGCAATGGGCATCCCCAAGCTTAGGCTCTTGTTACTCCTTATTCCTTAATCCATCATAACATCACCTAAAACTTGAAAACTTCAATCACACAAAACTCAACAAAACCTTCGTGAGATCCGTTAGTATAAGAAAGCAAATCAGTACTATAAGTGATGTTGCAAACCAATTCATATTTTATTCTTGCATTATATCTACTGTATTCCAACTTTTCTATGGCAAAAACTCATCAAAGAAAACCATAGAATCATCAAAACAAGCACACAACGCAAAGAAAACAGAATCTGTCAAAAACAGAACAGTCTGTAGCAATCTGGATATTTCGAATACTTCTGCAACTCCAAAAATTCTAAAACATTAGGAAAACTTGAGAAATTTGTATATTACTCTTGTGAAAAAAGAATCAGAGCAAAAGAACATTTCTGTGATTTATGAAAATTATTTTCATGAGCGCAAAGTTTTTGTCTTTTTCAGCAAGATCAAAGAACTATCACCCAAGAAGATCCTAAAGGCTTTGCTTGGCACAAACACTAATTAAAACACGCACACAATCATAACAGTAGCATAATTGTGCAAACACTCAAGAACAGAAATCAAAAGCAAAAATAAATTTTATTCATTGGGTTGCCTCCCAACGGGCGCTATTGTTTCACGCCCTTAGCTAGGCATAAAGCAAGGATCTATGTTTTGTCATCTTTGTTTCTTGATCCATAAGATTCCCTCATGATTGATTCATATGGTGGCCTAATTCTTATTCTAGGGAAGTGTTCCATTCCCTTCCTTAGTGGAAATTTAAATTTAATATTGCCTTCTTTCATATCAATCACGGCACCAATAGTGCGTAAAAATGGTCTACCAAGAATAATTGGACAAGACGGATTGCAATCAATATCAAGAACAATAAAATATATGGGCACATAAGTCCTATTTGCAAGAATAAGAACATCATTAATTCTTCCCATAGGCTTTTTAATAGTAGAATCCGCCAAGTACAAATTTAAAGAACATTCTTCAATATCGGTAAGACCAAGCACATCACATAAAGATTTCGGAATTGTAGAAACACTAGCACCCAAGTCACATAAAGCAAAACATTCATAATTTTTAATCTTGAATTTGATAGTAGGTTCCCACTCATCATGCAATTTTCTAGGAATTGAAACTTCTAACTCCAACTATTCTTCCAAAGCTTTCATCATAGGATCAACAATATGTTTTGTAAAAGCTTTATTTTGTTCATAAGCATGGGGTGACTTTATCATGGATTGCAACAAAGAAATACAGTCAATCAAAGAGCAACTATCATAATTAAAGTCTTTGTAATCCAAAAGAGTGGGCACATCACTAGTTAAAGTCTTGACCTCTTCAAACCCACTTTTATCAATTTTCTCAACAAGATTTTCACCCTCCGAATTATCGGGACACCTTCTAGCTAAAGTTGACTCTTCCCCAGTCCCTTTATCATCAATTTTAATTTTACTAAACAAGGAATCAATAGAAGAAACACCAATCATTTTAAGATCTTCATCACTTTTATGAAAGCAATCACTAGAAAATGCTTTTTCTAAAAATTCTCTTCTAGCTCTAAGCATAGCAGTTCTTTTCTTACTTTCATCCATAGAAACATAAAGAGATTTAATTGATTCCTCTACCTTAGGCACAAAAAAATTCATCTTGAGATTTTCCACATTATGAGAAATTCTATCAACACTTCTAGACAAATCATCAATCTTATTCAACTTTTCTTCCATTGTAGTGTTGAAAACTTTTTGAGTGTTGATAAATTCTTTAATATTATTCTCAAGATCAGAGGTGTTCCTATTATTATTATAGGATTGATTACTGTAGGAGTTGCCATAATTATTGGATGAATTACTAGGAAAAGGCCTAGGATTAAAATTACATCTATAAGCATTGTTATTGAAATTATTTCGCGAGATAAAATTCACATCTATGGCATCACTATTTTGCTCAGTCAAAGTAGACAAAGGCACATCATTAAAATCAACAGGAGCACTTTTACTACCAACCAATTTCATAAGAGCATCAACTTTTTCACTCAAAGAAGAAATTTCTTCAACCGAATTAACTTTTTTACTAGTAGGAGCTCTTTCGGTATGCCATTGTGAATAATTTGCCATGATATTATCAAGCAATTTGGTGGCTTCACCAAAAGTAATTTCCATAAAAGTTTACGAGAAACAAAATTCAACCCCACATAAAAATTGTGTATGATCATCCAAAGATTTAACCCATGAGTTGGACAATTCCTTAGCATTATTTTCATCCTTTCCCAAGATTGTGCAACATGCTCATGCTCAAGTTGCTTGAAATTCATGATCTGGGTTCTAAGGGAAATAATTTTTGCGGGCGGAAAATACTTAGTAATGAAAGCATCTTTGCACTTATTCCAAGAATCGATACTATGGCGAGGCAACGAAGAAAACCAAATTTTTGCATGATCTCGCAAAGAAAACGGAAATAATTTCAACTTCACAACATCATTGTCCACTTCTTTTTCTTTTGCATATCGCATAATTCCACGAATGTGTTAAGATGGGACTGATGACCCACAAGTATAGGGGATCTATTGTAGTCCTTTCGATAAGTAAGAGTGTCGAACCCAACGAGGAGCAGAAGGAAATGACAAGTAGTTTTCAGTAGGGTATTCTCTGCAAGCACTGAAATTATCAGTAACAGATAGTTTTGTGATAAGGTAATTTGTAACGGGTAACAAGTAACAAAAGTAAAGAAGGTGCAACAAGGTGGCCCAATCCTTTTTGTAGCAAAGGACAAGCCTGGACAAACTCTTATATAAAGGAAAGCGCTCCCGAGGACACATGGGAATTATCGTCAAGCTAGTTTTCATCATGCTCATATGATTCGCGTTCGTTACTTTGATAATTTGATATGTGGGTGGACCGGTGCTTGGGTACTGCCCTTCCTTGTACAGGCATCCCACTTATGATTAACCCCTCTTGCAAGCATCCGCAACTACAAAAGAAGTATTAAGGTAAACCTAACCATAGCATGAAACATATGGATCCAAATCAGCCCCTTACGAAGCAACACATAAACTAGGGTTTAAGCTTCTATCACTCTAGCAACCCATCATCTACTTATTACTTCCCAATGCCTTCCCCTAGGCCCAAATAATGGTGAAGTGTCATGTAGTCGACGTTCACATAACACCACTAGAGGAAAGACAACATACATCTCATCAAAATATCGAACGAATACCAAATTCACATGACTACTTATAGCAAGACTTCTCCCATGTCCTTAGGAACAAACGTAACTACTCACAAATCATATTCATGCTCATAATCAAAGGGGTATTAATATGCATAAAGGATCTGAACATATGATCTTCCACCAAATAAACCAACTAGCATCAACTACAAGGAGTAATCAACACTACTAGCAACCCACAGGTACCAATCTGAGGTTTTGAGACAAAGATCGGATACAAGAGATGAAGTAGGGTTTGAGAGGAGATGGTGTTGGTGAAGATTGACCCCCTCCCGATGAGAGGATCGATGGTGATGACGATTGTGATGATTTCCCCCTCCCGGAGGAATGTTTCCCCGGCAGAACAGCTCCGCCGGAGCCCTAGATTGGTTTCGCCAGGTTCCGCCTCGAGACGGCGGCGCTTCGTCCCAAAAGCTTCCTTCTTATTTTTTCCAGGGCGATAGACTTCATATAGCAAAAGATGGGCACCGGAGGCCTGCCAGGGGGCCCACGAGGCAGGGGGCGCGCCCTCCACCCTCGTGGACAGGGTGTGGCCCCCCTCTGGTGCTTTCTTCGCCCAATATTTTTAATATATTCCAAAACTGACTTTCGTGCCATTTAAGGACTTTTGGAGTTGTGCAGAATAGGTCTCTAATATTTGCTCCTTTTCCAGCCCAGAATTCCAGCTACCGGCATTCTCCCTCTTCATGTAAACCTTGTAAAATAAGAGAGAAAAGGCATAAGTATTGTGACATAATGTGTAATAACAGCCCATAATGCAATAAATATCGATATAAAAGCATGATGCAAAATGGACGTATCAAGCTTATAACAGCCCCCAAGCTTAGACCTCGTTTGTCCTCAAGCGGAAGCCAATATCGAAAAATATGTCCACATGTTTAGAGATAGAGGTGTCGATAAAATAAAATATGGACATGAGGGCATCATAATCATTCTTATAACAGCAATATATATATATATATATATATATATATATATTGTCATATGATTTCTGATGCTAAAGTAACAATCTATTCACAATGTCAAGTATGAATCAGAAACTTCATTGAAAACTAACAAACTATGATCTCGGTCATTGAAGCAATTGCAATTTATCATAACATCGGAAAGAGTCAACATAAGAGCTTTTCAGCAAGTCCACATGCTCAACTATCATTTAGTCTTTCACAATTGCTAACACTCACGCAATACTTATGGGTATGAAGTTCTAATCGGACACAGAGAAAGATAGGGGCTCATAGTTTTGCCTCCCAACCTTTTACCTCAAGGGTAATGTCAACAATAATAGTTCATGATAACTTACATCCAATTGGATATATATATATATATCAGGATCTTTCCAACACAATGTGCTTGCCAAAGGATAAAGTGTAAAAGTAAAGGTGAAGATCACCTCGACTCTTGCATAAGATATAAGAAAAAAATAAAAGACAGGCCCTTCGCAGAGGGAAGCAGAGGTTGTCATGTGCTTTTATGGTTGGATGCACAAAATCTTAATGCAAACGAACGTCACTTTATATTGCCACTTGTGGTAGGTACCTTTATTATGCAATCCGTCGCTTTTATTTCTTCCATATCACAAGATCGTATAAAGCTTATTTTCTCCACACTAATAAATCATACATATTTAGAGAGCAATTTTTATTGCATGCAACAATGACAGCTTACTTGAAGGATCTTACTCAATCCATAGGTAGGTATCGTGGACTCTCATGGCAACACTGGGTTTAAGGATATTTGGAAGTACAAGTAGTATTTCTACTTGGTGCAAAGAATTTGGCTAGCATGAGGGGGAAAGGCAAGCTCAACATGTTGGATGATCCATGACAATATACTTTATTTCGGATATAAGAAAACATAACCCATTACGTTGTCTTCCTTGTCCAACATCAACTTTTTAGCATGTCATATTTTAATGAGTGCTCACAATCATAAAAGATGTCCAAGATAGTATATTTATATGTGAAAACCTCTCTTTCTTTATTACTTCCGATTAATTGCAACGTTGACCAAAACTATGTTTGTCAACTCTCAACAACTTTTATTCATCATACTCTTTATATGTGAAGTCATTACTCTCCGTAAGACCAATATGATCTCTTTATTTCCTTTTATTCTCTCTTTTTATTCCCTCAAGATCATAGCAAGGTAACTAAGCCCTCGACTCAAAACTAATCTTTATTATATATAGCTCACGGACTCGATTACATAGAAGGATCATAAAGCAAAACTCGAAACTAGACCATACTAAAAATTTATTCTACTAGATCAAGATATAACCAAAAGGATCGAACTAAGAAAAACAGTAAAGATAGGAGTGTGATGGTGGTACGATACCGGGGCACCTCCCCCAAGCTTGGCAGTTGCCAAGGGGAGTGCCCATACCCATGTATTTATGTCTCCTTCTTCGAAGGTGGTGATGATGGAGTTGTTGATGATGTAGGCTTGTCGTCCATCATCAAGCGTAGGAGGTGCTCCAACTTACGAATAATGCCCTTGAGTGAAGTGATATGCTCTTTCAACAGAATATTTTCACGAGTTAGATACTTGTTCTGCACCCGAACTATTTCAATCATCTTGAAAGCTTCAATTTTAGTAGGGGTAAGAAGATTGTAATGAGGTTGAAGGATGTCTTCTTCTTCTGCTGCCGGAGCTTGATCCTCTGTGGCCTTCTTGGTCCTATCATCCTTGTGGATCTCCCCGGGTTCTTCTCTCTTAAGCTCTATCTTCATTAGCCAAGCATCGTCGCCCTCATTGTTGGAGGAGGGGGACGACATGATGCATGGCCTTGACAAGTCTGGCAGAAAACAGCTCGAAACAAAAACAGGAGATATTTGCATGGTACGGTGGTTAAAACCTTCGGGAGATTATATAATGAATTTTTACCGACCAAAAGAAGTATCGTGCAAGAAAACGAAGTCCGGAGAGCACACGAGGTGCCCACGAGGCAGGGGGCACGCCCTCCACCCTCGTGGATGCCTCGTGTCCCTTTCGGACTACTTCTTATTTTCCTATTTTCTTAAATATTCCAAAACGGAGAAAAATTGCTATTAGAACTGTTTTGGATTCGGTTTACTTACCGTACCACATACCTATTCCTTTTCGGAGTCTGAAACGTTCTGGAAAGTGTCCCTTATGTATTCCTCCGGGGTTACGGTTTCAATAACATTAGTTTCAACATTTATAAGATTACCTGAGATATAATGTTTGATTCTTTGACCATTCACCACCTTCGGATTTGTGCCTTCGAAGTTGTTGATTTTTATGGCACCGGAACGATAGACCTCCTCGATAACGTAAGGACCTTCCCATTTAGAGAGGAGTTTTCCTGCAAAAAATCTTAAACGAGAGTTGTATAGCAAAACATAATCACCTACATTAAACTCACACTTTTGTATCCTTTTGTCATGCCATCTTTTAACTTTTTCTTTGAACAGCTTGGCATTCTCATAGGCTTGGGTTCTCCACTCATCAAGTGAGCTAATGTCAAATAGTCTCTTCTCGCTGGCAAGTTTGAAATCATAATTGAGCTCTTTAATGGCCCAATATGCCTAATTTTCTAGTTCGAGAGGTAAGTGACATGCTTTTCCATAAACCATTTTATATGGAGACATACCCATAGGATTTTTATATGCAGTTCTATAGGCCCACAATGCATCATCAAGTTTCTTGGACCAATTATTTCTAGATCTATTAACGGTCTTTTGCAAAATTAATTTAATCTCTCTATTACTCAGTTCTACTTGACCATTAGATTGTGGATGGTATGGAGATGCAATTCTATGATTAACATCATACTTAGCAAGCATTTTACGAAAAGCACCATGAATAAAATGTGAACCACCATCAGTCATTAAGTATCTAGGGACTCCAAACCTCAGAAAAATAACTTCTTTAAGCATCTTAATAGAGGTGTTATGATCAGCACTACTATTTGGAATAGCTTCTACCCACTTAGTAACATAATCAACAGCAACTAAAATATGTGTATACCCATTAGAGGAAGGAAACGGTCCCATATAATCAAAACCCCAAATGTCAAATGGTTCAATAACAAGTGAATAGTTCATAGGCATTTCTTGACGTATACTAATATTACCAATTCTTTGACATTCATCACAAGACAAGACAAACTTACGGGCATCTTTGAAGAGAGTAGGCCAATAAAAACCGAATTGCAATACCTTATGTGCAGTTCTATCTCCAGCGTGGTGTCCTCCATAAGCCTCGGAGTGACACTTGCGTAGGATCTGTTCCTATTCATGATCAGGTACACAACGTCTAATAACACCATCTACACCTTCTTTATAAAGGTGTGGGTCAACCCAAAAGTAATGTCTTAAATCATAAAAAAAACTTTTTCTTTTGCTGGTATGTGAAACTAGGTGGTATAAATTTAGCAACAATGTAATTGGCATAATCAGCATACCACGGAGCAGTACGAGAAGCATTTATGACAGCTAATTGTTCATCAGGGAAGCTATCATCAATAGGTAGTGGGTCATCAAGAACATTCTCTAACCTAGACAAGTTGTCTGCAACGGGGTTCTCAGCTCCCTTTCTATCAATAATATGCAAATCAAATTCTTGTAGCAAGAGAACCCATCTAATAAGTCTAGGTTTAGCATCTTTATTTTCCATAAGGTATTTAATAGCAGCATGATCAGTGTGAACAGTTACTTTAGAATCAACAATATAAGGTCTGAACTTATCACAAGCAAATACAACTGCTAAAAATTCTTTTTCAGTAGTAGCATAATTTCTTTGGGCACTGTCTAGAGTTTTACTGGCATATTGGATAACATTTAATTTCTTATCAACTCTTTGTCCTAGGACAACACCTACAACATAATCACTAGCATCACACATAATTTCAAAGGGTAAATTCCAATTAGGAGGCTGAACAATAGGTGCAGAAATCAAGGCTTTCTTAAGTATTTCAAATGCTTCTAAACAATCATCATCAAAGACAAAAGGAACATCTTTTTGTAAGAGATTAGTCAAAGGCCTAGAAATTTTTTAGAAGTCTTTAATGAACCTCCTATAAAACCCGACATGACCAAGGAAACTTCTTATACCTTTAATGTCCTTAGGACATGGCATCTTTTCAATAGCATCAACTTTAGCTTTATCAACTTCAATACCTCTTTCAGAAATTTTATGCCCCAAGACAATACCTTCATTAACCATAAAGTGGCACTTCTCCCAATTCAAGACAAGATTAGTTTCTTCTCATCTCTGCAAAACTCGATCAAGATTGCTTAAGCAATCATCAAAAGAAGTACCATATACGGAAAAATCATCCATGAAAACCTCAACAATCTTTTCACAAAAGTCAGAGAATATAGCAGTCATACATCTTTGAAAGGTAGCAGGTGCATTGCATAAACCAAAAGGCATACGTCTATAAGAAAAGGTACCGAAAGGGCAAGTAAAAGTGGTCTTTTCTTGATCCTATTTTGACACAGGTATTTGAGAGAAACCGGAATAACCGTCTAGAAAGCAAAAATGTGTATGTTTGGATAATCTTTCTAGCATTTGATCAATAAAAGCTAAAGGGTAATGATCCTTTTTAGTAGCTTTATTTAGTTTGTGGAAATTAATTACCATTCTATAACCTGTAACAATTCTTTGTGGTATCAATTCATCTTTATCATTAGGAACAACAGTAATACCTCCCTTCTTAGGGACACAATGGACAACACTTACCCACTGACTATCAGCAACAGGATAAATTATACATGCCACCAAAAGCTTTAGTATTTCTTTTCTTACCACTTCTTTCATCTTGGGATTTAACCGTCGTTGGTGATCAACAACCGGTTTAGCGTCTTTCTCCAATTTTATTTTGTGCTGGCATAGAGTGGGACTAATGCCCTTAAGATCATCAAGAGTATATCCAATAGCAGCACGGTGCTTCTTCAGAGTTTTCAATAATTTCTCTTCTTCCTGCTCTGAAAGGTTAGCACTAATAATAATAGCATATATCTTCTTTTCATCAAGATAAGCATATTTAAGAGTATCAGGTAATGGTTTAGGCTCAAACACGGGATCACCTAAGATTTCAACAGGCAGGTTGTGTTTCAAAATAGGTCCCTCTTTATAGAATAATTCATTTATTTCCCTTCTTTCATTCATAAACATATCATTTTCATGGTCTAGCAAGTATTGTTCTAAAGGATCGTTAGGAGGCACGGGAATAGAAGCAAGACCAATAATTTCATCTTTACTAGGCAATTCTTTATCATGGGGTTGTCTACGAAATTTAGCAAAATTAAAATCATGAGACATATCCCCCAAACCAATAGTAACAACATCCTTTTTGCAATCTATCTTAGCATTAACAGTATTCAAGAAGGGTCTACCAAATATAATGGGACAAAAGTCATCTTGTGGGGAACCAAGAACAAGAAAATCAGTAGGATATTTAACTTTCCCACACAAGACTTCAACATCTCTAACAATCCCAACTGGTGAAATAGTATCTCTATTGGCAAGCTTAATTGTAACGTCAGTTCCTTCTAACTCAGCAGGTGCAATATCATAATTTCTTCGTATAAGGAATGAGGTATTGCACTCGCACTAGCACCCATATCACATAAGCCATGATAGCAATGATCTCCTATTTTAACAGAAATAATAGGCATGCCTACAACAGGTCTATGTTTATTTTTAGTATCGGGTCTAGCAATTCTAGCAGCTTCATCACATAAGTAAATAACACGCCCATCAATATTATCGGCCAAGAGATCTTTAACCATAGCAATACTAGGTTCAACTTTAATTTGCTCAGGGGGTGTAGGTGTTCTAGTATTACTCTTATGAACCATAGTTGAAGCTTTAGCATGATCCTTTATTCTAGCAGGGAAAGGTGGTTTCTCAATATAAGCGGTAGGAACAATAGGATCAACATTATAAGTGATAGTCTTTTCTTCAACGTTAATAGGTTCAATTACCTTTACTTTAATGGGAGGATGATATTTAAACCACTTCTCCTTAGGGAGATCAACATGAGTAGCAAAGTATTCAAAGAAAGAAGCTACTATCTCAGAGTCAAGTCCATATTTAGTGCTAAATTCATGAAAAACATCGGTATCCATAAAAGATTTAACACAATCAAACTTAGGTGTTATACCTGACTCCTTACCTTTGTCGAGTTCCCAATCTTCAGAGTTGCATTTAATTCTTTCCAATAAATCCCATTTGAATTCAATAGTCTTCATCATAAAAGAACCAGTACAAGAAGTATCGAGCATGGAGCGATTATTGAGAGAAAGCTGAGCATAAAAAATTGAATAATAATTTCTCTTGAGAGCTCATGATTGGGGCATGAATATAACATTGACTTAAGCCTCCCCCGAGCTTGAGCGATACTTTCTCCTTCGCGAGGCCAAAAATTATATATATAATTACGATCACGATGAACCAGATGCATAGGATAAAACTTCTGATGAAATTCCAATTTCAATCGGTTGTAGTTCCATGATCCAATATCTTCGCATAGCCTAAACCATGTCAATGCCTTTCCCTTCAAAGATAAAGGGAAGACTTTCTTCTTGATAACATCCTCAGGCATACCAGCAAGCTTAAATAATCCACAAACTTCATCCACATAGATTAGGTGCAAATCGGGATGTAATGTTCCATCTCCTGTAAAAGTATTAGCTAGCAGTTTCTCTATCATACCCGAAGGAATTTCAAAGTAAACATTTTCAGTAGGTTCAGTAGGTTGAGGAGAAAATATTTGCTCTACTGGTCGGGGTGAAGATACCCCGAACAAGCCCCTCAAAGGATTATTTTCCATAGTAACAAGTGACAGTAAATTTCAGCACACTATATAAATTTTTCCTTACCAAAGGCGCTTCACTCCCCAGAAACGGTGCCAGAAAAGAGTCTTGATGACCCACAAGTATAAGGGATCTATCGTAGTCCTTTCGATAAGTAAGAGTGTCGAACCTAACGAGGAGCAGAAGGAAATGACAAGTAGTGTTCAGTAAGCTATTCTCTGCAAGCACTGAAATTATCGGTAATAGATAGTTTTGTGATAAGGTAATTTGTAACGGGTAACAAGTAACAAAAGTAAATAAGGTGCAGCAAGGTGGCCCAATCCTTTTTGTAGCAAAGGACAAGCCTGGACAAACTCTTATATAAAGGAAAGCGCTCCCGAGGACACATGGGAATTATCATCAAGCTAGTTTTCATCATGCTCATATGATTTGCGTTCGTTACTTTGATAATTTGATATGTGGGTGGACCGGTGCTTGGGTACTGCCCTTCCTTGGACAAGCATCCCACTTATGATTAACCCCTCTTGCAAGCATCCGCAACTACAAAAGAAGTATTAAGGTAAACCTAACCATAGCATGAAACATATGGATCCAAATCAGCCCCTTACGAAGCAACGCATAAACTAGGGTTTAAGCTTCTGTCACTCTAGCAACCCATCATCTACTTATTACTTCCCAATGCCTTCCCCTAGTCCCAAATAATGGTGAAGTGTCATGTAGTCGACGTTCACATAACACCACTAGAGGAAAGACAACATACATCTCATCAAAATATCGAACGAATACCAAATTCACATGACTACTTATAGCAAGACTTCTCCCATGTCCTCAGGAACAAATGTAACTACTCACAAATCATATTAATGTTCATAATCAGAGGGGTCTTAATATGCATAAAGGATCTGAACATATGATCTTCCACCAAATAAACCAACTAGCATCAACTACAAGGAGTAATCAACACTACTAGCAGCCCACAGGTACCAATCTGAGGTTTTGAGACAAAGATCGGATACAAGAGATGAACTAGGGTTTGAGAAGAGATGGTGCTGGTGAAGATGTTGATGGAGATTGACCCCCTCCCGATGAGAGGATCGATGGTGATGACGATTGTGATGATTTCCCCCTCCCGGAGGGGTGTTTCCCCGGCAGAACAGCTCCGCCGGAGCCCTAGATTGGTTTCGCCAGGTTCCACCTCGAGACGATGGCGCTTCGCCCCGAAAGCTTCCTTCTTATTTTTTCCAGGGAGAAAGACTTCATGTAGCAAAAGATGGGCACCGGAGGCCTGCCAGGGGGCCCACGAGGCAGGGGGCGCGCCCAGGGGGTAGGGCGTGCCCTCCACCCTCGTGGATAGGGTGTGGCCCCCCTCTGGTGCTTTCTTCGCCCAATATTTTTAATATATTCCAAAACTGACTTTCGTGGAGTTTCAGGACTTTTGGAGTTGTGCAGAATAGGTCTCTAATATTCGCTCCTTTTCCAGCCCAGAATTCCAGCTACCGGCATTCTCCCTCTTCATGTAAACCTTGTAAAATAAGAGAGAAAAGGCATAAGTATTGTGACATAATGTGTAATAAAAGCCCATAATGCAATAAATATCGATATAAAAGCATGATGCAAAATGGACGTCTCAGGGACGCGGCATTAATATCACAAGACTCCGCACTAGTGGTGGGAGGAGCAATCAGAGTGCCAATAAAATCATTGTTTTTGGTATTTGAGAAATCACACAACTTGGTGTTCTCTTGAGTCATTGTGACTTCGCAACAAGATTGCACTCAAAAATAGATCCGGCAAAAAAACGGCAAACGAAAAGAGGGCGAATAAGACGGCAAATTTTTGTGAAGTGGGGGAGAGGAAAATGAGAGGCAAATGGCAAATAATGTAAATTGCAAGGAGATGAGATTTGTGATTAGGAACCTGGTAAATGTTGATGATGTCTCCCCGGCAACGGCGCCAGAAATTCCTTTTGATGTTGGCTTGAACTACGTCGGTATTTCCCCAAAGAGGAAGGGGTGATGCAGCACAACAATGGTAGGTATTTCCCTCAGTGATGAGACCAAGGTTATCGAACCAGTAGGAGAATCACGCAACAGTACGTGAACGGCACCTGCACATGAATAACAAATACTCACAACCCGACGTGTTAAAGGGGTTGTCAATCCCTTTCGGGCGATGGCGCCAGAAATTAGCAAACGGACGTGAGAGAGTTGTAGATATTGATAGATCGAACGCCAAATAAAATAAAGTGCAGCAAGGTATTTTTTATTTTTTAATAGATCTGAAAATAAAAGCAAAGGAAAATAGATCGTAAAGGCAAATATAATAAAGAAGAGACCCGGGGCCGTAGATTTCACTAGTGGCTTCTCTTGAGAAAAATAGCAAACGGTGGGTGAACAAATTACTGTTGGGCAATTGATAGAGCTTCAAATAATCATGAAGATATCCACGCAATGATCATTATATAGGCATCACGTCCAAGATTAGTAGACCGACTCCTGCCTGCATCTACTACTATTACTCCACACATCGACTGCTATCCAGCATGCATCTAGTGTATTAAGTTCATGGAGAAACGGAGTAATGCAATAAGAACGATGACATGATGCAGACAAGATCTATTTATGTAGAAATAGACCCCATCGTTTCATCCTTAATGGCAACGATACATACGTGTCGGTTCCCCTTCTGTCACTGGGATCAAGCACCGTAAGATCGAACCCATCACAAAGCACCTCTTCCCATTGCAAGATAAATATATCAAGTTGGCCAAACAAAACCCAAATATCGGAGAAGAAATACAAGGCTATAAGCAATCATGCATATAAGAGATCAAAGAACACTGAAATAACTTTCATGGATAAAAAGATAGATCTGATCATAAACTCAAAGTTCATCAGATCCCAACAAACACATCGCAAAAAGAGTTACATCATATGGATCTCCATGAGAACATTGTATTGAGAATCAAAAGAGAGAGAGGAAGCCATCTAGCTACTAACTACGGAATTGTAGGTCTACAAAGAACTACTCACGCATCATCGGAGAAGCACCAATGGGCATGATGAACCCCTCCGTGATGGTGTCTAGATTGGATCTGGTGGTTCTGGACTCTGCGGCGGCTGGAATTGATTTTCGTGAGTCGAGGGTGAACTTGCGACTAGGACACCTACGAGCTCATTCGCGAGTCAAGGGTGGACTTGCAACTAGGACAACTATGAAACTATGAGCCCAGTTGCGAGTCAATAGTCGACTTGCCACTAGTATGAAATAAACTATGGGCCCAGTTACGAGTGTGGAGATGCAACTAGGATGAAAAAACAAAACATAGTCTCCAATTGCGAGTCGAGGGTGGGCTTGCAACTCGTACAACTACGAGCCCTGTTATGAGTCGATGTTGGACTTGCAAGTGAGACAACTACGAAATTACGACCCAGTTGCGAGTTAATGGTCGATTTGTAACTGGGATGAAACAAATTATATGTGTGGTTGTGAGTCAATGATGGACCTACAAGTGGGACGAAAAACAAAACACAACCAAAGTTGCGAGTCAAGGGGCGGGCTTGAAACTGGAATGGGTCAAACTATAAACCTAGTTGCGAGTCGAGGGTGTACTTGCAAATGGGACAACTACACAAAACTATGATACGAGTTGTGAGTCAAGGGTGGACCTGCAACTGGGACAACTACAGGAAATTACGATATGAGTTGTGAGTTAAGTGTGGACTTGCAACTAGGATAACTACAAACTACGAGCCTAGTTGAGAGTTAAGGGTGAACTTGCAACTAAGTAAAAAGGGTCAGACCCCAGTTGCGTGCTGATGGTGGACTTGCAACTAGGAGAAAAAAAAGTTGAGACCAGTTGCATGTCGATGGTGGACTTGCAACTAGGACAAAAGAAAGGTCGAGGCTAGTCACGAGTCAAGGGCGGACTTACAACTAAGACAAAGACCATGGCCTAGTTTTGAAGGAAATATGCCCTAGAGGCAATAATATTGTTATTTATATTTCCTTATATCATGATAAATATCTATTATTCATGCTAGAATTGTATTAACCGGAAACTTGATAGATGTGTGGATACATACACAAAATACAGTGTCCCTAGTAAGCCTGTACTAGACTAGCTCATTAATCAAAGATGGTTAAGTTTCCTAACCATAGACATGTGTTGTCATTTGATGAACGGGATCACATCATTAGGAGAATGATGTGATGGACAAGACCCATCCGTTAGCTTAGCATTATGATCGTTAAGTTTTATTGCTACTGCTTTCTTCATGACTTATACATATTCCTTTGACTATGAGATCATGCAACTTCCGGATACCAGAGGAATACCTTGTGTGCTATCAAATGTCACAACGTAACTGGGTGATTATAAAGATGCTCTACAGGTATCTCCAAAGGTGTTTTGTTGGGTTGGCATAGATCGAGATTAGGATTTGTCACTCCGAGTATCGGAGAGGTATCTCTGGGCCCTCTCGGTAATGCACATCATAATAAGCCTTGCAAGCAATGTGACTAATGAGTTAGTTGCGGGATGATGCATTACGGAACGAGTAAAGAGACTTGTCGGTAACGAGATTGAACTAGGTACGAAGATACCAACAATCGAATCTCGGGCAAG
The DNA here is from genome assembly GCF_002575655.3 of Aegilops tauschii subsp. strangulata. Classification (NCBI taxonomy): domain Eukaryota; kingdom Viridiplantae; phylum Streptophyta; class Magnoliopsida; order Poales; family Poaceae; genus Aegilops; species Aegilops tauschii. The sequence continues at coordinate 344,055,097 of NC_053040.3, read as the reverse complement.
TAACACACCGATGACAAAGGGAATAACGTATGTTGTCATAACGGTTCGACCGATAAAGATCTTCGTAGAATATGTGGGAACCAATATGAGCATCCAGATTCCGCTATTGGTTATTGACTGGAGAGGTGTCTCAGTCATGTCTACATAGTTCTCGAACCCGTAGGGTCTGCACGCTTAACATTCGATGACGATTTGTATTATGAGTTATGTGTTTTGGTGACCGAAGTTTGTTCGGAGTCCCAGATGAGATCATGGACATGACGAGGAGGCTCGAAATGGTCGAGAGGTAAAGATTGATATATTGGACGATAGTATTCGGACATCGGAATGGTTTCGGAGTGTTTCGGATATTTATCGGAGTACCGGGAGGTTACCGGAACCCCCCGGGGAAAGTAATGGGCCAACATGGGCCATAGGGGGGAGAGAGGGCAGCCCACAAGGGGTGGCGCCCCCCCCCATGGGCAGTCCGAATTGGACATGGGGAGGGGGCGCGGCCCCCTTTCCTTCTCCATCTCCCTCTCCTTTCCCCTTTCCCCCTCCGAAAGAAGGAAGTGGGGGGGGGGGGGGGTTGACTAGGACTAGGAGTCCAAGTCGGTTTCCCCCCACTTGGCGCACCCCCTAGGGTCGGCCTTCTCCCTCTCCTCCTTTATATATGGGGGCAGGGGGAACCCCAAAGCACATCAATTGTTCTTAGCCGTGCGCGGTGCCCCCTCCACCGTTTACTCCTCCGGTCTTATTGTGGTAGTGCTTAGGCGAAGCCCTGCGCGGATCACTTCATCATCACCGTCACCACACCGTCGTGCTGACGAAACTCTCCCTCGACACTTTGCTGGATCAAGTGTTCGTGGGATGTCATCGAGTTGAACGTGTGTAGAACTCGGAGGTGTCGTACGTTCAGTGCTTGATCGGTTGGATCAAGAAGACGTTCGACTACATCAACCGCGTTAAGCTAATGCTTCCGCTTTCAGTCTACGAGGGTACGTGGACACACTATCCCCCTCTCGTTGCTATGCATCTCCTAGATAGATCCTGCGTGAGCGTAGGATTTTTTTTTGAAATTGCATGCTACGTTTCCCAACAATGGTATGAGAGCCAAGTCTATGTGTAGATGATATGCACGAGTAGAACACAAAGAGTTGTGGGCGATGATAGTCATACTGCTTACCATCAACATCTTATTTAGATTCGGCAATATTGTTGGATGAAGGGGCCCGAACCAACCTTACATGACCGCGTTCATGAGACCGGTTCCACCGACAGCCATGCAACTTGTTTTGCATAAAGGTGTGGCTGGTGGGTGCCTGTTTCTCCAACTTTAGTTGAATCGAATTTGACTACGGCCAGTCCTTGTTGAAGGTTAAAACAGCAAACTTGACGAAACATCGTTGTGGTTTTGATGCGTAGGTAAGAACGGTTCTGACTAGAAGCCCGTAGCAGCCACGTAAAACTTGCAACAACAAAGTACAGGATATCTAACTTGTTTTTGCAGGGCATGTCGTGATGTAATATGGTCAAGACATGATGTGATATATGTTGTTGTATGAGATGATCATGTTTTGTATAAGTTATTGGCAACTGGCAGGAGCCTTATGGTCGTCGCTTTATTGTATGAAATGCAAATGCCATGTAATTGCTTTACTTTATCACTATGCGTTAGCGATAGTTGTAGAAGCAATAGTTGGCGAGACAACCACGACGCTACGATGGAGATCAAGTTGTCAAGCCGGTGACGATGGAGATCATGAATGTGCTTTGGAGATGGAGATCAAAAGCACAAGATGATGATGGCCATATCATGTCACATATCTTGATTGCATGTGATGTTTATCTTTTATGCATCTTATTTTGCTTAGTTCGACGGTAGCATTATAAGATGATCCCTTAACTAAAATTTCAAGGTATAAGTGTTCTCCCTGAGTATGCACCGTTGCGACAGTTCTTCATGCTGAGACACCACGTGATGATCAGGTGTGATAGGCTCTATTCAAATACAACGGGTGCAAGACAGTTTTGCACATGCGGAATACTCGGTTTAAACTTGACGAGCCTAGCATGTACAGACATGGCCTCAGAACACTGGAGACCGAAAGGTCGAACGTGCATCAAATAGTAGATATGATCAACATAGAGATGTTCACCATTGATGATTACTCCATCTCACGTGATGATCGGACATGGTTTAGTTGATTTGGATCATGTTACATTTAGATGACTTGAGGGATGTCTATCTTAGTGGGAGTTCTTAAGTAATTTGATTAACTGAACTTTAATTTCTCATGAACTTAGTCCTGATAATATTTGCAAATTATGTTGTAGATCAATAGCTCACGTTATAGCTCCCCTATGTTTTTGATATGTTCCTAGAGAAAACTAAGTTGAAAGATGATAGTAGCAATGATGCGAACTGGGTCCGTGATCTGAGGATTATCCTCATTGCTGCGCAGAAGAATTATGTCCTTGATGCACCACTAGGTGACAGACCTATTGTAGGAGCAGATGCAGACTTTATGAACGTTTGGCAAGCTTGATATGATGACTACTTAATAGTTTAGTGCGCCATGCTTTATGTCTTAGAATCGGGGCTTCAAAGACATTTTGAATGCCACGGAGCATATGAGATGTTCCAAGATCTGAAATTGGTATTTCAGACTCATGCCCGTGTCGAGAGGTATAAGACCTCTAACAAGTACTTTGCCTACAAGATGGAGGAGAATAGCTCAGCTAGTGAGCATGTGCTCAGAATGTCTAGGCACTACAATCGCTTGAATCAAGTGGGAGTTAATCTTCCAGATAAGATAGTGATTGACAGAGTTCTCTAGTCACTATCACCAAGCTACTAGAACTTCGTGATGAACTATAATATGCAAGGGATGACAAAAACGATTCCCGAGCTCTTCGTGATGCTGAAATCGACGAAGGTAGAAATCAAGAAAGAGCATCAATTGTTGATGTTAAACAAGACCACTAGTTTCAAGAAGAGGGCAAAGGGAAAGAAAGGGAACTTCAAGAAGAATTTCAAGCAAGTTGCCACTCCCGTGAAGAAGCCCAAAGCTAGACCCAAGCCTGAAACTAAGTGCCTCTACTGCAAAGGAAATGGTCACTGGAAGCTGAACTACCCAAAATATTTAGCAGATAAGAAGGATGGCAAAGTGAACAAATGTATATTTGATATACATGTTATTGATGTGTACTTTACTAGTGTTCATAGTAACCCCAGGGTATTTGATACCGGTTCAGTTGCTAGGATTAGTAACTCGAAATAGGAGTTGCATAATGAACAAAGACTAGTTAAGGGCGAGGTGACGATGTGTGTTGGAAGTGATTCCAAGGTTGATAACATCACCATCGCACACTCCCTCTACCTTCGAGATTAGTGTTGGACCTAAATAAATGTTATTTGGTGTTTGCGTTGCGCATGAATATGATTGGATCATGTTTATTGCAATACGGTTATTCATTTTAAGATAGAGAATAATTGTTGTTCTGTTTACATGAATAAAACCTTCTATGGTCATACACACAATGTAAATGGTTTATTGAATCTCGATCGTAGTGATACACATATTCATAATAATGATGCCAAAAGATGCAAAGTTGATGATGATAGTGCAACATACTTGTGGCACTGCCGTTTAGGTCATATTGGTGTAAAGCGCATGAAGAAACTCCATGCAGATGGGCTTTTGGAATCACTTGATTATGAATCATTTGATACTTGCAAACCATGCCTCATGGGCAAGATGACTAAAACCCCGTTCTCCGGAACAATAGAGCGAGCCAATGACTTATTGGAAATAATACATACCAATGTATGCGGTTCGATGAGTATTGAGGCACACGGCGGGTATCGTTATTTTCTGACCTTCACAGAGTGATTTGAGCAAATATGGGTATATCTACTTAATGAAACACAAGTCTGAAACTTTTGAAAAGTTCAAAGAATTTCAGAGTGAAGTGGACAATCATTGTAACAACAAAATAGAAGTTTCTACGATCTGATCGTGGAGGCAAATATTTGAGTTATGAGTTTGACCTTCATTTAAAACAATGTGGAGTAGTTTCACAACTCACGCCACCTGGAACACCACAGCGTAATGGTGTGTCCGAACGTCATAATCGCACTTTATTGGATATGGTGCGATCTATGATGCCTCTTACCGATTTACTAGTATCGTTTTGGGGTTATGCATTAGAGACAGCTGCCTTCACTTTAAATAGGGCACCATCTAAATCCGTTGAGACGACACCGTATGAACTGTGGTTTGGCAAGAAACCTAAGCTGTCGTTTCTTAAAGTTTGGGGTTGCGATGCTTTTGTGAAAAAGCTTCAGCCTGATACGCTCGGATCCAAATCGGAGAAGTGCGTCTTCATAGGATACCCAAAAGAGACTGTTTGGGTACATCTTCTATCACAGATCCGAAGGCAAGATCTTTGTTGCTAAGAATGGATCTTTTCTAGAGAAGGGGTTTCTCTTGAAAGAAATGAGTGGGAGGAAAGTAGAACTTGATGAGGTAATTGTACCTTCTCTTGAATTGGAAAGTAGTTCATTACAGAAATCGGTTCCAATGATGCCTACACCAATTAGTGAGAAAGCTAATGATAATGATCATGAAACTTCAGATCAAGTTACTACCGAACCTCGTAGGTCAACCAGAGCACGTTCCGCACCAGAGTGGTATGGTAATCCTGTTCTGGAAGTCATATTACTAGACCATGACGAACCTACGAACTATGAGGAAGCGATGATGAGCCCAGAGTCCGCAAAATGCCTTGAGGCCATGAAATCTGAGATGGGATCCATGTATGAGAACAAAGTATGGACTTTGGTGGACTTGCCCGATGATTGGCAAGCCATAGAGAATAAATGGATCTTCAAGAAGAAGACTGACGCTGATGGTAATGTTACTGTCTACAATGCTCGACTTGTCGCGAAAGGTTTTCTACAAGTTCAAGGAGTTGACTATGATGAGACCTTCTCACCCGTAGCGATTCTTAAGTCTGTCCGAATCATGTTAGCAATTGCCGCATTTTATGATTATGAAATATGGCAAATGGATGTCAAAACTGCATTCCTTAATGGATTTCTTAAAGAAGAAGACTGACGCTGATGGTAATGTTAGTGTCTACAATGCTCGACTTGTCGCGAAAGGTTTTCTACAAGTTCAAGGAGTTGACTATGATGAGACCTTCTCACCCGTAGCGATTCTTAAGTCTGTCCGAATCATGTTAGCAATTGCCGCATTTTATGATTATGAAATATGGCAAATGGATTCAAAACTGCATTCCTTAATGGATTTCTTAAAGAAGAGTTGTATGCAACCAGAAGGTTTTGCCGATCCTAAAGGTGCTAACAAAGTGTGCAAGCTCCAACAATCCATTTATGGACTGGTGCAAGCATCTCGGAGTTGGAATATATGCTTTGATAAGGTGATCAAAGCATATGGTTTTATACAGACATATGGTAAAGCCTGTATTTACAAGGAAGTGAATGGGAGCTCTATAGCATTTCTGATATTATATGTGGATGACATATTGCTGATTGGAAATGATGTGGAATTTCTGGATAGCATAAAAGGATATTTGAATAAGAATTTTTCAATGAAAAAAACCTCGATGAAGCTGCTTACAAGATCTATAGATATAGATCAAGACGCATGATAAGACTTTCAATGAGTACATACCTTGACAAAATTTTGAAGGAGTTCAAAATGGATCAGTCAAAGAAGGAGTTCTTGCCTGCATTGTAAGGTGTGAAGTTGACAGAAGACTCAAAACCCGACCACGGCAGAAGATAAAGAAAGAATGAAAGTCATTCCCTATGCCTCAGTCATAGGTTCTATAAAGTATGCCATGTTGTATACTGCTACCTCTTGAGCACAGCGTTGGTTTTCCCTTGAAGAGAAAAGGGTGATGCAGCAAAGTAGCGTAAGTATTTCCCTCAGTTTTGAGAACCAAGGTATCAATCCAGTAGGAGGCCAGACGCAAGTCCCTCGTACCTACACAAACAAATAAGAACCTTGCAACCAACGCGATAAAGGGGTTGTCAATCCCTTCACGGCCACTTGCAAAAGTGAGATCTGATACAGATTATAAGATAATATTTTTGGTATTTTTATGATAAAGACTAAAAGTAAAGAAAGAAAAATAAATGGCGATAGAAATAGCTTGGTGACGGGAGATTAATATGATGGAGAATAGACCCGGGGGCCATAGGTTTCACTAGTGGCTTCTCTCAAGATAGCATAAGTGTTACGGTGGGTGAACAAATTACTGTCGAGCAATTTATAGAAAAGTGCATAATTATGAGAATATCTAGGCATGATCATGTATATAGGCATCACGTCCGCGACAAGTAGACCGACTCCTGCCTGCATCTACTACTATTACTCCACACATCGACCGCTATCCAGCATGCATCTCACAGAGTAACGCATTAGGTAAGATGACATGATGTAGAGGGATAAACTCAAGCAATATGATATAAACCCCATCTTTTTGTCCTCGATGGCAACAATACAATACGTGTCGTTTCCCCTACTGTCACTGGGATCGAGCACCGCATGATTGAACCCAAAGCTAAGCACTTCTCCCATTGCAAGAAAGATCAATCTAGTAGGCCAAACCAAACTGATAATTCGAAGAGACTTGCAAAGATAACCAATCATACATAAAAGAATTCAGAGAAGATTCAAATATTGTTCATAGATAATCTTGATCATAAACCCACAATTCATCGGATCTCGACAAACACACCGCAAAAAGAGTTACATCAAATAGATCTCCAAGAAGATCGGGGAGAACTTTGTATTGAGATCCAAAGAGAGAGAAGAAGCCATCTAGCTAATAACTATGGACCCGAAGGTCTATGGTAAACTACTCACACATCAGCGGAGAGGCTATGGTGTTGATGTAGGAGCCCTCTGTGATCGATGCTCCCTCCGGCAGAGCGTCGGAAAAGGTCCCAAGATGGGATCTCACGGGTACAGAAGGTTGCGGCCGTGGAATTAGGTTTTCGTGGTGCTCCTCGATGGTTTCGGGGTACGTAGGTATATATAGGAGGAAGAAGTAGGTCGGTGGAGCCACGAGGGGCCCACGAGGGTGGAGGGCACGCCCAGGGGGTAGGCGCGCCCCCTGCCTCGTGGCCTCCTCGTATGTTTCTTGACGTCCACTCCAAGTCCTCTGGATCACGTTTGTTCCAAAAATAACTCTCCCGAAGGTTTCATTCCGTTTGGACTCCGTTTGATATTCCTTTTCTGCGAAACACTGAAATAGGCAAAAAAACAGCAATTTGCACTGGGCCTTGGGTTAATAGGTTAGTCCCAAAAATAATATGAAAATGTATAATAAAGCCCATTAAACATCCAAAACAGAAGATATAATAGCATGGAACAATAAAAAATTATAGATACGTTGGAGATGTGTCAAGCATCCCCAAGCTTAATTCCCGCTCATCCTCGAGTAGGTAAATGATAAAAACATAATTTTTGATGTGGAATGCTTCCTAGCATATTTCTCAATGTAATTTTCTTTAATGTGGCATGAATGTTCAGATCCAAAAGATCCAAGATAAAAGTTTAATATTGACATAAAAATAATAATACTTCAAACATGCTAACCAAGAAATTATGTCTTATCAAAATATCATACCCAAAGAAAGCTTATCCCTACAAAATAATATAGTTTGTCTATGCTTCATTTTCGTCACACAAAATGCTCTCATCATGCACAACCCCGATGACAAGCCAAGCAATTGTTTCATACTTAGCCTTTTCAAACTCTTTCAACTTTTACGCAATATATGAGCGTGAGCCATGGACATAGCCCTATGGGTGGAATAGAATATAATGATTGAAGTTGTGTGAGAAGACAAAAAAGGAGAAAGTATCACATTGACGCGGCTAATCAACGGGCTATGGAGATGCCCATCAATTGATGTCAATGCAAGGAGTAGGGATTGCCATGCAACGGATGCACTAGAGCTATAAATGTATGAAAGCTCAACAAAATAAACTAAGTGGGTGTGCATCCAACTTGCTTGCTCACGAAGACCTAGGGAATTTTGAGGAATCCCATCATTGGAATATACAAGCCAAGTTCTATAATGTAAAATTCCCACTAGTATATGAAAGTGACAAAATAGGAGACTCTCTATCATGAAGATCACAGTGCTATTTTGAAGCACAAGTGTGGTAAAAGGATAGTAACATTGTCCCTTCTCTCTTTTTCTCTCTTTTTTTGGGCCTTCTTCTCCTTTTTTCTTTTTTTGGCCTCTTTTCTTTCTTCTTTTTTTCTTCGTCCGGAGTCTCATCCCGACTTGTGGGGGAATCATAGTCTCCATCATCCTTTCCTCACTTGGGACAATGCTCTAATAATGATGATCATCACACTTTTATTTACTTACAACTCAAAGAATTACAACTCAATACTTAGAACAAAATATGACTCTATGTGAATGCCTCCGGCGGTGTACCGGGATATGCGATGAATCAAGAGTGACATGTATGAAAGAATTATGAAGGTGGCTTTGCCACAAATACGATGTCAACTACATGATCATGCAAAGCAATATGACAATGATGAAGTGTGTCAATAAATGGAACGGTGGTAAGTTGCATGGCAATATATCTCGAAATGGCTATGGAAATGCCATAATAGGTAGGTGTGATGGCTATTTTGAGGAAGATATAAGGAGGTTTATGTGTGATAGAGCATATCATATCACAGGGTTTGGATGCACCGGCGAAGTTTGCACCAACTCTCAAGGTGAGAAAGGGCAGTGCACGGTACCGAAGAGGCTAGCAATGATGGAAAGGTGAGAGTGCGTATAATCCATGGACTCAACATTAGTCATAAAGAACTCACGTACTTATTGCAAAAATCTACAAGTCATCAAAACCAAGCACTACACGCATGCTCCTAGGGGGATAGATTGGTAGGAAAAGACCATCGCTCGTCCCCGACCGCCACTCATAAGGAAAGCAATCAAAGAACACCTCATGCTTCAAATTTGTCACATAACGTTTACCATACGTGCATGCTACGGGACTTGCAAACTTCAACACAAGTATTTCTCAGTTTCACAATTACTCAACTAGCACAACTTTAATATTACCACCTTTATATCTCAAAACAACTATCAAGTATCAAACTTCTCTTAGTATTCAATGCACTTAAAAGTTTTTATCTTGGATGCCTATCATATTAGGACTAATTTTATAACTAAAGCAAATTACCATGCTGTTCTAAAGGACTCTCAAAATGATATAAGTAAAGCATGAGAGATCAATAATTTCTATAAAATATAACCACCACCGTGCTCTAAAAGATACAAGTGAAGCACTAGAGCAAAATTGTTTAGCTCAAAAGATATAAGTGAAGCACATAGAGTATTCTAATAAATTCCGAATAATGTGTGTCTCTCTCAAAAGGTGTGTACGGCAAGGATGATTGTGGTGAACTAAAAAGCAAAGACTCAAATCATACAAGACGCTCCAAGCAAAGCACATATCATGTGGTGAATAAAAATATAGCTCCAAGTAAAGTTACCGATGGACGAAGACAAAAGAGGGGATGCCTTCCGGGGCATCCCCAAGCTTAGGATTTTTGGGTTGTCCTTAGATTTTACCTTGGGGTGCCTTGGGCATCCCCAAGCTTAGGCTCTTGCCACTCCTTGTACCATAATCCATCAAATATTTACCCAAAACTTGAAAACTTCACAACACAAAACTTAACAGAAAATCTCGTGAGCTCCGTTAGCTAGAGAAAACAAAACACCACTTCAAGGTACTATAATTAACTCATTCTTTATTTATATTGGTGTTAAACCTACTGTATTCTAACTTTTCTATGGGTCATAAACTCCATTACTAGCCATAGATTCATCAAAATAAGCAAACAACACGCGAAAAAACAGAATCTGTCAAAAACAGAACAATCTGTAGTAATCTGTAACTAACGCAAACTTCTGGAACTCCAAAAATTCTAAAATAAATTGCTGGACGTGAGGAATTTATCTATTAATCATCTGCAAAAATAATCAACTAAATATCACTCTCCAGTAAAAAGTTGTAGCTAATCTCGTGAGCGCTAAAGTTTCTGTTTTTTACAACAAGATCGCAAAGACTTTCCCCAAGTCTTCCCAAAGGTTCTACTTGGCACAAACACTAATTAAAACACAAAACTACATCTAAACAGAATCTATATGGATTATTTATTCCTAAACATAACCAAAAAGCAAAAAAACTAAAATAAAATTGGGTTGCCTCCCAACAAGCGCTATCATTTAACGCCCCTAGCTAGGCATAAAGGCAAGGATAGATCTAGGTGTTGCCATATTTGATAGGCAATTCTTCAATAAGACACCTATAACCTCTAGGAGTTTCTTTCTTTTATTAATTATCAAACTCCTAGGCACGAAATCGAGAAAATCATTTGTAGCAAAAGGTTCCTTAAGGATAGCGAGAAAGTTGGGGTGAACACTTATGGATTTGAGGTCCGCATTTCCCTTACTAGAAGTTTCACCCTTATTTTTAGGAACATACATCAATTTGGCAATCTTAGCATTAGAAGGAGTGTTTTTCACGGAAGAAAAGGCAGACCCTAGGTTGGTAATAATATCCTCAATTTTATCAATTCTAGTGGAATCTTGATCTATCTTTTCATTAACCATAGGTTCTTTTTCTTTAAATTTTTTAAGAGCTACTCCTACCTTAGATCCGTATTGGGTAATTTGGTTGTGGATCTTTCTATCCAAATTTTCAATCAACTATACGGTGGCAACTTTATTTTCAATAATTTCAAGCCGTTGCATCACATGTTCCAAAGTTAAAATAGTTCCATTAACCAAAAGAGGTGGTGGGCCAAACAAATCTATCATAGCATTATAAGAATCAAAAGTATGGCTACCCAAGAAATTTCCTCCGGTAATGGTATCAAGAATATATCTATTCCAAGGAGTGATGCCTACATAAAAATTGCGAAGAAGAACGGAAGTAGATTGCTTCCTAGTAGATCTATTTTACGCATTGCAAATTCTGTACCAAGCATCTTTTAGATTTTCTCCCTCCCTTTTTTTAAAATTAAGAACTTCAAAATCGGGTGACAGAGGAGTAGATAAAGGACTAGCCATAACGACGAAGCAAGCGAAAAAAAGGCGAACGGAAAGAGAGGGCGAATAAAACGGCAAGGGTGAAGTGGGGGAGAGGAAAACGAGAGGCAAATGGCAAATAATGTAATGCGAGGGATAAGAGTTTGTGATGGGTACTTGGTATGTCTTAACTTGTGCGTAGACTCCGCGGCAACGGCGCCAGAAATCCTTCTTGCTACCTCTTGAGCACTGCGTTGGTTTTCCCTTGAAGAGGAAAGGGTGATGCAGCAAAGTAGCGTAAGTATTTCCCTTAGTTTTGAGAACCAAGGTATCAATCCAGTAGGAGGCCACACGCAAGTCCCTCATACCTACACAAACAAATAAGAACCTTGCAACCAACGCGATAAAGGGGTTGTCAATCCCTTCACGGCCACTTGCAAAAGTGAGATCTGATAGAGATGATAAGATAATATTTTTGGTATTTTTATGATAAAGACTAAAATTAAAGAAAACAAAATAAACGACGATAGAAATAGCTTGGTGACGGGAGATTAATATGATGGAGAATAGACCCGGGGGCCCTACGTTTCACTAGTGGCTTCTCTCAAGATAGCATAAGTGTTACGGTGGGTGAACAAATTACTGTCGAGCAATTGATAGAAAAGTGCATAATTATGAGAATATCTAGGCATGACCATGTATATAGGCATCACGTCCACGACAAGTAGACCGACTCCTGCCCGCATCTACTACTATTACTCCACACATCGACCGCTATCTAGCATGCATCTAGAGTATTAAGTTCATAAGAACAGAGTAACGCATTAGGTAAGATGACATGATGTAGAGGGATAAACTCATGCAATATGATATAAACCCCATCTTTTTATCCTCGATGGCAACAATACAATACGTGTCGTTTCCCCTACTGTCACTGGGATCGAGCACCGCATGATTGAACCCAACGCTAAGCACTTCTCCCATTGCAAGAAAGATCAATCTAGTAGGCCAAACCAAACTGATAATTCGAAGAGACTTGCAAAGATAACCAATCATACATAAAAGAATTCAGAGAAGATTCAAATATTGTTCATAGATAATCTTGATCATAAACCCACAATTCATCGGATCTCGACAAACACACCGCAAAAAGAGTTACATCAAATAGATCTCCAAGAAGATCGAGGAGAACTTTGTATTGAGATCCAAAGAGAGAGAAGAAGCCATCTAGCTAGTAACTATGGACCCGAAGGTCTGTGGTAAACTACTCACACATCATCAGAGAGGCTATGGTGTTGATGTAGAAGCCCTCCGTGATCGATGCCCTCTCCGACAGAGCGCCGAAAAAGGCCCCAAGATGGGATCTCATGGGTACAGAAGGTTGCGGCGGCGGAATTAGGTTTTCATGGTGCTCCTCGATGGTTTCGGGGTACGTAGGTATATATAGGAGGAAGAAGTGGGTCGGTGGAGCCACGAGGGTGGAGGGCGCGCCCAGGGGGGTCGGCGCGCCCCCTGCCTCATGGCCTCCTCGTATGTTTCTTGACGTCCACTCCAAGTCCTCTGGATCACATTTGTTCCAACAATAACTCTCCCGAAGGTTTCATTCCGTTTGGAGTCCGTTTGATATTGCTTTTCTGCGAAACACTGAAATAGGCAAAAAAACAGCAATTTGCACTGGGCCTTGGGTTAATAGGTTAGTCCCAAAAATAATATGAAAGTGTATAATAAAGCCCATTAAACATCCAAAACAGAAGATATAATAGCATGGAACAATAAAAAATTATAGATATGTTGGAGACGTATCATATACCAGACCTATTGTGTACCTTGCCATGAGTTTGACAAGGGGGTACAATAGTGATCCAGGAGTAGATCACTGGACAACGGTCAAAATTATCCTTAGAGGACTAAGGAAATGTTTCTCGCTTATGTAGGTGATAAAGAGTTCGTCGTAAACAGTTACGTAGATGCAAGCTTTGACACCGATCCGGATGACTTTGAGTCTCAATCTGGATACATATTGAAAGTGGGAGCAATTAGCTAGAGTAGCTCCATGCAGAGCATTGTAGACATAGAAATTTGCAAAATACATACGGATCTGAATGTAGCAGACCCGTCAACTAAACTTCTCTCACAAGCAAAACATGATCACACCTTAGTACTCTTGGGTGTTAATCACATGGCGGTATGAACTAGATTATTGACTCTAGTAAACCCTTTGGGTGTTGGTCACATGGCGATGTCAACTATGGGTGTTAATCACATGACGATGTGAACTATTAATGTTTAATCACATGGCGACGTGAACTAGATTATTGACTCTAGTGCAAGTGGGAGACTGAAGGAAATATGCCCTAGAGGCAATAATAAAGTTTTTATTTATATTTCCTTATATCATGATAAATATCTATTATTCATGCTAGAATTGTATTAACCGGAAACTTGATACATGTGTGGATACATAGACAAAACACAGTGTCCCTAGTAACCTGTACTAGACTAGCTCGTTAATCAAAGATGGTTAAGTTTCCTAACCATAGACATGTGTTGTCATTTGATGAACGGGATCACATCATTAGGAGAATGATGTGATGGACAAGCCCCATCCCTTAGCTTAACATAATGATCGTTAAGTTTTATTGCTACTACTTCTTCATGACTTATACATATTCCTTTGACTATGCGATTATGCAACTCCCGGATACCGGAGGAATACCTTGTGTGATATCAAACGTCACAACGTAACTGGGTGATTATAAAGATGCTCTACAGGTATCTCCGAAGGTGTTTTGTTGGGTTGGCATAGATCGAGATTAGGATTTGTCACTCTGAGTATCGGAGAGGTATCTCTGGGCCCTCTTGGTAATGCACATCATAATAAGCCTTGCAAGCAATGTGACTAATGAGTTAGTTGCGGGATGATGCATTACGGAATGAGTAAAGAGACTTGTCGGTAACGAGATTGAACTAGGTACGAAGATACCGACAATCGAATCTCGGGCAAGTAACATACCGATGACAAAGGGAATAACGTATGTTGTCATAACGGTTCGACCGATAAAGATCTTCGTAGAATATGTGGGAACCAATATGAGCATCCAGGTTCCGCTATTGGTTATTGACTGGAGAGGTGTCTCAGTCATGTCTACATAGTTCTCGAACCCGTAGGGTCTGCACGCTGAACATTCGATGACGATTTGTATTATGAGTTATGTGTTTTGGTGACCGAAGTTTGTTCGGAGTCCCAGATGAGATCATGGACATGACGAGGAGGCTCGAAATGGTCGAGAGGTAAAGATTGATATATTGGACGATAGTATTCGGACATCGGAATGGTTTCGGAGTGTTTCGGATATTTATCGGAGTACCGGGAGGTTACCGGAACCGCCCGGGGAAAGTAATGGGCCAACATGGGCCATAGGGGTGAGAGAGGGCAGCCCACAAGGGGTGGCACGCCCCCCCCATGGGCAGTCCGAATTGGACAAGGGGAGGGGCGCAGCCCCCCTTTCCTTCTCCCTCTCCCTCTCCTTTCCCCTTTCCCCCTCTGAAAGAAGGAAGTGGGGGGTGACTAGGACTAGGAGTCCAAGTCGGTTCCCCCCCACTTGGCACGCCCCCTAGGGCCGGCCTCCTCCCTCTCCTCCTTTATATACGGGGGCAGGGGACACCCCAAAGCACATCAATTGTTCTTAGCCGTGTGCGGTGCCCCCCTCCACCGTTCACTCCTCTGGTCATATTGTCGTAGTGCTTAGGCGAAGCCCTTTGCGGATCATTTCATCATCACCGTCACCACGCCGTCGTACTGACGAAACTCTCCCTCGACAGTTTGCTGGATCAAGAGTTCGAGGGACGTCATCGAGCTGAACGTGTGCAGAACTCGGAGGTGCCGTACTTTCGGTGCTTGATGAGTTGGATCGAGAAGACGTTCGACTACATCAACCGCGTTAAGCTAACGCTTCCGCTTTCGGTCTACGAGGGTACGTGGACACACTCTCCCCCTCTCGTTGCTATGCATCTCCTAGATAGATCTTGCGTGAGCGTAGGAATTTTTTTTGAAATTGCATGCTATGTTTCCCAACAGGTTTGCTTGTGGAGAGTGGACTCGCAGCGCGTCGACGGTGGACTTGAAACTGGGACAAAAGGTCCAGACCAGTTGCATGTCTAGGGGAGGCTTGCAACTGGGACACAAAAAAGGGCCAGAGACGAGTTGTACGTCGAGGGTGAACTTGCAACGGGCACAAAAAAGAGCCCGTGGCAGTTGCATGTTGGGGGTGAACTTGTGACTGTGATAGAAAGGCGTGCAAAATACAATCGATGGAGAAACACTTGTAGTTACTTCTCTACTAGCGGACATGCAACTAGTTGACAACCCTACTGACCCTGTTGTAGTTGCATTGGGAGTCATTTGCAGTCGGGTTACAACATTTACAGTTGCAAGTCTAGTGTTGCACATGCAACTAGAAAACGAACCCCCATACCAAGTTCATGTTGGGACCATGCAGTTGAAGTCGAGTTGCAACCCTTGCAGTTACATGTCTAATGGTTGAGCATGAACTGACCGACAACCCCCTACGTAACCGGCCCAGTTACAGACACATAAAAGCCCATGTAGTTGCAGTTGAGTTGCAATCCTTGCAATTACATATTTAGTGGTGAATATTTAAATTGGCCGACACCACTCTATCGACCCAGTTACAGTCATTATTAGGAATCATGAAGTTACAAATCAAATTGCAACACTTGTAATTGTAATCCGACATGCAAATTTATTTTTGCAGAAAACATTTGCTCTAGTGCGTGTACCTCATCAATAATAATAATAAAAAGAATACCACGCTGAGGGAGGTCTCTTCCTCGCTCGATCCCGACCGATCCCCGCGCAGTGGGGGCCACGCCTATCCATGACGCAAGGGCCGACGTCACTCCTCCCTGTCTGGGCGCGGACGACTGCGCGAAGGCCCAGTAGTCGACGCCAGTCGCTCCACGCCACCACCGCAGAGGCCATGGATGGAGAAGAAGCGCACCACAGGCCCTCCTCCTCCTCCTCGTCCGGCCGCCCCTTCCTCTCCGGTCTCTGCGCCGCCGCGCTCCGCCGCAAGCCCATCTCCGCGCGCGCCTCTGCCGCCGCCTCCGGCGAGGGCCTCGTCCGGCAGCTCGGCGTCCTCGAGCTCGTGCTCCTCGGGATCGGCGCGTCCATCGGCGCCGGCATCTTCGTCATCACCGGAACCGTCGCCCGCGACGCCGGCCCAGGTTATTAGCCCCTTACGCCTCTGTTCCTCTTTCGAATCAACATTAGACACCGCACACTACTACTCGGTCAACAGACTGCAGTTTGCAATTGTGGCAGCAGCTTGTTGGTTTGGCTCAAATGTGGCCAAAATTGGCAAGAGCCAATTGGTAGCCAATTTTTCTTAGACTTGCCAACCATTGTCATGTCAAAGATTGGCATCAAATTATTAGCCTCATAATTCATAACAGCAGTGAGCTCAAATATTCTGATCCATGTTGTCACCAAATAATAAATCTGAATACCTAGTTTTTCTATCATCGAATAGCTTGCTGTTGCTCAGTAGCATTTGGTTGTTATCATCACTTACTTTGATATTATCAGCTGCTACTCTAAAGTTTGTTTCCTTGTTTATTTCTGCTCAAATAACATGTTTGCTTCAAACAGGTGTTACAATCAGTTTTGCTCTCGCTGGGGCTGCGTGTGTGCTCAATGCATTGTGCTATGCTGAGCTGGCATCTCGTTTTCCTGCCGTGGTCGGCGGAGCATACTTGTACACATATGCAGCGTTTAATGAACTCACGGCCTTCTTGGTTTTCACTCAGTTGATGCTTGATTACCATATTGGGGCAGCAAGCATTGCTCGTAGCTTAGCAAGCTATTTTATCCAATTCTTGGAGCTGATTCCGTCTGTGAAAGGCAATGTTCCGAGTTGGATTGGGCATGGAGAAGAGTTTTTTGGTGGTGTTGTTTCAGTTAACATATTGGCTCCAATCCTTCTTCTCATCCTGACTGTGATCCTATGCCGCGGTGTCAAAGAATCATCTGCAGTGAATACCTTTATGACTACATTGAAGGTAAGACTGCTTCTAAACTAAGATATGTTTGTTTCTTCAATCACAAGTAACATTTGAAAGTTAAATTGGCTAGGTCAAATATCGTTGTAGAACAATTTTGTGATGTTCTGTGATATTGCGATTTGTGCTTGCACAAAGCGATATTTTCCATGATTTATAACTTGCAACACAATACGAGTTTGGTGAGCAACTTTTCATGATTTGCTCAAATGATTATTAACTATGTCTGTGGTTTCGTCTACCGTGTTGGATTTGATGTGGGGATGCAGATAATCATCGTCATAGTCGTTGTATTTGCTGGTGTGTTTGAGGTGGATGTGTCAAACTGGTCACCATTTATGCCGAATGGTTTCAAAGCTGTTGTAACCGGATCTACAGTAGTCTTCTTTGCATATGTTGGATTTGATGCAGTTGCTAATTCTGCCGAGGAAGCTAAAAACCCACAGGTAATTTTACTATTATTTCCGTACTATCACCTTAAGTACTCCCTCTGTTCACTTTTATAAGGCCTTGAAGGCATTTCAGACAGGGTGCAAAGTAGCTCATTTTCAGTTGTCTGAAATGACTTATAAAAGTGAACGGAGGGAGTATTTTTTTTGTCATCATAATTCATTTGCCTTTTAGAACCTGGAAATGTTCTCCCATTTTCATTAAATGTTCTCCCTTTGTCATCATAGTTCATTGGCTTCTTAGAATTTAGAAACATTCTCCAATTTTCAATTAATATCTTCCCTTTTGTCATCATAATATGTTCTAACTTCTCTTTTCACTATCATGCAAACCAATATGTCCAGCGGGACTTGCCTATTGGCATCCTAGGAAGCCTTCTGGCATGTGTCATCCTATATGTTGCTGTATGCTTGGTGATTACTGGAATGTTGCCATATACATTACTGGGTGAAGATGCGCCCTTGGCTGAGGCTTTTTCTGCAAAGGGGCTGAAATTTGTAACTGTTTTGATCAGCATTGGAGCTGTTGCTGGTCTTACTACAACACTTCTTGTTGGTCTGTATGTTCAGGTAACCTGACGACATTATTATCTATCACTGACTAATAATTTCTTCTGAATCATATTATTCCACTTTACCAACATCACCTCCTTTTGATCCATAACAGTCACGTTTGTATCTTGGACTTGGAAGGGACGGCCTACTACCTTCAATATTTTCTAAAGTTCATCCAACACTGCATACTCCTCTGCACTCTCAGATCTGGGTTGGTTGTGTTGCGGCAGTCTTAGCTGGCCTCTTTAATGTGCATGCACTCTCTCATATTCTCTCAGTTGGCACACTGGTATTGAAGCTTCAGAATACTATTTGCAATTGTAACACAAGATTTGGCTGTTCATAAGTGACATTTAACTGCTTTTTTTGGGACCAGACAGGCTACTCGGTTGTATCAGCTTGTGTGATCACACTTCGATGGAGCGACAAAGCAACTAATTCTCGCTCCCTTGGAAAAATTTCAATCTGGCAGGAGGGTGTTTTTTGTCTTGTCATAGTGGCTCTCTGTGGTTTCATAGCAGGAATATCCTACCGATTTAGCTATTCTATTGCCTTCATCATCATAGCTTTTCTGATAGCTACCGTCGGCAGTTTTTCTCTGCTGTATCGACAGGCAAGTGCATTTTCTTTCAATCTGTAGTACGTACCAAATAAGAGATCATTATATCATCACTAAAAATCTCAGATGCACCAAATTGTCCATGGTTTCACAATCATTTGCATCTTTGTTAGCTATTACATGAATCAGAGTCTGATGCTTTGTGGTTTGCGGGCTTGCGGCCATGTACTGTCATGTACTCCCTCCAATCCATATTAATATGGATCGGAGGGAGTAGCAAAATTTGACATGCATGGATGTCAGATCCCGCTATTTATCGGGTGGTTCTTCTAACATTGTATGACATCCATTTCCAGGTGTATGTTCCTGTGGACCCGCCTCGCTTTTCTTGTCCTGGAGTTCCTATGGTTCCGATTGTCTCTGTTTTCTTCAATATGTTTTTGTTTGCTCAGGTAAGCAGGATTTTATTTGTAGCTGTATATACCAGAATTTATAGTTGATGATTTCATTACAAAAATGTACTGTAGTAGTTTGCCCTGTTTGACTGCCATCATAGGACTAATGGTTTGATAATGGCACTTTGTTTGCAGCTACATGAAGAAGCTTGGTATAGATTTGTCATCCTTAGTCTCATCGCGGTGGGAGTATATGCTGGATATGGTCAGTACAACGCTGTTCCATCTACTTCGGACCACTCGTCTGTTGCATACCATGGAGTGCCTTCGGAAGCCCCATGATCTATTGCAAGCCTCCAAGTTTATCTGAAAATCCATGTACCATTGGATCGTCAGGGGAGGCCATGGCTGTAACCCTTTACCTGTATTGCTGGAAGCCGTATGTGTAGTACGTTCTCCATAGTTCCATCTGTACATCTGTATGATATTTTGGAGGTCAGCCACCATATCATTTACCAATGAAATGACAGCGAAAGTTTTGTTGAGCAGGACACACACACACACACACACACACACACACACACCAAAGATTCACTTGGAAAGGCTTTGAAAGTCAGGATTGAAAGTTTTATGTACTTGAAGTATTACAGTTCATAACTTCATATATGTACTTAATTCATCTGAGAAATTTAAAGTTTATAAGTTGTTGCTTTTTTTTTGTTCCAATGATTTTGGAGCCGTTTCATGACGTCTCTTTAACAGGAACAAGATTTTGAGTTTCTTACATCTGGTGTTGGGCTGGGCTCTGCTCGCTGTGAAAGAATGGACAGGGCGACTCAATGCCTGCCACGGCTCAGCCTCCTCGTATATTTATATCAACAGAAGAGATTTGTTTATACAAATACAATAAGACAAATAACATGGAACTATTGTTTCGACGAGAACACCGAAAAAACCTAATTCAGCTCTACGTAAGATAGCAAAAGTACGGTTGAGCAATCAACATGATATAATTGCTCACATTCCAGGCGAAGGGCATAATTCGCAGGAACATTCTATAGTCTTAGTCAGAGGAGGTAGAGTGAAAGATTCGCCAGGTGTGAAATCCCATCGTATTCGAGGAGTCAAGGATTTGCTGGGAATTCATTCAGTGGTAGCTTGGTGTGCACTCCAAGTTGATCGGTAGCCGACGGACGGTAGGACCTGAAGCGCCGGCAGTCTGAATTGGGAATAGAATGGACCCAAAGACGATCGAAATTCTTGAAAAAGAGCTGTGGATGAGCCTTTCGTAAAATATATATGCAAACTGCAAAGATGATGGGACATGTAATACTGGAACGTCATCAAGTGTCACCTTCTCCCGAACAAAGTGAATATGATGCTTGATATGCTTAGTTCGGCGATGCTGATCTGGATTGGCTAATAAGTAGGCGGCACTCGAAATCGGGTTGTCGAAGCTCCTGTAATACTTGACGAACCCAACATGATTCTGGAACAGCCGCAGTAATCGCCATGTACTCTGCCTCCGCACTAGAGTGGGAACCGTTGTCTGTCGGCGGGAGGACTAGGAGACAATGTTATCAACGAGATACATGCAAAACCCTGAGGTGGAGAGTATGGTGTCTGGGCACCCATCCCAATCGGCATCCCAGTAGGCAGTGAGAGAATAAGAAGAAGTGCGGTGTAATGATAGACCATGATGGAGAGTTCCATTTAGATACTGAAGGATGTGTTTGATGATGAGAGAAATTTGGGATTCACGAGGATCATGCATGTGGAGACAGACTTGTTGTACGACATAAGCAATGTCAGGCGAGTGAGAGTCGCATATTCAAGAGCACCCGCTAGGCTACGATAAAGTGAAGGATCGACAACCAACGAGCTGATCGAAGAAGATAGTTTAGCTTTGATGTCAATGAGTGTAGAAACGTTTTCCTAAAAAAGAAGTGTAGAAACGGGATGTCAGTCGCCGATGCCGGAAGATGTCATGAATATATTGGCGTTATGAAAGATGGAGGCCACCATATGTACGAGTGACCAAAGTGATGTAGGGGGCTAAGGTCCTTCATGGCAAATTCACTGGCCATGACACGAGTGATGTCATCGACATAAAGTAGAAGATGATCCAAGCTCCGTGCTACTATCCGCATGTTCTTCAACGATCAGGGATTCGACCTCCGGATTGCTCCTGAGCCGCCCAACCATGTGGGTCGCCCCCGCTTCTCGGACGACGGCCACACCGGTGGCAACCCCGGAGGCGGTGGAGACTACCACGACCGCCATCACCCTCGCTCCCACCGCTCGGATGATGATGCCTCGGACGACAGCCGCTCCCGCTCTCCCTTGCCTGACCCACCGGCTCCATCTTCGGGCCGGGGTGGACGGCAGGCTGGGCTGGCCCCCTCCGCGCCTCTGCAGGCTCCCCTCGCGCTCTCGGCTGACTCTCTGGCCGGGGCATCTAAGGAGAGCGACACCTCCAGTGTGGGGTTGCTGGTCCTCCCAGCGTCCTCCCCACGCTCCCCGGCCGATCCACCTGTGGATCTTCCCGCCGCTCTTCTGGTGGTCCAGGACCCGCCGGCCTCCCCCTCCGCCATGGGTGGTTTCGGCACCGGGCGCTGATCCCATGGCTTCCACTCCCACGGACGCTCCACCGCCCCCTGTCGCGGATCCGCCTCCGTCCCCTCAGCTCACCCTGTTGCCGGTGGAGGCCTCCGGACCCCCAACCCCTGGTCCCTGTCTGCTTCCCCGCCGCCTAATGTTCTCCACCTCGACTGCTCGGTAGTGGGCCTTCGTCCTGCTTCCCCGACAGCACTGGCTGCGGGCGTGGAGGCGCTGGTTGCCACACCGTTGGCCTCCTACCCTCCCCCGAGGGCCGCTCCCTACTCCCGGCGGGGCTGTTCGACCTCGTCCCCAGTGACGGCGTCCTGCCGCAGTGCTCGGCTCGACGCTGCTCGGCCGAACGGTAGCTCGGCTTTGCCCACCCCCGAGCGGGCAGAGCTCCGGGCGGCTGCCCAGAACCTTGAGTCAGGTACCCCAGCAATCCCTGCTTCCTCAACTACGTGTTCGTTTTCTGCCCTCGAGTCGGCTCCGCTCGGCCACCTTGCAAAGGTTGCGGCGGATTCCGTGATCGTCTTCAGAGGGGAAACAACTCCCCCCTAGTCCAGATCGAGGCCATCCGGGCCTGCCAGATTCTCGACGGTAGGTTGGCTGAGGCGCGTGCACTTATGCTCAACCCTCCTGCCTCCGTGACCACCACGGAGTCGGACACATCTGCCCTGGCTTGCAGGGCTAGTCGCCACCTTTCAGCTGTGGCTGCGGAGCTCCGTGACCGCACCCGGTCGCGGACGGCGGCCCTTCGCGCCCAGAGTGCCTCTCGTGTCTTGGGTCAAGCAGCCCCCAATGGCCCCTTAACGCGGGCCTTATTTTGGAACATCCGCGGCTTCGGCCATGATGGCGGCCGCCGCCAGCTCTTCGAATACATGCGAGATGAACATATTGACATCGTAGCCATCGAGGAAGCCATGCGCACAGAATTCTCTCTGCCTGAACTCGAGCGATTGAGCTCCCACCTGTTTGCGTGGAACTGGCTCCCTTCTATTGGGATTTCCGGCCATTCGGGTGGCATCCTTTTAGGTGTGAAGGATGCCACCTGCGAGGTGGGGGGTATGGACAGGGGACAATTCTTTGTTAGCATGGAGCTCTATGAGCGGTCATTAAACTTTAAGTGGGAGATCATCATTGTGATACGGGCCTGTAGACCGTAGTCCGTCTGCCATCTTCCTTGAGGAACTCGGGCGGAAGGTGTCGGCCTCCACTCTCCGGTGGTGGTCGGGGACGATGTTAACCTCCTCGGCTTCGTGGAGGACAAGAACAACGATCATGTCAACTTCGCGCAGATGCAAATGTTCAATGATTGCATCGCTGACCTTGGTCTCCGAGAGTTAGATAGGGTTGGTGCCAGGTTTACCTGGACCAACCATCAGGCCGAACCGACCCGTTCGGTCCTGGATCGCGTCCTAGTCTCCCCGGAGTCGGAGCTACACAGCCCCTGGCTTCCCTCCGAGCCATCACCCGGATTGGGTCCGATCACGTTCCGCTGCTCTTGTCCTCTGCAGTCGAGTGCCCGCCAACACCCTCGCGATTCCACTTTGAGGCCTTCTGGCTGTCCCAGGTCGGGTTTGTCGAAGCCGTCCGTGTCTGCTGGTTGGAGGCTTGGGCCCACCCCCTCCGGACCCCCTTGGCGATAGACTCCTGGCAGTTTTGTGCCAAGTAGGCCCGCCAGTTCATGAAGGGGTGGGGTGCCAACTTGGGTCATGATCTCCATGAGCGGAAAAGGCCATCCTTGCTTCCATCCAGGCCCTTGACCTCCGAGCTGACTCGCCTGGCCTAACTCCCGAGGAGTGGCTCCTCCGCTACGATCTGGAGGATCAACTCTCCGTCATCTACGCCGATGAGGATGCGTATTGGCGGTTGCGTGGCTCCCAGAAATGGGTGCTGAAGGGCGACACGAACATGACCTACTTTCAAGCCATCGCCGATGGTCAGCGTCGGTGCAACACCATCCCCCTTCTTTGGGACGAGACGACTCTCTTGCAATGCCCTAGAGACATCCGCGCTCACGTCGACAGCTTCTGTAAAGACCTCTTCTCCACCTCCCCTCGGGGAGGGCTTGCTCTTGCTCTAGACTGCTGGGCCAAGCACCTTCGGGTCTCCCTTGCTGAGAACGTCGTACTGACCGCCCCCTTCTCCGAGGGCGAGGTCTGGGATGCCATCAAAGGCATGAACTCATCGTCGGCCTCGGGGCCCGATGGCCTTCCGGTGAAATTTTCCAGACCTTCTGGAATGTGATTAAACCAGAGATCATGGACATCTTCGGTGAGTTCTATGTGGGCTCCATTGACCTCAGCCGCCTCAACTATGGGATCATTTCGCTTATTCCCAAAGTGCCAGGGGCGTCCGACATCCGTCAGTTCCGCCCAATCACGGTGATCAACGTGATCTAAGGGTGACCCTGCTTGCGGACCGCATTACCCACCCCAACCAATCGACCTTCATCCAAGGCCGCTATATCCTGGATGGGGTTCTAGTCTTCCATGAGGTCCTTCACGAGGTCCGCTCGAGA
Organism: Aegilops tauschii subsp. strangulata; assembly: GCF_002575655.3. Classification (NCBI taxonomy): domain Eukaryota; kingdom Viridiplantae; phylum Streptophyta; class Magnoliopsida; order Poales; family Poaceae; genus Aegilops; species Aegilops tauschii. The sequence goes on along the minus strand of NC_053040.3, from coordinate 344,030,850 downwards.
CACCTCAAGGCGGTATTCTTGAAGATCGATTTCCATAAGTCCTACGATACAGTATGCTGGTCCTTCCTTTGGGAAGTTTTACTCCAAAAGGCTTTGACGACTGGTGGGTCACCCACGTGATGCAGATGATTTCCTGGGGTCGGACCGCCGTTAACATTAATGGGGAGATCGGACCCTACTTCCCCACCCTTTGTGGGGTTAGGCAAGGCGATCCCTTCTCCCCTTTTTTGTTTAACATGGTGGTGGACGCCCTCGCCTCCATCCTGGACAAGGCGAAGGCGGCTAGCCATATCCATGGGATTACTCCTCATCTGACTGGTGGTTGTGGGATTTCCCTCCTCCAGTACGCCGACGGTACCATAATTATGGTGGAGGGCTCTGACGCGGACGTCTCCAATCTAAAGTTCCTCCTCCTCTGCTTCCAACAGATGTCGGGCCTCAAGATCAACTTTGACAAGAGTGATGTGATGGTGATGGGATACTCTCCCGATGAGTGCCAGAGCATCGCCAACCGGCTTAACTGCCGTATGGGCTCCTTCCCCACGACCTACCTGGGGATTCCCATTAGTGACTCCCGGCTCTCCGTCGCCGACCTGCGGCCGACCGTGGCCAAACTGCAGCTCCATATTGAGCCTTGGCAGGGGAGGTGGCTGTCTAAGGCAGCCCGGACGATTCTCATCAACTCTTCTCTATCCAGTCTTCTCCTGTTTCTCATGAGTTTCTACAGCCTGCACGAGAGTCTTCATGAGATCGCTAAAGTCCAGGCGAGATTCTTCTGGGCAGGCGACAATAATGAACAGAAGTACCACATGGTCAGTTGGCCTGACATTTGCAAACCGCGTGATCAAGGGGGGCTCGGGATCATGTGCTCAAAGCGTATGAACATTGCTCTTCTATCCCGTTGGCTCTGGCGCATCGCGCAAGGGCAAGGTGGTATCTGGCTCGACATCATCCGGAACAAGTACCTGCGTGGGCAACCGCTTGCCTTCTGTCAACAATCTGGCGGCTCCCAATTCTGGCAGTCTGTCATCCAGTTGCTCCCGGTTCTTCGCATCGGGACCTCCATCTCGATCGGCTCCAGGGCTGTGACTCTGTTCTGGTTTGACCATTGGGCCGGAGACACCCCCTTCGCCGCACGCTTCCCCGACCTCTTCTCCATTGCAGTGGACCCCAGGATCTCCGTCGAGAGTGCCCTTATTGACTTAGGGCACCTCGCTTTCCGACGACCATTTGGGCCTCCAGATCTTGTGGCTTGGCACGAATTGCTTGATTGCATTGCCCTCCATGAGCCTGATGTGGACTTCGTGTCTGACCATGTAGCTTGGCGCCTGGATCCGTCAGGAATCTTCTCCACCAAGTCCCTTTACCAGGCCATTGCCCCCTCCACCACACCTCTTCCTCTTACGGCGGAATGGTCCATTCGCCTACCTCTGAAGATTAGGATCTTCATGTGTCAATGGATTCGTGGCTGGACCCCGTCCGGCGTGGAGGTCCCTAAGCGCAATGGTCCGGGTAATGGACTTTGCCCTCTTGGTGGCGTTCTGGAAGACTCGAATCACATTTTCTTCTCCTGCGTGTCCGCCCAATTCCTTTGGAGTTGCTTTCGGGAGGCGGTTGGCGGCCTTTGGTGCCACACCAATTTCCCCGACATGTTCGCTGAACTTCAGCCCCCCCTGCGCACTCTTCACATTAGGTGGCTGGAGATTGGGGTCCTCGCCTGGACTCTGTGGATGGTCCATAATAGACTTGTGATTCAGCGCATTCCGCTCCGACGTGCTACTAACGCTCTCCTCAATCTGTCTAGTTACTTGCAGCTTTGGCGGCCGCTTAGCCGCCCCTAGGATTGTGATGCCATCTCTGCCTTCATCGCCGACCTTTGCTCGATGGCATTCCGCTTATCGCCGTCGCTACCTCCACCGCCCCTAAGCCGGATTAGGAGCTGTGTTGAGCTCTGATGTCTACTACGCAACTTGTTCTTGTAGACTTGTGTTGGGCCTCCAAGCGCAGAGTTTTGTAGGACAGTAGCAATTTTCCCTCAAGTGGATGACCTAAGGTTTATCAATCCGTGGGAGGTGTAGGATGAAGATGGTCTCTCTCAAACAACCCTGCAACCAAGTAATAAAAAGTCTCTTGTGTCCCCAACACACCCAATACAATGGCAAATTGTATAGGTGCACTAGTTCGGCGAAGAGATAGTAATAAAAGTGTAGTAGTGATAGTAGATATTGATTTTTGTAATAGGAACAATAAAAAATAGCAAGGTAGCAATTGATAAAACGGAGCACAAACGGTATTGCAATGCTTGAAAATGAGGCCTAGGGTTCGTACTTTCGCTAGTGCAATCTCTCAACAATGCTAATATAATTGGATCATATAACCATCCGTCAAAGTGCGATGAAGAATCACTCCAAAGTTCTTATCGAGCGGAGAACATAAGAATAAATTGTTTGTAGGGTACGAAACCACCTCGAAGCTATTCTTTCCGGTCGATCTATCCAAGAGTACGTACTAGAATAACACCAAATAATTTCAGATTCATAATACTCAGTCCAACACAAAGAACCTCAAAGAGTGCCCCAAGATTTCTACCAGAGAAACAAGGACAAGAACGTGCATCAACCCCTACGCATTGATTACCCCAATGTCACCTCGGGAATCCGCGAGTTGAATGCCAAAACATATATCAAGTGAATCAATGCGATACCCCATTGTCACCACGAGTATTCATATGCAAGACATATATCAAGTGCTCTTAAATCCATAAAAGTATTCAATCCGATAAAACGAAATCTCAAAGGGAAAACTCAATTCATCACAACAAGATAGAGAGGGGAAAACACCATATGATCCGCCTATATTAACAAATCCCGCTATACATCAAGATCGTGACATCTCAATAACACGAGAGAGAGAGAGATTAAACACATAGCTACTGGTACAAACCCTCAGCCCCGAGGGTGGACTACTCCCTCCTCATCGTGGTGGCCTCCGGGATGATGAAGATGGCCACCGGTGATGATTCCCCCCTCCGGCAGGGTGCCGGAACGGGGTCTAGATTGGTTTCTCGTGGCTACAGAGCCTTGCGGCGACGGAACTTCTGATGTAGGGCTACCCCGATAGTTTTTGGAATATTTGGGAATTTATAGGGCGAAGAGGGGGTGCGGGAGGCCACCGAGGTGGGCACTGTTGGAAATATGCCCTAGAGGCAATAATAAATGGTTATTATTATATTTCTTTGTTCATGGTAATTGTCTATTATTCATGCTATAATTGTATTGTCCGGAAATCGTAATACATGTGTGAATACATAGACCACAACGTGTCCCTAGTAAGCCTCTAGTTGACTAGCTCGTTGATCAACAGATAGTCATGGTTTCCTGACTATGGACATTGGATGTCATTGATAACGGGATCACATCATTAGGAGAATGATGTGATGGACAAGACCCAATCCTAAGCATAGCATAAAAGATCGTGTAGTTTCGTTTGCTAGAGCTTTTCCAATGTCAAGTATCTTTTCCTTAGACCATGAGATCGTGCAACTCCCGGATACCGTAGGAGTGCTTTGGGTGTGAGTATAAAGGTGCACTACGGGTATCTCCGAAAGTGTCTGTTGGGTTGGCACGGATCGAGACTGGGATTTGTCACTCCGTGTGATCGAGAGGTATCTCTGGGCCCACTCGGTAATGCATCATCATAATGAGCTCTATGTGACTAAGGCGTTAGTCATGGGATCATGCATTGCGGTACGAGTAAAGAGACTTGCCTGTAACGAGATTGAACAAGGTATTGGGATACCGACAATCGAATCTCGGGCAAGTAACATACCGATTGACAAAGGGAATTGCATACGGGATTGATTGAATCCTCGACACCGTGGTTCATCCGATGAGATCATCATGGAACATGTGGGAGCCAACATGGGTATCCAGATCCCGCTGTTGGTTATTGACCGGAGAGGCGTCTCGGTCATGTCTGCATGTCTCCCGAACCCGTAGGGTCTACACACTTAAGGTTCGGTGACGCTAGGGTTGTAGAGATATGTGTATGCGGAAACCCGAAAGTTGTTCGGAGTCCCAGATGAGATCCCGGACATCACGAGAGGTTCCGGAATGGTCCGGAGGTGAAGAATTATATATAGGAAGTCAAGTTTCGGCCACCGGGAAAGTTTCGGGGGTTACCGGTATTGTACCGGGACCACCGGAAGGGTCCCGGGGGTCCACCGGGTGGGGCCACCTATCCTGGAGGGCCCCGTGGGCTGAAGTGGGAAGGGAACCAGCCCCTAGTGGGCTGGGCGCCCCCCCATGGGCCTCCCCCCATGCGCCTAGGGTTGCAAACCCTAGGGTGGGGGGGGGGGGCTTCCCACTTGCCTTGGGGGGCAAGGCACCCCCCTTGGCCGCCGCCCCCCACCCTAGGTGGGTTTGGCCGGCGCCCCCCCCTCCCAAGGGGGCCTATATAAAGGGGGGGAGGGAGGGCAGCAAGATCTCAGCCTTGGGCGCCTCCCTCCTCCCCTGCAACACCTCTCTCTCTCGTATAAGCTCGGCGAAGCCCTGCCGACATCCCGCTGCATCCACCACCACGCCGTCGTGCTGCTGGATCTCCATCAACCTCTCCTTCCCCCTTGCTGTATCAAGAAGGAGGAGACGTCGCTGCACCGTACGTGTGTTGAACGCGGAGGTGCCGTCCGTTCGGCACTCGGTCATCGGTGATTTGGATCACGGCGAGTACGACTCCGTCATCCACGTTCATTGGAACGCTTCCGCTCGCGATCTACAAGGGTATGTAGATGCACTCCCTTCCCCTCGTTGCTAGTATACTCCATAGATGCATCTTGGTGAGCGTAGGAAAATTTTAAAATTATGCTACGATTCCCAACAGTGGCATCATGAGCCAGGCCTATGCGTAGTTACTATGCACGAGTAGAACGCAAAGCAGTTGTGGGCGTTGAGTTTGCCAATTCTTCTTGCCGCTACTAGTCGTTTCTTGTTTCGACGGCATTGTAGGATGAAGCGGTCCGGACCGACCTTACACGTACGCTTACGTGAGACAGGTTCCACCGACTGACATGCACTAGTTGCATAAGGTGTCTAGCGGGTGTCTGTCTCTCCTACTTTAGTCGGAACGGATTCGATGAAAAGGGTCCTTATGAAGGGTAAATAGAAATTGGCAAATCACGTTGTGGTCATACGTAGGTAAGAAAACGTTCTTGCTAGAAACCTACAAACCACGTAAAAACTTGCAACAACAATTAGAGGACGTCTAACTTGTTTTTGCAGCAAGTGCTATGTGATGTGATATGGCCAGAAGATGTGATGAATGATATATGTGATGTATGAGATTGATCATATTCTTGTAATAGGAATCACGACTTGCATGTCGATGAGTATGACAACCGGCAGGAGCCATAGGAGTTGTCTTTATTATTTTGTATGACCTGCGTGTCATTGAATAACGCCATGTAAATTACTTTACTTTGTTGCTAAACGCGTTAGCCATAGAAGTAGAAGTAATCGTTGGCGTGACGACTTCATGAAGACACAATGATGGAGATCATGATGATGGAGATCATGGTGTCATGCCGGTGACGAAGATGATCATGGTGCCCCGAAGATGGAGATCAAAGGAGCATAATGATATTGGCCATATCATGTCACTATTTGATTGCATGTGATGTTTATCATGTTTTTGCATCTTATTTACTTAGAACGACGGTAGTAAGTAAGATGATCCCTTATAATAATTTCAAGAAAGTGTTCACCCTAACTGTGCACCGTTGCGAAGGTTCGTTGTTTTGAAGCACCACGTGATGATCGGGTGTGATAGATTCTAACATTCGAATACAACGGGTGTTGATGAGCCTAGCATGTACAGACATGGCCTCGGAACACACGCAATACACTTAGGTTGACTTGACGAGCCTAGCATGTACAGACATGGCCTCGGAACACGGAGGACCGAAAGGTCGAGCATGAGTCGTATAGAAGATACGATCAACATGGAGATGTTCACCGATCTTGACTAGTCCGTCTCACGTGATGATCGGACACGGCCTAGTTAAACTCGGATCATGTTTCACTTAGATGACTAGAGGGATGTCTATCTGAGTGGGAGTTCATTAAATAATTCGATTATATGAACTTAATTATCATGAACTTAGTCTAAAATCTTTACACTATGTATTGTAGATCAAATGGCCAACGTTGTCCTCAATTTCAACGCGTTCCTAGAGAAAACCAAGCTGAAAGATGATGGCAGCAACTATACGGACTGGGTCCGGAACCTGAGGATCATCCTCATAGTAGCCAAGAAAGATTATGTCCTAGAAGCCCCGCTAGGTGAAGCACCAATCCCACAAAACCAAGACGTTATGAACGCTTGGCAGCAGCGTGCTGATGATTACTCCCTCGTTCAATGCGGCATGCTTTACAGCTTAGAACCGGGTCTCCAAAAGCGTTTTGAGAAACATGGAGCATATGAGATGTTCGAGGAGCTGAAATTGGTTTTCCAAGCTCATGCCCGGGTCGAGAGATATGATGTCTCCGACAAGTTCTTCAGCTGTAAAATGGAGGAGAATAGTTCTGTTAGTGAGCACATACTCAGAATGTCTGGGTTGCATAACCGCTTGTCTCAGCTGGGAGTCAATCTCCCGGATGACGCGGTCATTGAGAGAATCCTCCAGTCGCTTCCACCAAGCTACAAGAGCTTTGTGATGAACTTCAATATGCAGGGGATGGAAAAGACCATTCCTGAGGTATATTCAATGCTGAAATCGGCTGAGGTAGAGATCAGAAAAGAACATCAAGTGTTGATGGTGAATAAAACCACTAAGTTCAAGAAGGGCAAGGGTAAGAAGAACTTCAAGAAGGACGGCAAGGGAGTTGCCGCGCCCGGTAAACCAGTTACTGGGAAGAAGTCAAAGAATGGACCCAAGGCCGAGACTGAGTGCTTTTATTGCAAGGGAAGTGGTCACTGGAAGTGGAACTGCCCCAAATACTTAGCGGACAAGAAGAAGGCCGGCAACACCAAAGGTATATGTGATATACATGTAATTGATGTGTACCTTACCAGTACTCGTAGTAGCTCCTGGGTATTTGATACCGGTGCGGTTGCTCATATTTGTAACTCAAAACAGGAACTACGGAATAAACGGAGACTGGCGAAGGACGAGGTGACGATGCGCGTCGGGAATGGTTCCAAGGTCGATGTGATCGCCGTCGGCACGCTACCTCTGCATCTACCCACGGGATTAGTTTTAAACCTCAATAATTGTTATTTAGTGCCAGCTTTAAGCATGAACATTGTATCTGGATCTCATTTAATTCGAGATGGCTACTCATTTAAATCCGAGAATAATGGTTGTTCTATTTATCTGAGAGATATGTTTTATGGTCATGCCCCGCTGGTCAATGGTTTATTTTTGATGAATCTCGAACGTGATGTTACACATGTTCATAGTGTGAATACCAAAAGATGTAAAGTTGATAACGATAGTCCCACATACTTGTGGCACTGCCGCCTTGGTCACATTGGTGTCAAGCGCATGAAGAAGCTCCATGCAGATGGACTTTTGGAGTCTCTTGATTACGAATCATTTGACACGTGCGAACCATGCCTCATGGGTAAGATGACCAAGACTCCGTTCTCCGGAACAATGGAGCGAGCAACCAACTTATTGGAAATCATACATACCGATGTGTGCGGTCCAATGAGTGTTGAGGCTCACGGAGGATATCGTTATGTTCTCACTCTCACTGATGATTTAAGTAGATATGGGTATGTCTACCTAATGAAACACAAGTCTGAAACCTTTGAAAAGTTCAAGGAATTTCAGAGTGAGGTCGAGAATCAACGTGACAGGAGAATAAAATTCTTACGATCAGATCATGGTGGAGAATATTTAAGTCACGAGTTTGGTGCACACTTAAGGAAATGTGGAATAGTTTCACAACTCATGCCGCCTGGAACACCTCAGAGAAACGGTGTGTCCGAACGTTGTAATCGCACTCTATTGGATATGGTGCGATCTATGATGTCTCTTACCGATTTACTGCTCTCATTTTGGGGCTATGCTTTAGAGACTGCCGCATTCACTTTAAATAGGGCTCCGTCAAAATCCGTTGAGACGACACCGTATGAATTATGGTTTGGGAAGAAACCTAAGCTGTCGTTTCTAAAAGTTTGGGGATGCGATGCTTATGTCAAGAAACTTCAACCTGAAAAGCTCGAACCCAAGTCGGAAAAATGCGTCTTCATAGGATACCCTAAGGAAACTATTGGGTATACCTTCTACCTCAGATCCGAAGGCAAGATCTTCGTTGCCAAGAACGGGTCCTTTCTGGAGAAGGAGTTTCTCTTGAAAGAATTGAGTGGGAGGAAAGTGGAACTTGATGAGGTGATAGTCACCCCTTCTGAACCGGAAAGTAGCGCAGCGCGGGAAAATGTTCCTGTGGTGCCTGCACCGACTGGGGAGGAAGTTAATGATGATGATCATGAAGCTTCGGATCAAGTTACTACTGAACTTCGTAGGTCCACAAGGACACGTTCCGCACCAGAGTGGTACGGCAACCTTGTCCTGGAAATCATGTTGTTAGACAACGGTGAACCTTCGAACTATGAAGAAGCGATGGCGGGCCCGGATTCCGATAAATGGCTAGAAGCCATGAAATCCGAGATAGGATCCATGTATGAAAACGAAGTATGGACTTTGACAGACTTGCCCGATGATCGGCGAGCCATAGAAAACAAATGGATCTTTAAGAAGAAGACAGACGCGGATGGTAATGTGACCATCTATAAGGCTCGACTCGTCGCTAAGGGTTATCGACAAGTTCAAGGGGTTGACTACGATGAGACTTTCTCACCCGTAGCGAAGCTGAAGTCCGTCCGAATCATGTTAGCAATTGCCGCATACTATGATTATGAGATATGGCAGATGGACGTCAAAACGGCATTCCTTAACGGCTTCCTTAAGGAAGAGTTGTATATGATGCAGCCGGAAGGTTTTGTCGATCCTAAGAATGCTAACAAAGTATGCAAGCTCCAGCACTCAATTTATGGGCTGGTGCAAGCATCTCGGAGTTGGAACATTCGCTTTGATGAGATGATCAAAGCGTTTGGGTTTACACAGACTTATGGAGAAGCCTGTGTTTACAAGAAAGTGAGTGGGAGCTCTGTAGCATTTCTCTTATTATATGTGGATGACATATTATTGATGGGAAATGATATAGAATTCTTGGAAAGTATAAAGGCCTATTTGAATAAGTGTTTTTCAATGAAGGACCTTGGAGAAGCTGCTTATATATTAGGCATCAAGATCTATAGAGATAGATCGAGACGCCTCATTGGTCTTTCACAGAGTACATACCTTGACAAGATATTGAAGAAGTTCAATATGGATCAGTCCAAGAAGGGGTTCTTGCCTGTTTTGCAAGGTGTGCAATTGAGCACGGCTCAATGCCCGACCATGGCAGAAGATAGAGAAAAGATGAGTGTCATCCCCTATGCCTCGGCCATAGGGTCTATTATGTATGCCATGCTGTGTACCAGACCTGATGTAAACCTTGCTGTAAATTGGTAGGAAGGTACCAAAGTAATCCCGGCATGGAACACTGGACAGCGGTCAAGAATATCCTGAAGTACCTGAAGAGGACTAAGGATATGTTTCTCGTTTATGGAGGTGACGAAGAGCTCGTCGTAAAGGGTTACGTCGACGCTAGCTTCGACACAGATCTGGATGACTCGAAGTTACAAACCGGATACGTGTATATTTTGAATGGAGGAGCAGTAAGCTGGTGCAGTTCCAAGCAAAGCGTCGTGGCGGGATCTACATGTGAAGCGGAGTACATGGCAGCCTCGGAGGCAGCACAGGAAGCAGTCTGGATGAAGGAGTTCATTACCGACCTAGGGGTGATTCCCAATGCGTCGGGCCCGATGACTCTCTTCTGTGACAACACTGGAGCTATTGCCCTTGCGAAGGAGCCCAGGTTTCACAGGAAGACCAGGCATATCAAGCGTCGCTTCAACTCCATTCGTGAAAATGTTCAAAATGGAGACATAGATATTTGTAAAGTACATACGGACCTGAATGTAGTAGATCCGTTGACTAAACCTCTCCCTAGAGCAAAACATGATCAACACCAGGACGCAATGGGTGTTCGATTCATCACAATGTAACTAGATTATTGACTCTAGTGCAAGTGGGAGACTGTTGGAAATATGCCCTAGAGGCAATAATAAATGGTTATTATTATATTTCTTTGTTCATGGTAATTGTCTATTATTCATGCTATAATTGTATTGTCCAGAAATCGTAATACATGTGTGAATACATAGACCACAACGTGTCCCTAGTAAGCCTCTAGTTGACTAGCTCGTTGATCAACAGATAGTCATGGTTTCCTGACTATGGACATTGGATGTCATTGATAACGGGATCACATCATTAGGAGAATGATGTGATGGACAAGACCCAATCCTAAGCATAGCATAAAAGATCGTGTAGTTTCGTTTGCTAGAGCTTTTCCAATGTCAAGTATCTTTTCCTTAGACCATGAGATCGTGCAACTCCCGGATACCGTAGGAGTGCTTTAGGTGTGCCAAACGTCACAACGTAACTGGGTGACTATAAAGGTGCACTACGGGTATCTCCGAAAGTGTCTGTTGGGTTGGCACGGATCGAGACTGGGATTTGTCACTCCGTGTGACGGAGAGGTATCTCTGGGCCCACTCGGTAATGCATCATCATAATGAGCTCTATGTGACTAAGGCGTTAGTCACGGGATCATGCATTGCGGTACGAGTAAAGAGACTTGCCTGTAACGAGATTGAACAAGGTATTGGGATACCGACAATCGAATCTCGGGCAAGTAACATACCGATTGACAAAGGGAATTGCATACGGGATTGATTGAATCCTCGACACCGTGGTTCATCTGATGAGATCATCGTGGAACATGTGGGAGCCAACATGGGTATCCAGATCCCGCTGTTGGTTATTGACCGGAGAGGCGTCTCGGTCATGTCTGCATGTCTCCCGAACCCGTAGGGTCTACACACTTAAGGTTCGGTGACGCTAGGGTTGTAGAGATATGTGTATGCGGAAACCCGAAAGTTGTTCGGAGTCCCGGATGAGATCCCGGACGTCACGAGAGGTTCCGGAATGGTCCGGAGGTGAAGAATTATATATAGGAAGTCAAGTTTCGGCCACCGGGAAAGTTTCGGGGGTTACCGGTATTGTACCGGGACCACCGGAAGGGTCCCGGGGGTCCACCGGGTGGGGCCACCTATTCCGAAGGGTCCCGTGGGCTGAAGTGGGAAGGGAACCAGCCCCTAGTGGGCTGGGCGCCCCCCCATGGGCCTCCCCCCATGCGCCTAGGGTTGCAAACCCTAGGGTGGGGGGGGGGGCTTCCCACTTGCCTTGGGGGGCAAGGCACCCCCCTTGGCCGCCGCCCCCACCCTAGATGGGTTTGGCCGGCGCCCCCCTCCCAAGGGGGCCTATATAAAGGGGGGAGGGAGGGCAGCAAGATCTCAGCCTTGGGCGCCTCCCTCCTCCCCTGCAACACCTCTCTCTCTCGTATAAGCTCGGCGAAGCCCTGCCGACATCCCGCTGCATCCACCACCACGCCGTCGTGCTGCTGGATCTCCATCAACCTCTCCTTCCCCCTTGCTGGATCAAGAAGGAGGAGACGTCGCTGCACCGTACATGTGTTGAACGCGGAGGTGCCGTCCGTTCGGCACTCGGTCATCGGTGATTTGGATCACGGCAAGTACGACTCCGTCATCCACGTTCATTGGAACGCTTCCGCTCGCGATCTACAAGGGTATGTAGATGCACTCCCTTCCCCTCGTTGCTAGTATACTCCATAGATGCATCTTGGTGAGCGTAGGAAAATTTTAAAATTATGCTACGATTCCCAACAGGCACAACCCACCTGGGCATGCCTGGGCAAACAATGAATTCCCTTGAAACTCAACAACCTATGTTAAGGTTCACCAAGCAATTTCAATTCAACTTATTCAACAGAGTCTAAGTAAGAGCTCCACATACTCAACCATCATATAGTCTTCTATGATTCACATGAGCAAAACGTTTCAACCAGACACATAGAAAGATAGGGGCTTCTAATTTCGCCTTCCAACGTATTCACCTCAATGGTGATGTCAACAATAATAACTCATGCTACCCATATCCAACTGGATATATGTGCCTAGATCTTTGCTACCTCTTGAGCACTGCGTTGGTTTTCCCTTGAAGAGGAAAGGGTGATGCAGCAAAGTAGCGTAAGTATTTCCCTCAGTTTTTGAGAACCAAGGTATCAATCCAGTAGGAGGCTACGCGCGAGTCCCTCGCACCTACACAAACAAATAAATCCTCGCAAGCAACGCGATAAGGGGTTGTCAATCCCTACACGGTCACTTACGAGAGTGGGATCTGATAGATATGATAAGATAATATTTTTGGTATTTTTATGATAAAGATGCAAAGTAAAATAAAAGCAAAATAAAAGGCAACAGAAATAGCTTGTTGATGGAAGATTAATATTATGGAAAATAGACCCGGGGGCCATAGGTTTCACTAGTAGCTTCTCTCAAGAGCACAAGTATTTTACGGTGGGTGAACAAATTACTGTTGAGCAATTGACAGAATTGAGCATAGTTATGAGAATATCTAGGTATGATCATGTATATAGGAATCACGTCCGAAACAGGTAGACCGACTCCTGCCTGCATCTACTACTATTACTGCACACATCGACCGCTATCCAGCATGCATCTAGAGTATTAAGTTCATAAGAAAAGAGTAATGCTTTAAGCAAGATGACATGATGTAGAGGGATAAATTCATGCAATATGATAAAAAACCCATCTTGTTATCCTCGATGGCAACAATACAATACGTGCCTTGCTGCCCCTACTGTCACCAGGAAAGGACACCGCAAGATTGAACCCAAAGCTAAGCACTTCTCCCATTGCAAGAAAGATCAATCTAGTAGGCCAAACCAAACTGATAATTCGAAGAGACTTGCAAAGATAACCAATCATACATAAAAGAATTCAGAAGATTCAAATATTGTTCATAGATAAACTTGATCATAAACCCACAATTCATCGGTCTCAACAAACACACCGCAAAAGAAGCTTACATCGAATAGATCTCCATGAGAGAGGGGGAGAACATTGTATTGAGATCCAAAAAGAGAGAAGAAGCCATCTAGCTAATAACTATGGACCCCAAGGTCTGAGGTAAACTACTCACACTTCATCGGAGAGGCTACGGTGTTGATGTAGAAGCCCTCCGTGATCGATGCCCCCTCCAGCGGAGCTCCGGAACAGCCCCCAAGATGGGATCTCACGGGTACAGAAGGTTGCGGCGGTGGAATTAGATTTTTGGCTCCGTATCTGATCGTTTGGGGGTACGTAGGTATATAGAGGAGGAAGGAGTACGTCGGTGGAGCAACGTGGGGCCCACGAGGGTGGAGGGCGCGCCTGGGGGAGGGGGGTAGGCGCGCCCCCTACCTCGTGGCTTCATGTTTGATTTCTTGACGTAGGGTCCAAGTCCCCTGGATCATGTTCGTTCCGAAAATCACGTTCCCGAAGGTTTCATTCCGTTTGGACTCCGTTTGATATTCTTTTTCTGCGAAACTCTGAAATAGGCAAAAAACAACAATTCTGGGCTGGGCCTCCGGTTAATAGGTTAGTCCCAAAAATAATATAAAAGTGAATAATAAAGCCCAATAATGTCCAAAACAGAAGATAATATAGCATGGAGCAATCAAAAATTATAGATACGTTGGAGACGTATCAATCTTTCCTCACCACATGATGCTTGCCAAAAGAGAAATATAAAAAGGAATGTATATAGAGAAAAACTTTGCTCTTGCATGAAAGTAAATACATAAAAGTAAAAGATAGGCCCTTCGCAGAGGGAAGTAGAGGTTGCCATGCGCTTTTTGTTTGTATGCTCAACCCCTTAGTGCAAGAGAACGCCACGTTATATTGCCCCTTATGATAGCAATCTTTATTTTGCAGTCTGTCGCTTTTATTCTTTGCATCACAAGTTCGTACAATGCTCAATTTTCTCTTACACTAAATGATCTAACACTTCTAGAAGCATTTTTTATTAACTTATTGCACCGATGACAACTTACTTGAAGGATCTTACTCAATCCTTAGGTAGGTATGGTGGACTCTTGAAAATAAGATTTGGGTTTAAGGGTTTTTGGATGCACAAGTAGTATCTCTACTTGGTGCAGAATTTTTGGCTAGCAAAGATGGGGGGCAAGCACCACATGTTGAAGGATCTATGACAATATAACTTCTATGTGAATATGAACAAACATAGATCATTACGTTGTCTTCCTTGTCCAACGTCAACATTTTGGCATATAATATTTTGCTGGGGGCTCACAATCACAAAAGATTTCCAAGATAGTGTATTTGCATGTGTGAAAGTTCTCTTCCTTATAGTAATCATTCAGGAATTGCTTGTATGACAAATATTGTGATTGTCAAGCTTCAAAGGATTTCACTTTCTAAAGCCAATGTGAAGCTACCACTAGGCATGATATGAACATATAAATTCAACTTCATGATATTCAATTCATTCAACAATTTACTCATAGGATATAAGTGAAGCACAAGAGTAAATGACAAACTACTCCAAAAAAGATATAAGTGAAGATCAAGTGAGTAGTTATGTTAATGGGTAGCTATTTGAGGACTCTCTTTTATTTAAAAACTTTCAGATCTAAGTGTTTTATTAAAACAACAAGTAAAAAGCAAAATAAAATAAAATGACAAACCAAGAATAGCACACATCATGTGAAGAAGCAAAAACTTAGGCTCAACTGATACTAACCGATAATTGTTGAAGAAGAAAGGTGGGATGCCTACCGGGGCATCCCCAAGCTTAGATGCTTGAGACTTCTTGGAATATTAACAAAGCTTGAACTTTTGTGTCTCCTTAATTCCTCTCATATCACGGTTTACCAAAAACTGAAAACTTCATCCACACAAAACTCAACAAGAACTCGTGAGATAAGTTAGTATAAATCAATGCAAAACCTTATCATCCTCTACTGTAGAAAATCACTAAAATTATAATTTAACATTGCATACTAAATGCCTCTGCATATTTAATACTCATATCCTCAAATAGAATCATTAAAAAAGCAAACATATGCAAACAATGCAAACATAACAGCAATCTGCCAAAACAGGACAGTCTGTAAAGAATGCAAGAGGATCCATACTTATTAAACTTAAAAAATTCTGAAAATTTAACACACTGTAGAAAATTTATCATATCTTATTGTGCAAAAAGTTTCAACATTTTATCACATTCTGAATTTTCTGGGGAATTTTTGCAACACCGATAAATTTTCTATTTTCAAACAGCAACATGTAGACTTGCAAAATAAGCATGACAAAGGCTATACTTGACATTTTTATTGAAGTAAAAGATGCAAAACATTATTATAGATAGCATAAAGCAAATAAAAACAAAATAAAATGATGCTCCAAGCAAAAATCATATCATGTGACGAATGAAAATATAGCCCCAAGTAATATTACCGATAATGTTGGAGACGAAAGAGGGGATGCCTTCCGGGGCATCCCCAAGCGTAGTTGCTTGGATCTTCCTTGAATATTAACTTGGGGTCCCTTGGGAATCCCCAAGCTTAGGGTCTTGTCACTCCTTATTCTCCTCATATCGACATCTCACCCAAAACTTGAAAACTTCAATCACACAAACTTAATCGAACTTCGTGAGATAGGTTAGTATGATAAAGAGCAAACCGTTTCACTTTGGTACTGTCAAAGACAAGATTCATAATTTTTTCCACACAATTCCTACTATAGCATATAATTTACACAATTTATATTGAGAAATATAAGCCATAGAAACTAGGAAACAAGAAAACTATGCATTGAAAATAGAATCTGTCAAAAACAGAATAGTCTGTAGTAATCTATACTCCAACCATACTTCTGCTACTCCAAAAATTCTGAAAAATTAGTACAACATAGGTAATTTGTATATCTATCACCTGTTAAAAATTCATATTAAAAGCACGTTCCAGTGAATTTTCAAATTCCTGGACTGAGTGCAAAAGTTTCTGTTTTTGGACAGAACCAAGTCAACTATCATCCACACTATCCCAAAGGCTTTACTTGGCACTTTATTGAAACAAAAGCAATAAAACATGATTACTACAATAGCATAATCATGTGAACACACAAAAACAGTAGGTAGAAGTGTTGGGTTGTCTCCCAACAAGCGCTTTTCTTTAATGCCTTTTAGCTAGGCATGATGAGTTCAATGATGCTCGCATAAAAGATAAGGATTGGAACATAACAAGAGCATCATGAATTCTCATAATAATTTTCAGTAGCATCATGACTAGATTCATAAATATAAACATCACATAAAGCATTCTTTTCATGATCCAAAAGCATAGAAAATTTATTACTCTCCATATAAGAAATTTTATTCCCATTCACAATAGTGGGAGTATCATATGAAACTTGAATACTAAAAATTGTTTCCACATTAAAAGAGTAATGTTCAGTAAAAAGATAATCATAACTATGACAAAAGTTTATAAATATAATCATCACTACCTTTTATAACATAAGTATCATCACAATAATCATCATAAGTAGCAACTTTGTTCTCCTCATACATGCAGTCATCATAGCAAATTTGATCATTCAAAGTAGGTGGACTAAAAAGATCATCTTCATTAAGCATATAATCCACAAGCTTGGGACAAACATTAATTGCAGCAAATAAATTCTCAAACATGTCATTCTCATCAAACATAGCATCCCCAAGCTTGTGGCTTAGCATATCATAAGCATTATCACTCTCATCATTAATAGTATGAATAGCACCAACGGTATAACAATTGTTATCATCATAATTTCCCAAGTTGGTGCCAAAAAGATTTCCAAGATTATAAGAAGTATCATTATCTTCCCAATCATAATCATCACAACAAGCAATGGGCATACAAAATCATCATCAATAGTGCTCTCAGACATTGTGCCATAAGACATAGAAGCAATATCATCATCAAGTGCATCATCTTCCACAATTATTTTTGATTCATTTTCATGAGGCACAACAATAATAGGAGCAACATTATTTGGGAGAGATACCTTTTTACCTCTATTATTTCTTCTTTTCCTCTTCTTCACCACATCATGTGTGGATCTAATTATTTTTTTCAAGCTTCTTATTGATGAGATTGGTCGAATAGGAAGCCTTTCTCGTTACCTATTTCATCATGAGAGACAATAGGAGGGAAAGTGGAAATCTTTACCCTTTCATTAGTATTCCTTTTAAATTCTATTGGTTTTCTCATATTTTTATAGTTGGCAATATAAGCATTGTCATTGCAATTTACCATGCAAAACATATGGATTTCTTTCAAATTAGTTTCAGCATGGTCTGTGAAATATGAATGCTTCAAACCAACTATTTTTATGTGATAATTCTTCACACCCCAAAAAATAAACAAAGTTCATTATAAATTCAAGGGTGATCAAGTTATTGCAATATTTGGACACGATTCCATCATGAAAAAGCATGCATTGGAAATTAAGGTGATCAACTTTGTTGCAAAGTTCACAAGTAATAGGATAAAGAGAGCATAATTCTATAGCAAATTTATCTATCACCTTGAGCAAAAAATTGCTTCTATCATGTTTATGCTTTGTACAAAATCCATCTTCCCTATAAGGCACGTCTTCACAAAGTCTTTCCACTCCACAAAAATTGATATAATTATAAGAAACATTTTTCTCATGACTAGTGCAATAATCATTAGCATGTTGGATATTCAAAGAATTCATACCAACAACATTGCAATCATGCTCATCATTCAAATATTTTGTGCCAAACATTTTATTGACTTCTTCTTCTAACAATTAAGCACAATTTTCCGATCCATAATTTTCAAGAAAGATATTATAAAGATGATCAATAATATGATGCAACCTCAATTCCATTTTTATATAGTTTTCTTTTATAAACCAAGCTAATGATAAAACAAGAAACTAAAAGATTCAATTGCAAGATCTAAAGATATACCTTCAAGCACTCACCTCCCCGGCAACGGCGCCAGAAAAGAGCTTGATGTCTACTACGCAACTTGTTCTTGTAGACTTATGTTGGGCCTCCAAGCGCACAGTTTTGTAGGACAGTAGCAATTTTCCCTCAAGTGGATGACCTAAGGTTTATCAATCCGTGGGAGGTGTAGGATGAAGATGGTCTCTCTCAAACAACCCTACAACCAAATAATAAAAAGTCTCTTGTGTCCCCAAAACACCCAATACAATGGCAAATTGTATAGGTGCACTAGTTCGGAGAAGAGATGGTAATAAAAGTGTAGTAATGATAGCAGATATTGATTTTTGGTAATAGGAACAATAAAAAACAGCAAGGTAGCAATTGATAAAACAGAGCACAAACGGTATTGCAATACTTGAAAATGAGGCCTAGGGTCCGTACTTTCGCTAGTGCAATCTCTCAACAATACTAATATAATTGGATCATATAACCATCCCTCAAAGTGCGATGAAGAATCACTCCAAAGTTCTTATCTAGCGGAGAACATAAGAATAAATTGTTTGTAGGGTACGAAACCACCTCGAAGCTATTCTTTCCGATCGATCTATCCAAGAGTTCATACTAGAATAACACCAAATAATTTTAGATTCATAATACTCAATCCAACACAAAGAACCTCAAAGAGTGCCCCAAGATTTCTACCGGAGAAACAAGGACAAGAACGTGCATCAACCTATATGCATAGATTACCCCAATGTCACCTCGGGAATCCGCGAGTTGAGTGCCAAAACATATATCAAGTGTACGATACCCCATTGTCACCATGAGTATTCATATGCAAGACATATATCAAGTGCTCTTAAATCCATAAAAGTATTGAATCCGGTAAAAAGAAATCTCAAATGGAAAACTCAATTCATCACAACAAGATAGAGAGGGGAAAACACCATATGATCCGGCTATATTAACAAAGCCCGCAATACATCAAGATCTTGACATCTCAAGAACACGAGAGAGAGAGAAAGAGAGAGAGAGAGAGATTAAACACATAGCTAGTGGTACAAACCTTCAGCCCCGAGGGTGGACTAGTCCCTCATCATCGTGGTGGCCGTCGGGTTGATGAAGATGGCCACCGGTGATGATTCCCCCCTCCGGCAGGGTGCCGGAACAGGGTCTAGATTGTTTCTCATGGCTACAGAGCCTTGCGACGGCGGAACTTCTGATCTAGGGCTACCCTGAGGTTTTTTGGAATATTTGGGAATTTATAGGGCGAAGAGGGGGTGCGGGAGGCCACCGAGGTGGGCACAACCCACCTGGGCACGCCTGGGCCCCCAGGCACGTCCTGGTGGGTTGGGCCCCTCGGGGCACCCCCAGGTGCTTCTCTGGCCCACTGGATGTCTTCCGGTCCATAAAAAATCCATAAAAAGTTTCGCGGTGTTTGGACTCCGTTTGATATTGATTTCCTGTGATGTAAAAAATAAGAAAAAACATCAACTGGCACTGGGCACTGGGTCAATAGGTTAGTCCCCAAAAATGATATAAAGTTGCTATAAAATGATTGTAAAACATCCAAGAATGATAATATAACAGCACGAATACTTCATAAATTATAGATACGTTGGAGACGTATCAAGCTCTCCTCTTTGGTTTCTTCTTTTTGGGCTTGTTGAGTTGTGCCCTCAGCAGAACCCCAGTACCTGGTGTCCTTTTATTGTTTGTGTGTGTGTGTGTGGTGTGTGAATCTTTGTATCCTTTGGGGCTCTGGCAGTTGGCTTTATTTATAAAGCGGGGCGAAAGCCTTTTTCGGTAAGCCACAGAGGCACCTTGTTGAAAAATGAATAGAGAGGCATCAAATTTTGATTCAACAAAACCGATGGAGCGAGCAAAGGTGGCAAAGCGTTGAAACAAAGTTGTGCGGTGATGTTCTTGGCGGTTGTGTTCGAAGAGATAGGCTCAAAGGAGAAACCACCCCAATGGATGGGAGAAGGCAACACTCTAGTTCTCATTCCACGAGCGTGGTTCCGTTTGAGTGTGTCTACATCAGAACCATGTGTGTGCCGACTATGAGCCGGGCGATTGGTGTATTGCAGAGAAGTTCTCGGCAAGAGGGGGCATCAACATAGGATGACTTCATTTTTGGTGGAGTTCTTTCAGGCATCGGGCCTCGATTTCCAGGGTGAAACCCCTTGGAATGGCCTTATTCGTTGTACTTGGCAATGGTGGATCTCTATCTGTTTCCTTGTTGAAGTCCTTGTCTGGAGATTAATCGGACTTTCTCCAAGGTGAAGCCCCATGACTCGACTTTAAGGCTTGTGCACCGTTTCCTTCCTGGAGGCGTCACTCGTGGAGAACCTTTTCCGCAGCACTGGTGTTGCTAATGATGGTGGTTGTTTCTACTGCTTCGGTGTTGGTTCGGCGAAGTCCTTTCTCCTTTTCTTTTCTCTTTCTTTTTCATTTGACCCAGGCATAGTTTTGATTTTGTATGATTTTGATCTTTGTCGATGAATATCTTTATGTGTGTGTTTATATTGGTTGTGTGCACCTTAGTTGTGCAGTGGTCGGGTGTGTGCTCTTTGTATTTTGTATCTCCTCATGTTTCACTATGAGTTAATAAAAAAATACTCTATCAAAACAAACCTAAAACCTTAAAAGTGCGCGCGCACTATCCTGTCGAACCGAGCGGCCGGCTCTCCACCGCACGATCGCGTCGCGATCAAACCGCGCAAGAGCCAAGTGTCGCCTGGTCCGTTTCCTCCCACCGCACGGTTGTGGGCGCTTTGTCCTTATCCGAGCCAGCATGGGACCCACATGTAAGTGTCTAGAGGGAGACCGTGGGCGGCGGTTTCGAAACTCAAGCCGTTCTCTCCCCCATTTCCTCCGCTGGGCGTGGTACTCTCCTCCCTTTCCGCTCTCGCTCTCGCTCGCAACTGCGGCGGAATCGCGCTGCGGCTCTCAAATCTCCGGCGGATTCGTTGCTGGACCGCGGGGGGGATTCGCCGCTGGCCGTCGCCGCCGTTGCAGGTACGTACTACTGCCCTCCATTACTCTGTCTCGTCGCCGGGGGGTTCTAGGTCGGGTCGAGGTCGTTGTTGGCGGAAATGGCAGGCTAGGATTCCTAGGGTTCCTATGGCATCAACTGCCTCGTATGGTCGATTTGGTGTAGATGTGTTGTGTGTGCTTCCGCTCGACTCTCCTATCCTTGGATTTGTGCGGTAGGAAGGACAGTGGTGGTGGGGATTCATGGCGGGAGGGTGCGTTGGTGTTGGTGGGTGTGGTTGTTCGGTTTTGCGGTCGACGCAGATGTCCGCGCGACCTTCTGTTGTCCTTCCTCTCTCTCTCCCGTCGCCGGGGGTGAGGCCGTGTCCAGGTTGACGGTGGTGGTTGTGGCGGGCTGCATAGGGTCCCTTGCTGTGTTTGCTTCGATTGGACCTCCGTATGCTTTGTTTTTGTGCAAATTAGGAGCAGTTGTAGACAAATTTTGAGACAATATAGCCAATCTCGCCAGCCTTTGTGGTGGATCTCATGGTTAATGTGTCTTCCCCTGTTGTGTGCAACTAGGGACCATTACCTGTTCAAATTAGTACCTATCCTTGCCAATATACTTCTATCCAATATACTGTATCCAAGCTGCCAGCCTTTGTGATGGATCTGGTGGTTTGTGTGTTTTCCCCCTACTGTGTGCAACCAGGCACCCTTGTTTGTGCAATTTAGCACCAATGCTTGCCAGTTTTCCAATATGGTCTACCCAATTTGTCAGTCATGTTGTGTATGTGGTTGTTCATGTGTGTTTCCTCTGCTGTGTGCAACTAGGGACCATTATTTGTGCAAATTAGTCCCAATGCTTGCCAATTTTCCAACATGGTCTACCCAATCTCTCAGTCTTGTTGTGTATGTGGTCGTTCATGTGTGTTTCCCCTGCTGTGTGCAACTAGGGACATTTATTTGTGCAAATTAGTTCCAATGCTTGCCAATTTTCCAACATGGTCTACCCAATCTCCCAGTCTTGTTGTGGATGTGGTTGTTCATGTGTTTTCCGCTGCTGTGTACAACTAGGGACCATTATTTGTGCAAATTAGTTCCAATGCTTGCCAATTTTCCATCATGCTCTGGCCAATCTCTCAGTCTTGTTGTGGATGTGGTTGTTCATATGTTTTCCCTTGCTGTGTGCAACTAGGGACAATTATTTGTGCAAATTAGTTCCAATGCTTGCCAATTTTCCAACATAGTATATTATTTGTTGCACAAGTTCTATTTGTCCCAGTTGCACAAGTTATCATAATGAGCTTGTTGCCTTTAGTTAACTATTTTCTGCCTAGTTATTACTTGCCACAGTTAAACTTAGTTGGCTTTATATGCTATCCAGTTTGCACAAGGTTGACTGCCCAGTTGGATGCATCATTGTAGTAGTTGGTTGTCCACATGTTTTATAGTTTTTTGCAATATGCTTATGTGTAGAGGTCTGCAGATCAAAGCAACCTTTTATGATTTCTCTAGTTTGGTTGCGCATCTTCTAACTATGTTTTCTTTTCTTGTATTACCCCCACAGGCTAAAAATGGTTATAATAGGAGGAGATGTGGATGGCAATGAAGAAGATGTATTTTTCCACTTTTTCTGTGTTTTTGAGTTGTTTTCAACTTATGCACGTATGCTAATTTCCTTTTTTTCATGTTTTTCTTTGGTTGCTTAATCAGCGTTCCAGAAGTCAGTCGCTTCGCCGGAACTCGAAGCGTCCTGCTAATCGCCAGCCACGACCTGTGCGGAGTGTTCAGCAGGGAGAGGAAGTTGAGGTAGGTGGCATGCTGATGACACAAGCCCCTTTTTTCTTGGTTTTGTTTGGGTCATATAACAATTTTTTGTTTTTTTCCATGCTCATGTTTTTTATTTTTCTTAGGATGCTGATCAGTTTCGTGTTGTAAAGCGGACTAGACGTGCAACACTTGGAAAGGGAGCTGAGTCATCTTCTAGGGTAAGTAAATTCTTGAATATAAGTGTTTCTCGCTTTTTAGACGCTGATGAAATTATGCAGCCATTGGCACCACTATTTTTGTTTTTAGTTGGTCAATAACAATCTTGTAGTTGACATCTCTGGTCATCTTGATCTAAATATAGTTGACATCAGTTGGCATCTTGTAGTTGACAAGTTGGCATCTTATAGTTGACATCACTCGTCAATTTTTTGTGCAGGCAGCAGTTGCTGGAGGAGTTGTCGCATCTTCCGCAGCAGATGCTGAGGTATGTGTTTTTTGTGTGTTTATGAGCTATTGAATAGTTCCTTGCAAACCTTTTTTTAGTTGTTGTTATCTTGTTGCAATATCATTTCTTATCGTTGCACATCCCCTAGAACTTTTTGTAGTTGTCAGGTCTAATATATTTTCTTAGTTTTTTTTGCAGGTTGCACACTGGTAGTCTTCAGTTGTTTCATGAGCTTTATTAGTTGCACAAAAACATCATATTAGTTGGCATGATCCATTTTATGTTTATATAGTTTTTGCAATACTGATCCAAATGATGATTGCTAGTTTTTTTCATTCCTGTTTTATCTCTTGTGTTTAATGTTTCCTTAATGTTTTTATTTTCTCATCAACAGGCCAGCGGTGAAGGAGTTGAGGTGGCTGCAGGGGAAGATGTGGAGCGACCATCACAAGCGAGCTGGATAAGGGCATCACCAGCGCGGTTTGCAAATTTCAACAACTCTCTATCCCCACCACAGAAGTCTGAGCTAGTTTCGAGGTTGTTTGGGGGCCTCTTGAACTTATTAGACACACTTCCAGCGAACCTCGCTAAATTCCTGGTGCAGTCCTACCAGCCAGAGAGCTCTGAAATGGTTTTCCCAGGCAGGGGAAGGATCCGTGTCGATGCTGACAGTGTTCACAGGGTATTTGATCTCCCAAACAGGGGTCAAAAAGTTAGATATGTAGTAGACAAGGATGCAACTAGGAGATTCAGAGAGGCTTTCAACATAACTGGAAATTCTCATCCCCAGATCACTACATGGTGCAAGATGATTCAAGATATGGCTGGAAGAACAGATGACACATTCTTTATGGCCTGGCTTGCGGTTGCCTTTAGCACTTTTCTAGCACCAACCACGGCCCTGAAGCTCAGCCCAAAGTGCTACGGACTTGTGCTAGATCATGAATTGCTCAAGAACACAAACATCTGCCTCTTTGTAGCAGAACACATAAATGAAGCTTTCCAGAACATGGACCAGGAGAAGCAAACCGTCTGCTGCTGCTTGTATCACTTGATGGTTAGTCAAAACGAGCACTTCCATGTGTTCTTCTTCTTTGTGCAGTTAAAGTTTGCTGAAATACTCCTCATAATAACTGAACTTGGTTTTTTCCCTTGTGGGGTCTGGTGCAGATACTATACCTTGATGCGCTCGTTCATGATATCCCAGTAAGCAACTGCGTGATACAAGCGAATGCATGGGATAGTATTCTAATTGCCAAGGTGATCAAGAAGGACACGATCTCTCCTGGTGTGTTCGGCAAATTACAAGTGAGTTATGTTTGTTTTTTTCAAACAGTGTCTTCTTTTTATGTTCTATTTTAGGTCTGCTCACTTTTCGGAAGTTGCACAAAAACTGTGATCAGTTGGCACAACAATGCATGTAGTTGCACAACTTGTAGCTTTAAGTTTGGCATCTGCACACATGTTCATTTTTAATTGGCACACCATCTATTTTAAGTTGCACAGTTTTACTTATCTTGTTGCACAGATGTGTGATATCAGTTGGCAGAAACTTTTTTTAGGTGCCATGTGGGTTGCACAGTTTTATTGTCTTTGTTCAGTTGCATATATGTAGAATCGAATTGTCTAAACAGTATCTTGTTGTAGTTGCACAGGTTATAATGTTTGGTTTCTTTCAACACACACATCTGTTTTGATAACCTTGTTCTTTTGTTTTTCTCTTTTTTTACATCAGCTTAAAGAGGAGTATAGGGGCACGGAGCAGACACCACTGTTTGGTGGTATTTTGCAAGCTGAAGCATTCGTGGCATCCAAGTTACCAATAACCTACAATTCGTAGGTTAGTATTTTGCATACAGAAGTTTGTATCAGTTACCAACATTTTCTTTTGGCTGGTATGTATGTTCAGTTGCACATATATGCCTTTTTAGTTGCGAGAATACATGATTCAGTTGGCTGGGATGTATGTTCAGTTGCACATATATGCTTTTTTAGTTGCACATATTCTTTGGACAATCAATGTGTTCGTTTGCAACCAATGACATCAACTTGGCAGAATGCATGTTTAGTTTTGGCCACAATGCATGTGTAGTTGGCTAGAATCATGTTTTTAGTTGGCCAGAAAATGTGTATTAGTCGGCTTGCTTAACATCATGGTCAGTTATAGACATTTTCCTTTTTTTAAAATGTTTTCTAATTGAACCAGTACTGAATCTTTTTTTTGTGTTGATGCAGAAAAAGGCAAAGATTGCCAAAGTGGTTAATGACCTGTGCAAGGCTGTAACTCAACAGGTTGGCACCTTCATTGAAGCAGTTGCCAAGATCGATGACGAGGAGCCGGATATTGATCCCTACGTACAGTAGCCATCAATGGGAACCGGGACGTCATGTCGTGCTCCAAAAAGAAAGAGACGGGTTTCAACTATACAAGAAGAAGAAGAGTTTGTTGAGGAGGAGTTAGAAGAAGATGAGAAAATGGAAGCAACGCTAGATGTTGACGATGACGAGGACACAGATGCGTATGAATCAGAGGAGGATGACAAAGAAGAAGATGCAGAAAAGGAGGAGGAGGAGGAGGAAGAAGAGGAGAAAGAAGAGGAGGACAAAGAAGAAGAGGACAAAGGAGAGGAGGAGGACAAGGAAGAAGATAGTGAGGCAGAGGAGGAGGAAGAAGAAGATGAGGCCAAAGAGGGGGACGGAGACAAAGGTGCACCAGTTGATGGCAGTGAGGGGGAAGAAGATGATGAGGAAGAAGACGAGGATGTTGATGGTGATGATCAAGGGGGATCCAATGGAGGCAGTGACAGTAGTGATGATGATGATGACAACGCCCCTGGTATTGGTGGTACAGGTGGCAACACATCCAGGAGGACTAGCAGCTCCGCCAACCCTGCCAGCAGCAGCAATTCATTGAGAAGCAGAAGCACACTTTAGATGTTGATTGACAAAATTTGCTGGAAAGACAAGGATTTGCCGAAGTCAAAGAAAAACGACGAAGCAGAGTCTCAGGGCAACATTGATATGTTCAAGCTGTGCAACTTGAAGCCAGCTTTGCCAACCACCTTTCTCGTGCCAGATTTTAGTGACAAAGAGATGTGTGAGAACATCAACTTTTGCCATTGATCAGAGCATGTTCTTATCAAGTGAGGCTGAAAAGAATCAAATTGACATGGAGGAAGCAGCAAAGGGTCTTGACTGGGTTCATTCGAAGAAAAAATACAAGGAATATTTGAAGCTGCTTCTAGATGTAAGCTGCAGCAAGAGCAAGGCAGCATTCGTGGCAAACCCTCACGTGGTCGAGAAGCGCAAAGTAGTTTCAATGAAGAAGAATCTGCAGTTGCCTCAAAACAAGGAGAAGACGTTGAGTGCAGATGCTGAAGTAAATGTGGTCAAGGAAGCTGTGGTTCAAACTGATATGCCTACTGTAGTGAGCAAAGAGCCAACTACCATCACACGAGTTCAACAGATCAAAGGGAAGACTCCTCTTTCAGCAGTCCCACCTAAACCAGCTAAGCAGCAAAAGATTGTAAAGTTTGCTGATAACTCACAAGTATAGGGGATCGCAACAGTTTTTGAGGGTAGAGTATTCAACCCAAATTTATTGATTCGACACAAGGGGAGCCAAAGAATATTCTCAAGTATTAGTAGTTGAGTTGTCAATTCAACCACACCTAGATAACTTAATATCTGCAGCAAAGTATTTAGTAGCAAAGTAATATGGAAGAAACGATAACGATAGCAAAAGTAATATTTTTGGGTTTTGTAGTGATTGTAACAGTAGCAACGGAAAAGTAAGTAAGCGAAGAACAATATGTGAAAAGCTCGTAGGCATTGGATCGGTGATGGAGAATTATGCCGGATGCGGTTCATCATGTAAAAATCATAACATAGGGTGACACAGAACTAGCTCCAATTCATCAATGTAATGTAGGCATGTATTCCGAATATAGTCATACGTGCTTATGGAAAAGAACTTGCATGACATCTTTTGTCCTACCCTCCCGTGGCAGCGGGGTCCTAATGGAAACTAAGGGATATTAAGGCCTCCTTTTAATAGAGTACCGGGCCAAAGCATTAACACATAATGAATACATGAACTCCTCAAACTATGGTCATCACCGGGAGTGGTCCCGATTATTGTCACTTCAGGGTTGCCGGATCATAACACATAGTAGGTGACTATAGAATTGCAAGATAGGATCAAGAAATCACATATATTCATGAAAACATAATAGGTTCAGATCTGAAATCATGGCACTCGGGCCCTAGTGACAAGCATTAAGCATAGCAAAGTCATAGCAACATCAATCTCAGAACATAGTGGATACTAGGGATCAAACCCTAACAAAACTAACTCGATTACATGATAGATCTCATCCAACCCATCACCGTCCAGCAAGCCTACGATGGAATTACTCACGCACAGCGGTGAGCATCATGAAATTGGTGATGGAGGATGGTTGATGATGACGAGGGCGACGAATCCCCCTCTCCGGAGCGCTGAACGGACTCCAGATCAGCCCTCCCGAGAGGTTTTAGGGCTTGGCGGCGGCTCCGTATCGTAAAACGCGATGAATCCTTCTTTCTGTTTGTTTCTCCCCGAAAGTGAATATATGGAGTTGGAGTTGAGGTCGGTGGAGCGTCAGGGGGCCCACGAGGTAGGGGCGCGCCCAGGGGGGCAGGCGCGCCCCCACCCTCGTGGATAGGGTGTGGGCCCCCTGACGTGGATTTTTCTTCCAGTATTTTTGATATTTTCCAAAAAGATGTTCCATGGAGTTTCAGGTCATTCCGAGAACTTTTGTTTCTGCACATAAATAACACCATGGAAAGTCTGCTGAAAACAGCGTCAGTCCGGGTTAGTTCCATTCAAATCATGCAAGTTAGAGTCCAAAACAAGGGCAAAAGTGTTTGGAAAAGTAGATACAACGGAGACGTATCAACTCCCCAAGCTTAAACCTTTGCTTGTCCTCAAGCAATTCAGTTGATAAACTGAAAGTGATAAAGAAAAACTTTTACAAACTCTGTTTGGTCTTGTTGATGTAAATATTTAAAGCCAGCATTCAAGTTTTCAGCAAAGATTATGACTAACCACATTCACAATAACTCTTAGGTCTCATGTTTACTCATATCAATGGCATAATCAACTAGCGAGCCATAATAATAAATCTCGGATGACAACACTTTCTCAAAACAATCATGATATGATATAATAAGATGGTATCTCGCTAGCCCTTTCCGAGACCGCAAAACATAAATGCAGAGCACCTTTAAAGATCAAGGACTGACTAGACATTGTAATTCATGGTAAAAGAGATCCAGTCATAGTCATACCCAATATAAATTAATAGTAATGGATGCAAATGACAGCTGCGCTCTCCAGCTAGTGCTTTTTAATAAGAGGGTGATGAATCAGCATAAAAGTAAATAGATAGGCCCTTCGCAGAGGGAAGCAGGGATTTGTAGAGGTGCCAGAGCTCGATTTTAAAGCAGAGATAAATAATATTTTGAGCGGCATACTTTCATTGTCAACATAACAACCAAGAGATGGCGATATCTTCCATGCTACACACATTATAGGCGGTTCCCAAACAGAATGGTAAAGTTTATACTCCCCCTCCACCAACAAGCATCAATCCATGGCTTGCTCGAAACAATGGGTGCCTCCAACTAGCAACAGTCCCAGGGGGAGTTTTGTTTGCAATTATTTTGATTTAGTTTGCATAAAGCATGGGACTGGGCATCCCGTTGACCAGCCATTTTCTCGTGAATGGGGAGCGGAGTCCACTCCTCTTGAGAATAACCCGCCTAGCATGGAAGATACGGACAGCCCTAGTTGATACATGAGCTATTCGAGCATACAAAACAGAATTTCATTTGAAGGTTTAGAGTTTGGCACATACAAATTTACTTGGAACGGCAGGTAGATACCCCATATAGGAAGGTATAGTGGACTCATATGGAATAACTTTGGGGTTTAAGGGATTGGATGCACAAGCAGCATTCCCGCTTAGTACAAGTGAAGGCTAGCAAAAGACTGGGAAGCGACCAACTAGAGAGCGACAACAGTCATGAACATGCATTAAAATTAATAAACATTGAGTACAAGCATGAGTAGGATATAATCCACCATGAACATAAATATCGTGAAGGCTATGTTGATTTGTTTCAACTACATGTGTGAACATGTGCCAAGTCGAGTCACTTAAATCATTCAAAGGAGGATACCACCCCACTATACCACATCACAACCATTTTAATAGCATGTTGGCATGCATGGTAAACCATTATAACTCATAGCTAATCAAGCATGGCACGAGCAACTATGATCTCTAATTGTCATTGCAAACATGTTTATTCATAATAGGCTGAATCAGGAACGATGAAATAATCATATTTACAAAAACAAGAGAGGTCGAGTTCATACCAGCTTTTCTCATCTCAGTCAGTCCATCATATATCGTCATAATTGCCTTTCACTTGCACGACCGGACGATGTGAAAATAATAAGAGTGCATGTGCATTGGACTAAGCTGGAATCTGCGAGCATTCAATAAACAGGAGAAGGCAAGGCAATATGGGCTCTTGGTTAAATCAACAATAATGCATATAAGAGCTACTTCAACAATTTAATCATGGTCTTCTCCTATCGACTCCCAAAGAAAAGAAAAGAAATAAAATTATTTACACGGGAAAGCTCCCAACAAGCAAAAGAAGAATGGGAAATCTTTTTGGGTTTTCTTTTTAATTATTACTACTACAGCAAGAAAAGTAAACTAACTAAAAGTTACACCTAATTTTTTTGTTTTTTCTGAAGGTTTATCAAACACACAAGAAGAAAGCAAGAAAAAGAAAATAAACTAGCATGGATATTACAGTGAAAGAGTATGAGCACCAACATGTAGCAATGAGTGTGTGAACATGAATGTAATGTCGGTGGGAAATACGTACTCCCCCAAGCTTAGGCTTTTGGCCTAAGTTGGTTTATTGCCACGGATGGCCTGGCGGATATCCATAGTTGTAGCCGGGGTCGTACTGAGATGCAGCGGCTCTGATTGCCACTGGTTGGAAATCATCTCCGGATCCCACTGATAGTTAGACTGTCGTGGAGGCTCAAATTGTGGTTCCGGCTCCATGGCTGGTGTAGGGTTCCGGTAGGCGTGAATGGCCGCCAACGGAACGAGATACGGACCTGTAGATAAATTAAACAAGGAGGGAGCAGGCAAGGTAATAGTCTCAGGATGATGTTTATCAAAGAATAATTTGTATTTAAGAGCCCCTTCCCTATTCTTAACAATAAAGTCATGCGCTATCATACTCTTGTATCTAAATAAGCATTGGGCAGCAATTTTTCTTCTTTTTCATAGTGCCTAATAGGTATGTTATAATGTGCAGCAAGGCGTGAAGCATAAATACCTCCAAAGATAGGGCCCTTTGTACGGTTCAAACTTAACCGTTTAGCAATAATACCGCCCATACTAACAGTGTTGTCGCAGAATAAACCATGGAACAAAATAATAATATCAGGAACACTAAGGTTTCCACAGTTTCCGCAACCAATTAAGCAACGACTAGCAAATATGGTAAAGTAGCGTAAAACAGGAAAATGTATGCTACTGATTCTTGCATCAGAAACCTTCCTAGTTTCCCCCACAGTAATAGTGTCAATAAACCCGTCCACATCTTTACGACGTGGTTCCTCTAAACTACCCTCAAAGGGTATTTTGCAAACCTTGCAAAATTCATCTAGTGGCATCTTCTTAACCACATCATATAAATGAAACTCTACTGAAGGAGGCGATTCCTTAGGATAATAGTAGAAGTTTTGCACAAAAGTATTGGTGAGTAAGAGATACTGTTCGCGTTGGTCGCGGAGGAAGTCGGTGAGTCCTGCATTCTCAGCCAATTCATAAAAATCATTGTAAATCCCGGCTTCTCTCAAGAAATCATCGGAAGGCCATTCACACGGCCGAACCTCCGTGGTGCGGGGCAGATTATATTTGGGCCTCTGTGCTTCTTCATTTTGCTTTTCCTTCGAGCTTCGGCTCGATGAGCCCCTCAAAAATCTCTTCATTATTTTCTGAAAAATTCTGAAATTTTTAGTTAACTTCAAATAAAAGTGAACCAAGCTCAACAAAATTGATAGCAACTACTCCTACAAGTGCCTAGAGACTATATCATGCATTAGAACTACTTGGAACCATATAAATTTGACATGCAAGCTCAAGAACATGGTCACCTAGGCAGCACAAATTTGCAATGAATAGAGCACTAGAACAAAAACTAATTGGACCAATGGAGGAGTCACATACCAAGGAACAATCCCCCCAAGCAGTTTTGTGAGAGGTGCTTTGAGCAAGGAGATCGAAAATCGCAGCAAAATGAGCTAGAACTCGTGCTTCAGCTGGATGGTGATTTTTTGGGAGGAAGAAGAAGTGTGTGGGTGCAGGAATAAGTGGAGGGGGCCACCGTGGGCCCACGAGGCAGGGGGGCGCGCCCTGGACCCTCGTGGCCAGGTGCTTGCTCCCCCTGTTGTGTTCTCAGTGCCAGATATTCTCAAATATTTCAGAAAAAATCATATTCCATTTTCAGGGCATTTGGAGAACTTTTATTTTCGGGTTTTTTTATATTGCATGGATAAATCAGAAAACGGACAAAAAATACTATTTTTACTTTATTTCAACTAAATAACAGAAAGTAGAAAGAGAGTACAAAAGGTTGTGCCTTCTAGTTTCATCCTTCTCATGCTCATCAAAAGGAATCCACTAACAAGGTTGATCAGGACTTGTTAATAAACTCATTCCGAATAACATGGAACCGGAGAAATTTCGAATAACACTATGTTACCTCAACGGGGATATGCACCTCCCCAATAATAAGAATATCATATTTCTTTTTGACAGTAGGAAGAGGAAATTCAAAACCTCCAAAAATAATTGATGGATTTTTTCCAATAGAGTTGATACTATGAACTTGAGGTTGTTTCCTCGGAAAGTGTACCGTATGCTCATTACCATTAACATGAAAAGTGACATTGCCTTTGTTGCAATCAATAACAGCCCCTGCAGTATTCAAAATGGGTCTTCCAAGAATAATAGACATACTATCGTCCTCGGGAATATCAAGAATAACAAAGTCCGTTAAAATAGTAACGTTTGCAACCACAACAGGCACATCCTCACAAATACCGACAGGTATAGCAGTTGATTTATCAGCCATTTGCAAAGATATTTCAGTAGGTGTCAACTTATTCAAATCAAGTCTACGATATAAAGAAAGAGGCATAACACTAACACCGGCTCCAAGATCACATAAAGCAGTTTTAACATAGTTTCTTTTAATGGAGCATGGTATAGTAGGTACTCCTGGATCCCCAAGTTTATTTGGTATTCCACCCTTAAAAGTATAATTAGCAAGCATGGTGGAAATTTCAGCTTCTGGTATCTTTCTTTTATTAGTGACAATTTCTTTCATATACTTAGCATAAGGATTCATTTTGAGCATATCAGTTAATCGCATACGCAAAAAGATAGGTCTAATCATTTCAGCAAAGCGCTCAAAATCCTCATCATCCTTTTTCTTGGATGGTTTGGGAGGAAAAGGCATGGGTTTCTAAACCCAAGGTTCTCTTTCTTTACCATGTTTCCTAGCAACAAAGTCTCTCTTACCATAACGTTGATTCTTTGATTGTGGGTTATCATGATAAAAGCAGGTTCAATTTCTACATCATTGTCATTGCTAGGTTGAGCATCATCATGAACATCATCATTAACACTTTCACTAGGTTCATGTTCATTACCAGATTGTGTTTCAGCATCGGAAATAGAAATATCATTTGGATTCTCAGGTGGTTTAGCAATAGGTTCACTAGAAGCATGCAAAGTCCTATCATTTTTCTTTTTCCTCTTTTTAGAAGGACTAGGTGCATCAACATTATTTCT
Source organism: Aegilops tauschii subsp. strangulata (assembly GCF_002575655.3). Lineage (NCBI taxonomy): Eukaryota > Viridiplantae > Streptophyta > Magnoliopsida > Poales > Poaceae > Aegilops > Aegilops tauschii. The sequence continues at coordinate 343,997,642 of NC_053040.3, read as the reverse complement.
CTGAGAATCTTGTTCAATTCTCTTAGGGTGGCCTTCAGGGTACAAAGGTTCCTGAGTCATCTTACCAGTTCTAGTAGCCACTCTAACAGCATAATCATTTTTCATACTATTCAATTCATTGAGCAAATCATTTTGAGCTTTAAATACTTGTTCTACTTGAGTGGTAACCATAGAAGCATGTTTACTAATAAGTTTAAGTTCACCCTTAACATTAGCCATATAATCACCCAAGTGTTCAATCATATAAGCATTTTGTTTTAAATGTCTACCAAAATAAGCATTGAAATCTTCTTGCTTAACCATAAAGTTATCAAACTCATCCAAGCATTGGCTAGCAGTTTTAGTAGGAGGGATTTCAGCTTTATCATATCTATAGAGAGAATTTACCTTTCCTACCTGTGTCGGGTTATCAAGACCATGAGTTTCTTCAATAGGTAATGAATTAAGACCATGTATTTCTTCAATAGGAGGTAAATTCTTAACACCTTCAGCTTTAATACCTTTTTCTTTCATAGACTTCTTTGCCTCTTGCATATCTTCAGGACTGAGAAATAGAACACCTCTCTGCTTCGGAGTTGGTTTAGGAATAGGCTCAGGAATTGGTTCAGGAGCTGGCTCAGGAAGTGTCCAATTATTTTCATTTGTCAACATATTATTCAATAGAATTTCAGCTTCATCCGGTGTTCTTTCCCTGAAAACAGAACCAGCACAACTATCCAGGTAATCTCTGGAAGCATCGGTTAGTTCATTATAAAAGATATCAAGTATTTCATTTTTCTTAAGAGGATGATCAGGCAAAGCATCAAGTAATTGGAGAAGCCTCCCCCAAGCTTGTGGGAGACTCTCTTCTTCAATTTGCACAAAATTGTATATATCCCTTAAAGCAGCTTGTTTCTTATGAGCAGGGAAATATTTAGGAAAGAAGTAATAAATCATATCTTGGGGACTACGCACACAACCAGGATCAAGAGAATTAAACCATATCTTATCATCACCCTTTAATGAGAACGGAAATATTTTAAGGATATAAAGGTAGCGAGATTTCTCATCATTAGTGAACAGGGTGGCTATATCATTTAATTTAGTAAGATGTGCCACAACAATTTCATATTCATAGCCATGAAAAGGATCAGATTCAACCAAAGTAATTACATCAGGATCAACAGAGAATTCATAATCCTTATCAGTAACACAGATAGGTGAAGTAGCAAAAGCAGGGTCAGGTTTCATTCTAGCATTAAGAGATTGCTACTTCCATTTAGCTAATAACCTCTTGAGCTCGTATCTATCTTTGCAAGCTAAAATAGCTATAGCAGCTTCTTTTTCCAAAACATAACCCTCAGGAATAACAGGCGATTCATATTTATTAGGGGGAGAGTCTTCATCATCACTTTCATCAATATTATCAGTTTCAATAATTTCATTCTCTCTAACCCTAGCAAGTTGTTCATCAAGAAATTCACCAAGTGGCACAATAGTATCAAGCATAGAAGTAGTTTCATCATAAGTATCATGCATAGCAGAAGTGGCATCATCAATAACATGCGACATATCAGAACGAATAGCAGAAGCAGGTTTAGGTGTCGCAAGCTTACTCAAAACAGAAGGTGAATCAAGTGCAGAGCTAGATGGCAGTTCCTTACCTCCCCTCGTAGTTGAGGGATAAATTTTTGTTTTCTCGTCTTTCAAGTTTTTCATAGTGACCAGCAGATATAAATCCCAAGTGACTCAAAGAATAGAGCTATGCTCCCCGGCAATGGCGCCAGAAAATAGTCTTGATAACCCACAAGTATAGGGGATCGCAACAATTTTCGAGGGTAGAGTATTCAACTCAAATTTATTGATTCGACACAAGGGGAGCCAAAGAATATTCTTAAGTATTAGCAGTTGAGTTGTCAATTCAACCACACCTGGATAACTTAATATCTGCAACAAAGTATTTAGTAGCAAAGTAATATGGAAGTAACAGTAATGATAGCAAAAGTAATATTTTTGGGTTTTGTAGTGATTGTAACAGTCGCAACAGAAAAGTAAGCAAGCGAAGAACAATATGTGAAAAGCTCGTAGGCGTTGGATCGGTGATGGAGAATTATGCCGGATGCGGTTCATCATGTAACAATCATAACATAGGGTGACACAGAACTAGCTCCAATTCATCAACGTAATGTAGGCATGTATTCCGAATATAGTCATACGTGCTTATGGAAAAGAACTTGCATGACATCTTTTGTCCTACCCTCCCGTGGCAGCGGGGTCCTAATGGAAACTAAGGGATATTAAGGCCTCCTTTTAATAGAGTACCGAACCAAAGCATTAACACATAGTGAATACATGAACTCCTCAAACTATGGTCATCACCGGGAGTGGTCCCGATTATTGTCACTTCGGGGTTGCCGGATCATAACACATAGTAGGTGACTATAGACTTGCAAGATAGGATCAAGAACTCACATATATTCATGAAAACATAATAGGTTCAGATCTGAAATCATGGCACTCGGGCCCTAGTGACAAGCATTAAGCATAGCAAAGTCATAGCAACATCAATCTCAGAACATAGTGGATACTAGGGATCAAACCCTAAAAAAATAACTCGATTACATGATAGATCTCATCCAACCCATCACCGTCTAGCAAGCCTACGATGGAATTACTCACGCACGGCGGTGAGCATCATGAAATTGGTGATGGAGGATGGTTGATGATGACGACGGCGACGAATCCCCCTCTCCGGAGCCCCGAACGGACTCCAGATCAGCCCTCCCGAGAGGTTTTAGGGCTTGGCGGCGGCTCCGTATTGTAAAACGCGATGAATCCTTCTTTCTGATTTTTTTTCTCCCCGAAAGTGAATATATGGAGTTGGAGTTGAGGTCGGTGGAGCGTCAGGGGGCCCACGAGGTAGGGGGCGCGCCCAGGGGGGCATGCGCGCCCCCTGACGTGGATTTTTCTTCCAGTATTTTTAATATTTTCCAAAAATATGTTCTGTGGAGTTTCAGGTCATTCCGAGAACTTTTGTTTCTGCACATAAATAACACCATGGAAAGTGTGCTGAAAACAGCGTCAGTCCGGGTTAGTTCCATTCAAATCATGCAAGTTAGAGTCCAAAACAAGGGAAAAAGTGTTTGGAAAAGTAGATACGACGGAGACGTATCATTTGCCAAGGGCACAAAGGGGGAACAGGGCACAAAAGGTGTGGGGTTCAGAGACGAGACAGAACTCCGTGCCACAACAATTGATGCAGGGGTGCCAAGTTCTGCTAGGTTGGTGCCAACTCAGACTGGAAAGATGCCAACTGAAGATACCAGTGTGCCAACTGATGTATCAGTTAGCAGCGTGGTCACAGTCAAAACCACCACTGCTGCTCAGGAAGGCACCACTGCAACTGCAAGCCCCAAGGTGCCAACTCATATAGATACTTCAATGCCTAACACGAAAGGAGGTGATCAAACTACCAAAGTACCGTCCCCACGAGCTAGCACACAGCTGCCAAGCAAGCCTGCATCACCAAGAGCTGACTTTCAGCACTCATTAACACAAGAGGATGTCTTCAACATTGTAAGTAGGTGCAAGCCTCTAAGGCCTTGAACCCATACGCAGATCAAACTCTTGCAGCTATCATGGTGACGGGTTCTGCGATGCACCATCTTTTGACCTCGGCATAGATGGTGATGCTCCAGCACCTGGTCCAACAGCAGAAACAGTGGAAGCCGGTGTGGTTGCCATAGATGAGGGTGAGTTGGACCCAGCAGCTGTGAATGAAGGATGCGCTGCTGCTGATGCTGGCAAGGCAATAGCTCAAGAGCCAGATGTTGGATCACCAGACAATTGCCACACCCCGATATGCGCAGAACCAGAAGTTGGCACGAGCAGTTCTTCAGGACCACCTGTTGCACAAAGACAGAGGAGGGTAATAAGGCCCACAGCATCTCAAAGGTCTCCATTCATTGACTACAACAAGAAGAAGACGTTCAGCTCCAATGAGGCAGTCCACAAGCTTTACGCTACCCTCATGTATTGGGTCGGGCATCACCCAGGAGCAAATGATGAGCTTACCAGGTAAACCAACTCCCCACAGCCTACATACATATCTTTTTTAATTGCACAGGACCAGCCACTTAGTTGCACAAAAAGCAGAGCATGTTGCACAGAACAGGGCTTTTAGTTGCACACTGTTTTGTTTTAATTTCATACACATTTTTGTTGTTGCTGTGACCCTTCGAGCTAACTTGTCTTTTCATTTATTTAAAAAAAATCAGCCCTGAGATAATCAGGTATGGTGCTTTCTACATTTCTTTAAAGGAGTTAGTTGATTCCATGAAGCCGGTTCAATGGCTGTCAAGAATTGTTATTGAGACTGGAATCTTATATATCATGGATAACTTACCAGAAGGGTCAAAGAAGGTCGTTATGCCACTGAGGTTTTCTGTAAGTTTTTTCAAAACCTTTTTCCCCTCTTCTTTTTCTATAGCGCTTTTTTTACCAATTCAGGGAGTCGTTTCATCTAGTAAGTAGTTTGAGGCATGCTTATAATTTCTGCAGATCGATTTACAGCAAGGGATCCACAATGTGAATGAGATAAACAAGAAGTTTGATTACAAGAACCATCTCGACAGGCAAGACTTGGTGAGTGCTGTGCCCACATGATCCATCTCTTTAGTTGGCACCCATAGCATGATCAGTTGCACATGACACATCTTTTAGTTGGCAAATACTTACTGGCTACCTGTTTTAACTTCACCAATTCTTTACTATTTTTTCTTATCCTATACCGTGTATCTGTGTCTGAATCGTTCACGCGCGCAGGTCATGCTGCCGGTGCTTGAGTGCACTGATATAAATGATAAAGAGGGAGGGAGGCATTATTGGGTGTTCAATGTCAACTTGAGGGACGGACGCTTCGAAGTTCTTGATTCAAACAGGAAGCTGGAGAACATTGAGTTGATGACCACCGCCTCTACCATCGCGGGGCAGTACGCCAGCTATGGAGGAAGCATTACCCAAAGTTCAGCATCGAGCACTTCCAGATTATTGACATTGACGTACCGAAGCAGCTCGGCAAATAAGACAATAAGCATGGCATTCTTCTCAATTTCTTACCATCAATTTCTAGTTTTTAATTTTTTCTACATGTGCAATATTTAGCTTTTTAAGACACAGAACTAGTCTGCAATCTATTTTTCATTTTTATGAATTTCTCATGGATTATCTAGTCAGTTGCATAGTGGCATAAAAGTAGTTGCATAGTGGCACATAAGCAGTTGCACAGTGGCACATAAGCAGTTGCACAGTGGAACATCAGTAGTTGCACAGTGGCACATAAGCAGTTGCACAGAGTGCATTATCTTTATTTTGGTTTTAATTTTTGGTGACAAATTTTCTTTTTTTGCCCACACGCAGCAATGAGTGTGGGCTGTTCGCACTGCTTAACGCCACAGAGTGGAACGGTAGCCAACTGCCCAACTACGAACCCAAGGAAGTACTCAACATCAGGAAGAAGCTGGCATATGATTGGGTCACCAGCCCGAACAACTCCGCCCCATGGAGGAAGTTGCTCAGATACAACAAGGACTAGGTCAGTACTCTTTTTCTTTCTCTGCCCCATGGAAGAAGTTGCTGGTTTGCACAATTTTTGAGCAGATTTTGTAGTTGCACACTAGTAGTAATTCCGTTTATAACTCAATATCATCACTTTTGTTGACACATTAGGAGGACTGGACATACCATTGTTCAACAACTAAATATTTAACCAGTTGCCAACAAAAGGCACAAATAGCAACCTTTTTTTACACAGTGCATGAACTAATTCAAGGAGCATAAATGAGATAAGAGAAAGCATAGATGCTGAATGTGTCCACTTGGTCCCAACATTGCTCAAAAACCATCATTCTTTTCCTTTTTTGTCCCAAAGTTACAAACAATGAAAGAGAATCACAGCAGCCTGAGTGGACACACACCAGCAGTGTGCTCTGTAGATTGGCACTAGCTGCATTTGTTTTTCTTCTTTGGGTGTAGCTCCAGCACCGATTTGTACCATCGACTCTTTGCCCTACCCTTTGTAGTAGACCTTGGAGGATCCCTGGGCACAAAATCATCAGAGGCTTGTTCAGGGGATGCAACCTCCAACGGGGTAGTAGGACCATCACGAGGTTGTGTTCGATCACCTGTGTAATAATCATATAAAAAGTTTAGTATTTTTTGTGTGCAACCAGCACTGATGTTCTCTGCAACCACACAGCCCATGTTGTGCAACTAACTGGTTGCTGTGTGCAAGTTAAGTTAAAAAACACCTGTAGTAGCACGGCCCGTCATGGTACTTGGATTGTAATCACCTATGGGCAGAACAGGTAAAACAAGTTAGTTTTTTATCTTGATGCTCAAACTAACATAGCGCACGCAACTAGGTAGCCTGTTCTGTGCAACTGGGCACTATGATGTGTGCAACTAAAGTCACACACCTAGTTTCATTTGGAGTTGGGGAAGGTAATTACCTGGGTGATTAGCCCCTTGAGTACTGCCTGTAGGTCCATTGGGAGGAGCACGCGGGGCACTGCTTGTTGGGCCAGGCGGGGGAGGAGGTGGCGGAGCATGCCGTGTAGGGCCAGGAGGTGGAGGAGGTCCTCGAGGGTTGCCATCACCTATAGCCAGAACAAACAAGTCAGTAGTTTATCTTGATGCTCGAACTAACATAGCGTGCGCAACTGGGTAGCCTGTTCTGTGCAACTGGGTACCATGATGTGTGCAACTGAAGTTACACACCTAGTTAGATGGGGAGTTGGGGCAGGTAATTACCTACATGATGAGCCCCCTAAGTACTGCCTGTAGGGCCGTTGGGAGGAGCACGCGGGGCACTGCTTGTTGGGCCAGGCGGGGGAGGAGGTGGCGGAGCATGCCGTGTAGGACCTGGAGGTGGAGGAGGTCCTTGAGGGTTACCATCATCTGATGGCCCAGTAGCAGCAGTCGTTTTTTTCTTTTTCTTGGAATAGTTCAGGTGGCTGATCTCGGTACGTGCTCCACGCATATGCTTGTATACAATGGCTTGTGTTGCATCAGAGCCACTTGCTAACTTGGCTAGTTTCTGAAAATCGTATATCATGTTTCTCTCCCTTATCTGCTTTTTTGATTGAGGAGGCATTTCATCCGGTTGCTCATACCTGGTCCCTCGTGCACTAGGGACAGCAGTAGGTGTCCACCGTCTTAGCATGTACCTTTCTGGTATGACATCAACTCCAATATGGGTGAACACCTTGAGGATGTGGCAACAGAGCATGCCGTCCTTGTCCATTTTGCAGCACTCACAAAAATAGGAACCATCCTCCACCCTTGCCTGCACCAAGTAGTTTCGAGAACCATATTTGGCAACAAATTCCTGGTCCGGTCTGAGCTCAAAAAGGTCAGCACCAACTTGGAACGCATTATAATGTCCAATCAGCTCAAACTCTTCTCTGAACTTGCGGTAAAGGTCCCTAATGTAGGTTTCGTAAGCTTGCCTCTCTATTGGGAAGTTGGACCATAGCTCAATCTCAAGGTGTTCTGTCCTGTAATCATTGCAGCCTTCCTTGGCAAGGATGTGGTTCTGAATTTTTTCATATTGCTTGACGAACTTCAGCATTGAGTTGTGTGGGTTCACATATCTTTTTAGGATGGCATTGAGCCCCTCACTACGCAGTGTAGACTGCAGGAAGGGGTAGAACCTATGTTTGAAGTAGCACGGCACCCAAGTTGACCTGTATTCGTACAACTTCTCAAAGTGTGTGTGTGTCATAGCCTCGTACTTCATCATTAACCCAGCCCAATTCTGCTCAAACTCGTCTATAGTGAAGCTGAAGTCAACGCAGTAGTTGAAATCATCAGAGAGCCCTGGATTCCGGCACAACAGCCAACCAACTTTTTCTTGAGCTTTTTCATGATGTGCCATCGACAACATCGATGCACTGTGGTTGGAAAGATGCTCTGTATTGACTGCCTCATTGCCCCATCCTGATCGGTTATAAAGTTGTCAAGAGGTTTTCCATCCATAGCCTCTAGGAAAGCTCGGAAGACCCAATCAAAGCTCGATGCCAACTCCTGCCTCACAAACGCGCAACCCAGCATGAAAGATTGGCCATGTTGGTTTATTCCGATGAAGGGCGCGAACGGCATATTGTACATGTTGGTCATGTAGGTGGTGTCAAACGATATGCAATCGTGGTACGCCTCCGCATAAGCTTTTCGAGCTGAGCCATCCACCCAAAATATGTTGACAACTCTGTCCTCTTCATCATATTTTACCTTATAGAAGAAGTCTGTGAAGAAAATATGCCCTAGAGGCAATAATAAAGTTGTTATTTAAATTTCCTTATTTCATGATAAATGTTTATTATTCATGCTAGAATTGTATTAACCGAAAACTTAGTACATGTGTGGATACATAGACAAACAGAGTGCCACTAGTATGCCTCTACTTGACTAGCTCGTTGAAACAAAGATGGTTAAGTTTCCTAGCCATAGACATGAGTTGTCATTTGATTAACGGGATCACATCATTAGAGAATGATGTGATTGACTTGACCCATTCCATTAGCTTAGCACTTGATCGTTTAGTATATTGCTATTGCTTTCTTCATGACTTATACATGTTCCTATGACTATGAGATTATGCAACTCCCGGATACCGGAGGAACACTTTGTGTGCTACCAAACGTCACAACATAACTGGGTGATTATAAAGGTGCTCTACAGGTGTCTCCGATGGTATTTGTTGAGTTGTCATAGATCATGATTAGGATTTGTCACTCTGATTGTCGGAGAGGTATCTCTGGGCCCTCTCGATAATGCACATCACTATAAGCCTTGCAAGCAATGTGACTAATGAGTTAGTTGCGGGATGATGCATTACGGAACGAGTAAGACTTGCCGGTAACGAGATTGAACTAGGTATTGAGATACCGATGATCGAATCTCGGGCAAGTAACATACCGATGACAAAGGGAACAACGTATGTTGTTATGTGGTTTGATCGATAAAGATCTTCGTAGAATATGTAGGAACCAATATGAGATCGGGGACATGACAAGGATTCTCGAAATGGTCGAGACGTAAAGATCGATATATTGAAAGGCTATATTCGGACATCGGAAAGGTTCCGAGTGATTCGGGTATTTTTCGGAGTACCGGACAGTTATGGGAATTCGTATTGGGCCTTAATGGGCCATACGGAAAGGAGAGAAAGGCCTCAAGGGTGCCCCCCTTCCCCATGGACTGGTCCGAATTGGCTAGGGAAAGGGGGCGCCCCATTCCTTCCTTCTCCTTCTCCCTTCCCTTTTTCCTATTCCATGTGGGAGGTGGAATCCTACTAGGACTAGGGAGTCCTAGTAGGGCTCCACACTTTGGGCGCGCCCTATGAGGGCCGACCTCCTCCTCCCTCCATCCTTTATATACGTGGCCAGGGGGCACCCCATAGACTCACAAGTTAATCATTGATCTCTTAGCCGTGTGCGGTGCCCCCTCCACCATAATCCACCTCGGTCATATCGTTGCAGTGCTTAGGCGAAGCCCTGCGCCGGTAGCTTCATCATCACCGTCATCATGTCGTCGTGCTGACGAAGCTCTCCCTTGACACTCTGGTAGATCATGAGTTCTTGGGACGTCACCGAGCCGAACGTGTGTAGATCGCAGAGGTGTCGTACGTTCGGTATTAGGATCGGTCGATCGTGAAGACGTACGACTACATCAACCGCGTTGTCATAACGCTTCCGCTTACGGTCTACGAGGGTACGTGGACAACACTCTCCCCTCTCGTTGCTATGCATCGCCATGATCTTGCGTGTGCGTAGGAATTTTTTTGAAATTACTACGTTCCCCAACATTGGCATCCGAGCCAGGTTTATGCGTAGATATTATATGCACGAGTAGAACACAAGTGAGTTGTGGGCGATAATAGTCATACTGCTTACCAGCATGTCATACTTTGATTCGGCGGTATTGTTGGATGAAGCGGCTCGGGCTGACATTACGCGTACGCTTACGCGAGACTAGTTCTACTGACGTGCTTCGCACACAGGTTGCTGGCGTGTGTCAGTTTCTCCAACTTTAGTTGAATCGAGTGTGGCTACGCCTGGTCCTTGTTGAAGGTTAAAACATCACATACTTGATGAAAAATCGTTGTGGTTTTGATGTGTAGGTTAGAACGGTTCTTGCTCAGCCCGTAGCTGCCATGTAAAACTTGCAACAACAAAGTAGAGGACGTCTAACTTGTTTTTGCAGGGCATGTTGTGATGTGATATGGTCAAGACATGATGCTAAATTTTATTGTATGAGATGATCATGTTTTGTAATGGAGTTATCGGCAACTGGCAGGAGCCATATGGTTGTCGCATTATTGTATGAAATGCAATCGCCATGTAATTGCTTTACTTTATCAATAAACGGTAGCGATAGTCGTAGAAGCAATAGTTGGCGAGATGACAACAATGCTACGATGGATATCAAGGTGTCGCGCCGGTGACGATGGTGATCATGACGGTGCTTTGGAGATGGAGATCAAAGGCACAAGATGATGATGGCCATATCATATCACTTATATTGATTGCATGTGATGTTTATTCTTTATGCATCTTATTTTGCTTAGTTCGACGGTAGCATTATAAGATGATCTCTCACTAAATTTCAAGGTACAAGTGTTCTCCCTAAGTATGCACCATTGCGAAAGTTCGTCGTGCCGAGACACCATGTGATGATCAGGTGTGATAAGCTCTACGTTCACATACAATGGGTGTAAGCCAGTTTTGCACACGCAGAATACTCGGGTTAAACTTGACGAGCCTAGCATATGCAGATATGGCCTCGGAACACTGAGACCGAAAGGTCGAGCGTGAATCATATAGTAGATATGATCAACATAGTGATGTTCACCATTGAAAACTACTCCATCTCACGTGATGATCGAACATGGTTTAGTTGCTATGGATCACGTGATCACTTAGATGATTAGAGGGATGTCTATCTAAGTGGGAGTTCTTAAGTAATATGATTAATTGAACTTTAATTTATCATGAACTTAGTACCTGATAGTATTTTGCATGTCTATGTTGTTGTAGATAGATGGCCCGTGCTGTTGTTCCGTTGAATTTTAATGCGTTCCTAGAGAAAGCTAAGTTGAAAGATGATGGTAGCAACTACACGGACTGGGTCCGTAACTTGAGGATTATCCTCATTGCTGCACAGAAGAATTACGTCCTGGAAGCACCGCTAGGTGCCAAACCCGCTGCAGGAGCAACACCAGATGTTATGAACGTCTGGCAGAGCAAAGCTGATGACTACTCGACAGTTCAGTGTGCCATGCTTTATGGCTTAGAACCGGGACTTCAACGACGTTCTGAACGTCATGGAGCATATGAGATGTTCCAGGAGTTGAAGTTAATATTTCAAGCAAATGCCCGGATTGAGAGATATGAAGTCTCCAATAAGTTCTACAGCTGCAAGATGGAGGACAATAGTTCTGTCCGTGAGCATATACTCAAAATGTCTGGGTATAACAATCACTTGATTCAACTGGGAGTTAATCTTCCTGATGATAGTGTCATTGACAGAATTCTTCAATCACTGCCACCAAGCTACAAGAGCTTCGTGATGAACTATCACATGCAAGGGATGGATAAGACAATTCCCGAGCTCTTCGCAATGCTAAAGGCTGCGGAGGTAGAAATCAAGAAGGAGCATCAAGTGTTGATGGTCAACAAGACCACCAGTTTCAAGAAAAAGGGTAAAGGGAAGAAGGGGAACTTCAAGAAGAACGGCAAGCAAGTTGCTGCTCAAGTGAAGAAGCCCAAGTCTGGACCTAAGCCTGAGACAGAGTGCTTCTACTGCAAAGGGACTGGTCACTGGAAGCGGAACTGCCCCAAGTATTTGGCGGATAAGAAGGATGGCAAGGTGAACAAAGGTATATGTGATATACCTGTTATTGATGTGTACCTTACTAATGCTCGCAGTAGCACCTGGGTATTTGATACTGGTTCTGTTGCTAATATTTGCAACTCGAAATAGGGACTACGGATTAAGCGAAGATTGGCTAAGGACGAGGTGACGATGCGCGTGGGAAATGGTTCCAAAGTCGATGTGATCGCGGTCGGCACGCTACCTCTACATCTACCTTCGGGATTAGTTTTAGACCTGAATAATTGTTATTTGGTGTCAGCGTTAAGCATGAACATTATATTTGGATCTTGTTTGATGCGAGACGGTTATTCATTTAAATCAGAGAATAATGGTTGTTTTATTTATATGAGTAATATCTTTTATGGTCATGCACCCTTGAAGAGTGGTCTTTTTTTGAATCTCGATACTAGTGACACACATATTCATAATATTGAAGCCAAAAGATGCAGAGTTGATAATGATAGTGCAACTTATTTGTGGCACTGCCGTTTAGGTCATATTGGTGTAAAGCGCATGAAGAAACTCCATTCTGATGGACTTTTGGAATCACTTGATTATGAATCACTTGGTACTTGCGAACCATGCCTCATGGGGAAGATGACTAAAACTCCGTTCTCCGGAACAATGGAGCGAGCAACAGATTTGTTGGAAATCATACATACTAATGTATGTGGTCCGGTGAATGTTGAGGCTCGCGGCGGGTATCGTTATTTTCTCACCTTCATAGATGATTTGAGCAGATATGGGTATATCTACTTGATGAAGCATAAGTCTGAAACAATTGAAAAATTCAAAGAATTTCAGAGTGAAGTGGAAAATCATCGTAACAAGAAAATAAAGTTTCTACGATCTGATCGTGGAGGAGAATATTTGAGTTACGAGTTTGGTCTTCATTTGAAAAAATGCGGAATAGTTTCGCAACTCACGCCACCCGGAACTCCACAGCGTAATGGTGTGTCCGAACGTCGTAATCGTACTTCACTAGATATGGTGTGATCTATGATGTCTCTTACTGATTTACCGCTATCGTTTTGGGGTTATGCTTTAGATATGACTGCATTCACGTTAAATAGGGCACCATCTAAATCCATTGAGACGACACCTTATGAACTGTGCTTTGGCAAGAAACCCAAGTAGTCGTTTCTTAAAGTTTGGGGCTGCGATGCTTATGTGAAAAAGCTTCAACCTGATAAGCTCGAACCCAAATCGGAGAAATGTGTCTTCATAGGATACCCAAAGGAGACTGTTGGGTACACCTTCTATCACAGATCCGAAGGCATGATATTCGTTGCTAAGAATGGATCCTTTCTAGATAAGTAGTTTCTCTCGAAAGAAGTGAGTGGGAGGAAAGTAGAACTTGATGAGGTAACTGTACCTGCTCCCTTATTGGAAAGTAGTTCATCACAGAAATCTGTTCCTGTGACTTCTACACCAATTAGTGAGGAAGCTAATGATGATGATCATGTAACTTCAGATCAAGTTACTACCGAACCTCGTAGGTCCACCAGAGTAAGATCCGCACCAGAGTGGTACGGTAATCTAGTTCTGGAGGTCATGTTACTTGACCATGACGAACCTACGAACTATGAGGAAGCGATGATGAGCCCAAATTTCGCGAAATGGCTTGAGGCCATGAAATCTGAGATGGCATCCATGTATGAGAACAAAGTGTGGACTTTGGTTGACTTGCCCGATGATCGGCAAGCCATCGAGAATGAATGGATCTTCAAGAAGAAGATTTACGCTGACGGTAATGTTACTGTCTACAAAGCTCGACTTGTTGCGAAAGGTTTTCGACAAGTTCAAGGAGTTGACTATGATGAGACCTTCTCACCCGTAGCGATGCTTAAGTCCGTCCGAATCATGTTAGCAATTGCCGCATTTTATGATTATGAAATTTGGCAAATGGATGTAAAGACTGCATTCCTGAATGGATTTCTGGAAGAAGAGTTGTATATGATTCAACCTGAAGGTTTTATCGATCCAAAGGATGCTAACAAAGTGTGCAAGCTCCAGCGATCTATTTATGGACTGGTGCAAGCATCTTGAAGTTGGAATAAACGTTTTGATAGTGTGATCAAAGCATATGGTTTTATACAGACTTTTAGAGAAGCCTGTATTTACAAGAAAGTGAGTGGGAGCTTTGTAGCATTTCTAATATTATATGTGGATGACATATTGTTGATTGGAAATGATATATAATTTCTGGACAGCATAAAAGGATACTTGAATAAGATTTTTTCAATGAAAGACCTCGGTGAAGCTGCTTATATATTGGGCATCAAGATCTATAGAGATAGATCAAGACGCTTAATTGGACTTTCACAAAGCACATACCTTGATAAAGTTTTGAAGAAGTTCAAAATGGATCAAGCAAAGAAAGGGTTCTTGCCTGTGTTACAAGGTGTGAAGTTGAGTCAGACTCAATGCCCGACCACTGCAAAAGATAGAGAGAAAATGAAAGGTGTTCCCTATGCTTCAGCCATAGGCTCTATCATGTATGTAATGCTGTGTACCAGACCTGATGTGTGCCTTGCTATCAGTTTAGCAGGGAGGTACCAAAGTAATCCAGGAGTGGATCACTGGACAGCGGTCAAGAACATCCTAAAATACCTGAAAAGGACTAAGGATATGTTTCTCGTTTATGGAGGTGACAAAGAGCTCGTTGTAAATGGTTACGTCGATGCAAGCTTTGACACTGATCTGGATGACTCTAAGTCACAAACTGGATACGTGTTTATATTGAACGGTGGAGCTGTCAGTTAGGTGCAGTTCTAAGCAAAGCGTCGTGGCGGGATCTACGTGTGAAGCGGAGTACATAGTTGCTTCGGAAGCAGCAAATGAAGGAGTCTGGATGAAGGAGTTCATATCCGATCTAGGTGTCATACCTAGTGCATCGGGTCCAATGAAAATCTTCTGTGATAATACTGGTGCAATTGCCTTGGCAAAGGAATCCAGATTTCACAAGAGAACCAAGCACATCAAGAGACGCTTCAATTCCATCCGCGATCAAGTCAAGGAGGGAGACATAGAGATTTGCAAGATACATACGAATCTGAATGTTGCAGACCCGTTGACTAAGCCTCTCTCACGAGCAAAACATGATCAGCACCAAGACTCCATGGGTGTTAGAATCATTACTGTGTAATCTAGATTATTGACTCTAGTGCAAGTGGGATACTGAAGGAAATATGCCCCAGAGGCAATAATAAAGTTGTTATTTATATTTCCTTATTTCATGATAAATGTTTATTATTCATGCTAGAATTGTATTAACCAGAAACTTAGTACATGTGTGGATACATAGACAAACAGAGTGCCACTAGTATGCCTCTACTTGACTAGCTCGTTGAATCAAAGATGGTTAAGTTTCCTAGCCATAGACATGAGTTGTCATTTGATTAACGGGAGCACATCATTAGAGAATGATGTGATTGACTTGACCCATTCCGTTAGCTTAGCACTTGATCGTTTAGTATATTGCTATTGCTTTCTTCATGACTTATACATGTTCCTATGACTATGAGATTATGCAACTCCCGGATACCGGAGGAACACTTTGTGTGCTACCAAACATCACAACGTAACTGGGTGATTATAAAGGTGCTCTACAGGTGTCTCCGATGGTATTTGTTGAGTTGGCATAGATCGAGATTAGGATTTGTCACTCCGATTGTCGGAGAGGTATCTCTGGGCCCTCTCGGTAATGCACATCACTATAAGCCTTGCAAGCAATGTGACTAATGAGTTAGTTGCGGGATGATGCATTACGGAACGAGTAAAGAGACTTGCCAGTAACGAGATTGAACTAGGTATTGAGACACCGACAATCGAATCTCGGGCAAGTAACATACCGATGACAAAGGGAACAATGTATGTTGTTATGCGGTTTGACAGATAAAGATCTTCGTAGAATATGTAGGAACCAATATGAGCATCCAGGTTCCGCTATTGGTTATTGACTGGAGATGAGTCTAGGTCATGTCTACATAGTTCTCGAACCCGTAGGGTCCGCACGCTTAACGTTCTGTGACGATTTGTATTATGAGTTATGTGATTTGATGACTGAAGTTTGTTCGGAGTCCCGGATGAAATCGGGGACACGACGAGGAGTCTCGAAATGCTCGAGATGTAAAGATCGATGTATTGGAAGGCTATATTAGGACATTGGAAAGGTTCCGAGTGATTCGGGTATTTTTAGGAGTACCGGAGAGTTACGGGAATTCGTATTGGGCCTTAATGGGCCATACGGAAAGGAGAGAATGGCCTCAAGGGTGGCCGCGCCCCTTCCCCATGGACTGGTCCGAATTGGACTAGGGAAAGGGGCGCCCCCTTCCTTCCTTCTCCTTCTCCCTTCCCTTTTTCCTATTCCATGTGGGAGGTGGAATCCTACTAGGACTAGGGAGTCTTGGTAGGACTCCACACTTTGGGCGCGCCCTATGAGGGCCGACCTCCTCCTCCCTCCATCCTTTATATATGTGGCCATGGGGCACCCCATAGACACACAAGTTAAACATTGATCTCTTAGCCGTGTGCGGTGCCCCCCTCCACCATAATCCACCTCGGTCATATCGTTGCAGTGCTTAGGAGAAGCCCTGCGCCGGTAGCTTCATCATCACCGTCATCAGGCCGTCGTGCTAACGAAGCTCTCCCTCGACACTCTGCTGGATCGTGTGTTCGTGGGACGTCACCGAGCCGAACGTGTGCAGATCGCGGAGGTGCCGTACGTTCAGTATTAGTATCGGTAGATCGTGAAGACGTACGACTACATCAACCGCGTTGTCATAACGCTTCCGCTTACGGTCTACGAGGCTATGTGGACAACACTCTCCCCTCTCGTTGCTATGCATCACCATGATCTTGCGTGTGCGTAGGAATTTTTTTGAAATTACTACGTTCCCCAATAGTCTGGATCTGTTTTTTGTATATCCTTGAAGAGCACAATTGTCACAATCATGTCACCCTCCTTTGTGTCATCTCTACGGAAACTTGTACACAGATTTGTTATTGCCTTTGGTCCGAAAGGCACCATCATCTCAGATCCATAGAACTTTGCCATTACATGCATCATACGTCCTGCATAATACAAAAAGAAACAATATATCTTTTTTTAGTCGCACGAATGCACATATCCAACTGCACAGTAATATGACATGTGTTGGCATAGAAGGTAGTTGCACGAAATGAACAACCAGCTGCACCTTTTAAAAAACAATTTCATTTTAGCACACATGACATTATGTAGTCGCACAGTGAAGGTAATCTAGTTGCACAGGAACATTATGTAGTTGCACAGTGAAGGTAGTCTAGTTGCACACTTAAGGCATTTTAGTTGCACACCAGTACCATAACAGTTGCACACTGGACTGCCTAGAGGGAAACTTAATTCTGTAAGGGATATAGGAACACACCTGTAGTCAAGTTGCAGTTATACAAGATGTGCAAAATCTCCTTTTCATCAGGAGAGATGCCTTGGTGGGATCTCAAGTATTTGGACAACGAAGGTTTGTTCACCAGCGGATGATTGTGGTCACGAACAAAGTGCGTCACCTGCCATTGCCCATCTATCAGCTTCACCAACATTTTTTCCTTGCATTGAGTCTGCTTTATTGTCTCGCGTTTACGCTTCTTCTTTTTCTTACTAGTAGCAGCCTCCTCTTCAGCAAATATTGGAGGTTCATCTTTCATCTCCTCATCACTGTCAATAGGTTTTGGATCTGGTATAGGGTCCGGGACAGGAGGAGCCTCAGCTCCTCCATCATCAGCTTTGGGCTTCTTGAACTTGTTGCAGCAAAACTGCTGTTTTACCAATACATTTGTGTGGGGTGTCCGCCTAGAGGTGTTCATTTTTACAGAGAAACCCATCCGTAGGGCGTAGCTGTTGTAGTGATCCTTAGCAATTTGAAGGGTGTCAAACCTCATGCCAACATAGGGTTCCATTGGCTGAGAACCAGCCTCATCTTCTCCTTCTTCTCCTTGCACAACACCGTCAATAGCACCAGCTCCGAACTCAGTCCTGGTTGGACCAGGAACATTTGTCGCGGTGCCTGTGTCATCAAGAGTATGACTCTCTGACTGCAAAGACACCACTACAGGGGCACCACAGGTTGATGACTGCCCTGCCACATTGTCATTGCCCATAGGGTTAGGCCCACGACTTGTCTCTGTGTAGTAAACAGAGCGCCCATTTTCTGTCCAATTTCCTTGCGGTATGCTGGGTTGCTGCTCATCCATATCATGAGGAAGCTCATTGAGATCAGGAGGCAACTCATTGAGATCAAGCATTTTTTTCCTTTTTCTGGCTGCTGCCACACATCCACTGCATATAAAAAAGAAGGAAGTGATGTCAAGTTTTAATCATCAAATAGTGTTTCAAACAACCTAAAAACTTAGTAAATAGGCAGTCGCACAACATTTTATGACAATCTTAGTTCCAAAAGCAACATGTCTATAGCAGAATCTTTTATTATAACAGGTATGCATTTTTTTTGTTTTGCACAGACTTGTTATGTTAGTTGCACAGTTTGCAGTAAATAGTTGGAAAGAACATGACTTTTTTACTACAAAGTTTTTCTGACTTTTTCCTCTGTTTGTTGCAACGATCCGCAGGTTTTCTGTTGGCAAGGAGCTTATTCAGATTTTTCTGCACATAATTTGGACACAATTTGATGCTACACTTTGAGATGGAAAATCCAGGTGAAAGAAGAAAGAAGAATTGGATGACAGACTATAGACATATGCTTTTCATCGCCGTTTCTGTTTTTACTTCCATTATATTTGAACATATTTTTACACTATATCTTTGCAATAGGTGTGCTACCAGAATATATGTGTGGGACAAGTATATATGCGTGACTACTTTAATATGGTTTATGGCTTCAATAGCCTTGTTTATTTTTCTCTGTTCCACAAATTACTGGAGATGTTGCTATTGATCATTGTGTAGCTTTCACAAAGGTTCCTGTGTTTTAGCTGTCGTACTGCAGATTTTTGGTTTTAGCTAGAATAGATCTTTTCAGTTGGCCAGGATGCATATGTCAGTTGGCCAGCATGCATGTTTAGTTTTACAGTCAATGTCTTCAGTTGGCTAGGATAGATCTTTCAGTTGGCCAGGATGCATATATCAGTTGGCTAGCATGCATGTTTAGTTTTACAGTCAATGCGCTCATCTGGCTAGAATAGATGTTTCAATTTCCCAGGATGCATATATCAATTGGCCAGCATGCATGTTCAGTTGCACAGTCAGTGTGTTCAGTTGGCTAGAATAGATGTTTCAATTTCCCAGGATGCATATATCAGTTGGCCAACATCCATGTTCAGTTGCACAGTCAATGTGTTCACCTGGCTAGAATAGATGTTTCAGTTGGCCAGAATGCATATACCAGTTGGCCAGCATGCATGTTCAGTTGGCTAGAATCATGTTTTAGTTGGCCAGAAAATATGTCTTAGTTGGCTTGCTGAACACATAAGGGGGGAGGGGAAACTTGCCTGGCATGCATGTTAGAAAACATGTTCAGTTTTGATCTCAAATCAAATCATGTTTATTGTGCAGATGCGTTCAGGGGGGGGGGGGGATGATGTGATGTTGACAATGGGGTGATGTGGCAGCTTTCTCCATGGATTTGCTGATAGATCCATGGAGAAGGGTGTTTATAGATGCAGTACAAGAAGGGGGAGAACTGAATGCGGTAGAGAGAAATTACTTGCATGTTTGTTGCTGCCTGGTATGGCTCTGATCACCCTGCCCTTCAGATCAACTTTTTGAAGCAGTTTCTTCTAATTTTGGGCTGCCATGGCGGCTGTACAGGAGGAGGAAGAAGGAGCCTTGGATCCCCTTCTTTCGTGGAAGACAAGGTAGCATGGGAGGGGCTGGGGCAAGCGGGCGTGGGAGGTGCTGGGACGTGGGGGCGAGCGAGCGTGGGAACAGCTCGTCACGTGGGGATCGTGCTTTTCTGTTCGGGACTGGGCGCTCCATCGCCTCGGTTTGGTGGCCGTCTGTCCCCTTCCTTTTCTGTACCGCGAGGGACAAGGGCTTATCTTTTTAGGTCAGCCGCTGGATCGCATTAGTGGGCAGCCGGCCGCCCACTAGACGCGTCCCAAAACAAATACCGTTGTTCAGGTTGAAAAAGCAAGGATCAGAACCGAACTTGCTCGATCAGAAGGAAAAATGAAAAAACGGATTTTGCAAGACGGCAAATACCGCAAAAGCTTTGGGGCGCGATGCCATATTGCATGCGGCCGGCGCCGGCCAAGGCCAGCCCGTTTCCTCCGACCCCAGCAAGGAATGAAGCCGCACGGAAGAGCGATCATTGCAGCGCGGCAGTGCAACCCAACATAAATAAACCTCCGCAGTACTAGTACTTGCTGCTTCACTTGATTTAACTCTGCTACCATCAGTGACAAGCATCAACTCTGGCAATGAATAGACAGCGCAGCGAATCGCGAGAGGCAGTAGCCAAATCAGATCTTACCAGAGCCTTATCTCAGACAGTAGCAGTAGCACCCACAGCCAACTCCCTACCACATGACGCCCACATGCCTGCGTCTGCGTGCGACGCATCTAGCCATCTACCATCATCCGGCCACGCCCCTGCGCTCGGCGCCGTGCACGCGCACCCAATCCGCGTGGTACCGCCCCGACGCCCTACCACTCCTGCTCCGGCGCGCCAGCCACGCGCAACCACCGCCACCATCTCTTCTCGACTACTCCCCCGCAATGTGCTGCGCTCCAGCCGTCGCCGTCGCCGTCGCGGCCGGCACGTACGTACACCGGGTACATGTCGACGCATAGGTAGGTACGGTGACCCGCCTCCCACCGACCTGATTACTTTTTTTTTCGTCGTGTGCGGCTTAGCTTAACGGTTAACACGGCGCACGCCGTATGCCCTCAAGACGCTACACGACGGACGGCGCGCACAACTGTAGCCGCGAACGGACGGGCGAGGACCACGGCGCATGGCCATGGCACCGGCAACGGGCCAGAGGCAGTAAAAACTCGCCGCTGCGTCGACCGTACCCGTAAGATTTGTAGCCAGGAGACATGCATTACTAGCATATTGATACGGCACGGCGCGCGCAGGTGTCCGTGCACCGGACCGGCCGGCCGGGCGGAGCGCGCGCAGGGGCATTTGATCTACGCCACGGACGTATGTACGTGCCGACAAGATCTACCATTAGGGGGCCGCGGAGTTGGAGGACGACGAGAGGCGGTCCCGGTTTGGAGCTTGGAGGCTTGCTCCAAGTTTTCTCGGTGGGTTCGTTGGCGCTGGGGCAGGTCTCCTTCACGTGCTGCCGCTTTCCCTGCGCTGCGAGAGAGACGCCGTGGCTAACCGGTGACACAAAATCAAGGCCTCACCCACCTGATAATCACTCGGCCAGCGGAGGCTACGACACATGGCTTTCATGTTTCTCCCTCTCTTCAAGGACAAGGAGACTATAGATGATCAGTAAGTTTTTCCGGCGTGAAGCTGAAGATTTTTTGGTGAGCTAGCACACACGGATGATCGTTTGTTCAAGCGATTACCATGGAGATTACGAAATAAATAAATAAATCAGCACACTGTAGGCCCGTGTGTTACGGGCGCTACACTTTTGGTGTCGGCGAAAGAGAGACCAAAAGTTGTTTTTGAGGCCTGTTTTTGAGGCCATGCCGCCGAGCAATCTAGCTACAACCAAAAGTTGTGAATCTTAATTTCTTGGTATCAGAGTAAACTAATGCTTCTGTTAGGGACTAGAGACTAGAGGACAGAGACTCAACTGTGCAGAGACCAAAATCAGACAACACTGGGCATAATTCCTTTGGGGAGAATCACTCTCTGCCGACCGTTGTCAGTGCGTAGAACAGCCGCACATGCACCGGGAACATCACGAGCTGTGCAGCAAATACTCCTACCAATCATATCTGATACTGTATAACACTCAGATCAGACGAAGGTTACATTGACATGGAGATTTTGATGCATGAAAATGCAAATGCAGCATACGCCTTCCCCACTCTTTCAACACTTTGTACATGATCGGTTTCAAGTAAAGCACAAGAAAATAAATTACGTACAATCATATTCTGAGACGATGACCTCCACTGCGTTTACACTCTGACTATACACATTCCGTGATATGTGAAGCGTAGCTCCATTCTCCAACTGCCCAGCAGAAGTTCAGTCGTTCCTTGAGCCTTGTATCGTGCTACGTCTGAATGGTGAACCTACCCACATTTAATTTAATTAATTAATTATTTTGCTATCTCCTCAAGCCTTCTGAGTATCTCCTTGGTGTTGGGCCTGAGCGACGGCGAAGGGCTACAGCAAGCCGTGGCCAGCTCGAAGAAGGCGTTCAGCTTCCTCTCGTTCCCCGACTTCCTGCTCTGCCTGACGAGGTCCGAGTTGAAGGCGTCGGAGATCTTCCTCTCGAGCACCAGGTTCTTGAAGGACGCCGGCAAGAAGATGTCGCGGGAGCTGGGCGCGCGGTCGTCGCCGCCGGCCGGCTCCTTCTGCGCGAGCATCTCCAGCAGCACCACCCCGAGGCTGTACACGTCGCTCTCCCTGGTGGCGTCCCTCATCTTGACCAGCTCCGGCGCCTTGTACCCCTGCGCCGCGGACGCCTCCAGCATCTCGTGGGCGCCGCCGGTGTTGAGCAGGAGGTAGAGGCCGTAGTCCGAGATCCTGCACTCGAAGCTGGCGTCCAGCAGGATGTTGCTCGTCTTGAGGTTGCCGTGGACGATCGGCTTCTCCATTCCTGTGTGCAGGTGGTCGAGCCCCTTGGCGATGCAGACGGAGAGCTTGCAGATTAGGCTCCATCTCTGTGAGTCGGCGATCCCCTCTGTGAAAATGGCAGCAGGCAAGCAGTCTATCGTCAGCTACCATCACATCAAATGCCGTGAACAAATACACCTACTTGATCGATCATTTATATCGTTCAAGAAAATCGTGAGAATAGTATCGTTGTACAAATGGCAGTGATGCTGAAATACAAAAATGGGCTGAAAGTGCCAATATTATGAATGCATGTTTTTTTTGGCTTGAAACGACAGCACATATGTGCAGGTGCCTTCAATTAAGGCACAACAATGGCTTTCATTTCTTTGAAACAAGGCACAACAATGACTATGTTTACTACTGTTTGACAGACGACTATACACCACTAACCGCCGTTTTAACTGAACAACACACAGGACTGATTGTATGCCCCAATGATCACGATTGTGAAGGGTGATCTAATGACCTTATGTAACATCAATAGCCAGGACCATTGCTTCAGGACAGTATCATGTGAGGTTTCAGGCTAACAACCAAGGCAGAGAAATGTTTCCTGCCTGGCCGCAATAGGCAATAATAAGAACCAGCGAAGATGGGCTGGAAGTAAGAAATGAACTCTGTACCGTAACCGAACTGTCTAACACATCCCACATTGCCTCAAAAGTTCAAACTGATTATCGGAAAAAACTTGAGACTGATGGCCGAAATGATTCTTGTTTAGGGAAAGCTGCCGATCTGCCTTTTTGTAGTCTTCGAACTCGCTTAGCAACTACGCCATGCTTTTCCCTTTGTGACGAAATGTAATTGTATAAGCTTACAAAATGTTTCATGTGTGATCTCGTTCTCGTCGCAACAAATAGAATAAGAAAAAGTTTCATGTGCAGTGTGGGCTCATGGGCACTTTTGACGTAGCAAAATTGTGGGTTCTTGATTTCAATTTGTACTTTTTAGTTACTTTACTTCTCCCCAATAGAGCTTTACCAAACGAAGTCTATTTTAATGAAAACTCTAATGTTCCTAAATTTTATGAACCGACTGTTTGTCAGGCTACTGTTCTCCTATTCTCTCGAATCTATGCCGCCGATCTACCTTATGGATGGATCGATAAATGTTTAGATTTCTGTGACAAATCAGAATGAACATGTCGCCCAAGTCACAGGAGCATTTTCGTGATTTCTTGCTGGGAAACGGCAACCAAAGCAAGAGTGAGTGATGCGCACTGACCTTGCAAGAAGCGGTGGAGCGAGCCGGCGGCGTAGAATGGGTGCACGAGCAGCTTCTCGCCCCTCGGGCCGACGTACACGGCGCGGAGCGGCACGAGGTTCGGGTGGCTGACCGCGCCGATCCGGCGCGCGGCGGCGGCGGCCTCGTCGGC
The DNA here is from genome assembly GCF_002575655.3 of Aegilops tauschii subsp. strangulata. Lineage (NCBI taxonomy): Eukaryota > Viridiplantae > Streptophyta > Magnoliopsida > Poales > Poaceae > Aegilops > Aegilops tauschii. The sequence goes on along the minus strand of NC_053040.3, from coordinate 343,973,600 downwards.
ACCCACGGCGCACGCGGGCCGCACGAACCGGAGCAGCACGGCCGTCTCCCCGGAGCGCATCGCGGCGCGGTACAGCGTGCTGTGCGACGACTTGGCCACCACCTCCCCGGGCGCCTCGAGGATGGCGGCCACCGACAGGCCCTCGCCGCCGGGGAACCTGACGAGCGCGTCCGCGCCGCCGTACCCGCCGTGGCCGTGCGGGCCGCCGACCCCGAGGCGGTCGGCGATGGGGCCGAGGTACGGCTGCAGCGCGCCGAGGCGGTCGGCGATGGGCGCGAAGTAGGGTAGCAGGGTGCTCCGGGTGGCATTGCCGCGTCGGCGGAGGCAGTCCGGGACGCGGAACGGGAGGCGGTCGAGGCGGAGGCCGCGGAGGCGCGGGCGGAGGTAGCGGTAGAGCAGGTAGGCGAGGAGGACGGCGAGGATGGGGAGCAGGATGGAGTTGGTCCGCCCCTTGTGCACCGGCTCGTCCGAGGCCCCGTCCGCCGTCGCCGGCGCCATGTAGTACGTGGTGTGCGCCCGCGCCTGCCTGCGCCCGGTTCTTGGAATGAACGGAAAGGCGAAAGCGGCGGTGGTGGGGTTCGCGGCTTGGCTCGCCCAGGATTCGACGCAAAGCCCCTCGCTTTGGCGTGCGCTTTGCTCAGTTGGCTTCGGCTCGGGGTGGTGGAGCCGTGGAGGAAACTGCCGGGAGGAGGAGGAGGATGGCTCAAGATTCCTATCGTGTCGAGGTTTTTATCATCATCAACCAACCACTGAGCACAGTGGGAGACTGAGGGCTACTGAGGAGGAGGAGGAGGAGGCCGGCCGGGTGGCTTCCTTCCAGTGAGTCTAGTCCAGCTTCCGTCGCCTTTGGCCTTTTTTCTTTTGGAGATTAGCGTTAAAGTGAGGGAGTTGGTAGGTAGAGGACCCTAGGTAGGTGCACTGCGGTGTGCTGTGCAGTGCATGGCCAATTCCTCCGTTGAGAATCCATGGCGGGCAGGCAGCACAGTGGCAGCGGCAGTTAGAGGGGGTAGGAGGGTCGCCGGGACCCCTGGCCTGGAGTGGAAGGTGCCCTATTACTATCGCGGCAGGGTTGGCCTGGAACAGTGGAGTTGTGGTGCAAACCAGACATGCAGATGGACGGCGAGCGGCCCCAACGCTAGTTTGTTGCCTGCTCTATGGCCGGCTTGCGCCGGATGAAAGTGCTGCTGTCCGCGGTTTAGCACAGTTGTATTCGGTGGCGGGTAATTTTCACTCTGCCTTTTGAGCTTTGGTGATGGCAATTTTTAGCTGCACGGTTGCTTTGGATTCAAAGCTGAGCCCGAGCTCATCTGCTACAGCGTGAACAGTATTTTTTTTAAAAAAAGGCCAAAACGTATGATTTTGTTTGCGGTAAATATCATGTAATTTTCTAGGAGCTTGCAAAAATTTGGTGCCGAGGTGACTTCAGGAGGAGCTCCGTAAAGAGAAAACACAAAATCAGAGCTCCAAAATGTCCGAAGCTGCTCGAGTTTTTCTAGCTCCGTTATTGGTTTTTTTTTTGATGGAGTTCCTCCCAAAGTCATCTTGGCATGAAAATTTGCAAGCTCATACGAAAGTTCATCATCTGTAGTGTAAAAATACCTTTTTTATTGAAAATTTTACTTTTTATTTCGAACTTAATGTTCCTAGGTGAGCTGGTGAGCTCGGGCGTAGAAACGTCGCTCGCCTTTCGAGTCTACCTACCGCTGCTTGAACGATGCTATGTTGGGCATCAATTTTCCGTTTCTCTCGCATGTCGGCCATCCGAGTAAATACGTTCAGGCCGTGCTTTTGCCATTTTTAACGTGATCCTGCATCGAGTGTCATTCTGACCCTAAATTACTGCATTGGCCATTATTATAGTCGACAATATGCCAACTCGGCTACAGTTGCTCTCAAACTTGGCGAGGCGACCAAAAATTCTCGTCGAGCGAGGACAACCGGCGTCCAATTCAGAAACCTCCTGTCATCATATACGGATTTTGGCAACAACCATGATTCGTACGTCTACCAGCAAGCGATGGTCCAGAATTCCAGATAAATCTCCATCACGGTTAATTTGGTTGTATGCGGGATGCCTCCCACAATTTTGGTGGTATGCGCATGCAAATTTGCTTGGAATGATTTACTCTGTTCATGTTCTCGACTATACTAGTACTACTAAGGGCATTTCTAACCGATCCTTTATAATCGGTTAGTGGAGTTCCCGCACCTAATCAATCCCTAATCCCTAGTTAGTGGAGTATGTTTTTACTCCGGTCCTAAAAGTTTTTCTATTTCTACTCCATCGGTTGGCCGCCGAGTAAAACGTTGTGCCCTCTCTCTCATGTCTGTCCCGCCGCTGCATCTTCGTCGACGCACCTCCCTCCGGCCCCGCTGCTACCTTGTTCCATCCCTTGCCCTCCGTCGTCGGTCAGCCCGTTCAGCCCCCGTCGCCGTCACCGGAATCAAGGTGAAACGCCGCCGTCATCGCCATTGTTGATTCATCCAATTTCTTTCGAGTTTCTTCTTTTTCTAGCGACCGCCGCATCTCACCTTGCTTGTGCACCGCTACAGGTCACCCACCGCTCGCCGGTTCGGTCTAAACCACGCCGGCCGGCTTGTGCACCACCACCGCACCCCAAGTGTTCAAAGAATCGCCTAGGTGAGTTTTTGTTTGTTTGTTTATCTTTGAATCGAGCCGTTTGGATTGAACCGAACCGTTTGGATTGTAGATGAAGCGGTTGAGGGAGATGGTGTTGGAGGACTCGTCGTCATCCGAAGAGGAAGGAGACGAGATGACTTTGACACCGTTTTAGGCATGATTTTCAATGATGATGTTTGGCGGCCGAGGAGAGGATCACAATTTGGCCACATACACATCAACCATGATAGAGAAGAGGGCCATGCCAAGATCATGAGAGATTACTTTCATCCAAATCCAACCTATCCGGAGGAGTACTTTCGTCGACGCTTTCGGATGCACACAAATCTTTTTCCGACCGTTGCAAAATCCGTTGAGAGATATGATGACTGGTTCAAGCTCCGGAGAAATGCATGTGAAGAGATCAGTGCAAGCCCTCTGATAAATGCATTGCGGCTGTTCGAGTCTTGGCATATAGGTGTTCTGCCGATGCAAGCCCTCTGATAAATGTACACATTAGCGAAGACACAATCTTGGAGGTTGTTCGAAGGTTCACCAAAGTAGTGATCGATGTCTTTGTCCCGGAGTACTTGAGAGCATCAACCGAGGAAGACACCGAGAGGCTGATGACTGAGAGTGAAGCAAGAGGATGTCCATGGATGCTTGGATCACTTGGCTGTATGCACTGAACATGGAAGAATTGCCCTGCAGGGTGGAAGGGTCAGTACAAAGGCCACTACAACGATCCAACGGTCATTCTTGAGGTTGCATCGAAGGATCTTTGGATATGGCATTCATTCTTTGGCCTGTCTGGCTCTCACAATGACTTGAATGTGCTATCGAGATCACCTTTGTTTTCTAGACTTATAAAAGGTGAAGCTCCCGCTTGCGACTACTCGGTCAACGGGCACAACTACTCGATGGGTTACTACCTTGAGGATGACATCTAGCCATTATGGGCCACCTTGGTCAAAACAATTCCGCGTCCAAAAGGTAACAAAAACACTCACTTTGCCCAGTGTCAAGAAGCTGCAACGAAAGATGTGGAGAGAGCCCTCGGTGTGCTTCAGAAGCGCTTTGCAATTGTTCGTGGCCCTACCGAGCACTGGAACTCCAAGGTTCTATGACGAATCATGACTTGTTGCATCATAGTGCATAACATGATCAAAGACGAGAGAGATATGCCTGAGAACTTTCGGTACATCACCAACGGGACTCCGGTTGAGCCAGAGTATGATACGAACAGGATACTGTCATTTCTTGAGCATGATAGGAAGATCGAGAACCGTCAAGTTGATACTCAGCTCCAACAAGATCTTATTGAACATCATTGGCAACGTCTAAGTGAGTCCTAGTTGTCCTATGAAATGCTATTTGCTATATTTGAATCATTTGGCATGTTTAAATTTGAATAATTCAGTTTCTAAACTTTGAATTCGGTTTGTATACTATATTCGTAATTTGGTTGAACATTCAAATTTATGTTTAGTTTCTATATGTCCGTCCGCTAATATGTAGTTGCAATTCATACTAGAATTGTAAAGTTTAGAAAAACAAAAATTTACTCCGTTATATTTAGGGGATCGGCTAGGTCGGCCAAAACTTAATGGAGTATATATACTCCACTAAGTTTTAGGGGATCAGTTACAGATGCCCTAAGATGTTAGAGCATCTACAACAGATTTGATAAATATGGCCACCTATACGTACACAAACACGTTCGGGAAGGTCCGCGGACAGCACCGGACAACCTCTCAAATTTCATGCCTGGCAGCCACTATATCAGACCTGACTCTTAAATTCATCCAAATTCATGGTCGTCTATCATACACATGGATGCCATACATAAATAACAAATGTTGATATTGAAAATACATAATTCAAACATACAGTTTATTTTAAGTGCACAGTTCAAACATTAGCTCCTTGTGTTTCATTGTAGGTTCATATATGCTCCACAAGATCACTGAGTAGTTGCGTGTGCACCTGTTAATCGCAAAGATTCTCATAAGAGGATATGCATGTTGTTCTAGAATGTGAAATTGTTTTCCAGGCGTCGCAAAATCATTGGTTTGAGCTACCTCACCGCCCTCTTCCTTGACAATCATATTGTGCAAAATGATACAGCATGTCAGAGCTACCTCACCGCCCTCTTCCTTGACAATCATATTGTGCAAAATGATACAGCATGTCATCAATTGCTACAAGTCTTCGATTCCCACATCATTGCAGCGCCACGAACAATTCCCCAACGAGGTTGGAGCACTCCGGATGTCCTCTCCACATCCTTCCCAGCTGCCTCTTGCATTGTTGCAAAGTGGCTTTGTTTGTTACCTTGGGGTTTCGATATGGTCTTCACAAACGCTGCCCACTGAGGATAGATATCATCAGTAAAATAGGACCCCATGTTATAGTCGTGGCCGTTGATAGTAGAGTTGTGGATTCGGTGGCGGCCGGGACGGCAACGATATCTGTTGCGGTGAGAACGAGGGTTGTTGGGCTGTGTTGGCGGCGTGACGGCTCAGTACGGCGGCGGAGGTAGGGGAGGGACGACGCGGAGAAGGGAGAAGAGAGGAAAGGAATAAAATGAATCGGCTAGGTCGAGGGGGAGGGTTATTTGGTGCAATTTGGGGTAGGGTCCACATGTCTGGTCCAATGTGGCGGATGCGCCCAGTCCTTTCCATTTCCGCCTGAGATTTGGGTTGGATATGAGAGGTGTCGGTTTGACCGGGCTTTTAGGGTAGGTATGAGGAGCCCATCTGGATATTTTTTTTTTGACTGGTCAGTGACCGGGCCGTCCGCCTTGATGTATAAGGCAGGTTTCACGCACCCAACTGTAGATGCTCTTAGGGGAGGATTATTTGTTAGTTCATAATTTTGCGATCCTTTGAGTCTCCCGCTGCCTTCTTCCTCCTTTCCACGGCGTCGCTGCACGCTGGCCCCGTTGCAGCCTGCCACCACCGGCTGAAGCATCGTCTCCCATCACCATACCCGCAGTTGGCGTCGCGGTCGTACCACCCTGCCGGAGTCGCCGGCGCGGCAGGTATCCCTCTAACATATGGTTCTTCTTTGGCACCGGTGACCCATCCATCACCACGCGTGCACCAGTCAACTCCCGAACTCCTTTTCATCGTCGTCTTCTCCCTATCTTCGAGTGGTTCCCCGTCGCGGCCGGCTACATCTTCCGCGTCTCCACCTTGGGCGCCACTTGTTTTCTATCTGCGAAATCAACCGATGTATGAAAACATTTCAGGCAACTGATCAATAGTAAACGTGAGGGGTGTTAATGCCCTATGTTGTGTAAGTGTATTTCCTACCGGCATGGCAACATACTTTATCCTCGCTAAACGGTTAAGCTTGTTAACACAAAATAATTGAAGTTTTAGATTTATCCTATTGTATTTGGTGATGACGATCTTATCACGTTTTTCTATAGTTTTTATTTGCGGGTACATTTTTCTATAAAGTTGATCAAACTACAAGTTTGACTTAGGAAAAACTTAAAACTTCAATCATTTTGGAACGGATGCAGTAGTTGCGAAAATGCTACAGAATTTCAATGAATGAACAGTGACTCCCATTCATTTGCATCTTTCCAGGCTGTAATAACGGCAACAGCTTAAAGCTCCAAACGAGAGAAGAAAATGATACAGGAAGGCTCATGATGTCACAGATGAAGAAGAAGAAAAAAACACATAAGTTCACAAATCGCAAGTACGTCATGCTCTCTCCATTCGCAGTGGCACTACGTCGTGCGTGTGCGCGGGATGCATGCAATGCAATGCATGCCCTACGTCGCTTGGCCGGCTACAACCTCTGTCGCCTGATCTGCTCCCTGAATTTGGCGATGAACTCGTCGGCCTTCCTGTCCACCTCGTCCGCCCCCTCCGGTCCCGGCCTGGTGGCCAGCTCGACAAGTTCTTCGTCCATAGACTCGCCATCCCCGCTGCCGTCGTAGCGACGGTTGCGGCAGGCAACGAAGTCACCAGGGAACGACCTTTCCGACGACGCGGCGGTCATCTCATCCGACCCATCCGCATCCTCTTCCCAATCGGTGCCCTCCTCCTCCTCCACCTCTTCCTCCTCCTCCACCTCTTCCTCCTCCTCGTTACACGACGACTGGTCACGAGGCGACGCGGAATCGTAATCGGGGAACCCCTTGGACACGGTTGACGGCGGCGTCGCGGCATTCAACTTCCGCGAGTCAAAGGCGTCAAGGACAGAGGGCGGCGAAGGAGCGGCGGGCGCGCCGGCCCAGAATCCCGCCGTGGACTCGGAGCTATCCGTCTCTTCGCCGACGCTCTCTCCGCTGGCGCCGCCGGCTTCGGTCGACTCTTCCACGACCGTCTTCAGCCTCCGCACCGGCAAGGAGAACGGCCTCCCGCCCGCGCCGTCGTCCCCGTCATCGCCCGCCGCGTGGTCGGGCGCGACCACAACGAGCGGGTCGTCGGGGTGGTACCGGGAGTTCCACGCCCGGGCGCCGTCCTTGGTGGCGGCATCGCCGTCGGCCGCGGCGGCGCCGTTCTTGTGCTGGGCGAAGACGCCGTAGGAGATGACGAGGCCGAGGAGGAAGAGGTGGGGCAGCTCCCACACCGCCTGGGCCACGGAGGGCAGCAGGGATAGGACGGCCACGACGACGGCCAGCAGCACGGCCGCAGGCACGAGCGCGGTGGGAATCGGAGGCCTCGTTCGGCCGGTCTGTGTGGGAGCTTGGGCTGCCGAGCCGGCCATTGCGCGGAGAGAGCTAGCTAGCTAGGCAATTTTCGCGTCCGACGATACTTGGTCGACTTTGGGTGGGATCTCTAGTGTAACGTTGGTGGGTGCGCGCTCGGGATGCCTTGCTTTGCTCCAAAGGAGAAGCTAGACGCAGGCGCTGCATGCACGCGCACGCCGCTAAGCCTTGGCTGCAAAGTAAGAAGATGGTAGAGTGGAGGACGGCTGGCTCCTGGACGGAGGAAGATGATGAAGCTGCGCGGCGGTTCGAAAGGCTGCTCTGCGCGCCCCTCGCCCGCGTGGTCGCTTTGGCATAATCGCGCCCACACGCCACGGCCGGGGAACCCTCGTACAACCTAATGATTCCGCCCAATCCGCGAGCGTTAGTTTTTGCCTTCTTTTGCGAGTATTTTGACCGGGGGAGGATTATTTTTTGCGTTGAGCAGTGCGGCAGATGCTGGGCTATCACGCCAAAGACAAAGCTGGTTCTCGAGACAAGCGAAAAGAGAAAGACGATGAGACGATTCGTCGTCGGGCCGTAGAGAAAGAATGACTCGGCCGTGTGCCCCACACAAAGGCACCGACACCCGCGGCCTGAAACCTGAACCAGCCACGGCGGTCGCTTTGCCTTGCTCCACACCGACCGACATCCGCTACCAGCACCAACGATCATTCTCCTTGCACCTATACGCGTCCCGGCTGCAAATTCCTCGCTACCAGTACCATACATCACCGCGCCGACATGGTAAAACTACATCACCTGGTAAGTTTTCAGCAAACAACATGGTAAATACATTAATTATCGCTGTGGTATCTACACATCGATGTAAGCACCATCATTTGATAAATGTGTTATTGTCATGGTACGTAGTACTCCTCCGTTCCAAATTACTCGTCGCAGAAATGGATGTATCTAGAACTAAAATACATCTAGATACATCCATACCCGCGACAACTAATTCGAAACGGAAGGAGTAACTGGTATGCATCATTACTGATGATACATTTTTACAAACACACGAGCTATTTGTAGGTCACCTCAATTTTCAATTGGTGTAAGTCGATTTCTCGTGACAAGGAAGAAGGATGGGAGGTGGAGCTTGAGGCCGAAGGTAGGGGACGTAACGAGCGGCAGCGAGGAGTGTCGACCCCGGCGAGGCCGATCGAGCCAGGAGGAGAGAAAAGAGGGAAGTAAGAACAAGTAAAATAAAAAAGAAAATCTTACGGCAAGTCTCACATGTCAGTGTGTGATTTTTTTTGGGGATGATAAATGAAGGCTAGTTTGGAGTTGGGAAAAATTCTGATGAGTGGAAAGGTAGAGAAGGCCGGAAGATTTCCTGCTCTGCTCTGTTGACCGCCGTTTCCCGCCCTATCTCGCGACTTCTAAGGATCACCCCACATCATTACCTCCCTCTACCGCTCCACGTTGATGCACCTCGCTATCACGCATCATCATCCCCTACCGTTGCCACGCCCCTGTCGCGGCCCTCCATACAGGTGGTCGTCCTGAGCTCGATGTCCACCTCGGGACATCACGCACACGGTATGTCAAACTCTCTCTTTCTCTCTCTCTCTCGCTCGCTCGCCTTCCGCATCGACATTGATGCCAATGCTCTCCGGGGCCGAGGGGGCTCATAACAATCCCCAGTGGCCAGGAGGAGGGCGAGGGGGGGGGGGAACAAGTAAAAATGAAAAAAAATCTTACGGCAAGTCCTTCGAGTCAATGTGTGATTCTTTTTGAGGGATGATAAATGAAGACTAGTTTGGAGTTGGAGAAAATTTTGAGGGGTGAAAAAGTAGAGAAGGACGTAAGATTTCCTGCTCTGTCGACCTTCGTCTCTCGCCCTATCTTGCGACTTCTGAGCACCACCCTGCACCATCATCTCCCTCTACTGCTCCACGCTGATGCACCTCACTATCGCGCATCACCACCCCCTACCGCTGCCACGCCCCAGTCACCACATACAGGTGGTAATCTCGAGGATGTCCACCACGCGACATCGTGCTCACGGTATGTCAAGCATCTGTCGCGTTCCGCCTCGACGTTGATGCCAATGCTCTCTAGAGCTGAGGGGGGTCATCACAATCCCCGATGGCCAGAAGGAGAGAGGGGAGAAGCAAGAACAAGTAAAAGTGAAAAAAGCACTGCTCGATTCAGTGTGTGATGTTTTTTTTAGGGATGAGAAATGAAGGCTAGTGTTGGAGTTGGGTTGAATTTTGAGGGCTGAAAAGTAGAGAAGGTCTCCGATGGCTATTTGAGTACTCAATTTGAGTGCTAGTGTTAAAATGCCCAAAGCTAAACATTTTGCAACTATTACTTCCGTTCTCGTTTACTAGTTCCCTTTGTATTTTGGGTCACATTTTGATCATGATTTTAACTAATAAAATATACATTATACATAGTAAAAATAATATCACTGAAAACAACATTCAAATAAGAATCTAACATATAATTTATTATGACATGCATTAACATTTTACTAGTTAAATATGGCACATCGAATAAGACGACCTTTGCATTTTAGATTTGGATCTTTTTCTTATTTCAAAATAGTGAAAAAGTCAAATAAGAGGATCTAGATGTGCTTTAGCAAAACTGTTAAATATGTGATCAAACTTTACCCAAAGTACGATTATAAAGACTAACAAACTAGGACATAGGTAGTATAAAAAAACTGGCAGTCCTATCCACCGGCAGCAGAAAGCCAGAAACGGCCGCCCGCGCGCACCGCATCCAAAAATGCGGCAACATGCGGGTTTTTTAATTAGCTCAGCTGCTCTGTGGGCCGGAACAGGCAACTTGTTCTTCTTGTTGTCACCCTCTGCGGTCTGCGGATCCACCGACCAAGAGTAAAACTTCAGCTTCCTCTCAAAAGAGGAGGACAGTAGAACTTCAGCATGCCTAAAATGCAGAATAAATTTTCAAGGGGCAAGTGTTGTTGAGTTGCAACGAATATGTCTTATGTCTACTTAGCTTCCTGCAAGCACCAGATCAATCCGTGTGGGCGGTGCAAATTCTACAGCATTGCGACACACGGAAATTCATCTGTTTTTTCAGCATAATCTGTAGCTCCTCCTTCGTTGGACATTGAAGAAAACGCTGCCCGGTTCTTTATTGCGTGGTACAAGAACCGCAGTTTACATATCTACTATCGACATGAGGTTCTTCTACAACTCGACAACAGTAACTATTCTGATGTCTTCCCTTTGTGAAAGAAGGGAGGGAGGCTATAACTTATGGGGCATTGCTACACCTCTGGCCCTGACGCGAAGAGGTTGACAAGGCCCCGGCAGGCTTGGACAGACACTTCGCAGGCCTGAAAAAGCTCGCCATCTAAGTTCCATATGCTTTCGTCGTGTGATGAAATGAAGGTAAATGCTCGCGTCTACAGAAATTGGAAACATCTAAATTAAATAAAATGAAGGTTTTAAACAGGGAAGAGCGTAAAGAAGGGAAAGGAATACCTTATGATGTTCAACAAACTTGAAGGTTAAAGGGTCCGACCCCTTCTTAGTAAATTGTGTCAGATGCCTGCAGATAGAACGGCTACCTCAAACAAACTCTAGAGATAGAGATAAAAAGAAGAGGTTTGTACTAGTGTTTTATAGCAATTTTTGCAACCTTATTTAGTTAGGGAAAAGTAACAGCAGAAGTGAGTAAGCAGATATCGACTTTTGTGAGGTCCAACTTGACACAAAGTTTTTAGATGTAATTTGGTTAAATAAAATAGTTCTGGAAATACGTTTAGTAATCACTTCTCGGTGCAGAGTACTGTGAAACAAGCTGAACAAGTAGTAACAGTATTCTTACCACAAATATAGGGGAAGAGGGCAATCTCTAATGAGCAGAAGGTGAAGAAAACCATCTGAGAGGTGTGCTTCAGCCACTAGGCCATCAGGGGCTCTTTCATTGCGACATGAAATGACAGCTGCACCGACACTTAGAAAACGCCCCTCGGACCAGATCCATTTTGGGTTATCATGAATCATTTGGGAGCTGTTTGGAATCTCATCTTCTGAATCTTGTCCAGGCGTTGAAGTTTCTTTGCATACAGAACAATTTGCTTGGCAAATTGTTTTGCGAGATCTTTTTCTACGAGATTGCAGTGATTGTACTTCATCTGCAACATTCTCTGCTGATGCAGCAAGTGAATGAGAGTTCTCATTCTCAAGAAAAGCCACTTTTGCATCATAAGATCTGAAAAATGGCACGCAATTGTCAGTTTGTGATCAAACTGAATAAGAAGCATAGCACAAGAACAAGAAAGGATACTTGCCACCGGTTACTATTAATTACCTGTGCTTCAGGAAGACCATAGTTCCAGAAAAATCATAACGTGCGGGGCCCATCCATCGGTAGTTTTCACTCTCCCTTATGACTTCTCCATAAAATCCATATCTTCAAGCAGATTCCAAAAGAATCAACTAATAAGCAGAAGAACAATCCACATGGGGTTCATATAGTGATATGCACATGCCCCGACTTGGTAAAATTGTATGATCAATCTATGTTAAATGCAAGTCCATAACTATCAGCAATGCACAAGAAACATCAACAGGAAGAACTTACTTACATCAAACAATGAAAGCAAGGCTAAGTCTAGCTAAGTTCAACATTATTTATAAGGAGAATAAAATGAAAACTGGAACTCCTATAACTTCTGCCAGATATATTGAGTTAATGTCACAGTTGTTGCAGGATACCTATGGTGGCAGTGCACATTAGCACATTTAAGAAATAGATGGTCGACATTAAAATTCATGTGTTTCCTTGCTCTCAGTTCATACAAGCACTAGGTAGCTACATCATGCCCTAAAGGAAGTTACATACCCTGCAAATGAAGCTGCATAGCGTACAGTAGGTAAGACCTCAGCTGATGGGCTACTCTTCCACCTGACTACTTGAGCTATATCAAGCGCTATCCTTCTACCAAAGATAATAAGCAGGGCAGAAGTCACAGCATCTCGTTCCCCAGTTGTGCTGCATGGATCAATAAGACGTTTACAGCCAGCAAAGAACTGCCATCGCTAAGTACATAATGTGTGCACAAAATAGTCCATCTATAACGAGCCCGCAAATGGACATGGTACGCATGAATTAAAAGGACATTAGGCTCAAAATGTAAGAAATTATGCAAGACAATATAATTGTTTTGAAAGATGAAGGTGATGCTAATTTGGCAGGTGCACCAATTACAGCATACTTGCACACTGCTCCAATAGACAGATGAACGGATGGTAATGGTGGATCTGTCCAATGTCCTAAAGGATGAGGATCATAACCAGCTTACATGCAATGCTGTACAACTACAGATTTAAGGGGATTGAATTGCCATGATCTATGCAACTTTCTACCCCTAAAAATAAAGGCTTGGATATTAGTACTGAAAAGTGTAGGTTCTCCTTGCGTGGTTACACCCAGGTGTCTCAATTAGTACCTGAGTACAATAGCATCTGTTGAGCCAGAAGGAATTATGCCAAGCCTAAACCAATCATTTGGGAAGGAGACTGAAGGAACTTGATCTGCAGTAGTACCAATTTCAACATCAAACAAAAGCTATCAATTGTGTCGCTGGCCCTAAATTTTTCGCAGTTTTAAGATAGACAAAATAACTGAGTTTCGGTTACTCATTGACCTCCAGTAGATGATTCTGTATTTGGATCTACAATAAGGAGCACACAAAATTACTTATACAAGAAATTTCTCTACATAATATGTGGTACATGTAACCAAAAGGGACATACTTAATGATGAGATGTCTAATCCAACAGATTGCCCAGTCGAAAGAAGAGGTTCATGATCATCAGATTTGTTGGAACCCACAGGGAGCATGACATTTACAGCCTCTGATGTGGGCGTACTGTTGTTTAGCCCATCGTTCTTATATCCTTGGCATTTCTCAGTGCTTCCAAAATATCCAAAGCCCTCTGGAGTTGGAGGATAAGAAGTCTTATTCCTCGAATTTAGTAGTCCATTCAGGATTTCATTAAATAAACCATCACCACCCTATAAATGTGAAGTTTGGAGAGTATACAAGTAAAATGGGATGGAATTCAATAAGTTCAATAACAGATTGAAAAAAAAAGTAGGAGTATAGGATTTGAGTTTTTTTTTCTCTAGAAGTAAAGCATGGAATTATAACTTTCTTTTCTTCAACAGTACACACCGGAAGATTTCAGATGCCATATGAAAAAACTCTAGGGCACGTGGGAAGTGATCCTGTGATATCTCTTCACCAAGGCATATAGTGTGTTCACAGTGATGTTACCAGGTTGTTGTTTATTAAGGGGGTGAATTCCCATTTTGTGCTTTAATCTCTTATCAGCTTCTACCTTAAAATAAACTAGTGATGACTAACAATAGTCATTCCAAAACTACTCCTAATTTACATAACAGTTTGAAAATAAGATATTCAGGACTCGTCTCACTGAAAACGACTTCAAACATCATGACTAATTGTAGTTATACAATACTTCCCGAACTATAAGAACAGAAGATGCTAACCAAGTATTATAAAAAATAAATCAGCATACCACTGCAACAACACCGTCAAATTTCTTGAGCTCTTTATCTGATATTGATGCTAAGGTGTCATATGCATGTCCTGCTCTCTTCGTGATTATCACCTGAAGATGTAAACATGTTGTGAACATAAGTTAGAGGACTGAGGGTTGTTTCTGAGAACTTTGATGTCACAAACTCATCAGTATAACAAATATAGAAAGAAAGAATCATGCATAGACATTATTGCACGTCTATAATTCCTTTTGTTGTTTTTGCTTCTATGAGCAAACATGTTTACCTTTGTATTTACATTCGCCCGGTCAAATAACGGAGCTACCATTTCCCAATTTTTGCAACCTCTACCCTTTCCACACAGTGGATGGACAAACACCTACAGTTTGTGGAATAGTTAGTTAGCCAAAATGCTCAATAATATGATAGCAGTGATAAGGATATATGGAAGAGCGTGTCAGAACTACCATCAGGTTCTTGGGCCTGTCCTGTTCATTATTTATGCATGCACTGAGATGCTCAACCAAGCTTTTGCAGGTCTCTGGGTCTTTGTGTCCAAAAAGATATTCACAAGGTACCAATTGAGAAGGGTGTTTTCTTGATCTGGTGATTACATGTACGGCAAAGCGGTGCATCTGCATGAGCAACAGGTTTTTAAAGAGAACATGAGCATAAAACATGGCATGTGAAAGAACTTTTATAATGCATTTGGCTAAAAAAGAGCAGAAGCTTTTGACACAAACTACAGAAAAGGAACTCTGTAAAATAACTAGAAGGAATGCTATAACCTCACTATTTTTCTTGCCTTGGACGACAATTCTTGTATTCCAAGGTCCACATACAGGACCTTCATCAAGAAGCTCTACAGCGTAAACATCCGAAAACTTGATTTTGTTCTCTAATTTTGGTAGTAATCCGATAGATGACAAACATGAAGAACCCAATTCCTGCAAAATGTAGTGTGATGAGCAGAAACCAGAGTCACACTGCAAAAAAGTAAGAAAATATCCTCCTGCATATACTTATCATTTGCAACTAAAAAACGTAATCCTCGAGGCACGAGCAAAACTGAAACACCTATCCTTGTTGACAGAACTAGATGCATGTATAAAATACTAAATTGTCATATTCACGTATTTGGCTTTGCACACCAGCTGGATCACTTTCCTGAAGAGGAGAACTAGAGCTGAGGTTGTGATTTGCAAGAGATAGAGTCCCAAACGCACAGGAGGATTCTTAGTTTCTGTTTGGGTACTTAAAATAATGCATTTTATGCTCCCCAATTTGCAAGGGGTTCAGCTGGCCAGTGGCTAGTGGCAACCACCCTCCTCTTGTACTAAATCAGCGACAATTAAATTAATATGTATCGGAGAAAGTACTTATTTTCCAAACGAAAGCTCGAACTTCAATGTTGTCCGGGGCGGTGATCCCACAGCTTGTAACCACGCTTTTAATGAACAATCTACGCGCCTAACCCACGCTTCTTTATGAATCTGCAACTACTTACGCCGTCTCCACTTTACCTATCCGCCACCCAACTCTTCGGTTCAACCCTCGAAGCTGCAAATCTACAGCCCACCGTACAATTCGACTAAGAAAACACAAAGTTCCTTCAGATTAAGTGCTGAAAAACGAACTAAATCCGTACGATCTGGCAATAGCATTCGGCGAGCAGAGACGAGCGGGAGATCAGCCTCAGTCAGAGCCAGAGGCGTACCGGGTGGAGAGGCAGGAAGGAGAGGCCGTCGTGGCCGAGGGTGACGGCGACCTCCCCGACGCCGCCCAGGAACAGCACCTCGCCGTCGCCCTGCATGGTCTCCCCTCTCTGTTGCCGTTGCTGAGCTCGACCGTGTGGTTCGCTCTATTTTTTCAGTTGTTCTTCCGGCGGGGGACGGGTACGGGGGCGCGGTTGTCTTTGGGCTGGACTTGTGCGCGTGCGATTGATTGGGTCTTTTTAGATCTGGTCCGTGCTGCTGGTTTCCTCCCGAAAGACGTTTCTGACCGGAGACTAGTCGTCCTCGTATCCATTGCTCTTCTTTTTTCTCAAATACAAAAGTATCCAGTGTTTTGAGTTCCGAGTGTTGATTGTTGACTGATGTTCCTTCAGTCAAATGATTGAGTACTGAACCCGTTAATAATAGTAATTAATAATCACAGAATTATGAAACAAAGAAAGGATAATTACAAATTTGAGAAATAGTAAGGACGCTAGGCATTACATCATCCACATGTGGACGCTAGTATAAGCCATGTCCAGGTCTGGACGCTAGCATCAATCACGCCCACCATTAGATTGGGCCCATCCGCAATCCAGCAGCTTCCGCCTATCGTTCCCTCGGCCACCTCTCCACGGCCGCGGCCGCGGCCCTCCACCTCTCATCCCCTCGACCACCTATCCATGATAAACCACTTGTTGGCATAACTGATGCACCGTGATCGGAATTAGTTGAGAGATTTCTTGGGATTCCGTGGATGAACAACACATGAAACAAAAAGAAAAGGCGAAAATGTGATGATAATATTGTTGTGAATATACTCTCTAAATTTGGGCAAACTATGATAACGCTTCCATGTGTTGCCGGATAATCCAATGGATAAGGAGATTAATTGGCATACTCGAGCACTTGTTCTAGAAATCCTTGGCTCCATTGTCTTTATGGACACATCCGTAGATGAAGTGGCAGCTATGTATCTCCAATTTATTAAAAAATTAGGACAGCCAACACAGCATAATTGGGGAGCAGCTGCTCTTGCTCTGTTGTATAGACAATTGAGCATGTGTGCTGAGAAGGAGAGACTAGAAATTTCAGGGCCTTTATTGCTGCTACAACTATGGTCTTAGTCGCGTTTGTCACTTGGTCGTCGTAAAGTTATTTTTGAGAAGCCCAAAGAAGGAGAGGAACCTGAAAAAGAGGAAGATGAACAAGAAGTGCATTTGGATTATAACCCTGTTTTTGGAGCAAAGTGGTGTGATGCACATGCGTTTGATGTCCCTCCTAATGCTGGTATTGTATTCTAATAACTAAATTTATTACACTTCATTTGTGTTACACAGATAATTTTCTTAACTTGCAATGAAATATATATATATATATATATATATATATATAGGTACTGAATATTATCGGAATCAGATTGATTTGATTCGAGAAGGTGCAGTTGATTGGCAACCATATGATGATCTTCTAGAGCAGATGCCTATCCAAGTTCATGATGATTCTGATTGTTGGTTTGCTAGAGTACCGCTCATGCATTTTTGGATTGTGGAGTTCCACTATCCAGATAGGGTGATGCGGCAATTTGGATTAAGACAGGCCATTCCACCTTATGTTTCACGTGGCGAGGCAGATGTTCGGAGACTGCGAAAAATTAAGCATTCTGCAGGGAAAATCGCATAATTGGGAGGAATTCCATGCCAGTTATGTTCAAGAATACAATCGCGTTCAAGCAAGTGTGTTGCCAGAGGAAATTCCCTTCGATGTAGCTAGTTTACCTTATTACAGACATTGGTTCCAACAAAATGGTATGTGCACAGTATTCTTTGATTCTCAGTGCTTGGGGCGGCCTAGATAAACCTATTCCATATCCTCGAGATAGCATCGAATGGACTGGCTACATGCCTAGTGGTCAGCCACTGGCTCGAATTGTAAGTGTGTCAACACTTTCGTTGTATTATTTGCATTATATAGTAATAAATGTGTAATGCAATATTTGTTTTGTCACTTGCAGGGGTACGTGAGTTAAAGAATTCCGCATGGGGGATCAAATGTGCTACTAGTAGTGGATGCAAGAAGATAAGGAAATATGTATTGAGGTCTTGTGTAGGAAATTTGTTAGATCTGAACTTGGAGCCTAGGCTGCAAAACATGATCACTGAGGCTAGGTTACCACTGAAGATTGAAGATATTTCATCCGACAATGATGTTTCCTATATTGCTCACCCACCAAGCCCCCCCCCCCACAAAGAGAGCAACTCTGATGTGTTTAATGAATGGATATACTCTGGCAAAGGTTTTACAACATACTTGAAGGCTGATGAAGCAGTGAGCGATGGAGAACCTACAACACAAGATGTAGGTCAAGTTACCAAACAGACCAACTCTAATGAGCTGGTTAGAACTAGTAGGCATCAATCAAGGAGTTCGTAGCGAGCAGTTGATTAGAATGGCCATCCCCAATATGGATTGTAGTAGTTTCAAAACTAAGTTTTGTCACTCCTTATTTGGTAAGTTCATGTGGCAGCCTACCTTGTATGAATATGGCATCATGTTGTTGAAGGAAATATGCCCTAGAGGCAATAATAAAGTTATTATTTATTTCCTTATATCATGATAAATGTTTATTATTCATGCTAGAATTGTATTAACCGGAAACATAATACTTGTGTGAATACATAGACAAACAGAGTGTCACTAGTATGCCTCTACTTGACTAGCTCGTTGATCAAAGATGGTTATGTTTCCTAGCCATTGACATGAGTTGTCATTTGATTAACAGGATCACATCATTAGGAGAATGATGTGATTGACTTGACCCATTCCATTAGCTTAGCACTCGATCGTTTAGCATTCTGCTATTGCTTTCTTCATGACTTATACATGTTCCTATGACTATGAGATTATGCAACTCCCGTTTACCGGAGGAACACTTTGTGTGCTACCAAACGTCACAACATAACTGGGTGATTATAAATGTGCTCTACAGGTGTCTCCGAAGGTACTTGTTGGGTTGGCATATCTCGAGATTAGGATTTGTCACTCCGATTGTCGGAGAGGTATCTCTGGGCCCACTCGGTAATGCACATCACTATAAGCCTTGCAAGCATTGCAACTAATGAGTTAGTTGCGGGATGATGTATTACGAAACGAGTAAAGAGACTTGCCGGTAACGAGATTGAACTAGGTATTGAGATACCGACGATCGAATCTCGGGCAAGTAACATACCGATGACAAAGGGAACAACGTATGTTGTTATGCGGTTTGACCGATAAAGATCTTCGTAGAATATGTAGGAGCCAATATGAGCATCTAGGTTCCGCTATTGGTTATTGACCGGAGACATGTCTCGGTCGTGTCTACATAGTTCTCGAACCCGTAGGGTCCGCACGCTTAAAGTTCGATGACGGTTATATTATGAGTTTATGTGTTTTGATGTACCGAAGGTAGTTCGGAGTCCCGGATGTGATAACGGACATGACGAGGAGTCTCAAAATGGTCAAGACATGAAGATTGATATATTGGAAGCCTATATTTGGATATCGGAAGTGTTCCGGGTGAAATCGGGATTTTACTGGAGTACCGGGGGTTACCGGAACCCCCCGGGGGTTTAATGGGCCAAGATGGGCCTTAGTGGAGAAGAGGAGGGGTGGCCAGGGCAGGCCCGCGCGCCCCTCCCCCTCTAGTCTGAATTGGACAAGGAGGGGGGGCGGCGCCCCCCTTTCCTTCCTCTCTCCCTCCTCCTTCCCCCTTCTCCTACTCCAACTAGGAAAGGAGGGAGTCCTACTCCCGGTGGGAGTAGGACTCCTCCTGGCGCGCCTCCTCCTGGCCGACCGCCTCTCCCCCTTACTCCTTTATATACGGGGGCAGGGGGCACCTCTAGACACAACAATCGATCCCTTGGATCTCTTAGCCGTGTGCGGTGCTCCCCTCCATCATAGTCCACCTCGATAATATCGTAGCGGTGCTTAGGCGAAGCCCTGCGTCGGTAGAACATCATCATCGTCACCACGCCATCATGCTGACGGAACTCTCCCTTAAAGCTCGGCTGGATCGGAGTTCGAGGGACGTCATCGAGCTGAACGTGTGCTGAACTCGGAGGTGCCGTACGTTCGGTACTTGATCGGTCGGATCGTGAAGACGTACGACTACATCAACCGCGTTGTGCTAACGCTTCCGCTTTCGGTCTACGAGGGTACGTGGACAACACTCTCCCCTCTCGTTGCTATGCATCACCATGATCCTGTGTGTGCGTAGGAATTTTTTTGAAATTACTACGTTCCCCAACAATGGTATCAGAGCCTGGTTTTATGCGTAGATGTTATATGCACGAGTAGAACACAAGTGAGTTGTGGGCGATACAAGTCATACTGCTTACCAGCATGTCATACTTTGGTTCGACGGTATTGTTGGATGAAGCGGCCCGGACCGACATTACACGTATGCTTACGCGAGACTGGTTCTACCGACGTGCTTTGCACACAGGTGGCTGGCGGGTGTCAGTTTATCCAACTTTAGTTGAACCGAGTGTGGCTACGCCCGGTCCTTGAGAAGGTTAAAACAGCACTAACTTGACGAACTATCATTGTGGTTTTGATGCGTAGGTAAGAACGGTTCTTGCTCAGCCCGTAGCAGCCACGTAAAACTTGCAACAACAAAGTAGAGGACGTCTAACTTGTTTTTGCAGGGCATGTTGTGATGTGATATGGTCAAGACATGATGCTATATTTTATTGTATGAGATGATCATGTTTTGTAACCGAGTTATCGGCAACTGGCAGGAGCCATATGGTTGTCGCTTTATTGTATGCAATGCAATCGCCCCGTAATGCTTTACTTTATCACTAAGCGGTAGCGATAGTCGTAGAAGCATAAGTTGGCGAGGCGACAACGATGCTACGATGGAGATCAAGGTGTCGCGCCGGTGACGATGGTGATCATGACGGTGCTTCGGAGATGGAGATCACAAGCACAAGATGATGATGGCCATATCATATCACTTATATTGATTGCATGTGATGTTTATCTTTTATGCATCTTATCTTGCTTTGATTGACGGTAGCATTATAAGATGATCTCTCACTAAATTATCAAGGTACAAGTGTTCTCCCTGAGTATGCACCCTTGCGAAAGTTCTTCGTGCTGAGACACCACGTGATGATCGGGTGTGATAGGCTCTACGTTCAAATACAACGGGTGCAAAACAGTTGCACACGCGGAATACTCAGGTTAAACTTGACGAGCCTAGCATATGCAGATATGGCCTCGGAACACTAAGACCGAAAGGTCGAGCGTGAATCATATAGTAGATATGATCAACATAGTGATGTTTTGTAACACCCCGCATGTAACTTGCCATATTTGTAACTCCGACTCTTGCCATTTCCGGCTATGTGGTATGTTTTTCCCTCCGTTGTCGGGTTTTTGTCTTTCGTTTTGTATTTTGTTATGTCATGCATTTTCATATCATGTCATCATGTGCATTGCATTCGCATACGTGTTCGTCTCATGCATCCGAGCATTTTCCCCGTTGTCCGTTTTCCAATCCGGCGCTCCTATCTCCTCCGGTGCACCCTTCTTGTTTTCTTTCGTGTGCGTGTGTCAAACTTTCTCGAAATGGACCGAGGCTTGTCAAGTGGCCTTAATATACCACCCGGAGACTACCGGTCAAGTTTCGTTTCATTCGGAGGTCGTTTGGTACTCCAACGGTTAACCGGGCATCCGCAATGTCCATTTGAGTGTCCAGCAAAAACCCCCTCCAAAACCAGCCCAAAACCCACCAAACTCTCTTCCATGCTCTAGGTCGTTCGATCACGATCGTGTGGGCGAAAACCGCACCTCATTTGGAGTCTCCTAGCTCCCTCTACCTATTTATAAGTCGGCATCCCGAAAAACGAAATCTCAGACGAAACCCTAACCCTCTCCCTCCGCGCCGCGCCGGACGCGTCCGCTCCGGCTGGACAACGTCCGCCGCGCGCCCGGCCAACCAGAGCGCGCCATGTCACCCGCGCCGCCGCCGAGGCCCGCCGGCCCGCTCCCGGCCCTCCGGCCCGTCTCCTCCCGCCGAGCGCCTCGTCCCGCGCGCCGGCGCCGCCGCCACCGTCCGTCGCCACCGGCCGCCGCCGCCTCCGCCGGCCGGCCCCCGCCGCCGCGCCTCCGCCGGCCCCGCCGCCCCCGCCGGCGACCGCCGCCTCCGGCGCCCTCCTCCGCCGCCGGCGCCGTGCCCCGCCGCCTCCGGCCATCTCCCTCGCCTCCTCCGTCGCCGGACCACGGCCGCCTTCGGCCCGAGCCCGAGCTCGAGTGAACGGCTCGATCGGGATCTGGTATGGGACCCCGTTGACTTCCTCCCGAAACCCTAGCTATTCTTTTTCTAAGTCTTGGAAATTCATCAGCATATGCACTTGTTCCCGATGCAATAACTCTGTGCATGTAGCTCCGATTCGCGCGTGTAATATGTAAAATTGTTCGCCTCGTGATGCTCTTCATTTTGTTCAATTGCACCATGTTCATTAGAGGTCATCTTGATGCCCAAATCTTCGTTGGAAGAGGTCTAGTTGCTGTTATTCTCTGGTTCTTAGCAGAACTTGGAGATTTGTCATTTTTGTATCATTTATTCTGTGCATCTTTTGAGCATGAGCTCTACGTATATTTTGAAGCATGCCATGCCATCTTTCCAGTGGTGTAGTCCATGTAGTTTTGTGATCTTTGTGGTGACTAGCACAAGCATGCAAAGTAGGCCCCGTAATATTTCTGATTTCAGGGACAGTGATTTCTCTAAGTCCTTGTCTGCTGTAATTTTGTTGCCATGTAAACTTGATGCTACAGAGAGATCCATGCATATTTTGGAGATGTTCAGTAAGGATGTTTTGTAGCTATAGTTGTATTTGATCCATTTCTGCAATTGTTTGAAATTTTAGAGTACCATAGCATGACTCAATCTTGCTCTACTTTTGCTATAAAATATTTCTGGCAGATTCTTAACATGATATGCATTTTTGCCAAGCTTATTGTAGTTGATCCATACATGATATGCAATTGTTCTTGGCATGGTTAGCTTCATAAACAAGCCATCTTGCTGTAGGTATGCTTGGTTTGTCATGCATTGCTCTGTAGTGAGTGCATCAAGCTCACAAAGAGGCCTACATATTAATAATTCTGCCATGCTCTGTTTTCTGCCAAGTCTGAAACCTGATAACGAAACTTGCTATGTTTACATGCTTGCCATCATATCTTCTGGTCCTTTTTGGCTTATGGTCAGTAAGGGACTTTTGTCATGTGCATTTAGTAGAACACTACCATACCTTGTTTTGCTATGTTAAGTTCCTGTAGCATGTTGATTTCATGCTCTGAACATTGCTACCTGATGATGATTTCTGCCATGTCCAGTTTTTCACCAAGTCTGTGAACCTGTAATCTTTTGCACTTTTGCCATGCTTGTTTGAGCTTGATATGTTGTGAACTAGCCGTAGCTCAGTGTTCATCTTTTGTCAAGCATCTCCTGTAGATTACTTTCATAGGCTTTGTTGCTATGTTGGGGTGCTGTAGCATTATTACTTGTTGTATTTTAAGTGCTATCTTGCTGTTTATCGCAGATTAGTGTCATTCTTGCTTTGCCTGCCATTTGCAAACCGTGCATCCGATTCCGGTGATCTTTATATCGATTTCGACCGAAATCATCTCATCTTTCCAGTGGCATGCTTGGTTTGCCAAGTTACTGCCATGTTCATCATTTTCCTTCCGGAGCACGCATATGCATCGCATATCATATCTTGCATATCATACATGTTTTGCATCATGTTGCTTGCGCATTTCTCGTTGTTGATTGTGGTTTCCGTTTGTTTGTGTTCTTATCTTGGGTAGAGCCGGGAGATGAGTTCGTGAACGAGGAACCTGTCGAGTACGCTTACGAGGATCAAGCCTTCGACAACTCTGAGAATCTTGCAGGCAAGATGACCACCCCTCGAAATCACTTCTATCTTTGCTATGCTAGTTGTTCGCTCTATTGCCATGCTCCGCTACCTATCACTTGCTATATCATGTCTCCTATTTTAGCCATGTCAGCCCCTAACCATCCTCTCCTAGCAAACCGTTGTTTGGCTATGTTACCGCTTTTGCTCAGCCCCTCTTATAGCGTTGCTAGTTGCAGGTGAAGTTGAAGTTTGTTCCGTGTCGGAACATGGATATGTTGGGATATCACAATATCTCTTATTTAATTAATGCATCTATATATTTTGGTAAAGGGTGGAAGGCTCGGCCTTATGCCTGGTGTTTTGTTCTACTCTTGCCGCCCTAGTTACTGTTATACCGGGATTATGTTCCTTGAGTTTGCGTTCCTTACGCGGTCGGGTGATTTATGGGACCCCCTTGACAGTTCGCCTTGAATAAAACTCCTCCAGCAAGGCCCAACCTTGGTTTTACCATTTGCGACCTATACCTTTTCCCCCCGGGTTTTCTAGAGCCTGAGGGTCATCTTTATTTTAAACCCCCGGGCCAGTGTTCCTCTGAGTGCTGGTCCAAACTAGAGCCACTTGCAGCGCCACCTTGGGGAAACTCGAGGATTGGTTTTAGCTGTACGTAGTGTTCATCCGGTGTGCCCTGAGAATGAGATATGTGCAGCTCCTATCGGGATTTGTCGGCACATCCGGGCGGCTTTGCTGGTCTTGTTTTACCATTGTCGAGATGTCTTGTAAACCGGGATTCCGAGACTGATCGGGTCTTTCCGGGAGAAGGTTTATCCTTCGTTGACCGTGAGAGCTTATGATGGGCTAAGTTGGGACACCCCTGTAGGGTATTATCTTTCGAAAGCCGTGCCCGCGGTTATGAGGCAGATGGGAATTTGTTAATGTCCGGTTGTAGATAACTTGTCACTTGACCCAATTAAAATACACCAAGTGCGTGTGTAGCCGTGATGGTCTCTTCTCGGCGGAGTCCGGGAAGTGAACACGGTCTGTGTTATGTATGACGTAAGTAGGTGTTCAGGACCTCTTCTTGGTCATTACTAGATGACGTCCATTCCTCTGCTTCTCTTCTCGCTCTCATTTGCGCAAGTTAGCCACCATATATGCTTTTGCCGCTGCAGCTCCACCTCTTGCACCTCCTTGTCCTATAAGCTTAAATAGTCTTGATCTCGCGGGTGTGAGATTGCTGAGTCCCCGTGACTCACAGATACTTCCAAAAACAGCTGCAGGTGTCGACGATGCCAGTGCAGATGATTGCGTCGATCTCAAGTGGGAGTTCGACGAGGAACGTGGTCGTTACTATGTGTCTTTTCCTGATGATCAGTAGTGGAGCCCAGTTGGGACGATCGGGGATCTAGCATTTGGGGTTGTCTTATTTTCATCTGGATTTTGACCGTAGTCGGTCTATATGATTGTATTTTGGATGATGTATGAATGATATTTATGTATTGTGTGAAGTGGCGATTGTAAGCCAACTCTTTATCCCATTCTTGTTCATTACATGGGATTGTGTGAAGATGACCCTTCTTGCGACAAAACCACTATGCGGTTATGCCTCTAAGTCGTGCCTCGACACGTGGGAGATATAGCCGCATCGTGGGCGTTACATGTTCACCATTGAAACTACTCCATCTCACGTGATGATCGGACATGGTTTAGTTGATTTGGATCACGTGATCACTTAGAGGATTAGAGGGATGTCTATCTAAGTGGGAGTTCTTAAGTAATATGATTAATTGAACTTAAATTTATCATGAACTTAGTACCTGATAGTATTTTGCTTGTCTATGTTGATTGTAGATAGATGGCCCGTGCTGTTGTTCCGTTGAATTTTAATGCGTTCCTTGAGAAAGCAAAGTTGAAAGATGATGGTAGCAATTACACGGACTGGGTCCGTAACTTGAGGATTATCCTCATTGCTGCATAGAAGAATTACGTCCTGGAAGCACCGCTAGGTGCCAGACCTGCTGCAGGAGCAACACCAGATGTTATGAACGTCTGGCAGAGCAAAGCTGATGACTACTCGATAGTTCAGTGTGCCATGCTTTACGGCTTAGAACCGGGACTTCAACGACGTTTTGAACGTCATGGAGCATATGAGATGTTCCAGGAGTTGAAGTTAATATTTCAAGCAAATGCCCGGATTGAGATATATGAAGTCTCCAATAAGTTCTACAGCTGTAAGATGGAGGAGAATAGTTCTGTCAGTGAGCATATACTCAGAATGTCTGGATATAACAATCACTTAATTCAACTGGGAGTTAATCTTCCGGATGATAGCGTCATTGACAGAATTCTTCAATCACTGCCACCAAGCTACAAGAGCTTCGTGATGAACTATAACATGCAAGGGATGGATAAGACGATCCCCGAGCTCTTCGCAATGCTAAAGGTTGCGGAGGTAGAAATCAAGAAGGAGCATCAAGTGTTGATGGTCAACAAGACCACCAGTTTCAAGAAAAAGGGCAAAGGGAAGAAGAAGGGGAAGTTCAAGAAGAACAGCAAACAAGTTGCTTCTCAAGAGAAGAAACCCAAGTCTGGACCTAAGCCCGAGACTGAGTGCTTCTACTGCAAACAGACTGGTCACTGGAAGCGGAACTGCCCCAAGTATTTGGCGGATAAGAAGGATGGCAAGGTGAACAAAGGTATATGTGATATACATGTTATTGATGTGTACCTTACTAATGCTCGCAGTAGCACCTGGGTATTTGATACTGGTTCTATTGCTAATATTTGCAACTCGAAATAGGGACTATGGATTAAGCGAAGATTGGCTAAGGACGAGGTGACGATGCGCGTGGGAAATGGTTCCAAAGTCGATGTGATCGCCGTCGGCACGCTACCTCTACATCTACCTTCGGGATTAGTTTTAGACCTGAATAATTGTTATTTGGTGCCAGCGTTGAGCATGAACATTATATCTGGATCTTGTTTGATGCGAGACGGTTATTCTTTTAAATCAGAGAATAATGGTTGTTCTATTTATATGAGTAATATCTTTTATGGTCATGCACCCTTGAAGAGTGGTCTATTTTGTTGAATCTCGATAGTAGTGATACACATATTCATAATATTGGAGCCAAAAGATGCAGAGTTGATAATGATAGTGCAACTTATTTGTGGCACTGCCGTTTAGGTCATATTGGTGTAAAGCGCATGAAGAAACTCCATACTGATGGACTTTTGGAACCACTTGATTATGAATCACTTGGTACTTGCGAACCGTGCCTCATGGGCAAGATGACTAAAATGCCGTTCTCCGGAACTATGGAGCGAGCAACAGGTTTTTTGGAAATCATACATACAGATGTATGTGGTCCGATGAATATTGAGGCTCGCGGCGGGTATCGTTATTTTCTCACCTTCACAGATGATTTAAGCAGATATGGGTATATCTACTTAATGAAACATAAGTCTGAAACATTTGAAAAGTTCAAAGAATTTCAGAGTGAAGTTGAAAATCATCGTAACAATAAAATAAAATTTCTACGATCTGATCGTGGAGGAGAATATTTGAGTTACGAGTTTGGTCTTCATTTGAAACAATGCGGAATAGTTTCGCAACTCACGCCACCCGGAACACCACAGGGTGATGGTGTGTCTGAATGTCGTAATCGTACTTTACTAGATATGGTGCGATCTATGATGTCTCTTACTGATTTACCGCTATCATTTTGGGGTTATGCTTTAGAGACGGCTGCATTCACGTTAAATAGGGCACCATCAAAATCTATTGAGACGACGCCTTATGAACTGTGGTTTGGCAAGAAACCAAAGTTGTCGTTTCTTAAAGTTTGGGGCTATGATGCTTATGTGAAAAAGCTTCAACCTGATAAGCTCAAACCCAAATTAGAGAAATGTGTCTTCATAGGATACCCAAAGGAAACTGTTGGGTACACCTTCTATCACAGATCTGAAGGCAAGACTTTTGTTGCTAAATTTGGATCCTTTCTAGAGAAGCAGTTTCTCTCGAAAGAAGTGAGTGGGAGGAAAGTAGAACTTGATGAGGTAACTGTACCTGCTCCCTTATTGGAAAGTAGTTCATCACAGAAACCGGTTCCTGTGACACCTACAGCAATCAGTGAGGAAGTTAATGATGATGATGATGAAACTTTAGATCAAGTTGTTACTAAACCTCGTAGGTCAACCAGAGTAAGATCCGCACCAGAGTGGTACGGTAATCCTGTTCTGGAGGTTATGTTACTAGACCATGACGAACCTACGAACTATGAAGAAGCGATGGTGAGCCCAGATTCCGCAAAATGGCTTGAGGCCATGAAATCTGAGATGGGATCCATGTATGAGAACAAAGTATGGACTTTGGATGACTTGCCCGATGATCGGCAAGCCATCGAGAATAAATGGATCTTCAAGAAGAAGACTGACGTTGACGGTAATGTTACTGTCTATAAAGCTCGACTTGTTGCAAAAGGTTTTCGAAAAGTTCAAGGGATTGACTATGATGAGACTTTCTCACCTGTAGCGATGCTTAAGTCTGTCCGAATCATGTTAGCAATTGCCGCATTTTATGATTATGAAATTTGGCAAATGGATGTCAAAACTGCATTCCTGAATGGATTTCTGGAAGAAGAGTTGTATATGATGCAGCCGGAAGGTTTTGTCGATCCAAAGGGAGCTAACAAAGTGTGCAAGCTCCAGCGATCCATTTATGGACTGGTGCAAGCCTCTCGGAGTTGGAATAAACGCTTTGATAGTGTGATCAAAGTATATGGTTTTATACAGACTTTTGGAGAAGCCTGTATTTACAAGAAAGTGAGTGGGAGCTCTGTAGCATTTCTGATATTATATGTGGATGACATATTGCTGATTGGAAATGATATAGAATTTCTGGATAGCATAAAGGGATACTTGAATAAGAGTTTTTCAATGAAGGACCTCTGTGAAGCTGCTTATATATTGGGCATCAAGATCTATAGAGATAGATCAAGACGCTTAATTGGACTTCCACAAATCACATACCTTGACAAAGTTTTGAAGAAGTTCAAAATGGATCAAGCAAAGAAAGGGTTCTTGCCTGTGTTACAAGGTGTGAAGTTGAGTAAGACTCAATGCCCGACCACTGCAGAAGATAGAGAGAAGATGAAAAGATGTTCCCTATGCTTCAGCCATAGGCTCTATCATGTATGCAATGCTGTGTACCAGACCTGATGTGTGCCTTGCTATAAGTTTAGCAGGGAGGTACCAAAGTAATCCAGGAGTGGATCGCTGGACAGCGGTCAAGAACATCCTGAAATACCTGAAAAGGACTAAGGATATGTTTCTCGTTTATGGTGGTGACAAAGAGCTAGTCGTAAATGGTTACGTCGATGCAAGCTTTGACACTGATCCGGACGATTCTAAATCGCAAACTGGATACATGTTTACATTGAACGGTGGAGCTGTCAGTTGGCGCAGTTCTAAACAAAGCGTTGTGGCGGGATCTACGTGTGAAGCGGAGTACATAGCTGCTTCGGAAGCAACAAATGAAGGAGTCTTGATGAAGGAGTTCATATCCGATCTAGGTGTCATACCTAGTGCATCGGGTCCAATGAAAATCTTTTGTGACAATACTGGTGCAATTGCCTTGGCAAAGGAATCCAGATTTCACAAGAGAACCAAGCACATCAAGAGACGCTTCAACTCCATTCGGGATCAAGTCCAGGTGGGAGACATAGAAATTTGCAAGATACATACGGATCTGAATGTTGCAGACCCGTTGACTAAGCCTCTTCCACGAGCAAAACATGATCAGCACCAAGTCTCCATGGGTGTTAGAATCATTACTGTGTAATCTAGATTATTGACTCTAGTACAAGTGGGAGACTGAAGGAAATATGCCCTAGAGGCAATAATAAAGTTATTATTTATTTCGGTATATCATGATAAATGTTTATTATTCATGCTAGAATTGTATTAACCGAAAACATAATACTTGTGTGAATACATAGACAAACAGAGTGTCACTAGTATGCCTCTACTTGACTAGCTCGTTGATCAAAGATGGTTATGTTTCCTAGCCATTGACATGAGTTGTCATTTGATTAACGGGATCACATCATTAGGAGAATGATGTGATTGACTTGACCCATTCCGTTAGCTTAGCACTCGATCATTTAGTATTCTGCTATTGCTTTCTTCATGACTTATACATGTTCCTATGACTATGAGATTATGCAACTCCTGTTTACCGAAGGAACACTTTGTGTGCTACCAAACATCACAACGTAACTGGGTGATTATAAAGGTGCTCTACAGGTGTCTCCGAAGGTACTTGTTGGGTTGGCGTATTTCGAGATTAGGATTTGTCACTCCGATTGTCGGAGAGGTATCTCTGGGCCCACTCGGTAATGCACATCATTATAAGCCTTGCAAGCATTGCAACTAATGAGTTAGTTGTGGGATGATGTATTACGGAACGAGTAAAGAGACTTGCCTGTAACGAGATTGAACTAGGTATTGAGATACCGACGATCGAATCTCGGGCAAGTAACATGCCGATGACAAAGGGAACAACGTATGTTGTTATGCGGTTTGACCGATAAAGATCTTCGTAGAATATGTAGGAGCCAATATAAGCATCGAAGTTCCGCTATTGGTTATTGACCGGAGACATGTCTCGGTCATGTCTACATAGTTCTCGAACCCGTAGGGTCCGCACGCTTAAAGTTCGATGACGGTTATATTATGAGTTTATGTGTTTTGATGTACCAAAGGTAGTTCGGAGTCCCGGATGTGATCACGGACATGACGAGGAGTCTCGAAATGGTCGAGACATAAAGATTGATATATTGGAAGCCTATATTTGGATATCGGAAGTGTTCCGGGTGAAATCGGGATTTTACTGGAGTACCGGGGGTTACCGGAACCGCCCCGGGGGTTTAATGGGCCAAGATGGGCCTTAGTGGTGAAGAGGAGGGGCGGCCAGGGCAGACCGCGTGCCCCCTCCCCCTCTAGTCCGAATTGGACAAGGAGGGGGGGCGCCCCCTTTCCTTCCTCTCTCCCTCCTCCTTCCCCCTTCTCCTACTCCAACTAGGAAAGGAGGGAGTCCTACTCCTGGTGGGAGTAGGACTCCTCCCTGGCGCGCCTCCTCCTGGCCGGCCGCCTCTCCCCCTTGCTCCTTTATATACGGGAGCAGGGGGTACCTCTAGACACAACAATTGATCCCTTGGATCTCTTAGCCGTGTGCGGTGCCCCCCTCCACCATAGTCCACCTCGATAATATCGTAGCGGTGCTTAGGCGAAGCCCTGCGTCGGTAGAACATCATCATCGTCACCACGCTGTCGTGCTGACGGAACTCTCCCTCAAAGCTCGGCTGGATCGGAGTTCAAGGGACGTCATCGAGCTGAACGTGTGCTGAACTCGGAGGTGTTGTACGTTCGGTACTTGATCGGTCGGATCGTGAAGACGTAGGACTACATCAACCGTGTTGTGCTAATGCTTCCGCTTTCGGTCTACGAGGGTACGTGGACAACACTCTCCCCTCTCGTTGCTATGCATCACCATGATCCTGTGTGTGCATAGGAATTTTTTTGAAATTACTACGTTCCCCAACAGCTGTCACCAAATGCTAAATTTGTCTGAGTTCGATTCAAGACATTTTCTTATGATGCATTCTTCGCATGTGTAGTTTTCTACTTCATTCTTGTTGTCTAGTGCAACTTGGTATCTATCAACTTAAACTGAAAGCAGGAAAGTTTGACTGATGCTATACTGAAAGTATCCTGCCAAGGTTACTAAAAAATGGCTTTCAAGTCAGAATTCTTGGTACCGCTTTCCCGCTAATAGTATGCTACGTCCTTCAGTTTTTGGTTGTTGCTCCAATTCCTGTTAAGTGAACATCTTTTGGTCGTAAACTATAGAGGGCATGTCAAATAGTGGCAGCTTGAGACATGGCACAGGAAACTGTAAAACCTTTTTGCCTTTGTTGTGCCACGCATTCATGAGAAAATTCCAGATTGCTACAGTGAGAGGGAAAAAATTGAATGGCACGCCATGTTCATTGCCGAACTAATTAGAATGGAAGTGGACATAAACATGCTCTTGTTTCATGTTTGCGGGGAGGTCATGTTCTTCAATTCGCTGCATGAACCACGTAGAATATGAATTTCTTCACACAAACTTATTTTTGTTGGTTCATGTCTCACATCCAGAAAATAATCTCAAACTCGTATTTTTGGAGTATAATTTTGTTTAGATCTTAAGGAAAATGTGCAACCATAAATGCAAATCAGTAAGCACACCAATCATTGGTTGCATGATGTGCTTTTCTTATTAATCGACCTCTTCTCTCTGGATGATATGCTTGTCCCCTGACATGTCCTCTTTCCATTGGATGATGTGCTCTTCCCTTGACTTGACCTCTCTCTGTTCTGTCCTCGACTCGATGAAATGGTCTGCCCTTCGCTACATGATGTACCTACAGTGAAATAGTAAATACACAAAATTAAAATCAATTGAAAATAAGTTTGCATCTAAACCACCACCACAAAACTAATTTATATACATGTTTGGTTATTGTCTTCTGTCAGACGCCGGGCTTGGTGATCCATTCTCCTTCCTTGCATCTCATCCATGCACATCGGAACCCTTTTGTGTTGATGCCGCCCATGATTTATTGAGTTCTCATCAGGAACAATAATCGGGCCATTATATGTTGGCCACTCATTTTGGTTCCCGTGAGGATGGAATTGTCCAGCCCAAGTGTTTGCAAGTACTTCAGAAGAATAATATGAATGACTATTTGATTTTCAAGATCCCTGTACTTGCAAGCAACAAGCAAATGAGCACATGGCACACCAGTCAGGTTTGGCTTTAGGTAGTCACAAGATGGAGCAGTATTTGTTTGCAGAGTGATCTTGTACTTGAAGTCTTCATGAATAAAAAGAACACGATCTCCATTGTGTAATGCAACCCTATCATTATCAACCTTGACCTCAAATATTCCAACTTCATCACCATATGAAATAACATGCATATGTCCTGCCTTGTCGCCCCTTTCAACCAATAGTTTGTCCACCCGTTCAGACCATTGGTTGCCTCCGTCAACCAAGTTAAGAGCACTTCGCCTTATTTCTACAAACCACTCTAAGCACTTTGAAAATGTCTCCTCCACAATTGCTGCCACCGGAGCTTTCGGGAAAGCCTAAACACATTGTTTAAGGACTCGGGCCCATTGCTTGTCACGATCCCCCACCGGTAACCCCCATCCTTGCATTGAAATACTTTCTCAGGCTTCTCTTGCTCATTTTTGTCTTCCTGCATATACTTACCCGACCTTTCCTAGATATGTTATTGCATCGGGACAAGTATGTTCAATAGATGACATGCCCTCCTCAAACCTACGAGGTTTCTTTTTCTTGACAGCCCACCTGAAAATTTTCAAAATGTTATCATCACGAAATGCTTTGTATAGGTTCTTTGCGACATGTTGGGAGCAAAAATGATGCACACACTCGCCAGCACTTTCGTTCCACCCAAGGTGTGGCTACTTAAACACCCATCTGATTGCTTTGTGGCGATCTGAAATCACACACATGGACTTTCCAACACCAATTACCTCCCTCCGCAACCATCTAATGAACCAGCCCCAGTTCATAGTGTCCTCTTTCTCAATAATGGCAAATGCAAGAGCTATTAACTTATTATTAGCATCATATCCGCAGGCCATTATCAACCGGCCCTTGTATCTTCCTGATAGAAATGATGCATCCACACTTATTACTGGTCGAATGTGGGGAACTTCTGCAATGCAATGTCCAAATGCCGAAGCAACACATCGAAATTCTCTATGACCATCTAATGCCATGGGTTTTGATAGAAGAACATACTTTGTACCAGGATTTTTAACTCTAATAGCCTCGAGGAAGGGGATGAGAAGATTGTATGATCCTTCCTAGTTACCAAAAAGTAGTGCTATGGCCTTCTCCCTTCCACACCACAACTTATTGTATGATGGTCTCACATTTATGTAATGTTGTTTTACCAATGCCCGCACATTTTTTTACTCAACTCTAGGTCACCCTTGAGTGCTTTGCGAATCACATCTGCAATTATAGAGGCCGACAAACTGAGAATGGTCAGTTCTATTAGCCTGTGCACCACTGATACATCTCCATCGTATCTATCTTCCCAAACTCTTTTGCCCTTGGTTTGGACTCTAATTTGCATGATTTGAATGGAACTAACCCAGACTGGCGCTGTTTTCAGCAGAATTGCCATGGTGTTGTTTTCGTGCAGAAATCAAAGTTCTCGGATTGACCTGAAAATTTACGGAGAATTTTTGTGGAACGTATAAAAAATACTGGCGGAAAAAGATACAGAGGGGGGCACCCAGGGCCACAAGCCCAGGGGGCGCGCCTACCAAGCTTGTGGGCCCCCTGAACCGCCTACAACCCTAACTCCAACTCCATATATACCTACTCGCGGAGACAAAAAATCAGAGAGAAGGACTCATTGTCTTTTACGATACGGAGCCGCCGCCACCTCCTGTTCTTCATCGGGAGGGCTGAAAGTGCAACTATCCCTGGGTGGTTTTGGTAATTCCTAACAACATATAGCTCATTGAACTGATGCTACTTCAAGATGACTATTTCAGGAAGTTCAATGATTGAGAAGGCATGGATTAGAAATGTGGACCCCTCAAAATGCTAAGGACACACATTGGCTCAAGCTCAAGACTCTACATTTTCATTTTAGTGATCCAAGATCACATTGAGTCCATAGGAAAAGCCAATACTATTAAAAGGGGATGAGGTGTTGCTTAATGGCTTGCTTGCTCAAAATGCTTAGTGATATGCTCCAAAAACCATCAACCACTTTCTCATATCCACATATGTCCCAAACAAAAGTCAAACTCGGCCCCACTGATTTGTTCTATCCGGCGCCATCGAGTTCATTTGACATAGCCACTGCCAGAATGTAACGCCCGGATGTAACTTTCCATATTTGTAACTCCAACTCTTGCCATTTCCGGCTATGTGATATGATATTTCCTTCGTGGTTGGGTTTTGTCTTTCGTTTTGCATTTTGTTCATGTCATGCATTTCATCTCATGTCATCATGTGCATCTCATTTGCATTCGTGTTCGTCTCATGCATCCGGTCATTTTCCTCGTTGTCCGTTTCGGAATCCGACACTCCCACATGCACCCATTGCACCCCTCAAATCTCGTTTCGTGAGCGGGAGAAAAACGTTCTCGAAATGGGTCGAGATTTTTTGAGTGGCCTTGGTACATCATTGGTAGGCCGCCTGTCAAATTTCGCTCTATTTGGAGGTCGTTTGATGTCCCAACGGTTAACCGGGTAACCACAAAAGCCTCTCTCTCTTTGCAGCCCAGCACCCCTTCAAAACAGCCCACTAACCCATCTAACCCCCTTCATGCTCTCCATCGTTGGATCACGATCGTGTGGGCGAAAACAACACCTCATTTGGACACTCCTAGCTCCCCTACCTATAAAAAGGCCCCTTTCCCTCCATTTGCGTCCAAAAACCCTAGCTCCACCCCTCCTCCGCCGCCGGACACGTCCGACCCAGACCAGACGCGTCCGCGCCGCCGCGCCGGACGAACCAGGGGGCGCCATGTGTCCACCGCGCTGCCCCTCCGCCGCCGGCCTGCAGGGCCCAGTCGCGGCCCCCCAGCTTGTCCGACCGCGCCGCATCCCGTGCCTCCCTGCGCCGCCGCCTCCGCCCGCCGTCGACCCTGCCGCCCGCCGCCACGCCTCCGCCGCCACCTCGTCGCCGGGTCCGCCGCCCCCGACTACTCCGGCCACCGCCTCGCCGGAGTTCCTCACCCGCGAGCTCCGGCCGCCTGATACGATTCCAACGTATCTATAATTTTTTATTGTTCCATGCTATTATATTATCTGTTTTGGATGTTTAATGGGCTTTAATATGATCTTTTATATTATTTTTGGGACTAACCTATTAACCGGAGGCCCAGTGGCAGTTTCTGTTTTTTTGCCTATTTCAGTGTTTCGTAGAAAAGGAATATCAAACGGAATGAAACATTCGCAAGGATCTTTCTTGGAACAAACACAATCCAGGAGACTTGGAGTGAAAGTCAGAGATGCAACCAGGCGGCCACGAGGCAGGAGGGCGTGCCCAGGGGGGTAGGCACGCCCCCACCCTCGTGGGCCCCTCGTAGCTCCACCGACGTACTTCTTTCGCCTATATATACCCTTGTACCCTAAAAACATCTAGGAGAGCCACGAAACCACTTTTCCACCACCGCAACCTTCTGTACCCGTGAGATCCCATCTTGGGGCCTTTTCCGGCGCTCCACCGGAGGGGGAATCGATCACGGAGGGCTTCTACATCAACACCATAGCCTCTCCGACGATGTGTCAGTAGTTTACCACAGACCTTCGGGTCCATAGTTATTAGCTAGATGGCTTCTTCTCTCTCTTTGGTTCTCAATACAAGTTCTCCTCGATGTTCTTGGAGATCTATTCGATGTAATATTCTTTTGCGGTGTGTTTGCCGAGATCCGATGAATTGTGGATTTATGATCAAGTTTATCTATGAACAATATTTGGTTCTTTTCTGAATTCTTATATGCATGATTTGTTATCTTTGCAAGTCTCTTCGAATTGTCGGTTTAGTTTGCCTACTAGATTGATCTTTCTTGCAATGGGAGAAGTGCTTAGCTTTGGGTTCAATCTTGCGGTGTCCTTTCCCAGTGGCAGTAGGGGCAGCAAGGCACATATTTTGTATGTTGCCATCGAGGATAAAAAGATGGGGTTTATATCATATTTCTTGAGTTTATCCCTCTACATCATGTCATCTTGCCTAATGCGTTACTCTGTTCTCATGAACTTAATACTCTAGATGCATGCTGGATAGCGGTCGATGTGTGGAGTAATAGTAGTAGATGCAGAATTGTTTCGGTCTACTTGACACGGACGTGATGCCTATATTCATGATCATGCCTAGATATTCTTATAACTATGCGCTTTTCTATCAATTGCTCGGCAGTAATTTGTTCACCCAACGTAATATATGCTATCATGAGAGAAGCCACTAGTGAAACCTATGACCCCTGGGTCTATTTTACATCATATAAGTTTCCGATCTATAATTCTAGTTTACTATTTATTTTATTTTGCAATCTTTACTTTCCAATCTATACAACAAAAATACCAAAAATATTTATCTTACTATCTTTATCAGATCTCACTTTTGCAAGTGGCCGTGAAGGGATTGACAACCCCTTTATCTCATTGGTTGCAAGGTTCTTGATTGTTTGTGCAGGTACTAGGCGACTTGCGTGTAATCTCCTACTGGATTGATACCTTGGTTCTCAAAAACTGAGGGAAATACTTACGCTACTTTGCTGCATCACCCTTTCATCTTCAAGGAAAAACCAACGCATGCTCAAGAGGTAGCAAGAAGGATTTCTGGCGTCGTTGCCGGGGAGATCTACGCTCAAGTCAAGACATACCAAGTACCTATCACAAACTCTTCTCCCTCGCATTACATTATTTGCCATTCGCCTCTCGTTTTCCTCTCCCCCACTTCACCT
Source organism: Aegilops tauschii subsp. strangulata (assembly GCF_002575655.3). Lineage (NCBI taxonomy): Eukaryota > Viridiplantae > Streptophyta > Magnoliopsida > Poales > Poaceae > Aegilops > Aegilops tauschii. Next base: position 343,936,557 of record NC_053040.3, on the reverse strand, counting down.
TTGCCGTTTTATTCTCCCTTTTCCGTTCGTCTGTTTTCGCTTGCCTCTTGTGTGTCCATGTGTTAGATCGTTTGGTTTCGTCTTCATGGCGAGCCCTTCATCTCTTCCTTTGTCTCCCGATTTTGAAGTTGTTCACTTCAAACAAAGACAAGGAGAAAACTTAAAAGATGCTTGGTACAGGATGATAGAATCCTATCGTAATTGCACTATAGAGGGAGATTTCAAGATTTTACTTCGCAATTTTTATGTTGGGCTAACCATGTCCCATAGACAACTCTTGGATTTTGCCGCTAAAGGGAGTTTTATTGAAATTGATCCCAGTATTGCGTATGAGATTATAGAGGGAATAGTAGGAGTACTACCACCACAAAAGGGACTCCATCATACTCAAGAAGGAACCCAAGTTTTAGAGAAAATATGCGAAGTAACTAAAATTTTGCAAAAATCTCTTGAACCTCTTAAAAATGTTAGTGGGAACCTTCACCGCATGAATATGTTGATCACTCTTTGCAATAAGCGGTTGGATGCTCTAGATCTAAAGATCTCCGAGTATGAAGGTAAATGTAAGGAACCTCCCGGATCCGAGCATAACCCCATTAAAAAGATAAATGCCAAAGATGGCAATACCTAGATCTATTCTTTTTTTATGCCTAGCTAGGGGCGTTAAACGATAGCGCTTGTTGGGAGGCAACCCAATTTTATTCTTGTTCCTTGCCTTTTGTTCCTGTTTAGTAATAAGTAATTAATCTAGCCTCTGTTTAGATGTGGTTTTATGTTTTAACTAGTGTTTGTGCCAAGTAGAACCTTTGGGAAGACATGGGTGAAGTCTTTGCAATCTTGCTGTAAAAAACAGAAACTTTTGTGCTCATAAGATTAGATGCCATTTTTTACTGGAGAGTGATTTTAGGTTGATTCTTTTTGCAGATGATTAATAGACAAATTCCTCACGTCCACCAATTTATTTCAGAATTTTTGGAGTTCCAGAATATTTGTTTGATACAGATTGCTACAGACTGTTCTGTTTTTGATAGATTCTGTTTTTCGTGTGTTGTTTGCTTACTTTGATGAATCTATGGCTAGTATCGGGGGGTATGAACCATAGAGAAGTTGGAATACAGTAGAAAGGTTGTCAGAATCTTGATTCTATTATACGATTCAACGACTTTACGATCCAAACTAACCCCTCTGATTCTGCGATTTTAGTTAATAGAATCTACGTTTCTACGATCCTGGTAGTGAAGATTCTATGATTTGCGATCCTACCATCAGAGCTCCGATCCGATTCAAGATCACGATTCTGACAACCTTGTACAGTAGGTTTAACACCAATATAAATAAATAATGAGTTCATTACAGTACCTTAAAGTTGTGGTTTGTTTTCTTATACTAACGGAGCTCATGAGATTTTCTGTTTAAGTTTTGTGTTGTGAAGTTTTCAAGTTTTTGGGTAAAGATTTGATGGATTTTGGAATAAGGAGTGGCAAGAGCCTAAGCTTGGGGATGCCCAAGGCACCCCAAGGTAAAATTCAAGGACAACCAAAAGCCTAAGCTTGGGGATGCCCTGGAAGGCATCCCCTCTTTCGTCTTCGTCTATCGGTAACTTTACTTGAGGCTGTATTTTTATTCACCACATGATATGTGTTTTGCTTGGAGCGTCTTGTATGATTTGAGTCTTTGCTTTTTAGTTTACCACAATCATCCTTGCTGTACACACCTTTTGGAGAGACACACATGAATCGGAATTTATTAGAATACTCTATGTGCTTCACTTATATCTTTTGAGCTAGATAATTTTGCTCTAGTGCTTCACTTATATCTTTTTAGAGTACGGTGGTGGTTTTATTTTATAGAAATTATTGATCTCTCATGATTCACTTATATTATTTTCAGAGTCTTTTAGAACAGCATGGTAATTTGCTTTGGCTATAAAATTAGTCCTAATATGATAGGCATCCAAGATGGGTATAATAAAAACTTTCATATAGAGTGCATTGAATACTATGAGAAGTTTGATACTTGATGATTGTTTTGAGATATGAAGATGGTGATATTAGAGTCATGCTAGTTGAGTATTTGTGAATTTGAGAAATACTTGTGTTGAGGTTTGCATGTCCCGTAGCATGCACGTATGGTAACCGTTGTGTAACAAATTTGAAGCATGAGGTGTTTCTTTGATTGTCCTCCTTATGAGTGGCGGTTGGGGACGAGCGATGGTGTTTTCCTACCAATCTATCCCCCAAGGAGCATGCGCGTAGTGCTTGGTTTTGATGACTTTTAGATTTTTGCAATAAGTATGTGAGTTCTTTATGACTAATGTTGAGTCCATGGATTATACGCACTCTCACCTTTCCATCATTGCTAGCCTCTTCGGTACCGTGCATTGCCCTTTCTCACCTCGAGAGTTGGTGCAAACTTCGCCGGTGCATCCAAACCCCGTGATATGATACGCTCTATCACACATAAGCCTCCTTATATCTTCCTCAAAACAGCCACCATACCTACCTATTATGGCATTTCCACAGCCTTTCCGAGATATATTGCCATGCAACTTTCCACCGTTCCATTTATTATGACACGCTTCATCATTGTCATATTGCCTTGCATGATCATGGAGTTGACATCGTATCTGTGGCAAAGCCACCATTCATAATTTTTCATACATGTCACTCTTGAGTCATTGCCCATCCCGGTACACCGCCGGAGGCACTCATATAGAGTCATATTTTGTTCTAAGTATCGAGTTGTAATCCTTGAGTTGTAAATAAATAGAAATGTGATGATCATCATTATTAGAGCATTGTCCCATGTGAGGAAAAAAAGAGAAGGCCCAAAAAAAGAGAAAGGCCAAATAAAAAAAGAGAAGGCCCCAAAAAAAATGAGAGAAAAAGAGAGAAGGGACAATGTACTATCATTTTTCCACACTTGTGCTTCAAAGTAGCACCATTATCTTCATGATAGAGAGTCTCTTATTTTGTCACTTTCATTTACTAGTGGGAAATTTTCATTATAGAACTTGGCTTGTATATTCCAACAATGGGCTTTCTCAAAATGCCCTAGGTCTTCGTGAGCAAGCAAGTTGGATGCACACCCACTTAGTTTCTTTTATTGAGCTTTCATACATTTATAGCTCTAGTGCATCCGTTGCATGGCAATCCCTACTCCTCGCATTGACATCAATTGATGGGCATCTCCATAGCCCGTTGATTAGCCGCGTCGATGTGAGACTTTCTCCTTTTTTGTCTTCTCCACATAGCCTCCATCATCATATTCTATTCCACCTATAGTGCTATGTCCATGGCTCGCGCTCATGTATTGCGTGAAAGTTGAAAAGTTTGAGAATACTAAAGTATGAAACAATTGCTTGGCTTGTCATCGGGGTTGTGCATGATTTGAGCATTTTGTGTAACGAAGATGGAGCATAACCAAACTATATGATTTTGTAGGGATGAACTTTCTTTGGCCATGTTATTTTGAGAAGACATGATTACTTCGTTAGTATGCTTGAAGTATTATTATTTTTATGTCAATATTAAACTTTTGTCTTGAATCTTTCGGATCTGAACATTCATGCCACAATAAAGAAAATTACATTGAAAATTATGTTAGGTAGCATTCCACATCAAAAATTCTGTTTTTATCATTTACCTACTCGAGGACGAGCAGGAATTAAGCTTGGGGATGCTGATACGTCTCCAACGTATCTATAATTTTTGATTGTTCCATGCTATTATATTATCTGTTTTTGGATGTTTAATGGGCTTTAATATGCTCTTGTATATTATTTTTGGGACTAACCTATTAACCGGAGGCCCAGTGCCAGTTTCTGCTTTTTGCCAATTTCAGTGTTTCGTAGAAAAAGAATATCAAACGGAATCCAAACGGAACGAAACCTTCGCGAGGATATTTCTTGGAACAAATGCAATCTAGGAGACTTGGAGTGGAAGTCAGAGATGTAACAAGGCAGCCACGAGGCAGGAGGGCGCGCCCAGGGGGTAGGTGCGCCCCCACCCTCATGGGCCCCTCGTAGCTCCACCGACGTACTTCTTTCGCCTATATATACCCTTGTACCCTAAAAACATCCAGGAGAGCCACAAATCCACTTTTCCACCACCGCAACCTTTTGTACCCGTGAGATCCCATCGTGGGGCCTTTTCCGGCGCTCCGCCGGAGGGGGAATCGATCACGGAGGGCTTCTACATCAACACCATAGCGTCTCCGACGATGTGTGAGTAGTTTACCACAGACCTTCGGGTCCATAGTTATTAGCTAGATGGCTTCTTCTCTCTCTCTCTTTGGTTCTCAATACAAAGTTCTCCTCGATGTTCTTGGAGATCTATTCGATGTAATATTCTTTTGCGGTGTGTTTGCCGAGATCCGATGAATTGTGGATTTATGATCAAGTTTATCTATGAACAATATTTGGTTCTTCTCTGAATTCTTATATGCATGATTTGTTATCTTTGCAAGTCTCTTCGAATTATTTGTTTAGTTTGGCCTACGAGATTGATCTTTCTTGCAATGGGAGAAGTGCTTAGCTTTGGGTTCAATCTTGCGGTGTCCTTTCCCAGTGACAGTAGGGGCAGCAAGGCACGTATTGTATTGTTGCCATCGAGGATAAAAAGATGGGGTTTATATCATATGGCTTGAGTTTATTCCTCTACATCATGTCATCTTGCCTAATGTGTTACTCTGTTCTCATGAACTTAATACTCTAGATGCATGCTGGATAGCAGTCGATGTGTGGAGTAATAGTAGTAGATGCAGAATCGTTTCGGTCTACTTGACACGGACGTGATGCCTATATTCATGATCATGCCTAGATATTCTCATAACTGTGCGCTTTTCTATCAATTGCTCGGCAGTAATTTGTTCACCCATCGTAATATATGCTATCATGAGAGAAGCCACTAGTGAAACCTATGGCCCCCGGGTCTATTTTACATCATATAAGTCTTCGATCTATAATTCTAGTTTACTATTTATTTTATTTTGCAATCTTTACTTTCCAATCTATACAACAAAAATACCAAAAATATTTATCTTATTATCTTTATCAGATCACACTTTTGCATGTGGCCGTGAAGGGATCGGCAACCTGTTTATCGCGTTGGTTGCAAGGTTCTTGATTGTTTGTGCAGGTACTATGTGACTTGCGTGTAATCTACTACTGGATTGATACCTTGGTTCTCAAAAACTGAGGGAAATACTTACACTACTTTGCTGCACCACCCTTTCCTCTTCAAGGGAAAACCAACGCATGCTCAAGAAGTAGCACCGCCGCATCCCCAACTCCGGCCACCGCGTCCCGTGTATGATCCGGCCTCGGTTCGCGCGCCGCTGGTCAAACCCTAGATCCGGGATAAAAATATCTTCCTAGTCCCGAATCCCTAAAATTTTGTTGCCCTGTTCATCATGCCATATCTCGACGCTCATAACTCTGTTTTGCGTGTATGATATATTGAAATGTTCGTCTCGTGAAGCTCTTCGTGTTAGTCTCATTTTTATGCATGTTACTATCCATATTCATGCCTTTATCCTCATTGCAAAAGTGTTATATGATGTTAACTGCTGACATTTAACATAACTTGACGATTTGTCATTTCATTGCATTTTGTGTGTCCATCCTATGAGCATGATGTCTATATGTTTTTGGAGCAGCTACATGCCACCTTTATAGAGGTGCAAGCCTTGTATTTTTATGAGCTCTATGGTGACTAGCACAAGCATGCAAAGTAGGCCTCATGATGTTGCTGTTTTCAGACACTTAGTATTTTTGCCAAGTCCTTTTCCTGTTACATTTTGTTGCTATGTAAACTTGTTCCTACCAGTAGATCGATGCACATTTTGTGATATACTAGTAAGAGTATTTTGAAGATGTGGTATTGCTCTATCCGCTAATGCATCTGGTCGTAATTATGGAGTAGTGTAGCATGTCTTTTCCGTGCTCTACTTTTGCTAAATATTGTTCCTAGCAGATTGTTAACATGAGATTCAGTTTTGCCATGTTTTTTGCTACTGATACATGTACGCTATGAACTTTCTCTTTCCATGCTTAGCTTCACGAATATGTCTACTTACTGTTTGTTACCTTGTTATGCCATGAAATGCTTTGTAGTGAGTGGAATGAGCTTGCAAAGTTGCTATGATGTATCTGTTTCTGCCATGCTCTATTTTTCTTCTAAGTCTGAAACTGATCATATCATTTGCCATGTTTGCATTGATGCTATCATCTTATCCATACATCTTTGGTTACAGTTCAATAAGGGAGTTTTGTTCTATGCCTTTAGTGCTAGCATTTCATGCCTTTGTTTGCCATGATATTTTCCTGTAGCAAGTCTGTGAATCTGTTATCATTTGCATTTTTGCCATGCTATTTTAAGCTTGTTATAGTGAGTTCCAGCAGGAGCTCAGTGTTCATGATTTGTAGAGATTCATGTGTAGTTCACTGCCATGTGCTTTGTTGCTATGTTGGAGTGCTGTAGCATAGTTTCTTGGTGCATTCTAAGTGCTATGATGCTGTGAAGCACAGATTTGCATCATTCTTATTTTGCTTGTCATTTGCAAACCGTGCATCCGTTTCCGGTGACCCTTATATCGATTTCGACCGAAATCACCTCATATTAACAGCGGCATGCTTGGTTTTCCAAGTTTATGCCTTGATCTTCTTTTCCCTTCCGGAGTACCCATATGCATTGCACATCATACCTTGCATCCCATGCCATGTATTGCATCATGTTGCTTGTGCATTGCACTGTGATTGATTGTTGTTCCGTTACTTGTGTTCTTGCTTTGGGTAGAGCCGGGAGATGAGTTCGTGAATGAGGAACCTGTTGAGTACCCTAACGAGGAGCAAGCTTTCGACAACTCTGAGAACTTTGCAGGCAAGATGACCATTACCCTCGATATCACTTCTATCTTTGCTTGCTAGTTGTTCGTTCTATCGCTATGTCACCCTACCTACCACTTGTTTATCATGCCTCCCATATTGGCAAGTCAAGCCTCCGACCCACCTTCCTAGCAAACCGTTGTTTGGTTATGTTACCGCTTTTGCTCAGCCCCTCTTATAGCGTTGTTAGTTGCAGATGAAGTTGAAGATTGCTCCATGTTGGAACATGATTATATTGGGATATCACAATATCTCTTATTTTAATTAATGCATCTATATACTCGGTGGAAGGCTTGGCCTTTTGCTCGGTGTTTTTTTCCACTCTTGCCGCCCTAGTTTCCGTCATACCGGTGTTATGTTCCTTGATTTTGCGTTCCTTAAGCGGTTGGGGTTATGGGACCCCCTTGACAGTTCGTTTTGAATAAAACTCCTCCAGCAAGGCCCAACCTTGATTTTACATTTGCCTAACAACCTATAACTTTCCCTAGGGGTTGCAAACCCGAGGGTCATCTTTATTTAACCCTTCCCGGGTCAGTGCTCCTCTAAGTGTTGGTCTGAACTGAGCAGACTACGGGGCCACCTCGCGGAAACTTGAGGGCTGGTTTTACTCGTAGGATGTCTCATCCGGTGTGCCCTGAGAACGAGATATGTGCAGCTCCTATCAGGATTTGTCGGCACATTCGGGCGGTCTTGCTAGTCTTGTTTTACCATTGTCGAAATGTCTTATAACCAGGATTCCGAGTCTGATCGGGTTGTTTCGGGAGAAGGAATATCCTTCGTTGATCGTGAGAGCTTGTGATGGGCTAAGTTGGGACACCCCTGCAGGGTATAAACTTTCAAGAGCCGTGCCCGCGGTTATGTGGCAGATGAGAATTTCTTAATATCCGGTTGTAGAGAACTTAACACTTGACTTGATTAAAATGAATCAACCGCGTGTGTAGCCGTGATGGTCTCTTTTCGGCGGAGTCCGGGAAGTGAACACGGTTTGGGTTATGTATGAACGTAAGTAGTTCAGGATCACTTCTTGATCTCTTCTAGCTTCACGACCGTTGCGTAGTTTCTCATCTTATTCTTGTACTCGTATGTTAGCCACCATATTTTCTTAGCGCTTGCTGCAACTCCACCTCATTACCTCATCCTACCCATAAGCTTAAATAGTCTTGATCTCGCAGGTTATGAGATTGGTGAGTCCTCGTGACTCACAGATACTACCAAAACAGTTGCATGTGTCGACGATGCCAGTGCAGGTGATGCTACCGAACTCAAGTGGGAGTTCGACGAGGTCTTTTCCTGATGCCAGTGCAGGTGATGCTACCGAAATCAAGTGTCTTTTCCTGATGATCAGTAGTGGAGCCCAGTTGGGACGATCGGGGATCTAGCATTTGGGGTTATTTTCTTTTCATTTGGATTTGTCCGTAGTCGGACTATGTGTGTACTCTGAATGATGTATGTTTAACTTGTTATTTGTGTGAAGTGGCGATTGTAAGCCAACTATTTATTCTATCCTTGTTCTTGTACATGGGATTGTGTGAAGATGACCCTTCTTGCGACAAAACCAAAATGCCATTATGCCTCTAAGTCGTGCCTCGACACGTGGGAGATATAGCCGCATCTTGGGCGTTACAAGTTGGTAATCAGAGCCACCCCGACTTAGGAGCCCCCTGCTTGATCGAATCGCTGACGTTGTTGAGTCTAGAACAAAAATGTTTTGAGTCTTAGGATTATATATATCGGAGAGTAGGATTCTTTTTACTCCTCAGTCCCTTCATTGCTCTGGTTGGCCTTCTGACGTAGATGTTTTGTCTTTCCTCTCCTCAAATTTCATGAATTTTTTTTAGGATCATGCGGGTATCTTGGGATCGTTCTGATATTCTTGTGACGAGAACATTGTTCTTGGTGCCTCGTGACATTTAGGGGTTGTGGCAGTGTCCCGGGGAGTTGAGCTCCGAGGTGTTGTCGTCACAACTTTATCGTTGCAATACTGGAATACCTGAGTTCGCCGACATCGAAAATCTCTTTTATGTAGCTAGTGGTGAGATAACCTCGACGCCACCCAGTACTGGGGCGGGAGTTCAGGAGTATTGTCATAGCTCGTATAACGAATGCTTTTTGAAGGTTGAGGTACACGATTTCCGGAGTTTTCTTGGTTATGTGTTGACGGATGGATATAGCTGGATGTAGGGATTGTTTAGTTGGGTGAGATATATTGCTTCCCCTGTATCCCCAACACCAGATTGCATAACCAGAAAGTTTCGGGAGTTTAAAGGTGGGAATTCAAGTAGCTCTAGTTATTCTTCCTGCAGATATTTGGTATGTGATTGGGCGATCCTTACCATTTATTTGTTCCAGTTGTACCTTGTTATTTCATTCATCAATCTCTTATCAAGTGGTTTCTCACCAAAATGGTCGTGTAATGTTAACTTTGGAATTCATTCGTTCAATCCTTGTTCAAATGTTTATTGTGAAGACTATATGTTGCAATTTCTGTCCGTTGATTCAGCTTGTCTATCTGGCTATCATGGTTCTAACGGATGTCACCCTCTTCAGGACGGCTCCTCTAACGCTTCTGAATCCGGGCCGCAATGATGGGGATCAGTCGAACCCTCCACCTCCGCCTCCGGAGGCATGGCAAGCTGTCATGGCAGCCACCAACGCTAACACCCAGATGCTTTTGCAAATCTTGCAAGAGCGCAACCAAGGCCAAGGCAACCAAGGAAATAAAGGTCGAGGGCAGTTCAACAATCAGCCTCAGTTTGCTACCCTCAACTAGTTCCTTGCAAATCAGCCAAAGTCTTTCAGCAACTGTGTCGAGGCCACGGACGCCGATGATTGGCTCGTGGACATCAGCAAGCATTTTGAATGTAGCAATCTCAGGCCTGAGGACTACGTGAAGTTCGCTTCATTTCAGCTCAAGGACCAAGCTGCTGATTGGTATCAACGGTACAAAGATTCCAGAGGAGGTCGAGTGATTACCTTGGATGACTTCTGCCGAGACTTCAAAGCTCACCACATTCCTACAAGTGTTGTTGAGAGCAAGCATGAGGAATCCCGCAATCTCAAGCAAGGAAGCATGTCCGTGTATCAATACAACATCCAGTTTCAAAAACTTGCTCGCTTCGCAAAACAAGACGTTCCTGATGAAAAGAGCATGATCTATCACTTCAGGGGTGGCCTCAGAGAAGATCTGTAGTTAGCTCTCGTTCTTGTTGAGCCTACTAAGTTTGATCAATTCTATAACATGGCCCTCAAGCTAGAAGGTGCTCAGCTCAAGTTGAGGCTTCAAAGAAGACAATCAGGGATGCAGTTCAGTCTTCTTCTTCTTCCTCACAAGTGGCAGCTAAGCAACAAAAGTTTTGGCTTCCTCCACCTCCTCCGTTTCGTTATCCCTACCAGCAGAAGAACAAAGGTGGCCATGGATCTTCCCACCCACCCAACCCAGGCTATCAGAACAAGTCTTAGACTCAAGCTCCAAGGTCAAGTGCTCCTTATCATCGTCCGCTCTCAGAAGTTACTTGCAACAAGTGTCAACAGAAAGGTCACTATGCAAACAAGTGCTTCAACCAAAGGCGCCTTCCGCCTCCTCCTCCTGTGAGATCTTCTAGCAGTGCAGTGGTAAAGCATAATCCCAAGCATGCAAAGGTGAACATGATGAATGCAGCTCAAGCAGAGGATTCCTCAGATGTGATCATGGGTAAACATTTCAGTTAACTCCATTCCTGCAAAAGTCTTATTTGATACTGGTGCATCGCATTCTTTCATTTCATACCCATTTGCATCGGAGCACAATGTTGACACAGAGATTTTGTCCAAAGTTATGCAAGTTGTTTCTCCGGGAAAGCTTACGATTTCTAGTTTGGTAGCTCCTGACGTCTCTATCAACATGGGCAACTATAAATTTCTGGCTTCTCCAATTGTTCTTGGCACTCGGATATTGATCTAATTCTCGGGATGGACTGGCTTTCTAAGCACAAGGCTCAACTTGATTGTGCTGCTAGGGAGATTCAATTGACACACTCTTCTGAGGATGTGATCATCTATGCCGCTCATGACGAAACCATTCGGTTATTATCTCTCAATGAGAAGGGCGAGTTAGATGCAATTTCTCAGATTCCAGTTGTTTGTGAGTACCAAGATGTCTTTCCAGAAGAGCCTCCGGGTATGCCTCCTCACCGGGCAGTTGAGTTTGCTATCGATATTGAGCCTGGTACTGAACCCATTTGCAAGCGTCTGTACAAGCTTGGACCAAAGGAGCTGAAGGAATTGAAGAAACAGCTCGATGAACAAGAGTGTCTGGGTCTGATCAGATCGAGTTCATCTCCGTGGGGTTGTGGTGTTCTTTTTGTTTAGAAGAAGGATGGCACAGACCGACTTTGCGTCGATTACCGTCCATTGAACAAGAAGACAATCAAGAACAAGTACCCACTTCCCAACATCAATGAGTTATTCGAGCAGCTTAAAGGTGCGAAGGTGTTCTCCAAGCTTGACCTCCATATGGGTTATCATCAGATTCACATCCGTGAACAAGATATCCCCAAGATAGCATTCAGAACAAGCTTTGGTTCTTATGAATATACTGTCATGTCTTTCGACCTTCTCAATGCTCCTCCAACGTTCTCTCGAATGATGAACTTCATCTTCAACCCCTACACAAATGAATTCGTCCTGGTGTATCTCGATGATATCTTGTTCTCCAAGAATAAGAAGGATCATGCCAAACATTTGCGATTGGTGCTCGACAAGCTCAGAGAGTATCAATTCTATGCGAAGTTTTCCAAATGTGAGTTTTGGCTTGATGAAGTTCTTTACCTTGGCCATATCATCTCCGCCAAGGGCATTGCTATTAATCCGGAGAAGGTTTCTGCAATTGTGAATTGGGATCCTCCCCAGAATGTCAAGCAGCTCCGCAATTTCCTTGGACTTGCAAGCTATTGCCGAAGATTCGTTGAGAATTTCTCTAAGATTGCAAAGCCTCTTTCCAACCTCCTCCAGAAGCATGTCAAGTATGTCTGGACTCCTGAGTGTGATGTTGCCTTCAACACTCTCAAAGAGAAGCTAGTCTCAGCTCCTGTCTTAACTCCTCCCGATGAATCCAAGCCATTCAAAGTTTTCTGCGATGCCTCTTTGCAAGGTCTCGGTGCCTTGTTAATGCAAGAGAAGAAAGTTGTGGCCTATACCTCTCGTCAGTTGAAGCCCAACGAAAGGAACTACCCCACTCACGATCTTGAGTTGGCGACAGTTGTCCATGCATTAATAACATGGAGACATCTCTTGTTGGGAAGGCAAGTGGACATTTTCATCGATCACAAGAGCCTCAAGTATATCTTCACTCAACCCAACCTCAACCTCAGGCAAACTCGTTGGGTCGAAATGATTCAAGAGTACAACCCAAGTATTGAATATACTCCAGGCAAGGCGAATGTGATTGCAGATGCTTTGAGCAGAAAGGCTTATTGCAACAGTTTAATCCTCAAGCCATTGCAACTGGATCTTTGTGAAGCTTTCCGCAAGCTCAATCTCCAAGTTGTCCCTCAAGGTTTTCTTGCCAACCTTCAAGTCACTCCAACTTTGGAAGACCAAATTCGTGAGGCACAACTCCTTGACACCATGGCGAAGAAGGTGAAACATGGTATTGCCAAGGGTCTTTCCAAATACAAGTGCTATCGCATTGATGACAGAGACACTTTATTCTTTGAGGACCGGATTGTGGTTCCTAAAGGTGATCTAAGGAAGGTCATAACAAGCTTCAAAATATCGGATATCGGGTTCATATCGGTTTGGCTTTGACATATCGGGTGTCGGATATCGGGTGATATATCGGACGATATGTAGATATATCGGCGAAAACATGTGTAGTTGTTTTTCATTATTCTTGTTCAAAACATTTATTTGTAGTAAAACAAAATGTATGTTGTCAAAGCTTTAACATGACACTTTTAGATTCTTAGTTTATTAACTTGTTGATTAAGAATCTATTAAGGAAAGATGCACAAAATGCTTACTCTCGGATTAAAAATAGTATGATATATATGCATTTATATGAATCATTGTGCATGACTTTGATAATATATTATGAAGTTGTAAATGCATAATCTTATTGCACTACTATCTAATAAATAATTCTTGTCGTCTATGTACCATCCTATATCAGTGGACATATCGGGCTAGATATCGGCCATATCGGTCGATATTCCGGTCCATATCGGATGATATGTTGGAAAATGATATTTGCAAAATGATATGTTATGTTTATATCGGTGGAGCCCCAAAAGTGATATATCGGCCTATATATCGGTCGTATCGGCCTAGATTTAAAATCTTGACCTGAATGAAGCGCACAATTCTCTTCTGTTCATTCATCCAGTCAGTTCGAAAATGTACCATGACCTCAAGCGGTCATATTGGTGGACTCGAATGAAGCAAGAGATTGCTCAATTCGTGAATGAATGTGATGTCTGTCGAAGGGTGACAGCAAAACAGCAATGACCAGCTGGTCTCCTCCAACCTCTTGCTATTCCAGAATGGAAGTTTGATCATATCGAAATGGACTTCGTTACTGGATTTCCCAAGTCCAAGCGTGGGAAGGATGCTATCTTCGTTGTCATTGACAAGCTTACAAAAGTGGCTCATTTCCTTCCAATCAAAGAATCCATCATGGCAGCTCAGTTGGCAGAGCTGTACACCTCCAGAATTGTCTCGTTGCATGGAATTCCGCAATTGATCTCTTCGGACCACGGAAGCATTTTCACTTCTAAGTTCTGGGACTCCTTCCAGAAGGCCATGGGCACCGACATTCACTTCAGCACAGTTTTCCATCCTCAAACAAGTGGCCAAGTCGAGCGAGTCAATCAAATCCTAGAGACATGCTCAGGGCTTGTGTCATCTCTTTCGGCATGAAGTGGGAAGATTGCCTCCCATATGCCGAGTTCTCCTACAACAACAGCTTCCAAGCAAGTTCGGGCAAGGCCCCATTTGAAATTCTTTATGGCAGAAAGTGTCGTACTCCTCTCAATTGGTCAGAGACTAGTGAATGCCAACTTCTTGGCAACGACTTGATCACAGAAGCTGAAGAAATGTGTAAAGTCATCCGTGAAAATCTCAAAGCCGCGCAATCGCACCAGAAGAGTTACTATGATAGCAAGCACCGTGACTTGACTTTCGAGATCGGAGACCACGTCTACCTCCGTGTCTCTCCAATGAAAGGCACTCGACGCTTCGGTATCAAAGGGAAGCTTACTCCGAGATACGTGGGTCCTTTCAAGATCATTGAAAAAAGAGGCGACCTCGCCTATCAACTCGAGCTTCTGTCAAACTTCGCAAACGTGCACGATGTGTTTCACGTGTCACAGCTTCGCAAGTGCTTCAAGACACCTGAGCGCACTATCAAATTCGAAGAGATTGACCTCCAAGAAGATCTGTCTTATCATGAGCATCCCGTTGCTATTCTTGAAGAAACCGAGCGCAAGACTCGCAACAAGTCAATCAAATTCCTGAAAGTTAAGTGGTCGCAGCATTCCGACCGTGAAGCCACCTGGGAGCGCGAGGATCACCTCTGTTCCAAATATCCGGAGTTCTTTCAGTCCTAGATCACGGGATAAGATCCTCTTGTAGTGGTGGAGAGTTGTAACGCCCCGGATGTAACTTTCCATATTTGTAACTCCAACTCTTGCCATTTCCGGCTATGTGATATGATATTTTTACCAGTAAAAACTAACGTGCTACCTTTTGGGCTAGACTGTCATGGTGTTCGTGTGGCACATCCCAAGAACATGTTGCTCTATGTTCCGTGAAAAGGCCTATTGTTTGTTTCTACCTAAAAAGATACCGTAGCCCCTACGTGTCCTCTGATTATCGATGCGGTATCCTTTGTTACTTGCAGTAGCATTCAATACATGCAGTTCTGTTGTACAATTGATTAGACAACCAAACTTGTTCTGTTGTTCTCGCCAAACTCGTTGGCTGTTGAGTGATGGGTCTGGAAGGGGAGGAATATTTCATCTAATGAAATCTGCCATGTTCAGCTTCATCATAAACATATGTGTTCACGTAGGGGATGCAAGTTTCAGGTGTGCCAGATTTCGAATCATGTGTTCTTGGATGGAGATAGTACAAGTGTCCCTGTACCAGTCTGTGCTTTTTGTGATCTTCCCTTTCCAACTCTGTGAGATGATCACGTTGAAACGGAAAAGGGATCCTGTATGTCGGTTTCTTCTCGTGGGTCGTGTGGTCCAGGTGTAGAGTTCACCAATATTACCTGCTGAATTTATTTACATTTTACATAGAACATGGAATCAATCTTGTTAATTACCTATTTAAATATATATATATATATATATATATATATATATATATGTGGAACGCTCGAGCTGTAGCATCCTGTGCTTGGAATTAATAAACATATATTTTTGCGGGGAGGAATTAATGTGTATTGTGGGTTGCGTGCAAGGTAAAGTGATCAAGACCAAGAGCGTCGAGTACATGCCCTTCTTCCTGTCGCTGGTGAGCTTCCTCAACTGCGTCTGCTGGATGTCCTACGCTCTCATCAAATTCGACCTCTAAGTCACGGTCAGTAATATCTCCATCTTCAGGTTCCAACCAAATCTTATATAACTTGAGAGTGTCTCTCTAACCGTGCCGGCTCTTGTCTTCGTTCATGTACTGCAGATCCCCAATGGCCTCGGTGCACTATTCGGCCTCATCCTGTACGACTGCTACTACAGGCCGACCCCCAAGAAGGAGAAGAGCGTAAAGCTCAAATGTGATTGAAGGCTCCTGGCTCCTTGACTGCAATAACAAGTGCTAGCTACAATAAGAACAAGGGAATCTAGAGACCGAGACTGAAAGAAAAGGCTAGGCTACTTCTATTCGTTATTCGTTATTCATTTCCTATGGCTTGGATGGAGGAAGTAGTGGGTTATTGGAAGTATAGGATTATTTCTCAAGTTTCACCAAGGATACACCCCACTTACTAAATAGGCATGTGGATGCGGCATCTGGCTCTATGCGATGAAAGCAATGGGAAATGAGATTCTGGGTTTGATTACTGGTACAAACAAGTTCAAAGCTAGCGAGAGCATAAAGAACGGTAGATTCCATTGAACTGGTGGGTCAAGCCCTTACCCATAACACTTATTCAAAATGGGCTATCCGAAAGAGGAGATCAATAATTCCACTATCAATATGGGCAGGCTGCTATATCTAGAAAGAGAAGATGAAAGGTTTGGGATTATTAGCAAAGGTACTTTTCTTATTACTCAGCTAGGCACTTACAAACCTATTTATTTACAAGTTCCACATGGGTCTGGTCAGGAAGACTCGGAATCATTCTCACGGCCACCCCACATGGGAGCGGCTTCTCCGCCAATCGATCATCACTTGCATACAAAAAAGCCCCTTTTCCAATGGAAACCTGGGGAAATACAATTACTCAATTCATTCGATTTCGAAATAGCGTATAAAGTGATTTTTGCAATTTCACTGTAGGCAGCGTAGCAATTCTCGCGGGAATCTCGGTCTTGTTTGGGCCGATTCCTTAACGAGAGCCTGGTCGAAAGCGCCCATAAAAAGAGTAAATCGTTTTCGGTATGGGTACGCTAGCCCCTACGAGGGGCGGTAAGCAAGGTAGATACCAGGGAGCAGGACCGCGAAGGGTCTTCCCATCTCTTCTTGTTATTATCTTTGTCCGAGATGCCCGGTTCACCAAATGATAATTCAAATCCAGATTGTGTGAAGTAAAGATCTTTTTCTTGAAAGCGGATTTCTCCCTTCAAAATATCATCCATCTAATTTGTTAAAGTATGGAATTATCACCCAGAGCTGCGGAACTCACGACTCTATTAGAAAGTAGAATGACCAACTTTTACACGAATTTTCAAGTGGATGAGATCGGTCGAGTGGTCTCAGCTGGAGATGGGATTGCACGTGTGTATGGATTGAATGAGATTCAAGTAGGAGAAATGGTGGAATTTGCCAACGGTGTGAAAGGAATCGCCTTAAATCTTGAGAATGAGAATGTAGGTATTGTTGTCTTTGGTAGTGATACCACTATTAAAGAAGGAGATCTTGTCAAGTGCACTGGTTCTATTGTGGATGTTCCTGCGGGAAAGGCCATGTTAGGCCGTGTGGTCGATGCCTTGGGAGTACCTATTGATGGAAAAGGGGCTCTAAGCGATCACGAACGAAGACGTGTCGAAGTGAAAGCCCAAGGGATTATTGAACATAAATCCGTGCACGAACCCATGCAAACAGGCTTAAAAGCAGTGGATAGCCTGGTTCTGTCGGATTACGGGTTCCGGCAGAACCCTTGAGGTTCGAACTCTGGGGTGCGCACAAAGATCTCTCTCCCCCTAGCTCACACCCTCACTGCAATCTCAAAGCTCAGCTCGCCGAACCCGAAGAACAAGGGACACAAGAGTTTATACTGGTTCGGGCCACCAATGTGGTGTAATACCCTACTCAAGTGTGGTGTGGTGGATTGCCTAGTAGGCTTGGATGAACAAGTACAAGGGAAGAACTTCCTCCTGAGGAGAGGTGTTCTTGAGCTCGGTGAGCTTGTGTGTGTGGGGATGGTCCGAATCGTCCCATGTCCCTGGTGGTGGCTAGTCCTATTTATTGAGGCCCGTGTCCTCTTCCCAAATGTTAGGCGGGAAGGGATCCCACAATGGCCAAATTAAAGGGGAACAGCTAGTACAAGCTATCCTGACAAAAGGCGGTCTTCACCTGCCAAAGGCTCTGGCGGTGACGCCATCGTGGGCTCCGCGGCGACCTCCGTCCTGCCGTCCTGCTGGTCTTGGTCTTGTTGCACCGATATGGAAACCTTTGCCTGATGCCTCGGGACTCATTGCTTGCGCCTACTCCTCTAGCACAAAAGAGGAAACGAGTATGCTACGCCCGCTGGCGCCCGCCTGACCTTGGTCGTCATGGCTCACGTCACAAGAACCTCGCGAGGTGCCCCTTGCCTTGATATCTCTGCTCCTCGCGAGCCAGCCTAGGGAGGCTGCCCTTGAGGAGGTCCTGTGTCGTCTGCCTCGCGAGGCTTGGCCCCTCGCGAGGGTCTTGAGTGTTTGCTGGTGAAGATGGGCCATACCAGGCCGCTAGAGGAGCCACGCCGTGGGCCGCAGGCAGGCAAGTCTGGGGACCCTCGTTCCTAGAATGCCGACAGTAGCCCCCGGGCCCAAGGCGCGCTCGGACTTGGCTTCGAGGCGAAGCCAAGGGTCAAGCGCAGCCCGTGGGCCCTAACGGCATGCGGCCTTGATTGACACGTGGCAACTGATGGGACGTGGGCGTCTCTGCTTCCCCAAGCTGCCTCGGCAACTGCCCGACTGACAAAAGGCTGGCGCGGGCTGCGCTGCCTTCATTGCTTTCCTTCGTCTTGCTCCAGTTCCCCTTTCTTGCTCCTCGCTTCCAAAGACTCAAGATCTGCCCAGATCCTCCTTCAAGCCTGCCGCCAATGGCACCCAACAAGGCTCGGGCCGCTCCTCCGCCATCCTGGTACGAGCATGCGCTTAATGCGCCGAACGTCTTGGAGAAGAACCTTGCCGCCATGCTCCTGATGACGGCGGAGGGCAATGAGAAGAGGAAGACTACGCTTTGGGCTGGCTCCACCGAGCCTGAGGCCTCAGGCAGCACCTTCTACCCCTTCTTCATGAGCAGCATCATCGCGGGGTTGGTTCCCCCCTTCTCCGACTTCTTCTATTCCGTCCTCAACCATTACAAGATTCACGCCCTCCATCTTCCTCCCAACTCCATCCTCCTCCTGTCGATCTTCACTTTCTATTGCGAGGCGTACGTTGGAGTGATGCCGTCCGTGGCACTATTGCGCCACTTCTTCTTCCTCCGGATCAAGGAGGGCCACTGCTCAGGGTGTGTCAACTTCGTCGCGGCCAACAAGACCAACGCGATCTCAAAGGCCGGGAAGAAGGCCGAGGGCTTCAGGAGCAAGTGGGTCCTGATGGATGCCAAGTGCTCCCACCCCCGGCTGGTGCTGCCGACGGAGATGCCCGCGTCCCACGACGGGTGGGTTCGCGCGAGGCTCACCGACCCCCGGGCGGCGCAGGTGCTGGAGAGGATGACCGCCGACTGAAGCCTGATGACCCAAGGGCGGCGAAGCTGACGGGAGCCATGATCGTCAAACAATTCATGACACAGTGCGTGGCTACCCTCCAGGCGTGCTCGCGCCCCTTGTGGAAGCTCGGAGACGACCTTCGCCTGCGTCCGGAGGCCCTTTCTGCCGAGGAGTTGGGCTCGGCCCTCCGCTCCTTAGTTGGGGACAACCAAGGGTACCCGCCGGACTCCTTCGTTCCCTTGTACCGCCGCCCAGATGGGGCGGAGACTGCCGCTGCCATGCCTATCTTTGATGGGCGTGGGCTCGTGCCGCCCGTGCCCTCGGATGTCCCGGTGGCAACGACTCCGGTGGTGGTGTCCTCTGGTGACTCCGACGAGGAGGAGGAGCTGGATTCGGCGGCCACCCCGGAGGGGTCTGGGGAGACCTCCCCTCCGCGCAAGGCTGATTTTCTTCGCGCTTTGCCCGATGACGCCGATGCCGACGACCACCTGGTGAAGGAAATCCCACCTCCTGCTGGGGTCACCACGAGGTCCAGGGTCTCCCCCTCAAGGAAGCCGCCGCCTGGTGTCCCTGACGAAGGGTAGATCGGCGTTGATCTCCCGGGGCAAAGCCCCCGCTGTGTTGCCGCCCGGGGCCGCCACGGCCTCGTTGACCCCTGGGGCCCGCGCGCCAGTGCCCCAGGCTGCAAGGCCTCCAGGCTCCGCGCTTCTGAAGAGGCGGCGGGACTATGCCGCCATAGACCAGTAAGTATCCTGTCTTGAGCTTGTCCTTGCTCCTGCTTCCGCCGTGGCTTCCTGATGCTTCCTCCTTGTGCCGCTAGGCCGACGTTGTCATCGAAGAAGAAGAGGGAGGGGGCGGCCACATCTTCAGGGACCCAGCAGCCTGGCACGGCCGCACCTCCTCCGGTGCAGAAAGGCGGCGGCGGCGCCCGCACTTCTCCGGCCCGGTCGTCCTCGCGAGGCCTAGAGGAGCATCTCCAGGAGAGGGCGACCCCCAAGGCCTCATTATCTCCTGAGGCGCTCATCCGCAGCTCGCCGGCCGAGGCCCCGCAGGCTCCGGAGCTCCTGGCCTCTTCCTCCACCGCCATCAACCTGCAGGTCTTGGCGATGACGCTGCCTCCTTCTTCCGCCCCATCATCAGTTCGTGACCCTTCTGCCTCGCCTGACGTCCTGGAGAACGCTCTTTCCGCGCTGACCCGGCTGCGGGGTGATCTTCAAGGCGCCGACCGTTGCCTAGTGGCCGGGCACCTGGAGCTGATCTCTGGCTGGTTGTACTCTGATGCATCCATCCGGGAGGCGCTGAGCCAGGCCGTGGCAGCTTCCGAGAAGGACAAGCAGGCCGCTGCCCAAGCCGCGGCTGCCCACGAGGTGGCGCTGAAGGACGCCATGGCCGCCAAGAGGTGCTGCCAGTCGATGAAGGCCGAGCTGGAGGTTATGCGCAACGAGCGTGCAGCCGAGGCTCGAGACCGCAAGGCGGAGGAAGAGAAAATGAAGGCCCGAGAGGACGCCGTCAAAGGTCACGACACCGAGCTAGAGCCGTTGGGGAGGACACAGGTCACGGAGCGCAGCCAGCTGGAGAAGCTGGAGCAGGAGATGAAGGCAGAGAAGGCCGAGCTGGAAGCCAAAGCGAAGGTCCTGGATGAGGAACGCGCGACCTCCAAGTCCCTTGAGGAGAGGTCCCATGTGGCGCTGCGGGCACTCTACGAGAAGGGCTTGGAGGAGCCGCTAGCGACAGACGACGAGGGCCCTACCCAGCTGCTCCCTCATCTTGTCGTGGCGCTCGAGGACGTCGTTTATGGGATCGGCCCCTTGGTGGAGGGGGAAGCCCGTGCGCTTTCCTCTGCTGCACTGACGTGCGTCTTCAGCCACCTCTTCGTGATCCCGACGCCGACCTTGACGAGCTGCTCGAGCCCGTGGATGACGAGCGCTGCGCAGCCGCTGCTGAAGCCGTGAAGATCCAGGTGGAGGCCTTGCTGAAGAAGTTCCGCACCTTCGACCCTGTGCCCTCAACTGGTGGCGCTGCTGAACCTGCAACTCCGGCGGGCGGCGCAGGTGAGGGCAACGTCACCGTGGAACACTACAAAAAAAGACACATCCGTGACATTTTGGGCCGAACGAAATTTTTTTCTGTCATACTTATGACACTTCTATGACGATAATTGTGACAAAACCCGGTATCATCATAGATGTGGTGGGCTCCTACTTCTATGACAAAACATCATGACAGAAAATGGGCTTTTCGTCCTGGGCGGGCCGGAGACGCAGCTGCCTGACATTCTTTGGGCCGTCCATGACGGACAAAACCGTGGTAGAAGCGAGGGCGAGGAAAATATCGGGGTGTTCCCGGTTACGGTGGGTGGTCGGGGCCGAGCGATGCACAGAGGTTTGCGCGTTTCTCTCGTACATGCACGCGCGTGGGTGCGAGGCGTTGGGCTCTAACTGAACCCGATCGAGCGAGGCGTTCGCCTACTAAACCCGAGCAATTGCACTGCAGGCTACGCGTTACTGAACTCGAGCGATCGATGGCTGTTAACTGAACCCGATCGAGCGATTCCTTCGCTACTGCTGCTAACTGAAGCCGATCGATGCTACATCTGGATGAATAGTGAGCATTGCTGGGGAGTTTGGATGAACCATTCCCGGTGGTGGTGGATGAACAGGACCCCGTGGTGTTGCCTCTGGATGAACAGGACCCCGATCGATCGAGCCGGTTGGGGCTGGATGAACAGGACCGAGGGAGTCCTGGATTAGGGGGTCCTCGGACTGCCGGACTATATACTTTGGCCGGACTGTTGGACTATGAAGATACAAGATTGAAGACTTCGTCCCGTGTCCGGATGGGACTCTCCTTTGCGTGGAAGGCAAGCTTGGCAATTCGGATATGTAGATCTCCTCCCTTGTAACCGACTCTGTGTAACCCTAGCCCCCTCCCGTGTCTATATAAACCGGAGGGTTTAGTCCGTAGGACAAGAACAATCATAACCATAGGCAAGCTTCTAGGGTTTAGCCTCTACGATCTCGTGGTAGATCAACTCTTGTAATACTCATATCATCAAGATCAATCAAGCAGGAAGTACGGTATTACCTCCATCGAGAGGGCCCGAACCTGGGTAAACATTGTGTCCCACGCCTCCTGTTACCATCCGCCTTAGACGCACAGTTCGGGACCCCCTACCCGAGATCCGCCGGTTTTGACACCGACATTGGTGCTTTCATTGAGAGTTCCACTGTGCTGTCACGATAAAGGCTTGATGGCTCCTTCGATCATCGGCAACGATGCGATCCAGGGCAAGGTTTTCCTCCCCAGACAGCTCTTCGTATTCGGCGGCTTCGTACTGCGGGCCAACTCGCTTGGCCATCTGGAGCAGATCGAGAGCTACGCCCCTGGCCATCAGGTCAGGTTCGGAAGCTTGAACTATACTGCTGACATCCGCGGAGACTTGATCTTCGACGGATTTCAACCCATGTCAGGTGCGCCGCACAGTCACGATGAGCACGACTTAGCTCTGTCATCGGACGGTGTTCGGGAGATCACACCTGTAGCTACTCCGGCCCTCAATCCGGAGCGGATTGCGCCATCTGAGGATGGGTGGATGGACCCCGCCACGGAGGCCGCACACTCAGCTGCGATAGAGCCGAATATTGACTTCACATCCTATGAGACCCGTGTTGCCGGACACTTCGATTCGTCCCCGGCCACGGGCTCCGAACCGCCTGCGTCCGTGCCTATCGAATCTGATTGGGCACCGATCATGGAGTTTTCCTTCGCGGACATCTTTCAGCACTCACCACTGGGCGACGTGCTAAACTCATTAAGGTCTCTCTCCTTGTCAGGAGACCCTTGGCCAAGCTATGTCCGGCTGGAGTGGGATGCGGACGACGAAGAAATTCGCTCCCCACCCACCACCCACTTAATAGCCACTATCGACGATTTAACCGACATGCTCGATTTCGGCTCCGAAGACATCAATGGTATGGATGACGATGCAGGAGACGAACAGGAACCACCGCCCACAAGGCGCTGGACTGCCACCTCATCATATGATATATAATGGTGGACACCCCCAAAGAAGGCGATGGCGATAAGGCAACGGAGGATAATCCCTCCAAGAAGCAATCCAAGCACCGGCATCAGCGGCGCCGCTCTAAGTCCCGCCATAGCAAAAGCAGCGATACCGGCACAAGAGACAATAACGCTCCGGATAGTGCCGAAGACGAAGACAATCCCCTCCAGCCAGGCCTCGAGCGGGAGGATGGACAAGCTAGCCCTCAGGAACAGGCAGCAGACGGAGAATCAGAGGATGACAATTACATGCCTCTCTCCGAAGACGAGGTGAGCCTCGGTGACGAAGAATTTAGCGTGCCTGAGGATCCCGTCGAGCAGGAGCGCTTCAAGCGCCGACTTATAGCCACAGCAAATAGCCTGAAGAAAAAGCGACAACAGCTTCGAGCTGATCAAAATCTGCTAGCGGATAGATGGACTGAGGTCCTGGCGGCCGAGGAATACGAACTCGAGCGCCCAACCAAGAGTTACCCAAAGCGCAGGTTGCTACCCCAACTCGAGGAGGAAGCATTAAACCCCACACTACCAGCGTATGATGCGGCTGATCGGCCACCCCGTGGCCGAGACAGAACGGCATATCACCCCGAAGTCCAGCCCGCACCCCGTCGCCAGTCAAACAAAAACACCAAGGCCCGGGGCAACACGCAGGACCTGCGACACGTATTGGAAAACGAAGCAAGATACACAAGATCGATCTACGGATCACGGGGGCGCGCCCTAACGCGTGACGATGATCGTCACGCTGGATATACTAAAAGCAAATCCGGCCGGGCTGAATACAGCAGACAAGACTCGTATGAACTGCGTCGTGACATAGCCCGGCACAGAGGTGCCGCACACCCCATATGCTTTACTGATAAAGTAATGGATCACGAATTCCCAGAGGGATTTAAACCCGTGAACATTGAATCATATGACGGTACAACAGACCCCGCGGTATGGATTGAAGATTTCCTCCTCCACATGCACATGGCCCGCGGCGACGATCTACATGCCATCAAGTACCTCCCACTAAAACTCAAAGGACCGGCTCGGCATTGGCTGAATAGCTTGCCAGCAAACTCCATTGGCAGTTGGGAGAATCTGGAAGACGCATTCCTTGACAACTTCCAGGGCACTTATGTGCGACCACCGGATGCTGATGACTTGAGTCACATAACCCAGCAGCCAGGGGAATCGGCCAGGAAATTCTGGACCCGGTTCCTAACAAAAAAGAACCAAATTGTCGATTGTCCGGATGTAGAGGCCTTAGCGGCATTCAAGCATAACATCCATGACGAGTGGCTCGCCCGGCACCTCGGCCAAGAGAAGCCGAAGTCTATGGAAGCCCTCACGACACTCATGACCCGCTTTTGCGCGGGCGAGGACAGCTGGCTGGCTCGCAGCAACAACACGTCAAGAAATCCTGGCAATTCAGATGCCAAAGATAGCAACGGCAGACCACGTCGCAACAGACACAAACGCCACAACAACGGCGACAACGCCGCAGACACGGCAGTCAATGCCGGATTCAGTGGCTCTAAATCCGGTCAGTGGAAAAGCCATTCAAAAGAAGCAATCTGGGCCCGTCCAGTTTGGACCGCATACTCGATCGCTCGTGTCAAATTCACGGCACCCCCGATAAGCCAGCCAATCACACCAACAGAGAATGCTGGGTGTTCAAGCAGGCCGGCAAGGTGAATGCCAAAAACAAGGAAAAGGGGCTGCATAGCGACGACAAGGAGGAGCCTCGGCCGCCGAACACAGGAGGACAGAAGAAGTTTCCTCCACAAGTGAAAACGGTGAACATGATATACGCAACCCATATTCCCAAGCGAGAACGGAAGCATGCACTAAGGGACGTCTATGCGATGGAGCCAGTCGCCCCAAAGTTCAACCCATGGTCCTCTGGTCCGATCACTTTCGATCGCAGGGACCATCCCACTAGTATCCGTCATGGCGGTTCTGCCGCATTGGTCCTTGATCCCATCATTGACGGATTTCACCTCACTCGAGTCCTTATGGACAGTGGCAGCAGCCTGAACCTGCTCTATCAGGATACAGTGCGCAAAATGGGTATAGACCCCTCAAGGATCAAACCCACAAAAACCACCTTTAAAGGTGTCATACCAGGTGTAGAGGCCTGTTGCACGGGCTCAATCACATTGGAAGTGGTCTTCGGATCTCCGGACAACTTCCGAAGGGAGGAATTAATCTTTGATATCGCCCCCTTCCGTAGTGGCTATCACGCACTGCTCGGACGAACCGCATTTGCTAGATTCAATGCGGTACCGCATTATGCATACCTCAAGCTCAAAATGCCAGGACCTCGCGGGGTTATAACAGTTAATGGAAACACAGAACGCTCGCTCCGCACAGAGGAGCACACTACAGCCCTCGCAGCGGAAGTACAAAGCAGCCTTCTGAGGACAACTGCCAATTCGGCGAAGAAGCCACCAGAAACCTTCAAGCGAATCTAGAGTACCCTGCAACAGGATCGCCAGGCACGTTCCGAGCTCGCCAAGCAATTCGGCCTCTGTCCTAGTCCCAGTCAAGCGGCGAAATTTGTGCCGTGCGTACATAATTACGCACTCAAGATACCATGGGCACAGGCGGAGGCACGACCCACAATGCGGCTCAACCGCCTCAGGGCCCGTACATCTTTATCATTTTCTCTCTTTCAGGACCCTACTCTCTGGAAGCTCTTTCCGACAGCCTGATCATTGGACCCATTACGGGAAGGAAATACCAAGGAAGCAAGACGCTCTGACGTACAAGGGAATCCCCAGGTGGTCTCTGATAACGATCGACATACCTGTTTTACATACCCGTACGCAGCTTGCCCTTGGATAGGACATGTCAAATAGTCCTATTTTTTGCTTATTGCACTACTTGTATCCGTACGCTTTGACGTATTATTTAAATAACAATGCATAGCGTTAGCCTATTATTGCATTTCCTTTTTTCCCTTGTCTGCTTATTTACGACAAATTGCACCCGTACATTCTGGTACGACCAGTGCACCAGGGGCTTCAGTGTACCCCATCACACGTCATGAAAAGTCCGAACACTTTCGACAGTGCGGCACCCCGAACTTATAGCATTATATGCATCAGCTCTGAATCATGTCTTGGGTCAATAGTTGGGTTTGCCCGGCTCCCATGTTTTGGTACCTTACGTTCCACTATATCGGCCAAGGTAGCGCTGGGAGAACTACTGCGATTGTGTCCCGATTCTTCCAGACGAACACCTCAATAGAGAAAGCCGAAAACTGACTGTCATGATGAGGCGAGAGCTGGTCGCTGTTCTAGAGGTTTCAAATCCTTAAAGATTTCTTCTGCTTCGGGCGAGGAGTCGGCCTTGTCCGATTTAGGCGTATATAGCGCCCCAAGTTCGGCCTTCCGAATGCTAGGGGCTTCGCCAAAATTTAAAATTGTAGACTTCTATGGTAAGTGAGAGTGATAAAGCTTTATATTCCGATTACCTGGTTCGTTGTGCTGAACACCTCCTTCGAAGGACCCAAAATTGGGATAAAGAGTGATCAGGTTTATCCCGAACACCTCAGTACTAGTTACATGGGGGCAGAAGCCGACGACTGGCCAACTCTCAGATTTTACAAACGGCCGCACAGAAGGTAATATTTTAAATTAAAAAGCGTTGCATAGCGCAGATGAACTCATTTCATATTACAGGATCACATGAGTACAGTCATTCAAATATTATATCCTTAGCACATTCCTCCGCCACAAGGCGAGCACCCTTTAGGACACTGTGATAATACTTTTCGGGGTGGCGATGCTCCTTGCCCTCCGACGGCCCTTCCTTCACCAGCTTTTCGGCGTCCAACTTCGCCAGTGCACTTTCGCCCAGGCAAAGGCCCTGCGCGCACCCTCAATGCAGACGGACCGCTTTATGACTTCAAACCGTGTGCAGGCATTCACAAGCCGCCTTACCAGACCGAAGTAGCTACTAGGCAGGGGCTCGCCAGGCCACATCCGGACTATAAGACCCTTCATGGCCTGTTCGGCCGCCTTGTGAAGCTCGACCAGTTGCTTCAACTGGTCGCTCAAGGGCATCGAATGTTCGGTCCCAGTATACTGAGACCAGAACAACTTCTCCGTCGAGCTCCCCTCCTCGGCCCGGTAGAACTCCGTGGCATCCGACACACTGCAGGGTGGATCTGCAAACATTCCTGGAGAGCTCCAAACTCGGGTAAGTAAAAGGAAAGTTTCCTTCACATACTTGCTTTGCATAATGAATGCCTTACCCGCCGCTATCTTCTTAACCGCCTCAATTTCCTTGAGGGCCTTTTGGGCTTCGGCCTTGGCATTTTGTGCGTTCTCGAGGGCCTTCGCAAGCTCAGACCCTTGCGTCTTCGAGTCCCGCTCCAAGGACTCGTACTTCTTGACAAAATCCTAGAGCTCTTGCTGCACCTCGCCGACTCGGGCCTCTTGCTTCTCTCGCTCTATGCGCTCCTTGGCCGCTTTGTCTTTGACCTCGGACAACGCCTTCTTCAGGGCCGCCACTTCGGTCGTGGCCCTAGTAAAATTCATGACGATCCTATTATTCAACAACCACATTTTTCTTTATCAATATACACACGGGGTATCACTTACCTTTGTTCTCTTCAAGCCGCCTCTTGGTAAGGCCGAGCTCTTCCTTGGACCGCTCAAGGTCCCGCTTCAGTGCGGCGACCTCCGCAGTACGAGCGGCAGTGGCCAGCAGTGAAGCCTGCTTATTCACATAGACACATTCTCATTAGACTCCTGTGATTATTATTTGATCCTCTATTCGGCCTTTCTTCGCGAACGCCAAATAGAGCATCAGGGACTACAGTCTATGCTGTAAGATTTTCTTATAATTTGATTACTTACCTCAAAGCCTGTTAGGAGGCTGACACAGGCTTCAGTAAGTCCGCTCTTGGAGGACTGAACCTTCTTGACCACCGCACTCATAACAGTGCGGTGCTCTTCGTCAATGGAAGCGCCGCGAAGCGCTTCCAGCAAGTTGTCCGATGCCTCTGGATGGACAGAGGCCATCGGCACAGACGGCTTGCCCCCCTTAGCGAGGGGTTGCCTGATAGAATCCGGAACCACTGGAGGTTCCGACGCAGTATTCGGCTGGGGGCTAGACTTGCTGCCCCCGGCGTTAGGGCCCAGGGGAGTCTTGCCCCTCGTGCGCCCAACGCCTGGAATGTCTCCTTGGGGCGCCTCCGGAACTGTCTCCCCTTGGTTCAGTGCCCTTTGAGACAACACCTCGGCGTCGTCCGTAGGGCGGGGGGAGGAGGCGGTCGGGAGTGAATCGCTGTTCATATCCGACAGGCCCAAAGAATCATCCGAAGAAGATACGTCGATATGGGCTCGGGATGGACTGCATAATCATGTTCGGCGTGATAAGAAGCAATAAAATAAAACGTACCAAGAACTATTATGGTATCCGGATACTCACGACTTCGCCAGGGGCTTGTCCCTGAGTAACCACTCCTCGTCGCTGAAAGCGGCCGTCGTGGAGCAGTCCGGAAGGAGGGTCCTTCCCTTCTTGGACCCTTCGGCCTCCCTTGATGGGGCGGCCTTCCTTTTCCTGTCCCCCCCGACAGGAGGGGGGGGGAGAACTTTCCTCTTCCTCCTCCTCGTCTTCGTGGGAGGAGTACGCCTCGGTGTTTTCGAACGATGAGTCCGATATAACCTTGCGCCGGAGACCTTTCCTGGTCCCCGTGGCCTTCTTCTTGGCCTTCTTCTCCGGCTCCTCATAAGGCGCTGGAACCAGCATCTCCGTTAGGAGAGCATCTGCTGGATCTTCGGGTAGGGGGGTGGGACAATCGATCTGCTCCACTGTCGCTACCCAGTCCTGTTAAATGGCGTGGAGGCTTAGATCCCATGCATGATTATACGGGGGAAAGAAACATCTTATGAGATATAAAAGACTTACCGGATTGGCAGGGCGCTTTGCACTGAGTCCGCGATCCTCGGTAAGGGGAGGAGGTACCTCGGCGCCCTTGAACAGCACCTTCCAGACGTCCTTGTGCGTCATGTTGAAAAGCTCTCGCAGCATCTGGTGCTCGGCCGGGTCAAACTCCCACATATTGAATGCCCGTCTTTGGCACGGGAGGATTCGACGGAAGAGCATGACCTGGACCACGTTGACAAGCTTGATTTTCTTGCTTATCATATTCTTGACACATTTTTTGAAGTCCGGTCAGCTCCACCGACGAACCCCAGGACAGGCCCTTCTCTTTCCAGGAGGTGAGCCGCATGGGGATGCCGGATCGGAATTCGGGGGCCGCCACCCAGTTGGTGTTGCGCGGCTCGGTGATGTAGAACCACCCCGATTGCCACCCCTTCTCGGTCTCCACATAGGAGCCTTCGAGCCAGGTGACGTTGGGCATTCTTCCCACCATGGCGCCTCCGCACTCCGCCTGCTATCCGACCACCACCTTTGGTTTCACATTGAAGGTCTTCAGCCATAGGCCGAAGTGGGGCTTGATGCGAAGGAAGGCCTCGCACACGACGATAAACGCCAAGATGTTGAGGATGAAGTTGGGGGCCAGATCATGGAAATCTAACCATAGTAAAACATGAGCCCGCGGACGAATGGGTGGAGGGGAAATCCCAGTCCGCGGACGAAGTGGGTAAGGAATACGACCCTCTCGTGAGGTTCTGGAGTAGGGACGATCTGCCCCGCGTCTGGGAGCCGGTGCGCGATATCTGTGGCTAGGTATACGGCTTCCCGGAGCTTCGTAATGTCCCCCTCCGTAACGGAGGAGACCATCCACTTGCCTCCCGCTCCGGACATGTTTGGAGTGGTTTTGAGGAGAAAATGCGAACTTGGGCGCTGGAGCTCGAGTGCGCGAGAATGGATGGGCAGGGAAGAAGAAGGCGTGGGTGAAAAAGAGAAGTCCTTGTCCCTTTATAAGGGCGGAGGAAACTGTGCGCCTCCTCACCTGCCTGGTAAACTCGCTTATTCCCCAAGCGCCGTGATTAATGGCGCGGTTGGGTTACCCACACCCGTATTGATGAGAATCCCGTGATAAGGGGACACGATCTCTGCTTCGACAAGACGTGCCAAGAAAACGACCTCGCAATATGTGCAGTAGGTGGTTGAGAAAAACGGTTCGAATAACGACCGGACCACGACGTGATGTCACGCTGTCAGCAGATTAGATTTGTGGAAATATTATACTCTCTACGGTGGTATGTGGAATTTGTTTTGCAGAGCCGGACACGATCCTTGTGTTCAAAATCTTCTATGGAGTATTCGGAGGAAGAACCCGCCTTGCAATGTCGAAGACAATCTGCGCGCTGGACTCATCGTCATTGAAGCCTGGTTCAGGGGCTACTGAGGGAGTCCTGGATTAGGGGGTCCTCGGACTGCCGGACTATATACTTTGGCCGGAATGTTGGACTATGAAGATACAAGATTGAAGACTTCGTCCCATGTCCGGACGGGACTCTCCTTTGCGTGGAAGGCAAGCTTGGCAATTCGGATATGTAGATCTCCTCCCTTGTAACCGACTCTGTGTAACCCTAGCCCCCTCCCGTGTCTATATAAACCGGAGGGTTTAGTCCGTAGGACAAGAACAATCATAACCATAGGCAAGCTTCTAGGGTTTAGCCTCTACGATCTCGTGGTAGATCAACTCTTGTAATAATCATATCATCAAGATCAATCAAGCAGGAAGTAGGGTATTACCTCCATCGAGAGGGCCCGAACCTGGGTAAACATTGTGTCCCCCGCCTCCTGTTACCATCCGCCTTAGACGCACAGTTCGGGACCCCCTACCCGAGATCCGCCGGTTTTGACACCGACAAGGACCCCGTGGAGGGCTGGATGAACAGGACGACCCCGTGGAGGGCTGGATGAATAGTAGACGGTGGAGGGCTGGATGAACAGTAGCCCGTGGAGGGGTGGCTGAACAGGAGCCCGTGGAGAGGGCTGGTTGAACAGTAGCCGGTGGAGTAGCGCGCGGTGGAGGCTGGATGAACAGGAGCCAGTGGATGAACAGTCGCAGGTGAAGGCTGGAGGAGGTCGACGGTGGATGAACAGTAGCCCGTGGAGGCTGGAGGGGGTCGACGGTGGAGATGAACAGTATCCCGTGGAGTCCCGTTTTGCGGTACGCCAGACCCCTCCCGATGAACAGGACCCCCGTTTCGCCCGTAGCGCTCCAACACAAGTCCGTTTCCTCTGTTTTGCGGTACGCCACACCCCTCCCGATCAACAGGACCCCGTTTCGACCGTAGGAGGTCCAACACAAGTCCGTTTCCTCCATTTTGCGGTACGCCAGACCCCTCCCGATGAACAAGATCCCATTTTGACCGTGGCCAGTCGAACACAAGGCCGTTTCCTCCGTTCTATGGTACGCCAGGCCACGTTTCCATCGGCTGTTCCGTCCAAACCGGTTGGCTCCGACACGTTCCGTTGCCTCCCGATGAACACGACACATTCCGTTGCGTCCCCATGAACACGACGACGACGTAGTTTCTCCGTTCCGACCCAGCCATGTACACGAGCCCTGGCCGTACGTATGTGCGAGTAGGTGTTTGAGACCCCGCCCGTATGTACGTACGTGGCCGTATTTTCTTTCTTGCACACTGGCCGCTGTACGTATGTGTACATGCTACGTGCGCGCCTCTACTACGACACGTGTGCGCCTCTACATCGACCAGTATGTACGTACACGTTCGCGACCAGAATGACAACGCTATGTACGCTTCGACTAGGTGGGTCCCGACTGTTAGGCACTTCCTTCCGTGCGAAGATGTAGCTAGTGGGTCCCAGCAGTCAGGGGGCGAATCGTTTTTTTGCCCGGACACACTTCCTTGCGTGCGAAGATGTAGCTGGTGGGTCCCAGCAGTCAAGGGAAACATTTTTTTCGCGAAATACGGTGGCCCGTCCGGTGGGTCCCTGCTGTCAGGTGGAGGAATAATTATTTTGCGCGTAATAAGGAGGCACTTCCTTGCGGCCGCCGTGGACCCAGCTGTCAGCCTCTCCTTGTACAATACTCTTCTGATGGAAGTCGGTCCTTGACCATGTTGACCACGCCGCGCCGAGAGCACCAGGGCGGTGGACGACGGCGAGGCCTAGGAAGGGGACAACGCGGAGCCGGGGAAGACGCGGCAGTGGAAGCCCCCGCGGAGAGGAGTACGAGGGTTCACTAGTTTGGCTGCGGTGTGAGGCTGCCGTCGCCGCAGGGCCTGGCCAGCGGTGGGAATAGTAGGGGGCAGTGAGGCCTCCGTGACAGCACAGCTGGCCACGGGAGGCAGGAGCATGCGACACGACCAGCGCTGCTTTGGGCGGCTGGAGCAAGAAGACCAGAGGTTGAAGAAGCACGACGACCGTTGGATGGACATCGTACGGTCACTGCAACTAGAATCGTTTATATCGACTAAGTTGACAAAGCCCTTGGTACGCGTCAACTTAGTAGGCCCACAGGTTAGCTTCCGAAACGGTGCGTCCCAGATGTCAGGGGGAGGAATCATTTTTTGGGTGGGTGAAGCTAGAATATCCGAGATTGAAGAAGAAGCACGGCGTCCGTTGGATGGACATCCAACGACCACTGCTGCTAGAACCGTGTGTTGACTATAAGTTGACAAAGCCTTACATACACGTCAACTCTCTTTTTTTAGGGGACGCGTCAACTTAGTAAGGACACACGTTTGTGGCGGAGAACTTATAGCCCATTTGAGATTTGTAAGAATGTGCAGCCAATTTTTGAATTCTAATGGAATTTACTACAGCCCATTGAAAGTGCGTTATATCGACTAGGGGGGGGGGTGAATAGGCGATTTTTATGAATTCTTCACTGAGGAATTTGCGGGTGAGGAAATTCCTTAGCGAAGAACTACTTGCAGCGGAATAAGTACTCAGAAGTAAACATAACAGAATACAAGCAGGGTCATCATGATGAAATGAAGACAAGCACAGAGTACAGAAAGCGTAAACACAGGATAACACAAGATGAAGACAAACAGACTGAAGAAATTGAACTGAGGAAATTGAGAAAGTCTTCAGTTAAAGTCTTCAAACACAGATATGAACAAGTGCACAACAAAGTTATGAGGAAATGAAAGAGTTGAGGAAATAGAACCAGTAAGCTCGGTGAAGACAATGATTTGGTAGACCAGTTCCAACTGCTGTCTCAGTTGTACATCTAGTTGGAGCGGCTAGGTATTTAAACCTGAGGACACACAGTCCCGGACACCCAGTCCTGAACACACAATCCAGGACACCTAGTCCTCACCGTATTCTCCTTGAGCTAAGGTCACACAGACCTCGCCCAATCACTCGTGGTAAGTCTTCAGGTGACTTCCGAACCTTCACAAACTCGGTCACTCGGTGATCCACAATTTCCTCTTGTATGCTCTAGACCATGACGCCTAACCGTCTAGAAGAAGCACAGTCTTCAAAGGTAACAAGCGTCGGATCCACGCAGGATCAATCTCTTCAGTGATGCTCAATCACTTTGGGTTTGTAGGTGTTTGGGTTTGGGTTTTCCTCACTTGATGATTTTCGCTCAAAGTCCTCGGAGGATGGGATGCTCTCAAATGACAAGTGTCAGTTTCTCTTGGAGCAGCCAACCAGCTAGTGGTTGTAGGGGGCGGCTATTTATAGCCTAGGGAGCAGGCCGCATGATAAGACATATATGCCCTTCAATGATATGACCGTTAGGTGGGTAGATATTTTGGGACAGCTGGCGCATAGCACATCAATGGTCGGAAATTTGAGGTTCAAATTCCTCAGGGCTATCATGTTCCTCACTGTGTAGGCAATCCGCACTGGCGAATTCCTAACTCCTCAGTCAGAACAATTTCCTCAGAGACCAGAAGAACTTCGTCTCTGTCACTGAAGAATATGACTGAACTGTATGAGATTTCCAATGGATTCACTCGAAGGGATTGGTAGGTGTAGGATTTTGAGTTGAGCATCACATAGAAATTTTTCCTTAGTATTTCCTCGACCCCCTTTCACAGTACGGTGTTTCCTATGACTCAAGAAAGAGAAAATCAAACTACGAAAACAAAAGTCTTCACGCTTCATATTCCTAAAATGAATACCAAGTCTTCAAGGTCACACCAATTTCTTCACCTTCAAAGTCTTCAGAAAGTCTTCAGAAATCCAAAGTCTTCAGTCGAAGAACTTCATTTTTAGGGGTCGACTTTCTCTGTAATTATCAAACTCCTCATAACTTATAGATCTGTGTACACTCACAAACGCATTAGTCCCTTAAGCTATAAGTCTTCAATACACCAAAATCACTAAGGGGCACTAGATGCACTTACACCCATTTACAGTTTGTTAAAAGTACAACCCATTTCAACCAACCGTTCAAAACAGAATTCAATAAAATTTCCCATATTTTGATGGGATCCGAAATATTTTTATCCCAGAATTTCTAGTCAGATTAAATACAATTTCAACATAAATTTATATTACGTAAAAATCCAACGAAACATTGCGCTCGCAACAATTAATGAAATTAAAATTTTCAATATCCAAAAATAATATTTTATAAAGTAATTGCGTGTTTGGTGCATATTTTATAGTTACTGCCCAGTTTTTATAATTACATCCCATTTATTATTTCTTAAAGCCCATTTTCTTGTTAAGCCTAATGCATCCCTCCTAGGAAAGATTTGCAGCCCAGCGGGGCGAAGAATAACAACTTGACCTTGCCTGGATATTCCTAAAAAAAGTATAGCTGGGCTAGCCATTTTCAGCTTGAAAAAAATTAATATCTGGGCTGGATATCTGGCTTGGGCTAGACGGGCCACAGCCCGCCAAGTTAATACCTGCAGCGATGTTTTCGTTGTTGTTCAGAGGAGAAAAATTAATATCTGAGCTAAACATCGCTCAAGAAAAACTCTGCAGTGCTCACACCTCAAAAACACAAATACTGCTCGAGCTGCTTGGTCCCAGCTGTCGGCCACTTCTTGTGCAATTATCTCATTTATTGACTACATAGGTTGACAATGGTGTGGGACCGTGATGTCAGGAAACCAGGAGGAAGCAAAAAAAATATAGTTTTATATACTAATAAGGAGGCACTTGCGTACGTGCGGCTATGGCCCTGGTGGATCCCCACTGTCATCCTCTCCAAGTAAAGTCATCTCCTCATCCTCATGTCCGTTTACCATGTTGACAACGCGAGAAGGTGGCGCCACGGCGAGCGCAACAACTCGAAGGACGACGGAGAGGGCCTCGCGGGCCCTACGGATGGTCTGATACAGCGCCCGCTGCTCATTCGGGAAGCCAGGATCATAGGGCCACATGTCCGCGACGGCATTGTTGTTCGCTTGTTCACCGGTGCTCGTTGAGGAGACGGAGGTTGCAACACAGGTCCTCCTGCGCTGGTAGCTCTTCCGCCATTAGGGCGTCAAAGTGCGGCCGCACCTGCTCTATGGTGAACACGGCATGAACTGGCTTGGACAGTGGCGCCGGCTCCTGGTCGGAAGCTACGTCCATCGTCTGATTGTCGTCGCTCAGCTCGGCGAGCTAGCTGGCGAGCCAGCATGTCCGGCTGCTGGACCGACCTGCTGCCAAGCACGAGTCTGACTGCCCTAGCCCACCGAGACCGCCTCCCTCGCCCCCGAGCGCTTTTTGCCTGAAACGGTCAGCGCCGCCCGCCCCGCTTCCCGGTGCAGGCGATTGCTCCGCCTTCAAACGACACAAGTTCCGTCCGTCCGTCCTTCTTCCGCCCACATTAATGATACGTGATTGCCGAGGCGGCTACTCCGGCGCCGCACGTTCGTTCCTCCGCCGCCCACCATTGCTATATAAACTGCTACGCCGGCCATAGCCGCAGTCATCCGCATCGGTTCCCTTTCTCCTGTCCACAGCACTACTGCCCACCATGGCTTCCCCGCGCTCCAGCGCTCTTCGGGGCGGGCGGACAACGGACCACAAGGAGATGGCAGCCATTGCTGCCAACTGGTTGGCCGGCAGGCAGCCGGAGGACGACGACGTCCCAATGGAGAACATGGTAGTCGACGATCCGGCGCCAACCCCCTCCTCTGCGCCATCCTCGCTGGTGCATTGCACCATGACCATCGGCGAGGCCCGTGCCCAATATATGGACATGGTGAGGCAGAAGCGTGAGGAGCAGTTCCGGGAGGCGCAGGCCGATGCTGCCTACAACCACCATCTCCTCCAGGAGCACCTGCAGGCGGAGGAGCAGATCGCCGTGGAGCGGGCGGAGCAGGAGGTGCTGCTCGACTCGTACCGCTCCGCCCGCGAGGGCCGCCTCGAGCGCTGGCGGTACCGCATGCGGGTGGCGGAGGCTGCGGCCGCCTACAAAGAGAGGGCGATGAAGCGGGCGAGGCACTGTTTGGCGAGACCGAAGACAAGGCAGAGGACAATGCCGGCTCCGACGAGTCCCCGCTCCGCTGGCGTCGACGAGGCCCTGCTCCGCCGAGGCCCCGCGGCGCCAACAACGAGGCAGAGGACACCGCCGGCTCCGCTGAGGCCCCACCCTGCCGACAACGAGGGGAAGGATTTCCCCCGCTCCGCCGAGGCGCCGCCCGCCGGCAACGAGACAGAGGACATTGCCGGCTCCGCCGAGGCCCCGCCCCGCTGCCAACGAGGCCGCGACACACAAAAAACGACGAAGAGTAGAACACGGTAGGTCGCCGCTACTCGGGTCCAAGTAAGGCCACCGCTGCTACCCTCCGGTTGAAGCCAAGCTAGGTGGGTTGACCACTGAGGACCGGTTAGCTTCTTGGTGGCGACGTGGAGTCGGAGAGCTATGTTGGAGAAGGACGCTACTTCTACTTAACTGCTGGTGCAGTTGGCTGACTGACACATGGGCCCAACAGGCATCTGCGCCACATGTCAGTTACGCAACTGCACCTGCAGTTAAGTCACTGAAGTTTCTGTTCTGCTCAGCCGGACACAGGTGGGTAGCTTTGGTTAATTAAGTATACCTCTAGCGCACCCCTTTTAGTTTGAAGAATGTATGAAATGTAATGAAATCCGGCATGTTTATATGAAATCCGACCGTGTATGAATGAATTTATTTCGATTAGTTCGAATTCTTGTATCACTAGCATTGGATGAACATGCAAAACAATACGTACTAGCATTATTCCCAGGGTGATCACCTCGTTTGCAGCAGTTTCACATGTACTCCCTCCGGTCCTTTCTAGTCTGCATACAAGTTTTGTCTACAGTCAAAGTATCTCTACTTTGACCAATCTTATAGAAAAAGTATGCACTTTCACAATGTGCGAAGTAAAAAGGAACAGAAGGAGTACAAAGAGTTTGAGCAGCTTTTTAGCGTTCCTGTACATTGCAATCAAACACACAGGCTAGGCAATTCATAGAGAACATTCAAAACAATCGATGATTATGCATCTCAGCGATTCACATGTCAGAGCCAATATATACTTCACAACTAAAGAATAAAGAAAAAATGGATGGATGCTACTGACAGCAAAGGGCGTCCCATTCGAAAATATCAAACGCATGTCTTCTTGCTAAAATCAATGAGCAAAATTTGACAAGGTTGTCCCATTCCATAATATCAAATGCCTACGATTGGGGAATGGGCAGGGTTTTCCATCAGTTCGGACATTGACATGGCACCTCGTGCTAAATAAACCAGCTGTTCTTTTTGTTGAGTTCCACCAAAATCAACCAAATTCGCGCGTAGCTTGTATGATTTCGCCCTTATATGTTGCAACGCCTTGAACTTATCGGCACCTCCTTTCTTGTGGTGGAAATGAATGATTCGATGTATTCATGAACATTTTGTGCAGTTCCCATTGAAATCAAGCTGAGCACCCCTGTTTGAACAAATACAAAAAAAGTGATTAGTATAAAGCAAACTGTACTATGAATTGACAGTTTAAACAGGCACCTACATGGTCCATGTAGAGCACACTTTTAGAAAAATGGAACTCACCGGAAAGAATCCCAGAACAACATTGTACTCGCGCATCACAGCAAGAAAATGGAGATTTGTCAGTCCTTCTGAGCTGAAGTTAGTTTGGTCTTGTGGGGAGTAATGTAACCATCCTTCGACTGCTCCTTCTGATGAGAAGATAGACAGGGCTTCTTCATCCTGGCATAATCTGAACTAGTCACTTCACGTACTCCATATTCTTCTTCAGAGGAGGATGATCCTGTTGTGCAAAGACAAGAGGACAACTAAATGCTAGCATCCCTGTTTGCTCGAAAAAAAGGAAAGGAAATATTTAAAACAACACAGATGAAGCACTTCTTAAGTACAATACCACTTTTTCATGACAGTATCTAAACAGTAGCACAACACCAATAGAGATGACAAAGCTCAATCATATGGATGCAATCAGTGGGCGAGTACCAACGTTTGTTAGGAGGCTTATTATGTAGAGCATATAGATGAAGCACTTCTCCAGAACCATCTGTTGCTATCTACTGTGGTGGCCATGCTTACTATATACTCCTCGATTAGTTTAATGTTTCCAACATCTTCTTGTGCAGTTCCACTAAAATATATGGTATCTTCAGAGAAGGCCCCTGTTTGCACAAGTAGAGATAATTATGTATTACATTAAGAGTGGCATCAAATCAGTGGCAAAACAATTGCTCGTTCCAGCCATAGCAATAAATTAAGATGCAAAACTATATCATTACTTGTGTCATCACAGTTCCAGTGCTTCATTACAGCACCGGGAGTTGATTTTTGTTTTTCTTCCGCTTGTTCTTCCCCTTCAGCACTTGGTTCAATAACAGACAAGCTTCGCCTTCAATGTAAGATTTGGCATGTCAATTAGGTTGCACAAGTATAGCACTAAACAATGACATTAATTTTCTGATGAAAGTGGCAAAATACAGGCCAACAGTTGTGAAATATCCTTATCTTACCTCAAGGGGTTATTACGGTGCACATACAGATTGGAAGTCTTGTCTCCATTTGTGCAGTTCACTAAAATCAAGCAACATTACCGTACAAGTAGCACAACATATGAAAGCACACTGCAGAATCATGTGAAAGAAGGCTAGTACTGACCTCTCATGACACGGAATTCAAACAACTCACAAGAAGAAGATCTGAACCAAATTTGCCAACACGGATAGGAAGTAAGATCTCCTCTTGTGCAGTTCCACTAAGATCAAGCAATCAAGCAATGTTGTCGGTGTGGCATTTTCGTTAAACTGCACAAAACACTCCTAAAACAAAAGTGTTTTGTGCAGTGCAACAAAAGGTCACAATGGCAACGAGGTGAAGTAGATAACCCTGGTTACACAAAGGTGCAAAGGAAACAACTAGTGGTCAATAACGGTGGATGACACAGAAGCCAACAAAAAGAAGCATCTACCTTATCTAAATGGGAAAGAAAGCAAGACAGTAGCATTTCTTAAACGGTGGCATTGATTAATATTAACAGAGAGATTATATTAACAATAAAATTCGTTAAACATGTAATTTGCTTTTAACTGTGGCATTGCATCAATTTTCTAGCGGCATTATTAGAAGGTGTTTGTTTACAGGGACATTTTGGTGGAGGGACTAAAAAAACTCCGTGTCAGTCCCATCTAAACCAAACAGGAGGGACTTTTAGGGACTAAAAGTGGGCATTTGGGACTAAAGAAAGAAGACCCCGAGGGAGTATTTTTGGGACTTTTTCCAACAGTTGCCCCTCGCCATGCATCGCACCTTGTCTCTATTAGTTCATTACTAGGGGTAACATGGTCTTTTAGCATGTCATTTAATAACCTCTAGTCCATGTTTAGTCCCTGGAACCAAGCATGTAGGGACTAGGGAGTTTTTAACCAAATAGGGCCTTAGATTAACAACATCTAAAGAGTTGCACGGGACAGTGGACGCACCAGCACCATGTGCATCTACCGATGTACTG
Source organism: Aegilops tauschii subsp. strangulata (assembly GCF_002575655.3). NCBI lineage: Eukaryota > Viridiplantae > Streptophyta > Magnoliopsida > Poales > Poaceae > Aegilops > Aegilops tauschii. The sequence goes on along the minus strand of NC_053040.3, from coordinate 343,896,734 downwards.
GGGTGATGCACAGTCTGTTGCAACAAAGAACAAACAACCAAGGAGCATATTTGTGTTGGTCCTAGTTTTTATCTTTAGACACCTTTCCCTATGTGAGCGCAGCAAATCTAGTCCTGCTCAAACTCTACAGCCTTGTCCCCGAAAACAAAAGATCAGTTCGTTACAGATGTGCGTACTGCGTTTGTCATTGTTTCCCTTTTCGACCAACGCAGGTGCTGGATAGCCAGTCTGTACTAGTACTTTCCCCCCTTCCTCTCCTCTTTGAACCACGTCCTAGATTTATGCTATACAACTTTCCCCACAACTTTCCCCCATTCCTTTCCTCTTTGAAACCACATCTTAGATTCATGCGATACAACTTTCCCCCTTCCTTTCCTTTTTGAACCACGTCCTAGATTCATGCTATACAACTTTTCCCACTACTTTCCCCCATTCCTTTCCTCTTTGAACCACGTCCTAGATTCATGGTATACAACTTTCCCCACTACTTTCCTGTTTGATCCATCACCTAGATTCAAGTGCAGAAGCGGAAAAAGCCCACATGCAGCTAGAGCAATGCATGTGGAATAAGTAAATTATACCTTAAGGTTCTTGGGGTGTGGTTCAGTGGGCGACCGGAGGCCGTCCGGACCACACTATGTATGGCGGCGAAGAAGAAGGGGTCAGAGGCCCTCCCGCGTCGCTGCTGGGTGAAAGTGAACAGCTGCGCCGGTAGTGGATTCCCTCCCTCGCCGACGGTGACAGCGTTAAGCCTCCTTCCCTTCCCGGTGGACGGATCCTGCCGGCTCTTTGACCAGTAGTGAGGGGAGAGAGGCCAACGAAGTCTTGTTTTGATCTGGAGAGGGTGAGAGAGTGTGAAGAGAGCAACTACAAGCATACCAACAGTGAGGGGGAGAGAGAGAGGCCAACGAAGTCTTGTTTAGATCTGGAGAGGGTGAGAGAGTGTGAAGAGAGCAACTACAAGTGCTGAGGCTCCAGCGTGTATATATATACTCGAGAGAGTGTGAAGAGTGCAAACCCTAGAAAACAAGCGCTGAGGCTGCTACTTATACGTGATGAGGTGATTATACGGTCACTACGAGATCGTATAGCTCCGTATCCATCCATTTTGACCAGTCAAAGAATCCTCCTGGCACGAATTATGCTCAAGTGTAGTTATCGATCCCGAGACCTCAAGTTTTATGACGAACAGGCTAACCAGCTACACAACCCTCCCGTTATGTTCAACGAGAGGAAAATAACCTTTTATACATTCCTGCATTCGTGTGACAAGCATGCCGTGTTTTTTTTGTGTGGGAGTCATTGGGATTTAAATCATAATCGTGTCATGTGGCTTTGGTGGTAAGACTATCCATAGTGGTTCAGAAATAATGCAGCCTTAGTCACCTTACCTCTCTCCACGTAGTACGTTGGGTCCCACCAGTCAGAGGGTGAAACAAACAAATTAATAAGAAAAATTAAAAGCGCCAGTAGTGTATCTTACCTCACACATCTCGCTACTGTTCGGGAACACTGTCCAATTGATCCCTCTATTCGCTCAAGTACTATTTTAAGTGAATCCTTATTATAACATGCACACAATTTTGGGCACTTGTATTCGACCTAAGTCAGTGTGCCACCATATCTCGTACAACTCCCTCCGTCTAGGTGTAATAAGTCACGTTAGAAGGTGCGGCGGGACCAAGATGCAAGCAGATTGGAGGAGAAGGAGAAACTTGACCGGTCATTCCTCCAATCAAAGCCCTGATTTCTGTCTCTAAACGCAACAATTAATCCAAACAACTAAGAGATGCCATTTTAGCTACCATGCAAGGCCACGTATTAACTCGCATGCAAGCCGACTTTGATTTCTTGACTGATCAACGCGTAGTTGCGCTTCGTGAATTGGGGTTCCTGGGGAGATAACAAGGCAGAGTAAGGAGCGTTTGGTTACATTGCTTAGGCTGGTCATAGTGGTGAGTAACTTGGACTAGTAACATGCATATGTTACTAGTCTATGTTACTACTATGCGAAGTTTGCCGTCGGAAGCGAGCCGATCTGGCTCTCCTGAGCTAGCAAGGTTTTTCTAGCCCACCCAAGCTAGCTGGCCCACAAAAGCTAACATATTTTAACAGTTCCAAACGCCTAACCTTGCCCGACTATGCTATAAGCTGTTCTTGTTATGGATCCAAACGCTCCCTAAGTAACAACGCTCGCTAGCAACGAGGCCAGGAGGGGATTGAGATGCGAAGTTAATGGACGACGCCTAAACATTTTGGGAATATCTGATTTCCGTAGGATGACTTAACACCTAGTCGAAGGGAGTACTACTCCTCAGTCCAGGTTTGATGGAATATTCGTCACCTCTTCTCTTCTTGTACGTACTCCATTTGTATCTCACTTCCTGTGGCTTCGCACTCGCACGGTTTTCCTATTCTATGAACCTCTGTGTGCGTGCGTGTGTGTGTGTTTAACAGCATGTGTGTGTTAGAGAGAGCGACAGATCGACCTACTCCTACAGAGAGATGGTGTGTAGTGTACGATTTTAGCCGCGAGAGTCGGTGCATCCTCTTGTTTTCGGGCGTCCGGTAGGGACAGGCGGACAACTGCTACATCCGCTCCTGACCATCCTGGCCCACCCAAAGCCCCTCCATCGCCCGTGCGCGCTTCCTGCCCAAAACGGTCAACGCCGCTCCAAAGAATCGGTGCCACATTCATGCCCGGGAAGAGCGGACGTGACCTCTCACTGGCTCCTGCGTTGAAGGGAGAAGCGGATTCAAGAGTAATGGTTGCTTCGTCCGTCCAACTTACTGCTGGGTCTATGTGATTTGACGGCTCATTGGTCATTATTACTGAGGTGGTAGGACTGCTGGATGTCCCACGCTTTCGGCGAAAGGAGGTAGTACTAGATTACAATTTTCTCCATTCTTACGGCGGAGGAGTGCAAGAGCAATGAAAACACGCAGGCTCAGTGATTACATGGCCCACCTCACACTATCACCATATTTTCTGGACACCGTGCGACACCTAACTCTTTACATAGTACTACCTCCGTTCCTAAATATAAGTCTTTGTAGAGATTCCACTAGGTGGACTACATACGGAACAAAATGAATGAATCTACGCTTAAAATCCATCTATATACATCCGTATGTGGTTCATGGTGAAATCTCTACAAAGACTTATATTTAGGAAACGGAGGAAGTACTAGTATAGTACGTACTGTAATTTATCAGCGAGATAGTACAATGCTACGAAGCTTCCAGCTTCTGTTACATGTATCTTGCGTCCAAGGTTGCCCATTGCAACATTTCATCAAATACAAAGGAGACTAACATGCATGCTATTGCATCTCAATGATTGACAAATCATAGCAAATATCGGTTCCTCAAAAAGATCATAGCAAATATGTACTCCCTCCGTTCCAAAATAAGTGTCTCAACTTTATGCAGGGGGTGTTTGTTTCCAGGGACATTTTAGTGTAGGGACTAGAAAAAGTTCCTCTTAGAGACTTTTTAACCAAATAGGAGGGACTACTAGGGACTAAAACTTGCTTTTTGGGACTTAATGAAGAAAACTCTCAAGGAGAGTCTTTTTTGGGACTTTTCCAACAATACCCCTCCCTGCACCCATTGCCCCGCCGCCCCATGGTGTTGTTTGGTTGTTATTTTTCTGTATACTGGGGGTAACATGGTCATTCAATATCCTTTAGGGAGGGACAAGGGACTTTTTAGTCCCTGAAAACAAACAGGGAGGGACTTTTTAAGGAGTAGGGACTTTTTAGTTGGGACTAGAAAAAGTCCTAGGACTTATGAACCAAACAGGGCCTCAATATGGACTACATACGGAGCAAAATGAGTGAATCTACACTCTAAAATACGTCTATATACATCAGTGTTTGGAGTATGTACTAGTAGTTCATATTGAAATCTACTAAAGGACATATATATTCCAAACAATATGATAATCTCTCTAACCAAGGTAGTAGGGACGAGGAGTAAACGGAGGGAGTAATAAAAATTTCTCCTCGTCCTGTGAGCCACCGCGCGCGTGGGCGAGGGAGCGGGCGTAAGGCGTACAGTACTACTACTAGTAAGCAAGCTTCACCTCATGTTGCGAGCCACCGCGCCCGTGGGCGGGGGAGACGGCGTACTAAGCAAGCTTCTCCTCGTTCTGCGAGTTGACGGGACACATCAAAAGTACTCCAGTGTATAGAGCCTTGCCTCTAAGGTAGGCCCCACATGGTTTGCCTCTTTTTTAACATAACGTGTCAAGTCGCAATTTGTTTGTTCACCCGTGGTAGACGATCCTCCCTCCACCAAGTGGACAACCAGTACACGTGTCAAATTACCACGTGGGCTGCCTTTTCGTACAGAAATGAGCTCCACCGTGCACCCGCACGGGTGTGGTTGGGAAAGAGATGGGAGTACGTGCGCCGTGTGTGCACCTCTTCTGTTTGTGCACGTCCCCCACCTACGTGGGTGTGTGTGAGAGAGATACAAACCTAGACAAATGGCGTGTGCGTTCGTGAGTGTTTTTGTTTTGGGGGGGGTTGATTTCGTGAATGTATTTGTGGGAATATGTGTCGATGACATCTCAAGCAAAATTTTGCATGCAATGTGTGTGAAATGGAGGCCTATCCATATCATATATAGAGGGCCGGGCGATCCACGAGAAGAGAGGGAGGCGTCATAGATATCGATAGAGTCGAAGAGAGGATCAAGTGGGTGGGTGCGAGATCGATGAAGAGAGCCATCGAAATTGTGTGTGTGTGCAAGTCAAAGATATAGGGCGATTGACCTACCGGAACGTCAGAGGGCACAGGTCAAGTTTGTGTGTGGCAGGGAGACAAGACTAGAGCACTCGATGTATCGGTGTGTGTGTGTGTGTGTGGGAGGGGGGTGGGGGGAGGGGTAGGCAGAGGCCTAACTATAGAGGTAGAACGACCTGTATATGTGTTGAGAAGGAGAGACCCAGCTATGTCTTGAGGGAGATCGGTGACATCCATACATAACTGAAGGACGGAAATAGGATGGGACAGAGAGAGAGAGAGGAGAGAAAGAGGGAGGGAGAGGGGTAGAGTGCTGGATGGGTGATGGAGTTGCTTCTCGAAGATGGTGGGAGAGGCCTACTAGAGAAACTGAGGGTGGAACTGCAATATTATCAATAAGAGTGGGGATGTGTTTCTATGTGTGCCTGTGCGTGATAGATCTGTCGGGACGCATCCATGGAGGATGAAGGGGAACCATGTGTTTGGTAAGCAAACCTAACTAGATCGGTAGATCAATTGTTGTTTGTCGGAGGAAGGGAGAGACATAACTAATGAGGTAGATTGATCGACGCGTGGGAAAAAACGAGTTATAAGGACCTAGCTAGCTATATGTATAGCGGGAGATCGGTCGGTGTACGTCCATTTGTTAGAGGCAAATAAGGCCCGACGAGATGGATAGACAGAGAGAATGGAGCTAGGAGGTGGTGCGAGAGGCCCAACTACTAGGTAGATAGGGGGAGGAGTGTGCGGTTGTGAGATCGATGAAAAGAGGGGCGAGAGTTTACACGTGCGTGGGATCATATGAGAGACACGAGGCAAGGACACATAAAGGAGGAGATTGAAGCTGCGTGTGTATGTTGTAGGCAGACATCGCTGGAGAGGTTTATCGGTCGGTGTGTGTTGGAAAGGAGTTGTGGAGACTGTGGGAGAACGACCTAAAGAAAAAAAATGAATGTGCGTGATGGATAGAATGCTGAGGGAGGGGGAGGGCGAGGAGGGCGTGTGCATGCATGAGAGAAAGTTAGTGGTGGCTACAAAGGTTAGAGGATTGTGTGGGTGTAAGAGACTAACAAAGATCATAATTTGATATGAAAGTGGATTCATATATTTGAATAGGAGATCATAGTGTTTTAAACATATGCATGCATGAATATAGCGGTGATACGCGTGTTGTGGTTTTGCACATGTTATACCATAATGTGATAATGCATGGCGTTTGCAACTCACAGCTAAATGTCGAACAATCTAAACCATACTATACATCGAACAATCTCACAGTTTATTTGAATTTCTGATAATGTGTGGCGTTTGCAGCTTACAACTAAATATCGAACAATCTAAACAATACTATATATCGAACATTCTCACATTTTATTTGAATTTGTGGTAATGTGTGGTGTGTGCAGCTCACATCTAAATACTTGTAGGCGTAGGGGGCGGGGCACCATACATAATGTGATAAACACATTATACATATGAGACATGGTTTAGATTATGAAGATCTAGCTAGAGCTTGAAATGTACTGTGATTTGAAATCAACATAAAGTGGATTCAAAAAATCGAGTTCGAGTTAATATAGTACACATAGTTCATATGTAACTTGAGACTAATAATGTGGTGTGCTGTGAAGATAATACACAAATGATGGTTTAACTTGACAATAATGATGATTGTGGATCTTATTAAAACAGAGAAACGAATTCAAATGCTTTGACTTCACAACAATCATTATTGTAGATCTTATTCAAATAGAGAAACAAATTCAAATTTAGTTCATATTAAAGCGGTAGTATATACGTTTGGAATGCACTAAGACGTTCATTTGAGTAGTAGGTTGCATGCATTATACACGTAGCGAAATATTTTAATTGAACATAACATGAATTCAAAGTTTTGAATGACATTTGTAGTGCGAATTGATTTGGTACAGTACACGTTAGGCTTGTCCGGAAATTTCAACCCGCGCCTTGTTAGCCCGAAATATTTAAGATATATCTTTGTCTCGTTGTGCTCCGACAACACCCTCCATCTCAACCCGCGCCTTGCTATTCCAAAATTACAACGCGCGTGAAAACTCCAACCTCCTGTGAAATCCCGATACGCGAAATGCCCGTGATACCCCTGAACCGAAAGAACCGCCTCAAATTGGTGGGGGTACTTTCATAACTTACCCCACATTTTGGACAAGCGTGTCCCTAAGCCATGGTTCCCCACTCCCATCCCATCCGCCCACCCATTCATACACTGAGGCCGCGAAAACCCGCAAAGCCCCACACCCTCCTCTGTCCGCCACCCAGCGGGAGCCTCTTCCCCGACGACGTCATCCACAGAAACACCTCGACGTCCCTCATCCACCATACTGGATCCTGGATGAGGATCTGTCGTCGATCTGGTCGTCCCGCCGGTTCAGCCACCCCGTCCACCACCTCCAAGGAACTGCCCCAACGTTCCCCTCATCTTTCGCGCCACCTCCATTCCCACACCACCGTCTTCACCTGCACCACCGGAAGAGCATCATCATCACCGTTTCCTCGTATGAAGCTGCGGCCTAATCGGCGCCACCAAAGAGGTTGTACACTAATCGCCGCTTTTTCTTCTTGATTCGATCTCATGGTGCTGCCAGCGCTCGGTCCCGAGCCGACACGGCGTGGCTCCATCCACGGCGGCGTCGCCGGCCACTTCCTCCACGGCGTCGCTCCCTCGGCGGCGACGTCCACATCAGTAGGAGCTGCTGCTTCTTTAGCTCTCGCTCACGCTACTGCTCTGCTCTTGTTCCCGGTCCCCTACCTGGTCTGCTCTTGCTCTTGCTCGCGCTGCTGCTCTCGCTCTTGCTCTTGCTTCCGATGCTGCTCTGATTTAGCTACACTTCAGTCGACTGAATCGACTTTTGGGTCAGTCGATTTTCAGGGGGTGGGGGGGGCTCACCGGAGTTAAGGAAGAACCAGCCGCAACGGGGAGGGGGGCTCGCCGGAGAGGTACCCCACTATCTATCTTAGGGTTCAGGGTGGGGGCGGTGGTCGCCGGCGGTGGTGGGGCGGTGGCGTGGGGATCGCCGGAGAAAAAGCTCGGCACGGGGGGGCCTAGAGGGATGGCCAGGGCGGCGGCGGCGGACCGGCGGTGGAGAGTGTTTTCAGGGCGGGTGGGGCGGCGCACCGCCGGCCGCGGGCGGCGGGGGGCGGTTGTTTGGCCAGTGGTGGCTGGCGGCTCAGGGGGGGTGGAGGTTGAAGATGAACTACAGGCCCTTTATTTCGTATCCAACGGCTGCAAAGTCGACTGACCAGAGATGAAAAAGTCAGTCGACTGACGTGTAGCCTCACCTCTAGTGCGTTCAGTTTCGACAGTAAAATTCCGTTTCGACACCAAAATTCGGTTTCGACAGTTAAGTTCAGTTTCGACAGTTAAATTCAGTTTCGACAGTTAAGTTCAGAGATGAGCGGCTGATGTATTTTACATCTAGCACTTTGTGGTTATGTATTTTACGTCATCTATTGGAGAGGCTATTAGAATTCCACTCAGGTTAACGTTGTCCCTCTTGTCCTGCTTCAGCCTCGGCGTCGTACAACTCACCGGAGCTGCTCCAACGACGAAACCCTCCATCACAGTGGAGCAGTACCTCATGCTCCATCTCCAGACGCCTAAGATCTTCTTCCCCTCCTCCGACAGCCAAGTTAGCCGGAGCATCCTCACCGGCCAACTCAATCACGCTGAGATCGACATGGCTTCGCCAAAGAGGTTGTACACTTGTTGCATCTCTTTTTTACTCTTCATGTTATATATATTCTCCACTGAGCACACGGAGTAACGGGAAATACGATTATTTTATCCTACTATATGACAAGCAGTGAGGTACCAGGCAACTTAGCTATCCATGATGGACTCTCTTGAACGCCATCATTATTTATCTCTGCGCGTTTGAGCTCTGCATTTATCGATGGCCCTGGGAGCTGAGCTAGTAGGGTAGTGGCCTAGGTCCAAAGTAATAGAAGTAGCACAAAAACATTTTTTCAGTGTAGGATTTTCCTTGCTCAAGCCTGCCTACTAGAATCGCCAGTGCTTGAAAGGAAAAGTGAGTGAAAAACATAGGAATTGGAAAGTTTCCTATGGTACTTTTCATGAATTTGGTGCAAAGGAATGGAGCAACGGAAAACTGTAGGATTTGTTCCTTTAGTATCTCCTTGAAAGAAAAACCGTAGGAATTTTAATTTCCACTTGTCCTCCTTTTCAAATTCCTATTCATGAAGCACAAGACTAAGAGATAGTAGCATAATAGCATTATAACCGTACATTTTCTTGTGGTTTGACTTAATCTCACCATGCTTCTTTGCATCCTGTGATCTTCCAATTCTTGTGAACCAAACACCCAGATTGGCAGAAATCCTATGTTTTTAAATTCTCTGTTTTACACGTGCATTCCTATCCTATTCCTGTCTATTTCCTATCCCTGCATTGTTAGAATCCTCAAATTCAAACAAGCCCTTACACAATTACTTCTGTTACAGATATGTGTCAAAGAAAACCTTGTGTGGTTTGTCCTGCTCCTGCGGTGCTGTGTTCCACCCCAGCTCAGCTGCTCCAACGACGGAAGGGTTCACCACAGCAGGGATCCGCTCTCCAGACTGTCTTTCGCCGCCTCAGATCTTCTTCCCCGCCGCCGGCAGCTATGACAACTGCATTACCATCATCAACTCAGCAGATGACCTTGAGGACTACACGGGTCCGCAAGAGAGGTCGCACTCTTCCGTGTCTGCTTACGTTATGCATTGCTTAATATGATGACATGCTACTTTATCGTCGTGTTCACCTATTAGACTCCGAGTCAGGTCCAAACTTATGCTGAAACTTGAGTTTTTAAATGGTTGTGGGGTACATATTGGGGCAGGAATCAGTACTATCTATCTACTATCTGGTTAATCTCGGGTGTCTACTATGAGTTTCATGTTGGATGCAAACAAACATTAAAGGAGCCATTATCTGTGTTTTTTAACTAAACCTTTTATCTGCCTGCTATCATTGGTTTTGGGTCTATCCACAGTTTGCTACCACCACTCTGGATTTGTGCATGCACTCCTTACATAATCTCACTATGTTTTATTCCTATTCATGTCAGTTATTGTACACAATGGAACTGAACATGTAGAGCAAAAGAGACGAGCCTTGCATGGCAATAAAATTTCATGCAGATGTCGCTCCATGGTGGGCGCAAAGGCAGCCCCCCTCCACCCATTTCGGATCATAATCAAGAGGAAGATAACTGTCCTGAGGGGGATTCAGAAGCAGAGGACCACTCCTATTTACCCCATGAGGTCTTCGCTCTAACTTGGCATGCTGATGTTGGTAATATCATGCATATGGTGCCTTGCATTGCTTACTGTATACATCAAAGATGTCATCTGCTTAGTTTAGACATGCTTTGTGTCAATGCCATCTGTTTAGTTTCTTTATCATATATGTGAATCATGCAATGCCATCTTGTTTAGCCAGGCATCATATATGTGAATTTTGCAATGCCACCCTGGTTAGCCAGTCATCTTATATGCGAATTATATCATGACATCATTTTTTATTACGTGTTAAATTTGTCAACAATTTTAGTACATTCAATTACTCTTCCTGTGCATCAGCCATTCGACACGGTCATGGAAAAATCTGGAGTAGAAACAAGGTCTTCAGAGTAGACAATGCTATCTGACGAAGCGCATGTCTTGCTGGTTACAGATAGCTCCTCAGAGGAGGATTCAGAGACAGATGACCAGTCCTATCCCCCCCCCGTGGTGCATGCTCTAACTTGGCAGGGTTATGTTGCTCATATCGTGCGTATGGTATCTTGCATTGCTATGCCATTTGCTTAGTTTAGACATGCTTTGTGTGAATGCCACCTGTTTAGTGTCTAATTACCATATATGTGAATTATGCAATGCCATCTTGTTGCAAGACATTATATATGTGAATTATGCAATGCTATCTTGTTGCAAGGCATTATATATGTGAATTATGCAATGCCATGCTGTTTAGCCAAGCGTCATATATGTGAATTATATCATGCCATCCTTTTTTGTATTTCTCATTGCTTTTGTCGACAATGTTTGTATATTCAACTGCTCTTCCTGTGCATCAGCCATTTGAATTGGTGATGGAGAAATCTGGAGTGAAAACAAGGTCTTCAGAGCAGACAATGCTACCTGCTGAAGCAGATATCTTGCTGGTTACAGATAGCTCTTCAGAGGAGGATTCCGAGGCAGATGACCAGTCCTATTATCCCCCTGAGGTGTATGCTCAAACTTGGCAGGGTTATATTACTCATATCATGCATATGTTGTATTGCAATGCTTAGTTTTTACATCATATACACGATATTGAATGCCATCTCCTTAGTTGAGACATCATATATGCGATTACCCTCTGCTCACTTCCTTAGTATATAAATCATATATTTGAATTATATTATGCCATGATGTTTACATAGGCAACATGTATTTGAATTATGGCATGCCAACCCATTTTCTAAAGACATAATATAGTTATATCATCTCATCTTGTTTACGTAGTCATCATATTTTGAATTATGTCATTCTATCCGTGAATTATATCATGCCATCATGTTTCCATCGATGGCATGTTTGTGATTTATGGCATGCCAACCACTTTAATAGTCACATCGTATAGTTATATCATGTCATCCTGTTTACATAGTCATCATATTTTGAAGTATGTCATTCTATCCTGTTTAGTTAGCCATCATACATGTGAAATTGTGTCATGCTATCCTGTTTAATTAGCCATCATATATGTGAAATTATGTCCTGCTATTCTGTTTGGTTAGAAACCATAAATGTGAATTATTTCATGCCCTGTTTTCTTCCCTACTATCCATTGCACCTGTCTATCTTACAATGTCTATACATTCAATTACTTTTCTTGTTTATCAGCCATTTCAATTGGAGGGGGTGATGGCAGTATCTGTGGGAGTAAAAACACGGTCTTCAGAAAAGATCGTGCTACCTGTCGATGGAGATAGAACCACGGTTGTACTTACCCAAGAACTAGCCCCACCACACATAACCCAGACTCACGCAGATTGTACCCCTACCTAGTTGGACATAGAACCAGCTACACTCCTTCTAACCCCAACCCCAGCAGATAGTAACCCAGTTCCCGTTGACATAGCACCGTCTGCACCACAGAGCACCCAAACACGAGCAGTTAGTAAGGCAACTGCAGTGCCCAAAGCACGAGGACCACCACTCCGAACCCCAAGTCAACGCTTAAAGCAGAAGAAGAATTGTTCTCAGGTCAGGTTTCGTGGCTATGGTTCATACTACTTTGCTCTTGCATCACTGCATTTACTCATACCAACTAATTTCAAATTTGAAGGATGCAATTGAAACTCCAATGGTGCAACAGGTATGTTTTAAACTTGTTTCTTTAACATGTTTGCTGTTGTAACTTGCTCTATGTTGATTCCAGTTTCAATTGAATAAATAGTTATGTTCTCATGCCATGCACATTACAAGTGTTGTTATTGCTGTGTAGTTTCCCACACTTATATTCTGTCTATGCTGCTTTGTCTTAAATAGATATGATTCGAACTGTATCTATCTTGATTTGGCAACATAAACTAGAATGATAGACCATACAGTGACCATACTACATAGATATATGTTTGTTTCATGCTGTTATCCTGTCCACCTTACTACTGAACTGGTTTACCAAAATGAGTTTCATATACTACATTGTAAACCTGTGATGTGTTTGTTTGTTTCTCTTTTAGAACGCAGATAAAATATTGGAGAAGAGTACCCCGTTATGCAATGTTAAAGGAAGTAATGCAGATAACGTTCAAGATAGTGAGACATCCCTGTTGGTCTCCAAGAAAGCTGATAAAAACTATATTGAAGACACTGAGACAGCCCCAAAGTCCTGTCTTGATGTAGTGTTCGAGTTACTGGCTACTACTGCTGGCACCAGCTCTTTGAACTCGCTGCCTGAATCAGTTCGGCTTCTTGAGTCTCAACTTCAAGTTGAAAGACATCGATCAGATGTTATGCGACAGGAAGCCGAAGGACCGAGGAAGTCCCTGCAGAATTCAGATGCATACTTTCTGGTGCAATAGCAAGTGCTGGAGGATTTAAGCGCCAAACAAGAGAAAGTTAATAAGCTTGCTAAGCATCTTGCCAGCATTATGGGTACGCAAGATATTGTTTCTTGAGCTCTTCGGAAGTGGTTTCAGTTCTGGACTTGTTTTGCTGCGTCGTTTATATGCTGCTTTGTTCCCAATATTTGCACTGGTGGCGAACTTTGATGCCCAGTTGATGTAATGTGTAATAGCCGTGATAGCCTAGCGTAAGTTGCTTGCTAATTTATTTCCTTATTGTCTTGTTTATTTGTTTTCTTGTAGTCAGTGCAGTTATTTTTCCGCGGTTTGCTAGTGGCCGCAATAACCTATTTTTTAAAACTAGGCCACAATAACCATGGGCTACATATTTACTGTAGTTAACATGGGCCTCCTACGGGCCGTAGAAACAATGGGCCTTCTACGGGGCGTAGAAACAATGGGCCTTATACGGGCCGTAGACACAATGGGCCTTCTACGGGCCGTATCATCAATGGGCCTTATACGGGCCGTATGATCGGTTGGCCAAACATGGGCCAATAATAGACCACATTATGGCCGTAAAATGGGCTAGAGTTGAAATCGTCCATTCATGGGCCGAACATAACGGGCCGTCGTTAATCGGTCGTATTTGATGACGCTATGAAAACGGCCCAACATATTAACGGGCTACAAACGGGCCGACTGTAACCACGGGCTGAATTTGGCCCACAAGCAGAAAATGACAGTAACGGGCTGCAAGTAAACGAATACTGGAAATGAGCCCAAGAATAAATGGGCCCTAAGAAGGCCAAAAGATAACATGGGCTGGAAACGGCCCAACGGAATAATGGGTCGTTAATGGGTATAAAGTGATACACTCTTCATTACGGGCCAGTTTCACCACGTGTCGTTAATGGGTATAAAGTGATACACTGTTCATTACGGGCCAGTTTTACTACGGGTCGTTAATGGGCCGAGAGTTACAAAGGGCCTCATATGAGCCGAAAGACGTCATGGGCCATACATGGGCCGGAAATTAAAATGGGCTAGAATTATATTGGACGACCCAGATGACGCTACTGGGCCTAATTCGGATAGGCCGTAAACGGGCCCTGGGTTAGCGTGCTGTAAATGGGCTATATGCGAACAGGCCGTTAACAGGCTTGCCGTGGGCCGGCCCGCCACCTTTTGACCAATTCAAATGGGCCAGCCTTTTCACAGGAATGGGCCTCTGTTGGGCCGTGCCACGTGTCGACGTATCATAGGCGCTTTGGGTCCAATGAGTGGATGACATCTGTCCCAACGGTGAGCCGACACGTGTTTCCTCCAGCCAATGATGATTTTACACGTGGAAAATCCCCATTGGTCGGGGCTGTTAATGGGTTATCGGATCCAAAACCGGACCCGATAGCTTAATGGCGTTCCGTTACGGTGGATGCCACGTGTCGGTCACCCTTGACGAAAGCACTTCTGTGACGCGCGATTTATCGTTATGGAAGTGGATACTTCCGTGATGATAATTTCGGTTATGTCATGGAACACTTCTACGATAGCACATGTATGACTATCTTGATTCTGTCATAAAATCGTCATGGATGTACATGCATGACAGAAAACGTGACCTACTGTGACAAACATGTATCATCACAGAAGTGTATTTTTTTGTAGTGGAAGGGGCACCCCTCGCAAGTGATGGCGGCGTCCAGGGATGACGAGATGGCTTGCTGGCGGCTCCTTTTCCTACTTTGCTTTTGCAACATGCACCATGCCTCGTGGAGGCGTTTAAACTTCTGTTTGGTATTCAGATAACAACATGTCTTGTAATATTAGTTTGAGATTCCGTGATTTCCTTCCCGTTTGCTTGGTGTTCTGCGTCGGCAGGGCCCAACCCCGCGCATACCTCAGCCGCCATTGGATCGTCCGGATCGCCAGGACGAGACCAAGGAGTGAGGGGCTACGTGGCTAGTTAGGCTCCTGAGGCGTGATGCTCAGGAGTCCCCCTGGACATGCAAACAGCTTATGGAGAGGAGATGTGGGAGTAGGCCTAGTGTTCTACGTCGGCGGGGCCCGACCCCGCGCATACCTCAGCCGCTGTTGGGTCATCCGGATCGCCAGGGCGAGACCAAGGGGTGAGGGCTATGTGGCCAGTTAGGCTCCCGGGTCGCGATGCCCAGGAGTCCCCCTTGACGTCCAAATGACCTTCATACCTTGGCTCCGCTCGGGAGGGCGCGTGACGACCAGGTCCGAGAGACCTGGCAGGGCGGTGTACGCTTGGGCATGACCCGAGCGCAGCTCCCGTACCCAGCCCCCTCGCGTGGCTCTCTCGAGGGGAAAGCGTTGCGTTGAGGCTGGACACCGAGCCGGGTGGCTCCCTGAGGTTGGTACGGTCATGGGGCCGCTCTCAGTTGTTTATCACCAGCGCGGAGCATAGCGCTTTCGCACTTGCACGGGCATAGCCGCTCCTCGACCGTGTCGACTGCCAGTGTGGAGCATGGTGCTTCCACTGGTGCGTGGGTGAGGGCTCCCTCTGAGTGGAGCTCCCGGGGCGTGTACAGCCCCGCCTTGACACGTGGCTTGCACGGCAGGGCTAGACGAGGTGTGGCTGGGCACTCGTGAGCCAGCACGGGACTCACGAGGCCCTACCTCAAGGTGGGTTGCGCTTGGTCATGATTCTTGATGGTTGTAGTGGTCCTGCGAGATGGTTAGGCAACCCGCGCCGGGAAAATCTCCTGAGGCGATCACATGAGAAGGCCAAACACCAACGACCCAAGGAGGTGACGTGAGCGGGGCCGGCCTGCCAGACAGAGCTCAGTCATTGGGTTTATTGATGCTACAGGGACGGACCCGAGCACAGACGTCGTGCCTAATCTTCTCATGCGAAGAATCCTAAAGAAAGACGACCGGCGCGCGGCTCCCACGGTGGCGAGGCACCGGGTCACGCGGCCTAGCCTGTCCATCCATGACTAGCGCATGCGAGAACAAGGCACCAAGGGCCATGGGAGGTGACGTACATGGGAGCGGGCACGCGAGCCAGAGCTCAGCCTCTTGGGTTTGGCGACGCTGCAGGGACGGACCCGAGCACAGACGCCGTGCCAGTCCTTCATCATGAGGCGGTCGTGGGTGGGCTTGCTAGGGCGTGCGACGTTCATGGCATCGGAGTGCCGGGCAGACAGGTGGTAATCATAGGTAACTCATGCAATGGAACAAGCTAGCTTAGACAGATGCAAAAACGATACATGCCACTGGGATGGACCCAAGCAGCGTGGGGATGATGCAGCCCGAGGGGCGCCCCCGACGGAGTAAGCTAAAGATGCAAAAAGGATACATGCCGCAGGGACAGGCCTGTGCGACCTGGGAATCGTGCCGCCCGAGGGGCGCTCCCAGCTGAGTAAACTTGGAAAATGTCACCTGGTACCGTTGTCGAAGGAGGGTTGAGGTAGCCGAATGCGCGCGATGAAGGAGTCGCTCCTCATGAGCCGCCAGGACCCTGAGCCTCAGGAGGCTCCGGGGGCCCGGGTGGTTCCTTGAGGACTGTCGCCATCTCCGCCCGGACTGCGTGAAGCCTAGCTTCCTGAGCCGACAGGACACTCCGCACGTGGCGCTGGAAGGCGGCCGCCACGTTCGGAAAGCCAAATGGCATGCAGACGTAGCTGTGAGGCGGACCCTCGCACCGCCCAACGCGCGATAAGCGCTCCTGAGATGCGGCCCTGTTGAGCCCTAGAATGTCGATGCAGACGCGCAGCCTGCCATCCTCGCCAGGATGGGGAGCTGCGCTAGCTGGTGGGCGGTGGTCGCCGTGCATGGTCCTTGCTTCTTGAAGCTCCTGGGTGGCCTCGATGATGAACTCCTGAGCACCGAGCGCTCCTCGCCCAGTGCCCTCTTGAGGGAAATGTGCAGCAAAGCACGCCTCCATGTGGTGCCCGAGCACCTCCCTCGTGACATTGGCTAGGTCTGAGGCCCTCCAGAAGAGAGCCCCCGAGTATTGCCTGAGGAGGGCGTCGGGCGCGCCTTCCTATGCGAGGGAGGGAGGCGCCCCGGCGGTGGGCGCAGATCCTGAAGTGGTACCACTGGAGACACCGCTTCCCTGAGGCGCTAGGTGGAGTAGCTGCTTCTTCTTCTTGGGGATGGCCTCAGGAGGGTACATGGTGCCTTGGTTGTCAGGGTCGTCGATTGCTGCGGCTTGGAAGGCGCGCTCAAGGGAGCACACCTCATCTCTTTCTTCACACGGAACCGTGATGACGCCGCCACTTCGCAGCATCTTGAGGACATTGTAGCCGTGGTGGGTCACCGCCATGAATTTGGCCAACGCTGGATACCCGAGGATGGCATTGTACTGTAGGGGGATGTGGGCGACGTCGAAGTCAATGAGCTCGGTGCGGTAGTTTTCACGCTGGCCAAAGGTGACGAGGAGGCGGACTTGCCCTATCGGGGTGGTGGAGCCGTCGGTCACTCCTGAGAAAGGCTTGGTAGGCTACAGCTGATCGTATGGCACTTGGAGGCTATCGAATGTCTTGACGGACAGGACATTGAGCCCTGCGCCGCCGTCGATGAGGGTCTTGGTGACTTGGACGTTGCTGATGACGGGTGAGCAAAGCATCGGGAGGGCGCTAGCAGTGGCCGCGCACTTGAGCTGGTCCGACGAGCTGAAGGTGATGGCGCACTTGGACCACCTGAGCGGGCGCGTGGCATTGAGCCTGGGAAGGGCTGCGTTCACCTCGCGAGAAAACTGCTTAAAGATGCGCTGGGATGCTGGGCCTGAGCTCCGCCCAAAATGCAAGCGATAGCATGCGGTTCCTGGAAGCCCCCAGCCCCTTCGTCCTGATGGTGGTCGTCGTTCCTTCTTGGCGGCGGCGGCAGCGGAGGAAGGCCAGGATTGCCCTGGGGGCGGTCCTCACGAGGCTAGTCCCTCTAGGCGCCCTCACGAGGCTGGTCCTGCCAGCGGTCCTCGCGGGGCTGGTCGCGCCACTCTTGACGGGGCCGCGGTTGTCCCAGCGTCCTCCACTTCGTCCTCCTCCTCGACCATAGCCCCGGTCGTCGCGTTCGGGACGTCGGCCGAAGCGTCCGTCTCGAATGGCCCTGAGCTCTTGGCAGTCATTGGTGTTGTGGTTGTGTATGTTGTGGAAGGCGCAGAATGGACGGCTGCCCTTGGATGACTCGGGGTGGTCCCGGCCGCGCTTTGTGTCCGGCTCCGCCGCAAGCACGGCCACCCCCTTGCGCTTCACGTCCTTGGCCTTGGCTTTCTACTCTTCTGGGTCGGCAGCTGGGAGTTCGAGGAGGGAGAGGCGCCCCTCCTCAGCCCTCGCACACTTTGTCGCCATGTTGAACATCTCCAGTGCAGTGCATAGCTCCTCGTGGATAGTGAGATCCTCCTTCATCTTGACGTCGCGGACGCCATCAAAGAATGCTGAAATGATGGCCTCGTCCGTGACCTTGGGGATCTTGAGGCGAACGCTGTTGAAGCGCTGGATGTACTTCTGCAGGGTCTCCCCTGGCTGCTGCTTGATGCGGCATAGGTCACCCGCGGCCGGCGGGCGGTCGCGAGTGCCCTAGAAGTTGGCGACGAAGCGGTCGCACATCTCACCCCAGGAGGAGATCGAACCTGAGGGCAGGTTCAGGAGCCACGAGCGAGCACCATCTTTGAGAGCCATGGGAAACCAGTTCGCCATGACTTTCTCGTCGCCGTTGGCCACCTCGATGCTCAGCTCGTAGAGCTGCAAGAACTCCGCGGGGTCGGGGGTGCCGTCGTAGCGTGGAGGCAGGTCTGGCTTGAACTTGCCTGGCCAAACGACGCTGCGCAGCTCCGGGGTGAAGGCACGGCAGCCCGCAGTAGCCACCGGGGCCCGCCGCGGAGGAGGAGCTTGGTCTTTGTGACCGCATACCGCTGCCGCAGGTGGCACGCGGTCTTGACGTGGTGGTGCCGGGAGCGCGGGAGCGTCTTCTCTGGGTCGGGGAATCTCTTGGCAACTTCTTTCTTCTTGCGCGGGCGCCCGGCGCGGCGGGTCGTGCCGGGGGGCCGCGCGTCTTGGTGCCAGGGTGCCGTCTTGGTGCCGGGGTGGCGGAGGCGCTCCGTGAGCTACGTCACCCGCGGCTGGAGGAGGGCGAGGTAGCGAGAGAGACGGTACGGGTGAGCCCCCTGCGACGCTGACGAGCTCGGCGATGCGGTCCAGCCAGTCCTCATAGAGGTCGTCGACCGGGCGGTAGCGCAGGAGCTCGCGTTCCATGAGTAGCGCGGCCTGCGCGTCCGTGGGCGTGCGGCGAGCGTGGGACGATGAGCCGGCCGGAGTCAGCGACGGGGTAGCGGTGCGGCCGTCCCGCCGCACAGAGGGGTGCAGCGAGGACTCTTGCTGCTCGTTTCTCGCCGGGCCAGTGGCGGCGTTAGCGGCGGGTGACGGAGAACGACAGGGAGGCCCGCCGACAGGGGCTGTCTGAGCGACACGGGCGGCGAGGGCGGCCCTTCGCTCGGCGCGGGCTCGACGCACGTCTGCCATGGACGCGGTAGAGCGGTGGAGCGTGGATCGATGGAAGGAAAGCTTCGACGCACCCCTACCTACCGAGGCGAGGTGTGGTGGATTGCCTAGTTGGCTTGGATGAACAAGTACAAGGGAAGAACTTCCTCCTGAGGAGAGGTGTTCTTGAGCTTGGTGAGCTTGTGTGTGTGGGGATGGTCCGAATCATCCCCCGTCCCCGGTGGTGGCTAGTCCTATTTATAGAGGCCCGGGTCCTCTTCCCAAATGTTAGGTGGGAAGGGATCCCACAACGGCCAATTTGAAGGGGAACAGCTAGTACAAGCTATCCTGACAAAAGATGGTCTTCGCCTGCCAAAGGCTCTGGTGGTGACGCCGTCGTGGGCTCCGCGGTGACCTCCGTCCTGCTGGTCTTGGTCTTATTGCACTGATATGGAAACCTTTGCCTGATGCCTCAGGACTCCTCGCCTACGCCTACTCCTCTAGCACCAAAGAGGAAACAAGTACGCTGTGCCCGCTGGCGCCCGCCTGACCTTGGTCGTCATGGCTCACGTCACGGGAACCTCGCGAGGTGCCCCTTGCCTTGATCTCCCCGCTCCTTGCAAGCCAGCCTAGGGAGGCTGCCCCTGAGGAGGTCTTGTGTCATCCGCCTCGCGAGGCTTGGCCCCTCGCGAGGGTCTTGAGTGTTAGCTGGTGAAGATGGGCCATACCAGGCCGCTAGAGGAGCCACGCCGTGGGCCGCAGGCAGGCAAGTCTGGGGACCCCCGTTCCCAGAACGGCGACAGGTTCATATAGGTTGTGGTCAATGAGAACTTATAATCAGGGACAGACAAACTGGAATAACTGCAATAGCTATCGATACTATGTTAAACCAAAAGCAAATGAACTCAAGGGGAACAAATGAGAGTGAGACATTGTATTGTGTCTATGTTGTGATTGGACGAAAATGCTCGACTGTGGCACAATTAGTTCAAATTCTTTTAGAAGCGAATGCTTTGGAATATTCCATTCTTGTAGCAGCCACCACTTCGGATCCTGCTCCTCTGCAATTTCTGGCCCCATATTCAGGGTGTGCCATGGGGGAATATTTCCGCAATAATGGAATGCACGCATTAATTATATATGATGATCTAAGTAAACAGGCAGTGGCATATCGACAAATGTCATTATTGTTACGCCGACCACCAGGCCGTGAGGCATTCCAAGGGGATGTTTTCTATTTACATTCCCGTCTCTTCGAAAGAGCCGCTAAACGATCAGACCAGACAGGTGCAGGTAGCTCGACTGCGTTACCCGTGATTGAAACACAAGCTGGAGACGTATCGGCCTATATCCCCGCCAATGTGATCTCCATTACAGATGGACAAATCTGTTTGGAAACAGAGCTCTTTTATCGCGGAATTAGACCAGCTATTAACATTGGCTTATCTATCAGTCGCGTCTAGTCTGCCGCTCAGTTGAAAGCTATGAAACAAGTCTGCGGTAGTTCAAAACTGGAATTGGCACAATATCGCGAAGTGGCCGCCTTCACTCAATTTGGGTCAGACCTTGATGCTGCGACTCAGGCAATACTCAGTAGAGGTCCAAGGCTTACAGAAGTGCCCAAACAACCACAATATGAACCACTTCCAATTGAAAAACAAATTGTTGTGATCTATGCTGCTGTCAACAGCTTCTGTGATCGAATGCCACTAGACCGAATTTCTCAATATGAAAAAGCCATTCTAAGTACTAATCCAGAATTACAAAAATCCTTCTTAGAAAAAGGTGGCTTAACTAACGAAAGAAAGGTGGTATGTATGTTTTTTCACATATAAACTTACTTACTTTATTATGCTTTTCCACTGGTTACTTTTTAACACATTTTTATTAACATGCCATATGTTTCACTTATGTTCTAGACGGAACATAATGCAAAATAAGGTATGCCATCTTGCAGACATACCTCGAATGTCTAATTATTTTTGATCGATGTATAATGTGGACATACATGTATTAAACCACTACTCTAACTGCTATAATAAGGTTTTTACTGCCTGTTGTAACCACATCCGCGCAACCAATCGGTGATGCCGCTGGCACAATCACAGCAAACTGTGCTTGACGAGCGTCATTTTTATTTATTTATTAGCTACATTCTTCATTTGTTTTTAGTCTATGTTGTGATGGAACACTAAATTATCTATCCTTGAGTGTGATTGACATGTACTGACATTATGTTTGTTTCATACCTCCTATATCTTCGCCTCGTACATTTATTATATTGACTACAAATTGAATTCTGCGTTACCTACTTGCTTGCAATGACAACAAGCAAAAATTTGCTTGTATAGTAAATTGTTCATATACTTATTTATAATCAACACTTTTCTGCAAGCATTAACTTTATGCAAATAACTGAACGCCAATGTCGGATCATGGGTTCCGGCAAAACCCTCAAGGTTCGAACACTGGGTTGCGCACGAAGATCTCTCCTCTCCCAAGCTCTCGCACTCCACGATCTAGCAGACTAACTCGCCGAACCCAAAGAACACAGAGACACAAGATTTATACTGGTTCGGGCCACTGATGTGGTGTAATACCCTACTCCAGTGTGTGTGCTGGATTGCCTCTTGGGCTGGGGATGAACAGTGCAAGGGGAAGAACAGCCTCTTGAGGCGAGGTGTTCTTGTGCTCGTGAGCCGGAGAAGGGTTCCGTTCCAGACTAGTTGCCTCCTACTGTGGTGGCTAGTCCTATTTATAGGGGCCCGGGTCCTCTTCCCAAATATCGAGCGGGAAGGGATCCCACAATTGAAGGGGAACAACTAGTACAGCTTATCCTGACAAAAGCGGTCTTCGCCTGCCAAAGGCTCTGTTGGTGACGCCGTCTTGGGCTCCACGGTGACCTTTGTCCTACCGTCCTGCTGGTCTTGGTCTCGTTGCACCGATATGGAAACCTTTGCCTGATGCCTCGGAACTCCGCGCCTGCACTTGCCCCTTTAGCACCAAAGAGGGAACAAGGACACTGCGCGCTCGGGCGCCCGCCTGGTTGCGGTCGTCATTGCTCGCGTCATTGGAACCTCGCGAGGTTCGCCCCGCCTTGATCTCTCCACTCCTCGCGAGCCAGCCTGGTGAGGCCGCTCCTGAGGAGGTCTTGCGTCGTCCGCCTCACGAGGCTGGGCCCCCTCGTGAGGGTCTTGGGTGCACGCCGATGAAGATGGGTCGTACGGGCCCGCTGGTGGAGCCACGTCGTGGGCCGCAGGCAGGCAAATCTGGGGACCCCCGTTCCCAGAACGCCGACAGTAGCCCCCGGGCCCAAGGCGCGCTCGGGCTTGGCTTCGAGGCGAAGCCAAAGGGCAAGTAAGGAGCGCCGCGGGCCCCAACAGCCTGTGGCCTTGTTGACGCGTGGCGATTGATTGGATGTGGTCATCTTCGCTTCCCCACGCCGCCTCGGCAACTGCCCGGCTGACAAAAAGGCTGGCACAGACTACTCCTGCCTTCATTGCTTCCCTTCGTCTTGCTCCAGATCCCCTTTCTCGCTCCTTGCTTCCAAAGTTTCCAGATCTGCTTCAATCCCCTTCCAAGCTTCCGACCAATGGCTCCCCGCGTGGTCAAGCCCACCTCATCGCCGGCTTGGTATGAGCCGGCTTTGGACGCGCCCAACGTCTCGGAGAAGAACCTCGCCGCTACGCGCTTGCTGACGGCGGGGGAGAGCAACGAGAGGGGGGAGACCGAGCTCCGGGCTGGCTCCGCCATGCCGGAGGCCTTGGACAGTACCTTCTACCCCTTCTTCACGAGCAGCATCGTCGCGGGCTTGGTCCCCCTTTCTCTGACTTCTTCTATGAGGTCCTTGGCCATTACGGGCTGCAGGTGCTGCATCTTCACCCAAACTCTGTCCTTCTCTTGTCGATCTTCGCCTACTACTGCGAAGCGTACCTCGGCGTGATACTTCCGGGTGCGCCAACTTCATCGCGGCCGGCAAGGCCAACTCGATCTCGAAGACCGGGAAGAAGGATGATGGCATCAGGAGCAAGTGGGTCATGATGGATGCCAAGTGCGTCCACCCACGCTTGGTGCTGCCGACCGAGATGCCCCAACCTGTCAAGGGGTGGTCTTGCACAAAGCTCGCTGACGACTGGGCGGCGTTAGTGCTGGAGCAGATGAACGCCGACCTGAAGCCGGGCAACGCGAAGGCAGCGAAGCTGAAGGGGGCCGTGCTCCTGAGGGAGTTCTTGACGCTGCGGGTGGCTCCGCTTCAAGCACGCTCGCGTCCTTTGTGGAGGCTTGGGGACGAAGAAGAAAAGGTTCGCTTGAGCCCAATAGCCCTGTCTGACGAGGAGCTAGCCGTAGCTCTCCGCCTCTTGGTCGGGGACGACCAAGAGTACCCGCCGAGTGCCTTCGTTCCCCTGTTCCGCCGTACGGACATGTCGTGGGTTGTGGACACCAGGCCAACCTTTGACGGGCGCAGGCTGGTGCCGCCAGCGCCTCTTGCGGTCTCGGCTGCGACGGTGCCGGTGGAGGTGTCTTCTGACGATTCTCGCAAGGAGAAGGAGGAGGAGGAAGATGAGGACGAGGAGCGCGACTCGGGGGCGACACCCGAGGGTATGGGGGAGAGCTTCCCCATGCGCAAGGATGACCTCCTCCGCACCATGCCTGACGACGATGATGAGGCCGACGACCTCCGGAGGGGGGAGCCGCCCGTGATACCGACGAGGGGCCGGTCGGTGCTGATCTCCCGAGATGGTGCTTCTGCTCCGATGCCGCCTGGGGCTGCTTCTGGCCCGTCTGCTGCTCCTTCCTCTGCCCCTGGGGCCCGTGCGCCCGCGCCCTAGGCTGGGAAGTTCTCAGGCTTCAAACATACGAAGAGGAGGGTGGACTACACCATGGTGGACTAGTAAGTGCTTCTACCTTGCTCCATTCTTGCTTATGTTGCTTGACCTTGACGCTTCTCCGCTGATTGGCTAGGCCGCCATCTGTGGCGAAAAGAGGAAGGAAGGTACGGTGATTCCGTCCGGGGCTGATCCATCCGCGGCGGCCATACCTCCCTCCGTGGGGAAGGGGAGCGACAGCGCTCGCACCTCCCCGGCCCGGTCGGCCTTGCGAGGCCCGGAAGGACATCCTCGTGAGGAGTCAGCTCCCGCGGCCCTGCTGGCTCCGGAGGTGCTGACACCCAGCGCGGCTGCTAAGGTGCCCAAAGCTCGGGAACCCCCAGTCTCCCAAGCCATGCTGACGTCGTCGCCTCTTCCTCCCCCTGCTGCACTGCTGGTTCCAGGTCCTTCCGCTTCCCCTGACGTCTTGGAGCGTGCCCTTTCTGAGAAGACCCGTCTGCAAGAAGATCTCCAGGGCGCCGAACCCCACCTGGCAGCTGGGTGCGTGGAGCTGGCCTCTGGCGGGCTTCATGCCGACAAGTCCGTTCGGGCGGCGCTAAGCCAGGCCGCAGCAACCTCCGAGGGGGAGAAGCAGGCTGCCACCCAGGCAGCAGCTGCTCGCGAGGCGGCGGTGAAGGACGTCGAGGCTGCCCAGGGTCGTTGCCAGTGAAGGAAATATTCCCTAGAGGCAATAATAAAGTTATTATTTATTTCCTTATATCATGATAAATGTTTATTATTCATGCTAGAATTGTATTAACCGGAAACATGATACATGTGTGAATACATAAACAAACAGAGTGTCACTAGTATACCTCTACTTGACTAGCTCGTTGATCAAAGATGGTTATGTTTCCTAGCCATAGACAAAGAGTTGTCATTTGATTAATGGGATCACATCATTAGGAGAATGATGTGATTGACTTGACCCATTCCGTTAGCTTAGCACTCGATTGTTTAGTATGTTGCCATTGCTTTTTTCATGACTTATACATGTTCCTATGACTATGAGATTATGAAACTCCCGTTTACCGGAGGAACACTTTGTGTGCTACCAAACGTCACAACGTAACTGGGTTATTATAAATGTGCTCTATAGGTGTCTCCGAAGGTACTTGTTGGGTTGGCATATTTCGAGATTAAGATTTGTCACTCCGATTGTCGGAGAGGTATCTCTGGGCCCACTCAGTAATGCACATCACTATAAACCTTGCAAGCATTGTAACTAATGAGTTAGTTGCGGGATGATGTATTATGGAACGAGTAAAGAGACTTGCCGGTAACGAGATTGAACTAGGTATTGAGATACCGACGATCGAATCTCGGGCAAGTAACATACCGATGACAAAGGGAGCAACGTATGTTGTTATGCGGTCTGACCGATAAAGATCTTGGTAGAATATGTGGGAGCCAATATGAGCATCCAGGTTCCGCTATTGGTTATTGACCGGAGACGTGTCTCGGTCATGTATACATAGTTCTCGAACGCGTAGGGTCCGCACGCTTAAAGTTCGATGACGGTTATATTATGAGTTTATGTGTTTTAATGTACCGAAGGTAGTTCGGAGTCCCGGATGAGATCGGGGGCATGACGAGGAGTCTCGAAATGGTTGAGACTTAAAGATCGATAGATTGGACGACTATATTCGGACATCGGAAAGGTTCCGAGTGATTCGGGTATTTTTCGGAGTACCGGAGAGTTACGGGAATTCACCGGGGAGTATATGAGCCTTATTGGGCTTTAGGGGAAAGAGAGAGGAGAGGCTGGGCGCCCCCCAAGGCCTAGTCCGAATTGGACTAGGGGGAGGGGTTGTGCCCCCTCCTTCCTTCTCTTCTCTCTCCCCTTTCCTTGACTCCTACTCCTACTACATGGAAGGGGGGAATCCTACTCCCGGTGGGAGTAGGACTCCTCCTAGGGCGCGCCATAGAGAGGGTCGGCTCTCCCCCTCCTCCACTCCTTTATATACGGGGAGAGGGGCACCCCTTGGAGACACAACAATTGATCCCTTGGATCTCTTAGCCGTGTGCGGTGCCCCCCTCCACCATAATCCTCCTCGATAATATCGTAGCGGTGCTTAGGCGAAGCCCTGCGTCGGTAGAACATCATCATCGTCACCACGTCGTCGTGCTGACGAAACTCTCCCTTAACACTCGGCTGGATCGGAGTTCGAGGGACGTCATCGAGTTGAACGTGTGCAGAACTCGGAGGTGCCCTGCGTTCCGTACTTGATCGGCCGGATCGTGAAGACGTACAACTACATCAACCGCGTTGTGCTAACGCTTCCGCTTTCGGTCTACGAGGGTACGTGGACAACACTCTCCCCTCTCGTTGCTATGCATCACCATGATCTTGCCTGTGCGTAGGATTTTTTTTGAAATTACTACGGTCCCAACAATGGTATCAGAGCCTGGTTTTATGCGTAGATGTTATATGCACGAGTAGAACACAAGTGAGTTGTGGGCGATATAAGTCATACTACTTACCAGCATGTCATACTTTGGTTCGGCGGTATTGTTGGATGAAGCGGCCCGGACCGACATTACGCGTACGCTTACGCGAGACTGGTTTTATTGTCGTGCTTTGCACACAGGTGACTAGCGGGTGTCAGTTTCTCCAACTTTAGTTGAATCGAGTGTGGCTACGCCCGGTCCTTGAGAAGGTTAAAACAACACTAACTTGACAAACTATTGTTGTGGTTTTGATATGTAGGTAAGAACGGTTCTTGCTCAGCCCGTAGCAGCCACGTAAAACTTGCAACAACAAAGTAGAGGACGTCTAACTTGTTTTTGCAGGGCATGTTGTGATGTGATATGGTCAAGATGTGATGAGATATAAGTTGTTGTATAAGATGATCATGTTTTGTTGAAGTTATCGGCAACTAGCAGAAGCCTTATGGTTGTCTCTTTATTGCATAAGATGCAAGCGCCAAATAATTGCTTTACTTTATCGCTATGCGATAGCAATAGTTGCAAGAGCAATAGTTGGCGAGACGACCATGTGACGACACATTGATATAGATCAAGATGATGGAGATCATAGTGTCATGCCGATGACGATGGAAATCATGACGATGCTTTGGAGATGTAGATCAAAGGCACAAGATGATGATGGCCATATCATGTCACATATTTTGATTGCATGTGATGTTTATCTTTTATACATCTTATTTTGCTTAGTTCGACGGTAGCTTTATAAGATGATCCCTTACTAAATTTCAAGATAAAAGTGTTCTCCCTGAGTATGCACCGTTGCCAAAGTTTGTCGTGCCCAGACACCACGTGATGATCGGGTGTGATAAGTTGTACGTCCATCTACAACGGGTGCAAGCCAGTTTTTGCACACGCAGAATACTCAGGTTAAACTTGATGAGCCTAGCATATGCAGATATGGCCTCGTAACACTGAGACCGAAAGGTCGAGCGTGAATCATATAGTAGATATGATCAACATACTGATGCTCACCATTGAAAACTACTCCATTTCACGTGATGATCGGTTATGGTTTAGTTGATTTGGATCACGTGATCACTTAGAGGATTAGAGGGATGTCTATCTAAGTGGGAGTTCTTAAGTAATATGATTAATTGAACTTTAATTTATCATGAACTTAGTCCTGGTAGTATTAACATATCTATGTTGTAGATCAATTGCTCGCGTTTAGCTCCCCTGTTTTATTTTTGATATGTTCCTAGAGAAAACTAAGTTGAAAGATGTTAGTAGCAATGATACGGATTGGATCCGTGATCTGAGGATTATCCTCATTGCTGCACAGAAGAATTATGTCCTTGATGCACCGCTAGGTGACAGACCTATTGCAGGAGTAGATGCAGACGTTATGAACGTTTGGCTAGCTCAATATGATGACTACTTGATAGTTTAGTGCACCATGCTTTACGACTTAGAACCGGGACTTCAAGAACGTTTTGAATGCCACGGAGCATATAAGATGTTCCAAGAGTTGAAATTGGTATTTCATACTCATGCCCGTGTCAATAGGTATGAGACCTCTGACAGTACTTTGCCTATAAGATGGAGGAGAATAGCTCAACCAGTGAGCATGTGCTCAGATTGTCTGGGTACTACAATTGCTTGAATCAAGTGGGAGTTAATCTTCCAGATAAGATAGTAATTGATAGAATTCTCTAGTCACTATCACCAAGTTATTAGAACTTCGTGATGAACTATAATATGCAAGGGATGACCAAAGTAATTCCCAAGCTCTTCGTGATGCTGAAATCGACGAAGGTAGAAATCAAGAAAAGCATCAAGTGTTGATGGTTGACAAGACCACTAGTTTCAAGAAAAGGGCAAAGGGAAGAAGGGGAACTTCAAGAAGAACGGCAAGCAAGTTGCTACTCAAGTGAAGAAGCCCAAGTCTGTACCTAAGCCTGAGACTAAGTGCTTCTACTACAAAGGGACTGGTCACTGGAAGCGGAACTGCCCCAAGTATTTGGCGGATAAGAAGATGGCAAAGTGAACAAAGGTATATTTGATATACATGTTATTGATGTGTACTTTACTAGTGTTTATAGCAACCCCACAGTATTTGATACTAGTTCAGTTGCTAAGATTAGTAACTCGAAATGGGAGTTGCAGAATAAACAGAGACTAGTTAAGGATGAAGTGACGATGTGTATTGGAAGTGGTTCCAAGATTGATATGATCATCATCGCACACTCCCTATACTTTCGGGATTAGTGTTGAACCTAAATAAGTGTTATTTGGTGTTTGTGTTGAGCATGAATATGATTTGATCATGTTTATTGCAGTACGGTTATTCATTTAAGTTAGAGAATAATTGTTGTTCTGTTTACATGAATAAAACCTTATATGGTTACACACCCAATGAAAATTGTTCGTTGGATCTCGATCGTAGTGATACACATATTCATAATATTGAAACAAAAAGATGCATAGTTAATAATGATAGTGCAACTTATTTGTGGCAGTGCCGTTTAGGTCATATTGGTGTAAAGCGCATGAAGAAACTCCATGCCGATGGGCTTTTGGAATCACTTGATGCTTGCGAACCATGCCTCATGGGCAAGATGACTAAGACTTCGTTCTCCGGAACAATGGAGCGAGCAAATGACTTATTGGAAATAATACATACTGATGTATGCGGTCCGATGAATGTTAAGGCTCGCGGCAAATATCGTTATTTTTTGACCTTCACAGATGATTTGAGCAGATATGGGTATATATACTTGATGAAACACAAGTCTGAAACATTTGAAAAGTTCAAAGAATTTCAGAGTGAAGTGGAGAATCATCGTAACAAGAAAATAAAAGTTTCTACGATATGATCGCAGAGGTAAAATATTTGAGTTACGAGTTTGGCCTTCAGTTGAAACAATGTGAAATAGTTTCACTTCTCACGCCACCTCGAACACCACAGTGTAATGATGTGTCCGAACGTCATAACCGTACTTTATTAGATATGGTGCGATCTATGATGTATCTTACCGATTTACCACTATTGTTTTGGGGTTATGCATTAGAGACAGCTGCATTCACGTAAAAAGGGCACCATCTAAATTCATTTGAGACGACACCGTATGAACTGTGGTTTGGCAAGAAACCAAAGTTGTCATTTCTTAAAGTTTGGGATTGTGATGCTTATAAGAAAAAGTTTCATCCTGATAAGCTCAAACCCAAATCGGAGAAATGTGTCTTCATAGGATACCCAAAGGAGACAGTTGGGTACACCTTCTATCACAGATCCGAAGGCAAAACTTTTGTTGCTAAGAATGGATCATTTCTAGAGAAGGAGTTTCTCTCGAAAGAAGTGAGTGGGAGGAAAGTAGAACTTGATGAGTTAACTGTACCTGCTCCCTTATTGGAAAGTAGTTCATCACAGAAATCTGTTCCTGTGACTACTACACCAATTAGTGAGGAAGCTAATGATGATGATCATGTAACTTCAGATCAAGTTACTACCGAACCTCGTAGGTAAACCAGAGTGAGATCTGCACCAGAGTGGTATGGTAATCCTGTTCTGGAGGTCATGTTACTTGACCATGACGAACCTACGAACTATGAGGAAGCGATGGTGAGCCCAGATTCCGCAAAATGGCTTGAGGCCATGAAATCTGAGATGGGATCCATGTATGAGAACAAAGTGTGGACTTTGGTTGACTTGCCCGATGATCGGCAGGCCATCGAGAATAAATGGATCTTCAAGAGGAAGACGAACGCTGATAGTAGTGTTACTATCTACAAAGCTAGAATTGTCGCAAAAGGTTTTTCGACAAGTTCAAGGATCTGACTACGATGAGTGTTTCTCACTCGTATCTATGCTTAAGTCTGTCCGAATCATGTTAGCAATTGCCGCATTTTATGAAATCTGGCAAATGGATAAACAAAACTGCATTCCTTAATGGATTTATTAAAGAAGAATTGTATATGATGCAACCAAAAGGTTTTGTCAATCCTAAAGGTGCTAACAAAATACGCACGCTCCAGCGATCCATCTATGGATTGGTGCAAGCATCTCGGAGTTGGAATATACGCTTTGATGAGTTGATCAAAGCATATAGTTTTATATAGACTTGCGGTGAAGCCTGTATTTACAAGAAAGTGAGTGGGAGCACTACAACATTTCTGATAAGTATATGTGTATGACATATTGTTGATAGGAAATAACATAGAATTATTCTGCAAAGCATAAAGGAGTGTTTGAAAGGAGTTTTTCAAAGAAAGACCTCGGTGAAGCTGCTTACATATTGAGCATCAAGATCTATAGAGATAGATCAAGACGCTTGATAAGTTTTTCAATGAGTACATACCTTGACAAGATTTTGAAGTAGTTCAAAATGGAACAGTCAAAGAAAGAGTTCTTGCCTGTGTTACAAGGTGTGAAATTGAGTAAGACTCAAAGCCCGACCACGGCAGAAGATAGCAAGAGAATGAAAGTCATTCCCTATGCCTTGGCGATAGGTTCTATAAAGTATGCCATGCTGTGTACCAGATCTATTGTATATCCTACCGCTGAGTTTGGCAAGGGAGTACAATAGTGATCTAGGATTAGATCACTGGACAACGGTCAAAAGGTTCGTCGTAAAGGGTTACGTCGATGCAAGTTTTTTTGACACTGATCCAGATGACTCTAAGTCTCAATCTGGATACATATTGAAAGTGGGAGCTATTAGCTAGAGTAGCTCCGTGCAGAGCATTGTTGACATAGAAATTTGCAAAATACATACGGATCTGAATATGGCAGACCCGTTGACTAAACTTCTCTCACAAGCAAAACATGATCACACCTTAGTACTCTTTGGGTGTTAATCACATAGCGATGTGAACTAGATTATTGACTCTAGCAAACCCTTTGGGTGTTGGTCACATGACGATGTGAACTATGGGTGTTAATCACATGGTGATGTGAACTATTGGGATTAAATCACATGGTGATGTGAACTATATTATTGAGTCTAGTGCAAGTGGGAGACTGAAGGAAATATGCCCTAGAGGCAATAAAAAAGTTATTATTTATTTCCTTATATCATGATAAATGTTTATTATTCATGCTAGAATTGTATTAACCGGAAACATGATACATTTGTGAATACATAGACAAACAGAGTGTCACTAGTATACCTCTACTTGACTAGCTCGTTGATCAAAGATGGTCATGTTTCCTAGCCATAGACAAAGAGTTGTTATTTGATTAATGGGATCACATCATTAGGAGAATGATGTGATTGACTTGACCCATTCCGTTAGCTTAGCACTCGATCGTTTAGTATGTTGCTATTGCTTTTTTCATGACTTATACATGTTCCTATGACTATGAGATTATGCAACTCCCGTTTACCGGAGGAACGCTTTGTGTGCTACCAAACGTCACAACGTAACTGGGTGATTATAAAGGTGCTCTACAGGTGTCTCCGAAGGTACTTGTTGGGTTGGCGTATTTCGAGAGTAGGATTTGTCACTCCGATTGTCGGAGAGGTATCTCTAGGCCCACTCAGTAATGCACATCACTATAAGCCTTGCAAGCATTGTAACTAATGAGTTAGTTGCGGGATGATGTATTACGGAACGAGTAAAGAGACTTGCCGGTAACGAGATTGAAGTAGGTATTGAGATACCGATGATCGAATCTCGGGCAAGTAACATACCGATGACAAAGGGAACAACGTTTGTTGTTATGCGGTCTGACCGATAAAGATCTTCGTAGAATATGTGGGAGCCAATATGAGCATCCAGGTTCCGCTATTGGTTATTGACCGGAGACGTGTCTCGGTCATGCCTACATAGTTCTCGAACCCGTAGGGTCCGCACGCTTAAAGTTTGATGACGGTTATATTATGAGTTTATGTGTTTTGATGTACCGAAGGTAGTTAGGAGTCCCGGATGAGATCGGGGACATGACGAGGAGTCTCGAAATGGTCGAGACGTAAAGATCAATATATTGGACGACTATATTCGGGCATCGGAAAGGTTCCGAGTGATTCGGGTATTTTTCGGAGTACCGGAGAGTTACGGGAATTCGCCGGGGAGTATATGGGCCTTATTGGGCTTTAGGGGAAAGAGAGAGGAGAGGCTGGGCGCCCCCCAAGGCCTAGTCTGAATTGGACTAGGGGGAGGGGCTGCGCCCCCTCCTTCCTTCTCTTCTCTCTCCCCTTTCCTTGACTCCTACTCCTACTACTTGGAAGGGGGGGGGGAATCCTACTCCCGGTGGGAGTAGGACTCCTCCTAGGGCGCGCCATAGAGAGGCCCGGCCCTCCCCCTCCTCCACTCCTTTATAAACGGGGAGGGGGGCACCCCTTGGAGACACAACAATTGATCCCTTGGATCTCTTAGCCGTGTGCGGTGCCCCCCTCCACCATAATCCTCCTCGATAATATCGTAGCGGTGCTTAGGCGAAGCCCTGCGTCGGTAGAACATCATCATCGTCACCACGCCATCGTGCTGACGAAACTCTCCCTCAACACTCGGCTGGATCGGAGTTCGAGGGACGTCATCGAGTTGAACGTGTGCAGAACTCGGAGGTGCCGTGCGTTCGGTACTTAATCGGTCGGATCGTGAAGACGTACGACTACATCAACCGCGTTGTGCTAACGCTTCCGCTTTTGGTCTACGAGGGTACGTGGACAACACTCTCCCCTCTCGTTGCTATGCATCACCATGATCTTGCGTGTGCGTAGGAAACTTTTTGAAATTACTACGTTCCCCAACAGCCGGGCGCTGGAGGCCGAACTGAAGGCCCTGCGGGACAAGCATGCGGAAGAAACTCGTGGTCACAAAGCAGAGGAGGAGAAGATGAAGGCCCGGGAGGATGCCGTCAAGGGTCGTGACACCGAGCTGACGCAGTCGGCGAAGGCGCAGGCCATTGAGCGTGGCCGGCTGGAGGAGCTGGAGCGGAAAGTGAAGGCGGAGAAGTTCGAGCTTGACGCCAAGGCGAAGGTCCTGGCCATGGACTGCGCGACCTTCGCGCTCTTCGAGAAGAGGTCTCGCATGGCGTTGAAGGCACTCTATGAGAAAGGCCTGGAGAGAAGTCGTGAGCGGCGTCGGCCCCATGGCAGAGGAAGAAGCTCGCGTCCTTTCTTCAGCTACGCTGACGCGCGTCTTCAGCCACCTCCATCTTCGCTATCCTACCGCCCGCCTTGACGAGCTTCTGGAGCCTGTGGGCGATGAGCACTACGCAGCTGCTGCCGCAGCCGTGAAGGGTTAGGTGGAGGCCCTACTGAAGAAGTTCTGTGCCTTTGCTCCCGCGCCTTTGACCGATGGTGCCACTAATCCTGCAGCCCCGACCGGCGGTGCAGGTGAAGGCGACGCCAGCAAGGAAGGAGCGCCTCTTGCTGGCGCCAGCGGTGCCCAGGGATGACTCGCTTGTGGCTCTTTTCCTGTTTAAATTCCTGCAACATGTATCATGCCTCGTGGAGGCGTTTAGACTCGCGTTTGGTACTCGAAGAACGATATGTCTTGTATTATTTGCTTTGAGATCTTGCGATTTCCTTCCTATTCGCTTTTATGTTCTACGTCGGCAGAGCCCGAACCCGCGGATACCGCAGCCGCCACTGACTCGACCGGAAACCAGGACAAGGCCAGGGGGTGAGGGGCTACGTGGCCAGTTAGGCTCCTGAGTCGCGATGCTCAGGAGTCCCCCTTGACGCGCAAACAACTTACAGAAAGGAGATGCAGGAATAGGCCTTGACGTTCTACGTTGGCAGGGCCCGGCCCCACGCATACGTCAGCCGCCGCTGACTCGATCGGAGACCAGGACGAGGCCAGGGGGTGAGGGGCTACGTGACCAGTTAGGCTCCTGAGTCGCGATGCTCAGGAGTCCCCCTTGACGCTCAAAGGACCTTGAGGAGGAAATGCAAGAGCAGGACTTAGCGTTCTGCGTCGGCAGGGCCCGGCCCCGCGCATACCTCAACCGCCGCTAACTCGACCGGAGACCAGGAGGCCAGGGGGTGAGGGGCTACGTGACCAGTTAGGCCCTTGGGTCGTGATGCCCAAGGGTCTCCCTTGACGTACGAACATACCTCATACCTGTCCTCGCTGGGCTTTTGCTTGGGAGGGTTGCGCGACGACCAGGTCCGAGGGACCGGGTGGGGTGTACGCCAGGTGTGACCTGAGCACAGCCCCCATGCCCAGCCCCCTCGCGCTACCCTCCCGAGGGGAAGCAGCGCGGTGAGGCTAGGCACTGAGCTCAAGGGCTCCCTAAGGTTGATATGACCGTGGGGCCGCCCTCAGTTGCTTATCACCAGCGCGGAGCATAGCGCTTCCGTACTTGCACGAGCATAGCCACTCCTCGGTAGTGTCAACGGCCAGCGCGGAGCATGGTGCTTCCACTGGTGCGTGGGAGGGGGACTCCCTACTGCGGAGAGCCCTCGGGGCGTGTATAGCCCCGCCCTGACACGTGGCTTGCACGGCAGGGCTAGACGAGGTGTGTCTGGGCACTCGTGAGCCAGCGCGGGACTCACGAGGCCCTACCTCAAGGCGGGTTGCGCCTGGTCTTGATTCTTGCTGACTGCGGTGATCCTGCGAGATGGTTAGACAACCTGCGCCGAATGAATCTCCTGAGGCTATCATATGAGAAGGCCAAGCACCAATGACCCCAGGAGCTAACATGAACGGGGCCGGCCCGCCAGACAAAGCTGAGCCGTTGGATTTATCGACGCTGCAGGGACGTGCCCGAGCACAGACGTCGTGCCTAACCTTCGCATGCAGAAGATCCTGAAGAAAAACAGTTGGCGCGCAGCTCCCGTGGTGGGTAACAATCAAGCAGGTGATAATCATAGATAGACCATGCATGAGAAGGCAGACTAGCTTGAGTAAATGCAAAAGCAACACATGCCACTTGGTAGGACCCGAGCGGCTTGGGGATGATGCAGCCCGAGGGGCGCCCCCAGCAAAGTGAGCTAAAGACATAGAAGGATACATGCCGCAGGGACGGACCCACGCAGCCTGGGAATGACGCAGCCCGTGGGGCGCTCCCAGCTAAATGAACTTGGAAAATGTCACCTGGTTTAGTTGCTGATGAGATGTTGGTGCAGTTGAAGGTGCGCAGTGACGAGGCTGTTCCTCACGAGCCACCCGGGCCCTGAGCGTCGGGAGGCTCTAGGGGTCTAGGCAGTTCCTTGAGGACCGTGTCCATCTCCGCCAGGACTGCGTGATGCCTGGCCTCCTGAGCCACCAGGATGCTCTGCAGGTTGCGCTGGAAGGCGGACGCCACGCTCGGCAGGCCAAAAGGCATGCGAACATAGCTGTGAGGTGGGCCCTCGCAGCGTCCCACGCGCGAAGGCCAGAAGCGCTCCTGAGATGCGGCCCGGTTGAGCCCTGGGATGTCGACGCAGACGTGTAGCCCTCCATCCTCGCCTGGATGGGGGGCCGCACGAGGTGGGCGGCGATCTCCGCGCATGGCCCTTGCATTTTCCAGCTCCTGAATGGTCTTGTCGACGAACTCCTGAGCACCGAGCGCTCCTTGCTCGGCGCCTTCCTAAGGGAAACGTGCCGCGAAGCACGCCTCCACGTGGTGCCCGAGCGCCTCCCTCGTGACGTTGGCGAGGTCAGAGGCCCTCCAGAAGAGAGCCCCCGAGCCCTGCCCGAGGATGGTGCCGGGCGCGCTTTCCTATGCACGGGAGGGAGGCGCCCCACCTGAGGGCGCTGGTCTTGAAGTGGTGCTGCTGGTGGTGTCGCCCTCCCGAGGACCTGTGTGGAGCAGCTGCTTCTTCTTCCTGGGGGTGGCCTCAGGAAGGTAAAGGATTCCTTTGTTGTCTGGGTCTTCGATTGCTGCGGCTTGGAAGGCGCTCTCGAGGGAGCACACCGCATCTCTTTCTTCGCAGGGGACCGTGATGATCCCGCCGCTTCCAAGCATCTTGAGGATGTTGTAGCTGTGATGAGTGACCGCCATGAATTTGGCCAATGCTGGGTACCCGAGGATGGCATTGTACGGTAGGCGGATATGGGCGACGTCGAAGTGGATGAGCTCGGTGCGGTAGTTCTTGCGTTCTCCAAAGGTGACAGGAATGCGGACCTGCCCTATCGGGGTGGTGGAGTCGTCAGTCACCCCTGAGAAGGGCTTGGTAGGCTGCAACTGTTCATATGGCACTTGGAGGCTGTAGAACGTCTTGACAAACAGGACATTGAGTCCTGCTCCACCGTCTATAAGGGTCTTGGTGACTTGAACGTTGTTGATGACGGGCGACCAGAGCATCGGGAGGGCGCCAGCAGTTGCGACACACTTGAGCTGGTCAGCTGAGCTGAAGGTGATGGCACACTTGGACCACCTAAGCGGGCGCGTTGATACGTCTCCATCGTATCTACTTTTCCAAACACTTTTGCCCTTGTTTTGGACTCTAACTTGCATGATTTGAATGGAACTAACCCGGATTGATGTTGTTTTCAGCAGAATTGCCATGGTGTTATTTTTGTGCAGAAACAAAAGTTCTCAGAATGACCTGAAACTTCACGGAGATTATTTTTGGAAATCATAAAAGATACTGGCAAAAGAATCAAGGCCAGGGGGCCCACACCCTTTGCACGAGGGTGGGGGGCGCGCCTGCCCCCCTAGGTGCACCCCCTGCCTCGTGGGCCCCCTGGAGCTCCACCGACCTCAACTCCAACTCCATATATTCGTGTTCGGGGAGAAAAAATCAGAGAGAAAGATTCATCGCGTTTTACGATACGGAGCCGCCGCCAAGCCCTAAACTCTCTCGGGAGGGCTGATCTGGAGTCCGTTCGGGGCTCCGGAGAGGGGAATCCGTCGCCATCGTCATCATCAACCATCCTCCATCATCAATTTCATGATGCTCACCGCCGTGTGTGAGTAATTCCATCGTAGGCTTGCTGGACGGTGATGGGTTGGATGAGATTTATCATGTAATAGAGTTAGTTTTGTTAGGGTTTGATCCCTAGAATCCACTATGTTCTGAGATTGATGTTGCTATGACTTTGCTATGCTTAATTCTTGTCACTAGGGCCCGAGTGCCATGATTTCAGATCTGTACCTATTATGTTTTCATGAATATATGTGAGTTCTTGATCCTATCTTGCAAGTCTATAGTCACCTACTATGTGTTATGATCCGGCAACCCCGAAGTGACAATAATCGGGACCACTCCCGGTGATGACCATAGTTTGAGGAGTTCATGTATTCACTATGTGTTAATGCTTTGGTCCGGTACTCTATTAAAAGGAGGCCTTAATATCCCTTAGTTTTCGATAGGACCCCGCTGCCACGGGAGGGTAGGACAAAAGATGTCATGCAAGTTCTTTTCCATAAGCACGTATGACTATATTCAGAATACATGCCTACATTACATTGATGAATTGGAGCTAGTTCTGTGTCACCCTATGTTATGCCTGTTACATGATGAACCGCATCCGGCATAATTCTCCATCACCGATCCAATGCCTACGAGCTTTTCACATATTGTTCTTAGCTTATTTACTTTTCCGTTGCTACTGTTACAATCACTACAAAACCCAAAAATATTACTTTTGCTACCGTTACCGTTACTTCCATACTACTTTGCTACTAAATACTTTGCTGCAGATACTAAGTTATCCGGGTGTGGTTGAATTGACAACTCAACTGCTAACACTTGAGAATATTCTTTGGCTCCCCTTGTGTCGAATCAATAAATTTGGGTTGAATACTCTACCCTCGAAAACTGTTGCGATCCCCTATACTTGTGGGTTATCAAGACTATTTTCTGGCGCCGTTGCCGGGGAGCATAGCTCTATTCTTTGAGTCACTTGGGATTTATATCTGCTGGTCACTATGAAGAATTTGAAAGACGAGAAAACAAAAATTTATCCCTCAACTACGAGGGGAGGTAAGGAACTGCCATCTAGCTCTGCACTTGATTCACCTTCTGTTTTGAGTAAGCTTGCGACACCTAAACCTGCTTCTGCTATTAATTCTGATATGTCGCATGTTATTGATGATGCCACTTCTGCTATGCATGATACTTATGATGAAACTACTTCTATGCTTGATACTACTGTGCCACTTGGTGAATTTCTTGATGAACAACTTGCTAGGGCTAGAGAGAATGAAATTATTGAAACTGATAATATTGATGAAAATGATGATGAAGACTCTCCCCCTAAATATGAATTGCCTATTGTGCCTGAGGGCTATGTTATGGATGAAGAAACTGCTAGAGACTTTCTTGCTTGCAATGATAGAAGTGATCTTAAGAAATTATTAGCTAAGCTGAAACAAAAAACTTTGAATGCTAGAATGAAATATGATCCTGCTTATGCTACTTCACCTATCTTTGTTACTGATAAGGATTATGAATTCTCTGTCGATCCTGATATAATTACTTTGGTTGAATCTGATCCTTTCTATGGCTATGAATCTGAAACTGTTGTGGCACATCTTACTAAATTAAATGATATAGCCACCCTGTTCACTAATGATGAGAGAAGTTGCTACTTTTATATCCTTAAAATATTTCTGTTCTCATTAAAGGGTGATGCTAAGATATGGTTTAATTCTCTTGATCCTGGTTGTGTGCGCAGTCCCCAGGATATGATTTATTACTTCTCTGCTAAATATTTCCCTGCTCATAAGAAACAAGCTGCTTTAAGGGAAATATATAATTTTGTGCAAATTGAAGAAGAGAGTCTCCCACAAGCTTGGGGGAGGCTTCTCCAATTACTTAATGCTTTGCCTGATCATCCTCTGAAGAAAAATGAAATACTTGATATCTTTTATAATGGACTAACCGATGCTTCCAGAGACCACCTGGATAGTTGTGCTGGTTCTGTTTTCAGGGAAAGAAAACCAGATGAAGCTGAAATTCTATTGAATAATATGTTGACTAATGAAAATAATTGGACACTTCCTGAACCAACTCCTAAGCCAACTCTGAAAAAAGGGGTGTTCTATTTCTCAGTCCTGAAGATATGCAAGAGGCAAAGAAATATATGAAAGAAAAGGGTATTAAAGCTGAAGATGTGAAGAATTTACCTCCTATTGAAGAAATACATGGTCTTAATTTACTGCCTGTTGAAGAAATATATGATCTTAATCCATTACCTATTGAAGAAACTCATGGTCTTGATAACCCGACACAGGTAGTAAAGGTAAATTCTCTCTATAGATTTGATGAAGGTGATATTCCCCGTTATAAGTCTGCTAGCCAATGCTTAGATGAGTTTGATAATTTTATTGTCAAACAAGAAAACTTCAATGCTTATGTTGGTAGACAATTGAAACACAATTCTTATATGCTTGAACACTTGGGTGATTATATGTATAGAGTTAAAGGTGAACTTAAACTGATTAGTAAACATGCTTCTATGGTTACCACTCAAGTAGAACAAGTACTTAAAGCTCAGAATGATTTGCTCAATGAACTCAATAATAAGAATAATGATTATGCTGTTAGAGTGGCTACTAGAACTGGTAAAATGACTCAGGAACCTTTGTATCCCGAAGGACATCCTAAGAGAATTGAGCAAGATTCTCAGAGAAATAATATAGATGCACCTAGTCCTTCTAAAAAGAAGAAAAAGAAAAATGATAGGACTTTGCATGCTTCTAGTAAACCTATTGCTGAACCACCTGAGAATCCAAATGATATTTCTATTTCTGATGCTGAAACACAACCTAGTAATGAACATGAACCTAGTGATAATGTTAATGAAGATGTTCATGTTGATGCTCAACCTAGCAATGATAATCATGTAGAAATTGAACCTGCTATTGATCTTGATAACCCACAATCAAAGAATCAACGTTATGATAAGAGAGACTTTGTTGCTAGGAAGCACGGTAAATAAAGGGAGCCATGGGTTCAGAAACCCATGCCTTTTCCTCCCAAACCATCCAAGAAAAAGGATGATGAGGATTTTGAGCGCTTTGCTGAAATGATTAGACCTATCTTCTTGCGTATGCGATTAACTAATATGCTCAAAATGAATCCTTATGCTAAGTACATGAAAGAAATTGTTACAAATAAAAGAAAGATACCGGAAGCTGAAATTTCCACCATGCTTGCTAATTATACTTTTAAGGGTGGAATACCTAAGAAATTAGGAGATCCAGGAGTACCCACTATACCATGCTCCATTAAAAGAAATTACGTTAGAACCGCTTTATGTGATCTTGGAGCCAGTGTTAGTGTTATGCCTCTCTCTTTATATCGTAGACTTGATTTGAATAAGTTGACACCTACTGAAATATCTTTGCAAATGGCTGATAAATCAACTGCTATACCTGTCGGTATTTGTGAGGATGTGCCTGTTGTGGTTGCAAATGTTACTATTTTAACGGACTTTGTTATTCTTGATATTCCAGAGGACGATAGTATGTCTATTATTCTTGGAAGACCCTTTTTGAATACTGCAGGGGATGTTATTGATTGCAACAAAGGCAATGTCACTTTTCATGTTAATGGCAATGAGCATACGGTACACTTTCCGAGGAAACAACCTCAGGTTCACAGTATAAACTCAATTGGAAAAATTCCATCGATTATTTTTGGAGGTTTTGAATTTCCTCTTCCTACTGTCAAAAAGAGATTTGATATTCTTATTATTGGGGATGTGCATATCCCCGTTGAGGTAACATAGTGTTATTCAAAATTTCTCCGTTTTCATGCGATTCGAAATGAGTTTGTTAACGACCTGATCAACCTTGTTAGTGGATTCCTTTTGATGAGCATGAGATGGATGAAGTTAGAAAGCACAACCTTCTGTACCCTCCTTTTACTTTCTGTTATTTAGTTAAAATAAAGCAAAAATAGTATTTTCTGTCAGTTTTCTGAATTATCCGTGCAATATTAAACCAGAAAATAAAAGTTCTCCAAATGCCCTGAAATTGAAATATGATTTTTTCTGAAATATTTGAGAATATCTGGCACTGAGAACACAGCAGGGGGAGCAAGCACCTGGGCACGAGGGTCCAGGGCGTGCCCACCCCCCTGGGCACGCCCCCTGCCTCATGGGCCCATGGTGGCTCCCCTCCACTTATTCCTGCACCCACACACTCCTTCCTCCCAAAAAAATCACCAACCAGCTCAAGCACGAGTTCTAGCTCATTTTGCTGTGATTTTCGATCTCCTTGCTCAAAGCACCTCTCACAAAACTGCTTTGGGGGATTGTTCCTTGAAAATGATGAAGAGATTTTTGAGGGGCTCTTCGAACCGAAGCTCGAAGGATAAGCAAAGTGAAGAAGCGGAGAGGCCCAAATATAATCTGCCTCGCACCGCGGAGGTTCGGCCGTGTGAATGGCCTTGCGATGATTTCTTGAGAGTAGCCGGGATTTATGATGATTTTTATGAGTTGGTTGAGAATGCAGGCCTCACCGACTTCTTCCACGACCAACGCGAACAGTATCCCTTACTCACCAATACCTTTGTGCAAAATTTTCATTTCCAT
Source organism: Aegilops tauschii subsp. strangulata (assembly GCF_002575655.3). Taxonomy (NCBI): domain Eukaryota; kingdom Viridiplantae; phylum Streptophyta; class Magnoliopsida; order Poales; family Poaceae; genus Aegilops; species Aegilops tauschii. The sequence continues at coordinate 343,854,729 of NC_053040.3, read as the reverse complement.
TCTAGGAGGCCACCACCTACGGTGGATTTCTATGTATACGATGAGTATAAGGAGATGACCCTTCGTGAATTCTGTGAGGTTTGCAAGTTACCTTTTCTGGGTTTCATAGAGGAACCACATAGTAACGATGTGGAGGGGTTTATTGATACAATTGCTGTAGGGGAAGCGAGGAAGGTTTCCGACGCACGAATCACTAGCATACATTTTCCTGTTCTTCGTTACTTTGCTATATTTGCTAGTAGATGCTTAATTGGTCGCGGAAACTGTGGAAACCTGAGTGTCCCTGATATTATTATTTTGTGCCATGCCTTGTTTCAGGATGATACATTTAGTATGGGCGCTATTGTTGCAAAGCGGTTAAATCTTAACCGTACTAAGAGCCCCATCTTGGGAGGCATCTTCGCCTAACGCCTCGCTGCATACTATAACATACCTATTAGGCACTATGAGAAAGAAGAAAAAATGCTGCCTACTGTTTATTTAGATTATAAGAGTATGGTAGCGCATGATTTTATTGTTAAGAATAGGGAAAGGGCGCTTAAATACAAATTGTTATTTGATAAAAGTCACCCTGAGACTATTACCTTGCCTGCTCCTTCCTTGTTTGATTTATCTGCAGGCCAGTATCTCGTTCCGCTAGCAACCATCCAAGCGTACCGGAACCCTACATCAGCCACAGAGCCAGAGCCGGAACCACAATTTGATCCTCCACAACAGTCTAATTACCAGTGGGATCCGGAGATAATTGCCAACCAGTGGCAATCAGAGGCTTCTTCTTCTCAGTACGACCCCAACTATAACTTTGGATATCTGCCAGGCCAGCCGTGGCAATAGACCAACTTAGGCCAAAAGCCTAAGCTTGGGGGAGTACGTATCTCTCACCGACATTACATTTATGTTCACACACTCATGCTAGTTGTCGGTGCTCATACTTCTTCACTGTAATATCCATGCTAGTTTATTTTTTTTCTTGCTTTCTTCTTGTGTGTTTGATAAACCTTAAGAAAAACCAAAAAAATAGTAATAGCTTTTAGCTAGTATACTTTCTTGCTGTAGTAGTAATAATTAAAAAGAAAACCCAAAAAAGATTTCCCGTTCTTCTTTTTGTTTGTTGGGAGCTTTCCCGTGTAAATAGTTTTTATTTCTTTTCTTTTCTTTTCTTTGGGGGTCGATAGGAAAAGACCATGATTAAATTGTTGAAGTGGCTCTTATATGCATTACCGTTGATTTAACCAAGAGCCCATATTGCCTTGTCTTCTCCTGTTTATTGAATGCTCGCAGATTCCAGCTTAGTCCAATGCACGTGCACTATTATTATTATTATTATTATTATTATTATTCACATCATTCGGTCGTGCAAGTGAAAGGCAATAATGACGATATATGATGGACTGATTGAGATGAGAAAAGCTGGTATGAACTCGACCTCTCTTGTTTTTGTAAATATGATTAGTTCATCGTTCCTGATTCAGCCTATTATGAATAAACATGTTTGCAATGACAATTAGAGACCATAGTTGCTTATGCCATGCTTAATTAGCTAGGATCTTATAATGGTTTACCTTGCGTGCCAACATGCTATTAAAATGGTTGTGATGTGGTATGATAGGGTGGTATCCTCCTTTGAATGATTTGAGTGACTTGACTTGGCACATGTTCACGCATGTAGTTGAAATGAATCAACATAGCCTTCACGATGTTTATGTTAATGGTGGATTATATCCTACTCATGATTGCACTCAATGTTTATTAATTTTAATGCATGTTCAGGACTGTTGTCGCTCTCTAGTTGGTCGCTTCCCAGTCTTTTGCTAGCCTTCACTTGTACTAAGCGGGAATACTGCGTGTGCATCCAATCCCTTAAACCCCAAAGTTATTCCATATGAGTCCACCATACCTTCCTATATGCGGTATCTACCTGCCGTTCCAAGTAAATTTGTATGTGCCAAACTCTAAACCTTCAAATGAAATTCTGTTTTGTATGCTCGAATAGCTCATGTATCAACTAGGGCTGTCCGTATCTTCCATGTTAGGCGGGTTATTCTCAAGAGGAGTGGACTCCGCTCCTCACTCATGAGAAAATGGCTGGTCACCGGGATGCCCAGTCCCATGCTTTATGCAAATCAAATCAAAATAATCGCAAACAAAACTCCCCCAGGACTGTTGTTAGTTGGAGGCACTCGTTGTTTCGAACAAGCCATGGATTGATGCTTGTTGGTGGAGGGGGAGTATAAACTTTACCATTCTGTTTGGGAACTGCCTATAATGTGTGTAGCATGGAAGATATCGCCATCTCTTGGTTGTTATGTTGACAATGAAAGTATGCCGCTCAAAATATTATTTATGTCTATTTGAAAATCGAGCTCTGGCACCTCTACAAATCCCTGCTTCCCTCTGCGAAGGGCCTATCAATTTAGTTTTATGTTGAGTCATCACCCTCTTATTAAAAGCACCAGCTGGAGAGCACCGCTGTCATTTTCATCCATTACTATTAATTTATATTGGGTATGACTATGACTAGATCTCTTTTACCATGAATTACAATGTTTAGTCAGTCCTTGATCTTTAAAGATGCTCTGCATTTATGTTTTGCGGTCTTAGAAAGGGCTAGCGAGATACCATCTTGTTATATTATATCATGATTGTTTTGAGAAAGTGTTGTCATCCGAGATTTATCATTTTTGCTCGCTAGTTGATTATGCCATTGACATGAGTAAACATGAGACCTAAATGTTATTTTGAATATGGTTAGTTCATAATCTTTGCTGAAAACTTGAATGCTGGCTTTACATATTTACAACAACAAGAGCAAACAGAGTTTGTAAAAGTTTTTCTTTATCACTTTCAGTTTATCAACTGAATTGCTTGAGGACAAGCAAAGGTTTAAGCTTGGGGCAGTTGATACGTCTCAGTCATATCTACTTTTCCAAACACTTTTGCCCTTGTTTTGGACTCTAACTTGCATGATTTGAATGGAACTAACCCGGACTGATGCTGTTTTCAGCAGAATTGCCATGGTGTTATTTTTGTGCAGAAACAAAAGTTCTCGGAATGACCTGAAACTTCACGGAGATTATTTTTTGGAAAATATAAAAAATATTGGCGAAAGAATCAAGGCCAGGGGCCCCACACCCTTTCCACGAGGGTGGGGGCGCGCCCCCCTGCCTCGTGGGCCCCTTGGAGCTCCACCGACCTCAACTCCAACTCCATATATTCGTGTTTGGGGAGAAAAAAATCAGAGAGAAAGATTCATCGCGTTTTACGATACGGAGCCGCCGCCAAGCCCTAAACTCTCTCGGGAGGGCTGATCTGGAGTCCATTCGGGGCTCCGGAGAGGGGAATCCGTCGCCATCGTCATCATCAACCATCCTCCATCATCAATTTCATGATGCTCACCGCCGTGCGTGAGTAATTCCATCGTAGGCTTGCTGGACGGTGATGGGTTGGATGAGATTTATCATGTAATAGAGTTAGTTTTGTTAGGGTTTGATCCCTAGTATCCACTATGTTCTGAGATTGATGTTACTATGACTTTGCTATGCTTAATGCTTGTCACTAGGGCCCGAGTGCCATGATTTCAGATCTGAACCTATTATGTTTTCATGAATATATGTGAGTTCTTGATCATATCTTGCAAGTCTATAGTCACCTACTATGTGTTATGATCCCGCAACCCCGAAGTGACAATAATCATTACCACTCCCGATGATGACCGTAGTTTGAGGAGTTCATGTATTCACTATGTGTTAATGCTTTGGTCCGGTACTCTATTAAAAGGAGGCCTTAATATCCCTTAGTTTTCGATTGGACCCCGCTGCCATGGGAGGGTAGGACAAAAGATGTCATGCAAGTTCTTTTCCATAAGCACGTGTGACTATATTCGGAATACATGCCTACATTACATTGATGAATTGGAGCTAGTTCTGTGTCACCCTATGTTATGACTGTTACATGATGAACCGCATCCGACATAATTCTCCATCACCGATCCAATGCCTACGAGCTTTTCACATATTGTTCTTAGCTTATTTACTTTTCCGTTGCTACTGTTACAATCACTACAAAACCCAAAAATATTACTTTTACTACCGTTACCGGTACTTCCATTCTACTTTGCTACTAAATACTTTGCTGCAGATACTAAGTTATCCGGGTGTGGTTGAATTGACAACTCAACTTCTAACACTTGAGAATATTCTTTGGCTCCCCTTGTGTCAAATCAATAAATTTGGGTTGAATACTCTACCCTCGAAAACTGTTGCGATGCCCTATACTTGTGGGTTATCACACGTGGCCTCGAGCCTGGGAAGAGCCACGTTCACCTCACGAGCAAACTGCTTGAAGATTCGCTGGGAGGCTGGGGCTTGAGCAACGCCCATGATGCAGGCGATAGCGCGAGGTTCCTGGAAGCCCCCAGCCACCTCGTCCTGATGGTGGTCGTCGTTCCTCCTTGGTGGTGGTGGCAGCGGAGGAAGGCCAGTGTTGCCCTGTGGGCGATCTTCGCGAGGCTGATCCCTCTAGTGGCCCTCATGAGGTTGCTCCAGCCAGCGGTCCTCACGAGGTCGGTCGCGCCACTCCTGGCGAGGGCCGCTGTCGTCCCAACATCCTCCGCCTCGTCCTCCTGCTCGGCTGTAGCCCCGGTCGTAGCGCTCGGGGTGTCGACCGAAGCGTCCATCTCGAATAGCCCTGAGCTCTTGGCAGTCATTTGTGTTGTGGCTGTGCACGTTGTGGAAGGCGCAAAATGGTCGGCTGCTCTTGGACGATTCAAGAAGGTCCCGGCCGCGCTTCGTATCCGGCTCTGCTGCGAGTACAGCTATTCCCTTGCGCTTCACGTCCTTGGCCTTGGCCTTCTTTTCTTCTGGATCTGCCGTCGGGAGCTCGACGAGGGAGAGATGCCCCTCCTCGGCTCTCGTGCACTTGGTCGCCAGGTTGAACAACTCCAGAGCCGTGCACAGGTCTTCATGGATAGCGAGCTCCTCCTTCATCTTGATGTCGCGGACGCCATCAGAAAACGCAGAGATGATGGCCTTGTCCATCACCTTGGGGATCTTGAGGCGGGCGCAGTTGAAGTGCTGAATGTACTTCTGTAGAGTCTCTCCAGGCTGCTGCTTGATGCGGCGCAGGTCAACCATGGCCGGTGGGGGGTCGCGAGTGCCCTGGAAGTTGGTGACGAAGCGGTCACGCATCTCACCCAAGGAGGAGATGGATCCCGTCGGCAGGTTCAAGAGCCAAGAGCGTGCGCCATCCTTGAGAGCCATGGGAAACCAGTTCGCCATGACTTTTTCGTCACCGTTGGCCGCCTCGATGCTCAGCTCGTTGAGCTGCAAGAACTCTGCAGGGTCGGGGGTGCTGTTGTAGCGAGGAGGCAGGTCTGGCATGAACTTGCCCGGCCAGACGACACTGCGCAGCTCTGGAGTGAAGGCGCGGCAGCCTGCTATCGCCACCGGGGCCCGCCGTGGGAGCGGAGCTAGATCTTGGTGGCCTCGCGCCGCCACGGCAAGTGGCGCATGGTCCTGTCGCGGCAAGCGATCCTGACGTGGCGGTGCCGGGAGCGATGGAGCGTTCTCTTGCGGTCGAGGAACTTCTTGGCAGCTTCTTTCTTCACGCGCGGGCGCCTAGCGTGGTGGGTCGCGTCGCGGGGCCGCGTGTCTTGGCGCCAGGACGCCGTCTTGGTGCGGAGGTGGTGGAGGCGCTCCGTGAGCTACGTCGCCCATAGCTGGCAGGGGACGAGGCAGCGAGAGGGACGGCGCTGGGGAGCCCCCTGCAGCGCTGACGAGCTCGACGATGCGGTCGAGCCAGTCCTCCTAGAAGTCGTCGACCGGGCGTAACGCAGGAGCTCGCATGCCAGGAGCAGCGCGACCTGCGCGTCCGTGGGAGCATGACGAGCATGAGACGACGAGCCGGCTGGAGTCAGCGACGGAGCGGCGGTGCGGCCGTCCCGCCGCACCGAGGGGTGCCGCGAGGACGCCCGCTGCTCGTTTCCGGCCAGGCCGGTGGCAGCATTGGCGGCGGGTGACGGAGAACGACGGGGAGGCCTACCGACAGGAGCCGTCTAAGCAACGCGGGCAGGGTGGGCGGCCAGACGCTCAGTGCGGGTGCGATGAGCATCCGACATGGTTGTGGCGGAGCGGCGAAACACGGATTGACGAGAGGAAAGCTTCGGCGCACCCCTACCCGACATGCCAAATGTCGGATCACAGGTCCTGGCAAAACCCACAAGGTTCGAACACTGGGGTGCGCACGAAGATCTCTCCTCTCCCAAGCTCTCGCACTCCACGATCTAGCGGACTAACTCACCGAACCCAAAGAACACAACGACACAAGATTTATGCTGGTTCGGGCCACCGATGTGGTGTAATACCCTACTCCAGTGTGTGTGGTGGATTGCCTCTTGGGCTGGGGATGAACAGTACGAGGGGAAGAACAGACTGAGGCGAGGTGTTTTTGTGCTGGTGAGCCGGAGAAGGGTTCCGTTCCAGACTAGTTGCCTCCTACTGTGGTGGCTAGCCCTATTTATAGGGGCCCGGGTCCTCTTCCCAAATATCGAGCGGGAAGGGGTCCCACAACGGCCAATTTTGAAGGGGAACAACTAGTACAGCTTATCCTGACAAAAGCGGTCTTCGCCTGCCAAAGGCTCTGGTGGTGACGCCGTCTTGGGCTCCATAGTGACCTCCGTCCTGCCGTCCTGCTGGTCTTGGTCTCGTTGCACCGATATGGAAACCTTTGCCTGATGCCTCGGGACTCCGCGCCTGCGCTTGCCCCTTTAGCACCAAAGAGAGAACAAGGACAATCGCGCGCGGGCGCCCGCCTGGTTGCGGTCGTCATTGCTTCCGTCATTGGAACCTCGCGAGGTTCGCCCCGCCTTGATCTCTCCGCTCCTCGCGAGCCAGCCTGGTGAGGCCGCTCCTGGGGAGGTCTTGCATCGTCCGCCTCGCGAGGCTTGGCCTCCTCGCGAGGGTCTTGAGTGCATGTTGATGAAGATAGGCCATACAGGCCCGCTGGTGGAGCCACGCCGTGGGCCGTAGGCAGGCAAGTCTGGGGACCCCCGTTCCCAGAACGCGGACATCCAAATGGAACATTTATTGGCCATAGAGAAACACGTGGGCTCAGTTGGTGAGGACTCAAGAGGCCAAGGATGAAAGGTAGCCATGTTGACAACGTGATCGGGAAAGGCGTGAGGCTTGCGAGTATTATCCCGTGTGCGAGTAGTCATAGGATGAGTGGATTGAGTTGATGAAATGGGGGCTGATGCTGTCGGATCAGTGGAAGTAGAAGGTGCTGGAGTTAGTGGATCAGGACCAGGGGTCAAGGGCTGCTGTACTGGGTCTGCGGGTTGAGCAGGTAGGCTGGAACCTGAGGAGGTATAGGTAGGCTTACTGCATTGGTAATCGATCGACCAATTCGTTAAACGATATCTGTATTATGAGTACCTCTTATAAACCATACCGCTCTTCTGGTAAACGGTCTGAATCAGTAAAAAGTGAGTTCCTTCTTCAAATCCATCAGTCACATCCGTCCTGCTGTCTCAATCGGTCGAACTGTATTGGTCAACTACAGGAAACTGGCTTGGTAAAGGTCAACAGTCCTGTTCAAGCATAGGCGCATAACGAGAGGCTAGCTCAGTATATTAGTTCTTTAGTTTAGGAGTGAATGCTTTGCTTTCTTTTCTTTGATCTACTCGTTCATGAACTCCATCAAAATAGTAAATAGAAAGAATTTCAAATCACCAATCATACATAATATGCAATTCTTGTGAACGAAAGAGATATCCGATTTGAGAGTCAGGACCTTAAAGCTGATTATGGTGAATCCGGTGATAAGACTGGCAAAGATTCTTTGCTCTAGGTAGAGGCGGTTGTGCTTTTCATTTTCTTTGATCTTTCCGCGAGGGCCTCCGCTTTCCTCGAGGGAATACGACGAGCACTCATCTCCAGCATTTAGGTGGTCCTATCATCTCTATTTCCTCCCGACATTTCCTTCTCTAGTCAAGGAAGCCATAATCAGTCAGTAAGAAGTATATCTATAGGGAGCTTCTAATAAGAGAACTGGATGTACGAAACTTGTGTCAAGAGGGGTGTGGAAAGGAAAAAAGCATAGTTCAAACCAGCCTCATGATCAAATGTCTTCTTTGTGGTGGCACAAAGACGAAAGTAATTAGTTCAACAAGGCCGATGATAGAAGGGCTGGGCCTAATTAATTGTTCTGGTATAGAGATGAATGAGAGGATGGAGATAGCGCATTGAATGGTTTGAGGAAGTAGTTAAACAATGATAAAATTTTGCACAGATAATGCGGGATGAAAGTTTGATATGTTCCTAAAAATATGCAAATTTGAAAGGTAGGAAGTTTTATGGTGACCTATGAAATATGAACTAGAAAATGCCAACCTCGAGAGGAGTAGGCGATCTCACTGCGTAATGCGAAAGTGCCCGTCTGGTCGAAGTAATAAATATCATTAGATATTGGTCAAACAGTAGACCCGAGCATATGGAGGACAAGTGGAAAGTGGATTCCAGGTTCGAGAGGTTCCTCCTTCGTCTGCCTCGGCTCCAAGGCGACTACCAAGCTCGTAAGAAAGCGGTCTGTTAATGATACTTAATGAAAAAGAGATCGGCTGTTGGATGATATATTTGGTTATAATAACACATTCCTTAGGTTAGAAACCGATTCAATCGACTGCTTACTGAAATGAAATAAGAACCCTCTTTGGGAGAAGTTCTCATTGTGATTAGAATGTCCAGCACGGAAGTAGTGATCTTCTAGGTCTGGCTCATAAATAGGCCTTGGCTCCACGGCAAGTCCTTCTTAAGCATGTGATGGAGCTGAAAAACGGCGTTAGGCCGTGAGGGCAACTGATGACCATTCGGTCTATTGATAGAACAGTCACTACCGAAACCCCTTTCTATGTCCTTACGAAGAGGGAATACGATCTTAAACTTAGACGAGTTGCTAACCGAAGGCGAAAACCAGGGATTTTTGGAGTATGTACCTCGATTTCCAATGGGAAATTCATATCTAATAGAGGACTAGATCGATGCTTTAATGCGAGGGCAGGGTATCTACTCGCTTTCTTGCTTATCACGAGCTATTGAGAACGGATCTAAGGGCATCCCTACCTATAATCCTTCCTTGGTGCCCCATTCCTATCTTCTTTTCCAGATCCTTTTTTTACATTGAACAGGGCCTTTATCTCCCTAGCTAAGGTTGGTACAATCCCTCTATAAGTATTTGTTAGTGGCTTCTCCCTTTGTAAGATAAGTGGGTCAATTGGGCCAAAGTGGAAGAGAAACCAGTATCTATTGATGGCGAGCCCGGATAATTGAAACAAGCAAGATACCATCTCTTCTTTAACTGAACTGAACAGAGCAAACCTCAACCGATGCGGCCAAAGAGCAAGTGGACTGAACTGCTCTCCCTTACTATGAATAAAATGGAGAGTAGAACCGAACACTTGAAGCTCTAATTACCAGTATCTTTGGATACGGAGACCGAGGAAGAGTTCCTCCAATCTCTTTAAACACACTCTAATTGGGGGTCCAGATTCCAGGTCGAAACCCACGTTATCCCTTGTTTAAGGGGAATAGATGAGATCCATGGCATATACCTCACAAGTAACAGAGGCAGACCCAGTTTAATGACAACTTTCACGATATCATTAACCCGAACCTCGTCCTCAGCAGTCAGAGGCGTGATAATTGACATGAACGTCCTCTTATACTAAATATCTTTTTATCAAGCTATTATGATGCTCGCTTCTCTTCGGTTGGATTCCTCTCGAAGAAGGTAATTGTGCTTCTTCAGTTCTACATTCAAATTATTGTGAGTAGATGGATACCAGGCCTTTTCTGAGAAACTTGGTTTCGGGAACTTTGTGGGACCCTTGGTAGAGCCATTTGGAGCGGAGGGTAATCGGTTTATGACAAAGACTGTGCTTTCAAACACGACACACATGGGAATGGAGGCTTTGTACATAGTTGCAAGACGTTGCTCTACAATGTCTCGGTGTTGACGCTCTGCGAGGCCTTACTGCTCCTTATCTCATTTCTTTGGAAAGGCAAACCTAATTCATACGGAACTCTTGGTACATTTCTTTTTCACTCTCGCCCCGGCGAAAGCACACAATGCAGATCCATGCATGGGAGCTAGTTCAATTGGCCTCTCGGTGAAATCGCCTACTTTACTTTTTATACGAAATTCGTTGCACGTAGATCTTCCATTCATTGGGAATTCGTTCGACGACCATCTGATTCTAATTCACTTCCATCCTTTTAGCCATGTCTCTCGATCGAGACCATCCACGTGTCTTTTATTCTTTCTAAAAATAAAATGCATTGCCACTTCCTCTTTTCTGATTTGCATTCAAGTAGATAAGAGAAGCTTGTGGGGATCGTAAAGAACAAACAGAGACCAGTTCATATTTGTGCCTGCACAACTGAAGAGGTCAAGAGCAATAGGCCCATACGGATGCACTCACCTTGGCCCAGGGTTGAACCTTGAAAAGGATACAAAATATGAGATAGAGTGGAATTCTTTTCGCTATTGCACTCCCTGTAGATCGGTTCAACCCATTTCTTGTAGCATACATCTGAAGATAAACCATTTATCCAATCTGCAGCTGTACGCTGAGATGGAAGGGACAGCAGACCCGACCGTTGCTCGTACTCGGTTTTCTATGGAAGGTCCCGAGTCAGCTAAAAAACTAGAAAATCAACAGCGATCGATCTCAGGGATCAACCCATCTGATCGATCTTTTATTTGATTTGGATTGCGGTTTCGCTCGGCTTACTTTCTTGATGAGGTTTAAGGTATAGCAAGTAAGGCGATGCCTCCTCCCTGATTGCAGAAATTGTTGACTTTAGAAAAGGTTCAACAAGAACTATAGCAATAAAGGAGCCTCTCCAGTTCCACAGGTCAATGTACAATGGTAGAACTTGTCTCCTTGAATGGCTACTTTGGGAAGACAGACCTCTCCCTCGCTTATCACATGGCTATCTTTCCCCTCTACGAATGCCCAAAATCGGGTCGATTTTGAAAAACATTCCCTCCGGCTATAGGCCGAAACCACGCTCAAGTGCTTCTATAAGTTATTTTTTACTCGAAAGCCGGTTGCTTTTTTTACGATAAAGCCGCCTCTACTATGCTTGCCATCAAATGATACTGGTTTAGCTTCAGCGGAAGGATGGGGAATCAGGAGAACATGGGGGGAGGAAGTAGCTACGCCTAACTCAAGATCTAGGAAATGCTTAGTAAGGTATCCCCTGTATTTACTGATTCTTGCTGTCCCTATATATCTGTAATGATCACCCTGGCTCTGGGCCATATGATCTTCGGGATGCAGAATACGGGATCGCTTGTAAAATGGACCAGCTCTGTATCAACGAATCTTCTCCATTCTTATTTCGACCTGTTGTATTATTTCCTAGGAGGAATACTATGCTCTTCCGTTCTTTCCAATGACAAACAGGAAGTTGGGTTTAAAATGTAATTCCATGTTGGTTAATTTGGGTCTGGGAGGCCGAAGCTACCGATCAAGCTCCATTTTATAGATTTTATAGCTCAGCCCTCTTTCTAACAATGGATCACTGATTTCCCCGATATTTTCCTCGGAAAGGGGAAACAAGATATCAATTAAATTTAACCACACCATCACCACTTTTGAAAGAGAAAATAAGTGTTCAGCTAACCCAAATTCCGATCGAAAAAACAAAAACTTATGGATTGAATGATTTTGACAAGCGAAACTGAATCGGAACCAAGGGGAACAAGACGAGATTCCGTGTTCACTTATCGATTCCCAAATGAATCGAATTCGTGAACTTTATAACGGTATTACTCCTCTTCCTTATGGCTCCCTAGTGCCTAGTGATTTCTCGTGCTCAATTCATCCCATTCTAGTATATCTCTCGGCTATCCTTAGAAAAGTCAAAAGATAAGGAGCTCAACCTGTGGAAATCCTACTACCATCGGCTGTCACATTCGTTCCCACTTACCGCAGGATGGATCAAGTAACTGGTGATTCTTTTCAAGGTCAGATGCTTTTTGGGCTTATTTTCTAAAAAATCTTCATTTTGATCAAAAAAACTCAGGGTTAGCCGAATGCGCGGGTACTCTTGATCTGGCTGCTCCATGCAAATTTCCTCATCCAGCTCCCCATTAAGGAAAGCCGTCTGCCCATCTGATGAACGAGAAGACCGTGCGAGGTAGCCCGGGATAGTAGTACTCGAATGGTGGTAAATCTAGCCACAGGTGAGTAAGTATCAAAGAAATGCCTACTTTTGCTGCTATGCGGATGGAGGACTTTTGGGCCTGGCATTACAAGAAATCGGGACAGTTCTCTGTCCGTTCTGCTTACTAGATGTTGATAAAAATGAAGCAGCGACGGGGTACCCGTGGATCCACTATGCAATAGACCACTCGGGTAGTGTTGCCATAGGCGACACGCAGAGCCCGCACTGTCAGATGGGAGAGCGCCAACGGCCTTTGGACGATGTCAGGAACGGGGGACCTTGAAGGATCAGGAAGAGAAACATCTGAGCCACCGTCAGACTCATCACCGTCGGAGCCAGCGTTGTCAGGCGCCTGAATAGCATGGGATCAGTCCCTCATCGCCTGCAGCTTCACTTCACTTCAGTTCAGCTCAGCATACTAGGGAGACCACGGGGAATGTGAGAGTACTGACATATGACCCAATCGCGACAAAGCCTTGTGCTGCAACAACTGTGGCTAGGGATAAGAGTTCCTCGGCTGCAACTTCCAATAACTAAGCTCGCGTAAAAGTATTAGTTAGCAGGTCTTGGTTGAATAGTGGATCTTGGTTGAGAAACTCATAGATAGAGATTGATCTGTTTTCTCTCCGCTTAGTGGTTTCTTACTCGGTCTCCTCATCTGAATAGATGGTCGCACACTTCAACTAGAATCCAAACCATAGTAGAACGGGGGCTCAAAAGGAAACTTCAGAGCTGGAATCTATAATCTCCAGCAGTACACTTTGCCCTTCGGCCTTATTTCAACTTGAACATGAATTTGCAGCACATTTTGGCGTTATTATATTAACATAAGCATTGAACACTCACGGCTAGCCCATCCATGCAAACACAAGAAATCAAACCAAACAAAGACACTTAGCCTAGGAGTAGATTGGAATCAAACTAAGACAAAGAACACCTGACATGAAAACAAATGTCTCCAAACACTTATTGAATTTAAACCAACCTTAGAAAACTAAAAATAGTCTACAGACTCTTCTATTCTAGCGAGATGCTAGACAAATAAAGAGCACTTGCTGATCCACCCGCAGCGCTTCCTGCCTCTCCTCCAAACCCTCTATGCGCTCTCTGGTAGCGTGAATGCGCGCTTCTTTCTTTGCAGGATCCATTGTTCTAACACTTCTCAACTGGTTGTTTAGCACTCTACGGTGCCCTTCAATCTCATTTTTCAGTTGCTCCGTTTCGGTAGCAATTGCAGAAAGCCTATTTGCGGTTGCAGCATCCATAGCAATGCATGCTAGTACTCAATTTCTTTCCCACTAACCCATCTAAACCCCCTCCATGCTCTCTGTCGTTGGATCACGATCGTGTGGGCGAAAACCGCACCTCATTTGGACACTCCTAGCTCCCCTACCTATAAAAGGCCCCTTCCCCTCCATTTGCGTCCAAAAACTCTAGCTCCACTCCTCCGCCGCCGGACCCGTCCGACCCGGACCGGACGCGTCCGCGCCGCCACACCGGACGAACCAGCGGGCGCCACATGTCCACCGCGCCGCCCCTCCGCCGCCGACCCGTCTGACCGCGCCCCGCGCCGCCGCCTCTGCCTGCCGCCCGACGCCGCCGCCACGCCGCGCCCGCCGCCGCCCGACGCCGCGCCTCCGCCGCCTCCTCATCGCCGGGTCCGCCGCCCCCGACTACTCCGGCCACTGCCTCGCCGGAGTTCCTCACCCGGGAGCTCCGGCCGCCGCATCCCCAACTCCAGCCACCGCGTCCCGTGTCACCGGCGAGATCTGATCTGGCCTCCATCCGCGCGCCGCGGGTCATACCCTAGATCCGGGGTAAAAATATCTTCCAAGTCCCGAATCCCTAACATTTTGTTGCCCTGTTCATCATGCCATATTTCCATGCTCATAACTCTGTTTTGCGTGTATGATATATCGCAATATTCGCCTCGTGATGCTTTTCATGTTAGTGTCATTTGCATGCATGTTACTGTCCATATTGATGCCTTTATCCTTGTTGCAAAAGTGCTATATGATGTTAACTGCTGGCATTTATCATAACTTGAGGATTTGTCATTTCACTGAATTTTATGTGTGCATCCTATGAGCATGATGTCTATATGTTTTTGGAGCATCTACATGCCATCTTTACAGAGGTGCAAGCTTTGTATTTTTATGAGCTCTATGGTGACTAGCACAAGCATGCAAAGTAGGCCTCATGATGTTGCTGTTTTTAGACACTTAGTATTTGTGCCAAGTCCTTTTCCTGTTACATTTTGTTGCTATGTAAACTTGTTGCTACTAGTAGATCCATGCACATTTTGTTATATATCAATAAGAGTGTTTTGAAGATGTGGTATTGCTCTATCCACTAATGCATCTGGTTGTAATTATGGAGTAGTGTAGCATGTCTTTTCCGTGCTCTACTTTTGCTAAATATTGTTCCTAGCAGATTGTTAACATGAGGTTCAGTTTTGCCATGTTTTTTGCTACTGATACATGTATCCTATGAACTTGCTCTTTCCATGCTTAGCTTCACGAATATGTATAATTACTGTTGGTTACCTTGTTATGCCATGAAATGCTTTGTAGTGAGTGGCTTGAGCTTGCAAAGTTGCTATGATGAATCTGTTTCTGCCATGCTCTGTTTTTCTTCCAAGTCTGAAACTGATCATATCATTTGCCATGTTTGCATTGATGCTATCATCTTATCCATACATCTTTGGTTACAGTTCAGTAAGGGAGTTTTGTTCTATGCCTTTAGTTCTAGCATCCATGCCTTTGTTTGCCATGATATGTTCTTGTAGCATGTTGTTTGCTAGCTCTAAATATTTGTACCTGATGCTGTTTTGACATGTTTAGTATTTTCACCAAGTCTGTGAATCTGTTATCATTTGCATTTTAGCCATGCTATTTTGAGCTTGTTCTAATAAGTTCTAGCAGGAGCTCAGTGTTCATGATTTATAGAGCTTCATGTGTAATTAACTGCCATGTGCTTTGTTACTATGTTGGAGTGTTATAGCATAGTTTCTTGGTGCATTCTAAGTGCTATGATGCTGTGAAGCACAGATTTGCATCATTCTTATTTTGCTTGTCATTTGCAAACCGTGCATCCGTTTCCGGTGACCCTTATATCAATTTTGACTGAAATCGCCTCATCTTTCCAGTGGCATGCTTGGTTTTCCAAGTTGATGCCTTGATCTTCTTTTCCCTTCTGGAGTACCCATATGCATTGCACATCATACCTTGCATCCCATGCCATGTATTGCATCATGTTGCTTGTGCATTGCACCGTGATTGATTGTTGTTCTGTTGCTTGTGTTCTTGCTTTGGGTAGAGATGGGAGACGAGTTCATGAACGAGGAACCTGTTGAGTACGCTAATGAGGAGCAAGCTTTCAACAACTCTGAGAACTTTGCAGGCAAGATGACCATTACCCTCGATATCACTTCTATCTCTGCTTGCTAGTTGTTCGTTCTATCGCTATGTCACACTACCTACCACTTGTTTATCATGCCTCCCATATTGCCATGTCAAGCCTCTAACCAGCCTTCCTGGCAAACCGTTGTTTGGCTATGTTACCGCTTTTGCTCAGCCCCTCTTATAACGTTGTTAGTTGCAGGTGAAGTTGAAGATTGCACCATGTTGGAACATGATTATGTTGGGACATCACAATATCTCTTATTTTACTTAATGCATCTATATACTTGGTAAAGGGTGGAAGGCTTGGCCTTTTGCTCGGTGTTTTGTTCCACTCTTGCCGCCCTAGTTTCCGTCATACCGGTGTGATGTTCCTTGATTTTGCGTTCCTTACGCGGTTGGGGTTATGGGACCCCCTTGACAGTTCGCTTTGAATAAAACTCCTCCATCAAGGCCCAACCTTGGTTTTACATTTTCCTAACAACCTATAACTTCCCCTAGGGTTGCAAACCCGAGGGTCATCTTTATTTAACCCCTCCTGGGCCAGTGCTCCTCTGAGTGTTGGTCTGAACCGAGCTGACTGCGGGGCCACCTCGGGGAAACTTGAGGGCTGGTTTTACTCGTAGGATGGCTCATCCGGTGTGCCCGGAGAACAAGATATGTGCAGCTCCTATCGGGATTTGTCGGCACATTTGGGCGGTCTTGCTGGTCTTGTTTTACCATTGTCGAAATGTCTTGTAACCGGGATTCCGAGTCTGATCGGGTTGGTCCGGGAGAAGGAATATCCTTCGTTGATCGTGAGAGCTTGTGATGGGCTAAGTTGGGACACCCCTGCAGGGTATAAACTTTCGAGAGCTGTGCCTGCGGTTATTTGGCAGATTGGAATTTGTTAATATTCGATTGTAGAGAACTTAACACTTGACTTAATTAAAATGAATCAACCGCGTGTGTAGCCGTGGTGGTCTTTTTTCGGCGGAGTCTGGGAAGTGAACACGGTTTGGGTTATGTATGAACATAAGTAGTTCAGGATCACTTCTTGATCGCTTCTAGCTTCACGACTGTTGCGTAGTTTCTCATCTTACTCTTGTACTCGTATGTTAGCCACCATATTTGCTTAGCGCTTGCTGCAACTCCACCTCAGTACCTCATCCTACCCATAAGCTTAAATAGTCTTAATCTCGCGGGTTTTGAGATTATTGAGTCCTCGTGACTCACAGATACTACCAAAACAGTTGCAGGTGTCGATGATGCCAGTGCAGGTGATGCTACCGAACTCAAGTGGGAGTTCGACGAGGTCCTTGGTCATTACTACGTGTTTTCTCCTGATGATCAGTAGTGGAGCCCAGTTGGGATGATCGGGGTCTAGCATTTGGGGTTATTTTCTTTTCATTTGGGTTTGTCCATAGTCGGACTATGTGTGTACTCTGAATGATGTATGTTTACCTTGTTATTTGTGTAAAGTGGCGACTCTAAGCCAACTATTTATTCTATCCTTGTTCTTGTACATGAGATTGTGTGAAGATGACCCTTCCCGCGACAAAACCAAAATGCGGTTATGCCTCTAAGTCGTGCCTCGACACGTGGGAGATATAGCCACATCTTGGGCGTTACACAGAAACCCTAGTCACTTCGGTCTCACCGATAGGGATCTCGGTCTCACCGAGATGGGATTGCAAACTCTTTGTTTCCCTTCGTAACATTTCGGTCCAACCGAGATGAGCGATCGGTCCCATCGAGTTTGCAATGCAAACTCTCTGATTCCCTTCGTAACATTTCGGTCTCACCGAGATGAGCGAATCGGTCCCACCGAGTTTCCTGACCAACTCTCTTGTTAGCTTATTACCAAAATTGGTCCCACTGAGTTTGAGTAATCGGTCTCACCGAGATTACGTTATGCCCTAACCCTAATGAAATTTGTCCCATCGAGCTGACATGTCGGTCCCACCGAAAAGCCTAACGTTCACATTTTGAACTAAATCGGTCTGACCGAGTTTTCTGATTCGGTCCCACCGAGTTTGGTGAATTGTGTGTAACGGTTAGATTTTGTGTGGAGGCTATATATACATCTCCACCCACTCTTCATTCGTGGAGAGAGCCATCAGAACATGCCTACACTTCCAGCATACATTTTCTGAGAGAGAACCACCTAGTCATGTGTTGAGATCAAGATATTCCATTCCAACCACATAAATCTTGATCTCTAGCCTTCTCCAAGTTGCTTTCCACTCAAATCTTCTTTCCACCAAATCCAAATCCGTGAGAGAGTGGAGTGTTGGGGAGACTATCATTTGAAGCACAACAGCAAAGAGTTCATCATCAACACACCATCTATTACCTTTTGGAGAGTGGTGTCTCCTAGATTGGTTAGGTGTCACTTGGGAGCCTCCGTCAAGATTGTGGAGTTGAACCAAGGAGTTTGTACGGGCAAGGAGATCGCATACTTCATGAAGATCTACCCTAGTGAGGCAAGTCCTTCATGGGCGATGTCCATGGTGGGATAGACAAGGTTGCTTCTACGTGGACCCTTCGTGGGTGGAGCCCTCCATGGACTCACGCAACCGTTACCCTTCATGGGTTGAAGTTTCCATCAACGTGGATGTATGATAGCACCACCTATCGGAACCACGCCAAAAATCTCCGTGTCTACATTGCGTTTGCTACCTCCAAACTCCTCCCTTTTACCTTCATATGCAAATGTTTTAATTCCGCTGCTATACTCTTAGACTTGCATGTGTAGGTTGATTGCTTGACTTGTGCTAAGTTGCTAAAATCTGCCAAGACTAAAAATTGGGAAAAGGCTAGATTTTTATTTGGTTAAGTAGTCTAATCACCCCCTCTAGACATACTTTCGATCCTACAAGTGGTATCAGAGCCTTGGTCTCCATTTGCCTTGATTTCCATAGCTTTTGGTGATCATAGCCTTGGTTTCACAACCTAGGAGAGTATGGCGTCTAGCGAGGGAAATTACCACCGCAGAGGTCCTTACTTTGATGGTACTAATTTTCCTAGTTGGAAGCATATGAAAATGCATATTCTTGGACATAACCCCGCCATTTGGGCTATTGTGTGTATTGGCTTGCAAGGTGAATTCTTTGATGGGAGAGAACCGAACCGTGAAGCTACCGCAAACGTATTGAAGATGTTGCAATACAATGCTCAAGCTTGCGATATCCTCTTCAATAGATTGTGCCCTGAAGAATTCAACAAAATCAGCCGTCTTGAGAATGCAAAGGAAATTTAGGATACTTTGATTGATATGCACGAGGGTACCAACTCCGTCAAGGTATCCAAATTGGATGTGCTTCAAAGTCAACTTGACAAGTTCAAAATGAAGGATGGTGAAGGTGTCACTGAAATGTACTCTAGGCTTGCTCTCATCACAAATGAGATTGCCGGCTTAGGAAGTGAAGAGATGACCGATAGATTCATCATCAAGAAGATCCTAAGTGCCTTGGATGGAAAATAAGATACCGTGTGCACATTGATCCAAATGATGCCCAATTACAAAGACCTCAAGCCAACGGAAGTCATTGGAAGAATTGTTGCTCATGAGATGTCACTCAAGGATAAGGAAGAGCTTCACAACAAGTCAAGTGGTGCTTACAAAGCCTCATGTGATGCTCCTGCATCATCAAGTGAGAAACAAACCTTCAATGAGGAATTGAGCCTAATGGTGAAGAATTTCAACAAGTTCTACAAGAGTAGAAGCAAGGAAAGAAGTTCCAAGTCAAGGTCCTATAATGACAAAAGATCTTCTAGTCGTGAGTGTAATTGCTACAATTGTGGAAGACCCGGACACTACTCCAATGAGTGTACGGCCCCCTACAAAAGGAGAGAAGATTCACCCAAAAGGAGAAGTAGAAGAGAAGAATCACCACCAAGAGAGAGAAGGAGTAGAGATGATCGTTATGAACGAAGAACCTCTCAGAGAAGCAAGGATTCAGAAAGGAAGGACAAATCATCAAAGAGCTACACAAAACGAAGACATCAAGCTCATGTTGGTGAATGGGTATCCGGCTCCGACTCCGACCATCACTCCGAAAGAAGTTATCACTCCGACTCCGAATATACTCAAGATGAAGGTGTTGCCGGTCTAGCACTTGTGTCAACCAACTCCTATGACATATTTGATTCACCAAATGAAGGGATTGGAAGATGCTTCATGGCTAAAGGCCCAAAGGTATCACACCCCGAGTATGTTGATTTCAATAGTGATGAAGATGATTTGTTAGGAGATGATGATTTACTTGTTGAAACTCTAGTGATGAAAACTATGATGAACTTTCTATTAATCATGCTAATCAAGATAAAACGAATGATGATGATGATAAGAAGGAGATTGAGCGTCTAACTAAAGAACTAAACACTCTTAAGTTAGCTCATGAAACTACCTTGGAAGATCATCGAGAACTTTTAAAGACTCATGAGAAGTTACGCTTTGAAAAGCTCAACCTTGAGCAAGAGCATGGGTTCTTAAAAGCAATCAATGATGATCTTCGCAAGAAAAGTTCTTCTTACATTGCCAAGCATTTACTCTTGTCTACTTACATGCCACAAGTTAAATCTAGTAACAAGAGTAAGAAAGATTCTTCTAGTAGTAACAATAATCATGCTAAATCCAATGTTGTTGCCTCTAGTAGTTCTATTGATTACACTAATGATTCTCTTAGCCAAGTTACACATGAGCAAGAAAATAGCTTATTGAAGGGAATTATAAAGAAAGGTGTTTACAAGAGCCTTGCCGGGACTAAGCAATTTGAGGAAACTGTACGCAAGCAAGAAAGGCACCGGAAAAATCCAGGTGTTGGTTTTGAACGAAAGTTCAATGCCAATGGAGTTGAGTGGGAAGAAGATCAATACCCCAAGACGAAGTTTGTTCCTCAACAAGAGAAGTATGATCCTACTTCATTCCAAGGGACACAAGCTCAAGATGATCTTCTGCCACAAGACCACAAGCAAAAAGGCAAGGACAGGCTTCAAGAGGAAATTGATGCATTTGAAGAAGCTCATAAGACCTTGGTCAAGTGGGTTCCCAAGACAACATCAAGTTCTACTTCATCAAGTACGACTACAACTCCAAGGATTCCCATCAAGATGATGTGGATCCCGAAGAAGAAGAACTAGAGAGTTCTTAAGGGTGACTCCGCCAACATACTTCACTCATATCATCTTGGCAAGGACAAGTGCAAACAACTTCCACATCATGCACTAGTTCAACGAGTCACAAACCCTCTTGTTGGTAAGACAAGGGACAAGGTAATCTAATGTTTTCATGGACATCATCTTGTGTGTACATCACTCTATGTCTATGGATATCCTTGTTTGTTCCTTGTGGGACTAACCCGTGTAGGTATTGAAAGTGCAACTCACTCCAATGGATTGCTCCAAATGATCTACATCAACCTTGAGCATCCACATCTTCAACATCTACATGAAGTCATCATCGACAAAACCCAAGGTTAGTTCATCCCTCTTAGGGGGGATATCACATCTAGGGGGAGCTTTACTCTAATCAATTGAGGTAAAGCAACTCTAATGGTGTGAACACAACAATGCTTTATGTAAAAGTGGTAACCCCACTTGTGCTTAAACGATGAGTATGACCTATGATCAAATGTTCTCATTTGACTCCTAAGTCAATATACTCATATATAGATGACCTAGTCATCGCCAATTGCTTGTTAGATGCTAGAGTGTGTGTGCATGCTTTGTCACATATTTCATTTGCCATTTTATTGTGTGAGCATGTTGATTGCATATTTTACTCATTCGAGGACATCCACTTGTTGTTTTGATTGATTGGCTCTTTCTCTTTTGCCAAGTGGATGGACAAGAATGCCTAAGAACCTCCTCTAGCTATCTATGCTTTTCTCGTCTCAAACTCTATTCATGCTACATCACAAAGTTTGATCAAGTCAGATTCGAACCACTTTGTGTGAGGAGCACTCGGAGTCCCCGATTCATCATAGACTTAAACTTCCAAAACCTCTCTGTGCACTTCGGTCTGACCGATCCATTCACTTCGGTCACACCGAGTTCATTGACTTGATCTAGGTTTTCAATCTTGGTGCAACCGATTTGAACCTTTCGGTTACACCGAGTTGCAGTAACCGCTTGCGATTCTGCACCTCGGTGCCACCGAGTTGTTCCACTCGGTCGCACCGACAGGGTCAGGATATATATACCCACGGGTGAGATTTTGGAAATTTCTTCAAAACCCTCCATCCCGTGCGTGTCCTGCTCTGCCGCCTCGGGTCTCCAGATCGTCTTCTCGTCGCCAGTGACTCCCACCGCTGGTTTCCATCGCCGTCAACGGGATTTTGCCCTGCCGTTGTCGCCGTAGCGAACTCACCGCCGAGCTAGGGTATGAGTTCGATCTTTTGTGAAAATTCCTTACTCCGATTCCTAGCACATTGCTTTGCCATGATCATTACCACATATGAAATCAATCTATCCAGAGAAATCATCCCTTAGTTTAGGTTTGATTCAAAAATTTAGGGTTAGGTCTCCGCCGAACTCATCTCGGACCGACCGAGTTGTAGAAATCGGTCTCACCAATTTGGCTTAGGCCATTGCACATGCGCTTTTAGGTCTGACCGAAAATTGCAAATCGGTGCGACCGAGTTCAACTCTCAGTGAAACCCTAGCAATCTCGGAGCGACCGAACTATGACTCGATCTGACCGAGTTCACTAGTTTAGACTCCAAAAGTTGCTTCGGTATCACCGAGTTTAACAAATCGGTAGTTCCGAAATGATTTCAGTGGAGAACTAAAACTAAGTTTTTGACTCATCTGTTTTGAAAAAACTCTGCACTTTGTGATGCTCATCCATTCTACCTCATCTATATCTATTCACAGGGTTTGCTATCAGTTTGCTTGCCAGAATGTCTGACCAGAGTGATAGCCAGAACAAATCAGAAGAGCAAGTGCAAATGAGTGAGGGCACTAGTCCCTCAAGCAGCTATGATGAGGGCAGCAGGAGCACTCCCAGTAATTTTCCCAAGGCAGCCACCAGATCAAGGAAGAAGAAAACCTTAGATTCTGAGGATGAGGACTATGTGCTATAGAGGAGGAAGTGAGCTCCAAGAAGAAAGTCCTGAAGAAGGAATATGGCACTGCTGCTGCAACCAAGCGTGGTTTGCACAAGAAGGTGCCTACCAAAAGAGTGCCAACATCCAAGCCAAGGAAAGTTCCAACAGGAGAAACCATGTAGTTCACAATGGAACAGTCAAATGATGATGTGGCTGGTGACAAAAAGAAGAAAAGGGCAAGAACCACAACTGCAAAAGTTCTTGGAAAATCAACCATGGTGAGATACACTGAAGAAGATGAAGAGGAAGAGGGTGTTGCACCAGCACCCAAGTCCCAAAAGCTTATGGGGGATGCTATTAAGTCAGGGGATGCTCCTTCAAAGCCCAAGACTGCCCCCAAAGCTACTGATCAAGCTCAGAAACCTTCAAAGCCCAAGAGGAGCACCAGGAACATTCCAGCTGAAGAGAAGAACAAGGCCCCAGTGCCAGAGATGGAAGAAGAAGATGCTGAAGCCCAAGTGCTAAGGAAACTGAACCAAAGACACCATACCATAATGACACCCATCCAGTGGCAGAGGGTATGAGCATTAGGAAGTATGAAGGTGTGAGACTTTGGAGACAATCTGATCCTTATGCTGTGAGAAGAAAGACTGCTGTGGACTACAGGTTCCACACCAAAGAACAACAAGATTTCTATGCGACCATACTGTTGGACAAGAAACCTATAGTCTGTGATATGAAGTGGGTTGATTGGAAATTCATTGATGAGAATGAAGACTATTTTCCAGGTGTACATGAAAGCTTCAAAGCATGTGGAGTTGACAAGTTTGTTGGTCAGAAGCTTACCAAATGGAATGATGAGCTCATTATGCAATTCTATTCTACAGCTCATTTCGTACAAGGTACTAGTCAACTGTTGATAAGTGGGCCAAGTTGATAAATGCCCCTGAAGAGCATGAGGATGATTTGGATGTCTATGTGAAGAAGAAGAAAGACCACAACTCTATGCAAACATGTACAAGGAGATCCCATACAAAGCATTGGATACACATAGATTTGGATCTGTACATTATCTGTTGTTTGGTCTAGCTACAATCAACACAGTCTTGAGGCATACTCTGTTTCCCAAATCTGGAGATCACAAGATGATCAGACGCCATTCAATCAGCTTGCTGCAAATTTGATGTGCCTCAGAAATTCAAGGTCATGAGCCTGATTGTTGAAAAAATCAAGAGGACGGCTGCAGATCAGAAGAGATCTTGTGGGTATGCTCCACACATTCAGGTGCTCATCAACTCCAAGATGGGCACATGTACTTATTTGTTAGACAAGGAGCACTTCCCTTTGAGACCATAATTTGAGGATAACACAGTTGTGATGAATGAGGATGATCCTACATCTGTGCAAGCACAAGAGAAGAAAGCAAAGGCAAAGGCTGAAAAGGTTGCAAAGATGCCAAGTGTTGAAGAGGCATCTCAAGTGTTCTTAAAGAGCAAACAAGATCAGCTAGCTTATCTGATTCAGGAAACCTTGAGGATTGAGAAGGGCTTGTCCACCCTGACTCAGAATCAGGAGAGCTTGGAAAGGATCATTGAGACCAAGTTTTATGATCTTGATCTGAAAGTAACTGAGATACAGACTGTAGTTGAGCAGCTCCAGGAGGAAGCAGAGGAGAGGAAAGGGCATGGTACCACAGATGCCTTTCGGAGAGTGCCTAGAGGGCAGAGGTCTGCTGCAGTGCCCATGGCTGACACCAGAGCAACTACTTCAGCACCAGCAGCAACAGCTTCAGTGCCACCTCCAGTTGCCACTCCACCAGCTCCAACAACATCTACTGATGCCTTTGTCCTTGGAGTCCTCTCTACACCACCTCTCGGAGACCAAGCCTAGAGAGACGCATAGCACTATGCATTTTTGAAATTTTTGGTAACTTGTTGTCAAAGGGGGAGAAATGTATAGATCATAGGCTTCGAGAGAGAGTGTTTTGCTTCTTTGTCTCTCTTGCTATTTTTCTTGATACCTTTTTGTGTGCTTGTTTAATACTCTTTATGTCTGTGTGTGAGATACTTGTATGATCATGTGTTTGATCATATCATACTTTAATGTTTGCTTGGATGATATTATCTGTTTTATCCCATATATGATCATTAACTTTGCTTGGTGATGAGTGCATGTTTTTAACTCCTATCATTTTGAGCGCTCCACCAAGATGTATGTGACATGGAAGAGTAACCCATGATCCTAATCGATTGTGAATTTGCATTCAAAAGCAAATTTTAAATAATGCACAAATTTAGGGGGAGCTCTTGCTTATTACATACTTCTCAATGCGACGATGTATTTAAATCTTATTATCATTTGTCGAAGCTTTGATCTATATGTTGTCATCAATTACCAAAAAGGGGGGATTGAAAGTGCAACTATCCCTGGGTGGTTTTGGTAATTCCTAACAACATATAGCTCATTGAACTGATGCTACTTCAAGATGACTATTTCAGGATGTTCAATGATTGGCATGGCATGGATTAGAAATGTGGACCCCTCAAAATGCTAAGGACACACATTGGCTCAAGCTCAAGACTCTACATTTTCATTTTAGTGATCCAAGATCACATTGAGTCCATAGGAAAAGCCAATACTATTAAAAGGGGATGAGGTGTTGCTTAATGGCTTGCTTGCTCAAAATGCTTAGTGATATGCTCCAAAAACCCTCAACCACTTTCTCATATCCACATATGTCCCAAACCAAAAGTCAAACTCAGCCCCACCGATTTGTTCTATCCGGCGCCACCGAGTTCATTTGACATAGCCACTGCCAGAAACCCTCATCACTTCGGTCTCACCGATAGGGATCTCGGTCTCACCGAGATGGGATTGCAAACTCTCTGTTTCCCTTCGTAACATTTCAGTCAAACCAAGATGAGAGAACGGTCCCACCGAGTTCGCAATGCAAACTCTCTGTTTCCCTCCGTAACATTTCAGTCTCACCAAGCTGAGCGAATCGGTCCCACCGAGTTTGCCTGACCAACTCTCTGGTTAGCTTATTACAGAAATCGGTCCCACCGAGTTTGAGTAATCAGTATCGCCGAGATTACGTTATGCCCTAACCCTAATGAAATCAGTCCCACCGAGTTGACATGTCAGTCCCACCGAAAAGCCTAACATTCACATTTTGAACTAAATCGGTCTGACCGAGTTTTCTGATTTGGTCCCACCGAGTTTGGTGAATTGTGTGTAACGGTTAGATTTTGTGTGGAGGCTATATATACCCCTCCACCCACTCTTCATTCGTGGAGAGAGCCATCAGAACATGCCTACACTTCCAGCATACATTTTCTGAGAGAGAACCACCTAATCATGTGTTGAGATCAAGATATTCCATTCCAACCACATAAATATTGATCTCTAGCCTTCTCCAAGTTGCTTTCCACTCAAATCTTCTTTCCACCAAATCCAAATCCGTGAGAGAGTGGAGTGTTGGGGAGACTATCATTTGAAGCACAAGAGCAAGGAGTTCATCATCAACACACCATCTATTACCTTTTGGAGAGTTGTGTCTCCTAGATTGGTTAGGTGTCACTTGGGAGCCTCCGTCAAGATTGTGGAGTTGAACCAAGGAGTTTGTACGGGCAAGGAGATCGCCTACTTCGTGAACATCTGCCCTAGTGAGGCACGTCCTTCATGGGCGATGGCTATGGTGGGATAGACAAGGTTGCTTCTTTGTGGACCCTTCGTGGGTGGAGCCCTCCGTGGACTCGCGCAACCGTTACCCTTCGTGGGTTGAAGTCTCCATCAACGTGGATGTACGATAGCACCACCTATCGGAACCACGCCAAAAATCTCCGTGTCTACATTGCGTTTGCTCCCTCCAAACTCCTCCCTTTTACCTTCGTATGCAAATGTTTTACTTCTGCTACTATACTCTTAGACTTGCATGTGTAGGTTGATTGCTTGACTTGTGCTAAGTTGCCAAAATCTGCCAAGACTTAAAATTGGGAAAAGGCTAGATTTTTATTTGGTCAAGTAGTCTAATCACCCCCCCTCTAGACTTACTTTCGATCCTACAAGGGCTGATCTGGAGTCTGTTCGGGGCTCCGGAGGGTGGAATTCGTCGCCGTCATCATCATCAACCTTCCTCCATCACCAATTTCATGATGCTCACCGCCGGGAGTGAG
The DNA here is from genome assembly GCF_002575655.3 of Aegilops tauschii subsp. strangulata. Classification (NCBI taxonomy): domain Eukaryota; kingdom Viridiplantae; phylum Streptophyta; class Magnoliopsida; order Poales; family Poaceae; genus Aegilops; species Aegilops tauschii. Next base: position 343,827,895 of record NC_053040.3, on the reverse strand, counting down.
TAATTCCATCGTAGGCTTGCTGGATGGTGATGGGTGATACGTCTCCAACGTATCTATAATTTTTTATTGTTCCATGTTGTTATATTATCATTCTTGTATGTTTTACAATCATTTTATAGAAATTTTATATCATTTTTGGGGACTAACCTATTGACATAGTGCCCAGTGCCAGTTGCTGTTTTTTGCTTGTTTTTTACTTTGCAGAAAATCAATACCAAATGGAGTCCAAACACATTGAAACTTTTTGGAGAATTTTTCTAGGCCAGAAGACACAGGATGGGCCAAAGAAGTACCAGAGGGGTGCCCCGAGGGGGGCACAACCCACCTGGGCACGCCTGGGGGCCCAGGCGTGCTCTGGTGGGTTGTGCCCACCTCGGTGGCCTCCTGCACCGCCTCTTTGCTCTATAAATACCCCAATATTCCAAAAACCCTAGGGGAGTCGACGAAACACAATTCCAACCACCGCAAGTTCCAGAAACCACAGATCCAATCTAGACACCATCACGGAGGGTTCATCATCCTCATTGGTGCCTCTCCGATGATGCGTGAGTAGTTCATTGTAGACCTACGGGTCCGTAGTTAGTAGCTAGATGGCTTCCTCTCTCTCTTTTGATTCTCAATACAATGGTCTCTTGGATATCTATTTGATGTAAATCTTTTTGCGGTGTGTTTGTTGGGATCCGATGAACTTTGAGTTTATGATCAGATGTATTTTATCCATGAAAGTTATTTGAGTTTTGATATCTTGTATGCATGATTACTTATAGACTCGTATTTCTTCTCCGAATCTTTAGTTTAGTTAGGCCGACTAGATCGATTTTTCTTGCCATGGGAAGAGGTGCTTTGTGATGGGTTCGATCTTACGATGCTCAATCCCAGTGACAGAAGGGTAAATGACACGTATGTATCGTTGCTATTAAGGATAACAAGATGGGGTCTATTCCTACATGGATAGATCTTGTCTACATCATGTCATCATTCTTATTGCATTGCTTTCTTTCTCCATGAACGTAATACACTAGATGCATGCTGGATAGTGATCGATGTGTGGAGTAATAGTAGTAGATGCAGGCAGGAGTCGGTCTACTAATCTTGGACGTGATGCCTATATAATGATCATTGCTTGGATATCGTCATAATTATTTGAAGTTCTATCAATTGCCCAACAGTAATTTGTTTACCCGCCATATGCTATTTTTCTCGAGAGAAGCCACTAGTGAAATCTATGGCCCCCGGGTCTCTTCTTTATCATATTTGCCTTTGAGATATATTTTTATTCGCTTTTATTTTCTGATCTATTAATCCAAAAAACCAAAAATACCTTGCTGCAATTTTTTTGTTATTTATTTTATCTCGCGTTCCCGCGAGATCTATTTATCCAATCTACTACCATTTTATCTGTCCTTTTACCCGGGAGGGATTGACAAACCCTCTTACACGTTGGGTTGCAAGTATTTGTTCTTTGTTTGCAGGTACCATTTACATAGTGTTGCGTGGTTCTCCTACTGTTTCGATAACCTTGGTCTCATCACTGAGGGAAATACCTACCGTAGTTGTGCTGCATCATCCCTTCCTCTTTGGGGAAATACCGACGTAGTTCAAGCCGCATCAAAAGGAGTTTCGGGCGCCGTTGCCGGGGAGACGTCATCAACATCTATCAGGTTCCTAATCACAAATCGCATCTCTTTGCAATTTACATTATTTGTCATTTGCCACTCATTTGCATCTCCCCCACTTCACAAAAATTTGCCGTTTTTATTCGCCCTCTTTTCGGTTCTCCGTTTTCTCGTCAGATCTGTCTTTTTGCTTGTGATCTTATTGCCATGGCCAGCATGACTACTCCTCCTTTGTCACCGAATTTTGAAGTTTTATACTTCAAATTGAGACGGGGAGAAAATTTGAAAGATGCTTGCAATCTAAAAGGGGATGCAAAAAATTTGCTTCAGAATTTTCATATAGGTTTAGCCTTGCATCATAGACAACTTTTGGATTTTGCCGCTAAAGGAAATTTTATTGAGCCTGATGCTAATGCCGCTTATGAGATCCTAGAAGGGATTTGGGAATTCCGCCTACCAAAAAGGGGATTTCTTTTACTCAAGGAGCTCAAATTTTGGATAAGTTGAGTGATTTGCATAAACATTTGGTTGATTTACAAAAATACAATGAACCTCTGAAACATTTCAGTGGGAACCTCAATCGAATGAATACCTTGATTACTCTTTGCTAAACGTTTGGATATTTTGGATCTCAAGATGGTCTCTTTTCCTGAAAATCTTGGGAAGCGTAAAGAGCCTCCCGGGTTTGAAAAGGCCCTCACAAAATTTGCAAAAACTAAAGATGACAATACTTAGATATATGCATTATGCCTAGCTAGGGGCATCAAACAATAACGCTTGTTGGGAGGCAACCCAATGAATAAAATTTATTTTTGTCTTTTTCCTTCTGTACTTGAGTGTTTGCACAATTATGCTACTATTATGATTGTGTTTTTTATGTTTTAATTAGTGTATGTGCCAAGCAAAACCTTTGGGATCATGTTGGGTGATAGTTGATTTGATCTTGTTGAAAAATAGAAACTTTGTTTGCCAGTCACAGAATTATTAAAAATCACATAAGAGCGATAAAATCCTGATTTTTGTACACAAGATCAATATACAAATTACCTAAGTTGTCCTAATTTTTCAGAAATTTTGGAATTACAGAAGTATTCTAAGTTTTCAAATTACTACAGGCTGTTCTGTTTTTGATAGATTCTGTTTTCTTTGCGTTGTGTGCTTATTTTGATGAATCTATGGTTTGTATTGGAGGGTATAAGCCATAGCAAAGTTGGAGTACAGTAGATATAATGCAGAAATAAATATGAATGGGTTTGCAACAGTACTTATAGTAGTGATTTTCTTTGTTATACTAACGGATCTCATGAAGGTTTTGTTGAGTTTTGTGTGATTGAAGTTTTCAAGTTTTGGTGAGATCACGATGGATGAAGGAATAAGGAGTAAGAAGAGCCTAAGCTTGGGGATGCCCCATGGCATCCCAAGCTATTATCTAAAAGAGAAGCAAGCAACTAAGCTTGGGGATGCCCGAGTGGCATCCCCTCTTTCTTCTAACGACCATCAGTATTTTACTTGGAGCTATATTTTTATTCGTCACATATCATGAGTTTTGCTTAGAGCGTCTTGTATTATATTAGTCTTTGCTTTTTTTTTGCTTTTCAGTTTAAGTCAAGTATCCTAGCTGAACACACCTATTTGAGAGAGCCAAAATTATGCTATGATTTGCTAGAATTGCTCTATGTGATTCACTTAAATTTTTTGAGCTATGGAATTGCTCTAGTGCTTCACTTATATCTTTTTTAGCACGGTGTGCTTTATTATTTTTGAAGAAATGCTCTCATGCTTTACTTAGATTTATTCAAGAGTTAGTATTTTTTTAGAAATTCCCTCATGCTTCACTTAAATTATTTTGAGAGAAGAAAAATTTTATGCTCATGTTCTTCACTTAAATTTATTTGAGCTATCAAAAGCAACATATGAAATTAGTCCCAAAGTGATAGATATTCAAGAGGGATATAATAAAAACTTTCATGAAGATCATTGGACAAAATAAACTTGATTCTTTGTAATATTTTTGCGATATGATGATAGTGATATGTGAGTCATGTTGATGAGTAATTATGGTTTAGTAAGATTATTGATGTTAAGGTTTGTGGTTCCCTATGCAAGCACGAAAGTCAATAGTTATGCAATGAATTACACCCTACTTGTGTTGCATTATTCATTGTTAGTTATGCTTAATGCTTGCTTATGAGATTTTTCATTTCTTGGTTGGATGCTTCTCAATATTTGCTAGCCTTCACTTGCACTAAGTATGATTACTACTTGTGCATCCAAATTCCTTAAACCAGTTTTGCCATATGAGTCCACTATACCTACCTATATGTGGTATTCTTTTGCCGTTCTAAGCAAATTTGTATGTGCCGTCTCTAATCATCAAAATAAATCTCCTTTTTTTGTGCTCGTACCGCTCATGAAATGGTAGGGGGTGGTTGATATTTTTCCATGCTAGATGTGTTATTCTCAAGATGAGTGTTTATTCACTTGTCATTGCACGAGAGCACGACAAAGGTATTAGGGATGCCCAGTCCCGAAATGAAAAATGAATTTACTTTATGTTGTCAAATAATAAATTCCTTGGAAAGTGTTGGTATGGACGGCACCCATGGATTCGGTTAGCCGTGGAATGTGAAAGTATGGTGGAAATAGGAATAAACTTTATTTTATATTTGGGAACCGCCTATGATATATCTAGCATGGAAAGTATTGAGAGCTACTCGATCATTTTTGTTGACAGGAAAGGCATGCCGCCCAAAATGTTTTATCTTTTTTTTTTTGCTTTGAGCTGTGGTACCTGTCGGGGATATACCCCGCGGTATGACCCGGCCGGAAGTATGACCCGGCCGGACTTGGCGCTTCACCGTGACCCGCTGGAGGACTGGCGACTCACGGGTCTGGCGGCTCACTGTCAGACGACTCACGGATGACCCCGACGGCGGGTCAGATAGAAGACTAGGCCCAAGGCCCAGAAGGCCGGCTCACGTTTATGATGGGCCGGCTTAAGTAGAAAGGGATGATGAATATTTCCTTTACGAGGAAGCAAGACCCGGACTTGTAATTAACTTGTAAGAGAAGATAGACTAGTCCTAGTCCTACTAGGACTCCACATGTAACCCGCCCCTCTAACTTATATAAGGAGGGGCAGGGCACCCCAAAGAGGGACGAGCAACAAGAAACAATCTCTAGGGCTAGACACAAAGAGCCGGCTTACCGGCGACTCTCTCATAAGCATAATGAGACCTAGCCTCAAACAGCATGTAGGGTTGTTACCGGATGATGTTTCCCGGGGCCCGAAGCTGTCTAAACCCTTGTCTTGTGCGTTGATCCGCCCTGCGTCTCTCATCCCAATCAACCCCTCTCAAGCTACTACATAGATGCGTTGGCCTCACGACTAAGTCCTTACACCTAGGACATCTGACGTGTTAATTCCACGACAGTTGGCGCCCACCGTGGGGCTCGCGCACGGTGGTGATGAGTTCTTGGAGGGATATCTCACAGGGATCGAGAAGTTTGCGATTGTTTAGATGAAGAAGAATCATTACGGAAGGAGTTGTATTGTCTAGAAGGCGAGCAATCAGATCTAATATCCATCCGAGGTTCAAAAGAAACTACGGTTACAGGTCCGTGCGCCGCTGCAAGTTGCGAGTTTGAGGACGTAGAGTTTCCGCTACAGTATCAATTTGTGCGGCGGCCGTGTCCGAAGTGCTACGACATCTTTCCTGTCCACAGGCAATGTAGAGGATTTAATCCGAAAGCTACGAGCGACTCAATCCGTCAAGTTGCCGCGGGCTAAAGGCGATTCTGGTACTGCCTTCAATGCATGGCGTCTCACCTTGCGGAGGTTTTCAAAGGGAAAAGCTATCTATCGCTGCTCCATTGTTTTCCATCAAACTTCGGACGTATTGTTTCCAAAAACAAAGATGCTGCATATATAAGTAGCTGGAACACAGTGCTTGAAAAAAAAGGGGAGAAGGAAAATAAGAAAGAGAAGGAAGAGGACCACGACCCGGAAGTGGATGTATCTACGGAGTACTACTGCTAATTTTACACGAGCATGTATGGCTAGCAAGAAATCAGATCGGTCAAACCTGATTGGTCAAACCTGATGGAACAAAGTAACTACTACTACAAGCCGGAGAAAGACGAGGATTCAGACTCGGCCACAGTCGCGGCCGTACATCGCCGGCGCGTTTTCACGGCCGGGCCTCGCCTCCAAACCGCTGTTCGTCTTCGAACCGTCCGCTCGCCAGCAACGCGTGACCCGCCCGCGCTAGTTCTACCACGCCCCGCCTCTGCCTCTGCATACGGATGGGCTCCAAAGAAAGACTGGGTACAAAGTGTAATCAGCTTATACGCGGTGCGGAAGATGTGTTCAAGGACTGGAAAAACTAGGTCCAGGATGGTCTGTTCCTCTGCCAAAAAACAGCGGTTGTAAATCAGTTGTTTCCACCACGGCGGTCACCATGGTGCGTTCGAATCGCCCTCACCGCCGTGCTTCTAAACCGGTGCTCTGAATCACCACCGTCACTGAGCCATCGCTCTCCGCGGCCGCGCCTCACCGGCTGTCCGCCTCCGACACACGGCCTTGCAGCTGCTGCTCACCTCCGCGGATGTGGTTTCAAGACGCAGTCGCTAACTCACCATCACGACCGAATTGAATCCCCGCCTCGCCAAGTCACCTTTGCCGGCTCTGGCCTCTGTTGCGGGCTGCCCGTTTCCTGTGTTGTTCCAAATTGGCTGCATCGCAACCGACGCCTGCACTACGCCTCAACCCGCCGCCATGCGTTGACCAGGCCTGCCATCGCCACCACAGCGCCGAGCCGCTGCTGTACTGAAGCTGCGCTCGCCTCGCGCTCTTCCATTATGGCAAACCGCTTCTGCCTCTACGAGAAACCACTTCAAGCGGGCTCACCATCCATTGCTGGCCACCTCCGAGTCAAGTCGCCGCGCCTCCGGCTGTTTTAAGTCGCTGACCGCCGTCTCAAGCTGAGAGCCGCTATAGCTGATCCGTCGGCCCTGCACTTGATTTCTACTGTGCGTGGCTGTAGCCTCAAAGCAAGATTATTGTTGAAAATGGATGAGATGGTGGAAAAGCCATTGAATTAATTGACGCTATGGTCGTTAGTAAAGCCAAGTTCGCGCTTTAGCTTAAATTGCCTCTGTGTTGAACCACCGGAGCCACGTTGAGTCACTGCTGCCACATTGAGCCGCTGGGGCTATATTGAGTCGTCGGTCTTCCTGAGCTGCCTCTGTCGTGTTGTCATCCGAACTAATCAGGTGATATCCTTCTAAATATAATTTTGGCACATATTCCTTTTGTCAAAAAACAATTACTCTGGCCTGTAATATTTTTATGCAGGGCGGCTATTAAAGGAAAAAGGGGTGGTATTACACCGCGGAGGCATGTTCGGTTGTGCCGCGCAGCCTCACGGACACGCGTATCGCGGTCCGGTTTACATCAACGCGTCGGCCGACTCGCCCGTCCGCACCACCTTACAACGCCACGGACGACTCGCCCGTCCGCCCTCGCCGTCGGTTCATGCGTCCACGCCGGGTTACAACGCGGAGGACAACTTGCTCGTCCACACCACCTTACAACGCCACGGACGACTCGCCCGTCCGCCCTCGCCGCCGGTTCATGCGTCCGCGCCGGGTTATAACGCGGAGGACAACTTGCTCGTCCGCACCGGCTTACAACACCACGGCCGGCTCATCTGTCTGCTCCCACGGCCGACTTGGCCGTTATTGATTTCAGCTTCACCGTGATAATCATCAACTCCGCGGTGGATCATTTCTGGCCTGACATATCAGGACAATTGTTCACTACATGAAGGCGACGTGGTTGACTCGCCCATCCGCGCGGCTTACCGCGCCGGCGATTGACTCGCCCGACCACACCGGTTTACAACATCGTGACCAACTCATCTGTCTATACCACCTCTGATGCTGAGGTCGTCTCTTCCGTCCGCCTCTAGCGGCCTGGTCTACATCAACACACCGAGCCGCACCTGTCTGCATGAGCTATGTATTGAGTATGAGCAGGTCACTACTTGGGAAGCCCGGTTTTCTTCCAACAAATTGGAGGCAAATTATCATATGTTATCAGCCGCCGTCTGCACTGGATGGTTCAATGGGCAGGCGCACAAATCGCCGCCACTATAGTTCGGTTAACTTCAAACAGCCAGTTGGAAGGAACCATTGGCCGAGTTGCTGACACGGCTCATACGGGATCATTTATAACCCGCCACAGTCACTTTCAACCTTCTGTGGATTCACATCGCGCTATCAGCGCCAATGATATACACCTTCTGCTATGGTCAAATATGGAGAATCTCAAGCCAAATCCTTGAGTCGTCTTGAGACTCGGGGGCTACAATGACATGACTCAACAAATCGTGCCAGTTTCAGCAGGCTGAAGAACTCCGGGTCATTGGAGGAAAAAATAACCCGGCCCTGGAGATTACTGCTCTATCGATGCAAATTTAAAGGCCGTCAGAAAAATATCCGGCTTAAAATAAAGATTCCGGTTTAAAATCCGGTTCAAGAGACATCTCTCTCCCGCAAAGCTTTGAAGCTCTCAAATCCGGTTCAAACATCCGGCTCAAGGTAAATTTGTCTCTTACAAAGCTTTTAAGCTCTCAAATCCGGTTCAAAGTTCCGGTTCAAAAAGAATTAATCTCTCGCAAGATTCGAGTTCTCAGAAAAAATTAAAGGTTGCCAAAAAGAACTTGCTGCCATGATGCGCGGTTCAAACATAGGTATCCTGCCTTACGGCTTATCTTATTATGGTCACTTGGGGGCTTCCTTCTCATCGGGCATAGCTATCAGTACCCTCTTGATCGGTGCAATGCTTAAACTTATATGGTCACTTGGGGGCTTCCTGTTCAAACATAGGTCGTATTCGAACCAAAGAGAACATAGCTGTCGGTACCCTCTTGATCGGCACACTGCCGACCTCACTAGGGGGCTTCTTGATCGTATTCGAATCATAGCTCAAACCCCTCTTGGGAACCGACGTGGATCGTATTTGAATCAGCGTCGTTAAACAAGTCTCAAGGTCATTTGGGGGCTTCCTGTTCAAACATAGGTCGTATTCGAACCAAAGAGAACATAGCTGTCGGTACCCTCTTGATCGGCAACGCCAAAGCCACTGGGGGCTATATGATCGTATTCGAATCTTAGCTTAACCCCTTTGGGAGGGTTTTCTGATCGTATTTGAATCAGAAGCCTCAAAATTTTTGAAGTCTCTTTTTGCAAATAATTTTTGGATATTATTTGAAGCTCTTTTGAACACATCTAAAGTGTATATGAGTGGTTTCTATTTTAACCCGGCTTGATTTTCGATGATAAGTCGCCGGTTTATGACAATCATCATCTATGTGGAAGCATTGGCTTTTACAGAATTGGGTTCTCACCCTCACTGTCCGGGTCACATAAACCGGCGGTATCATTCAAGGGATCATAGGGATCTTGTGATCTACTTGTGTGCAGGGTAAGACTACATTTGGGTGGTTACCCGCCCTGGCTTTTGACGTTAAGTCGCCAGGGCATACGTTATTTAAACTCTGTGCAGGATTTACAGAGCTATGACTTACATAAATGATTCAGTTCAAGCCCATCATCGAAAGATTGGCATTGGTGTCTCAAAAGGGTTATCAATTCTTGATTTTCTCAAAGGCTATAAATAGCCGGGTTATAAAAATTTCGGCTTACAATGGAGGCGTAATAAATCGCCATCGGCCAAGAGCCGCTGGGTATTTATACTCCGGATTTACTTGTCAACAGATAAGGTATTTGAAATCTTTAAATAGCCAAACTTGGCTGGATTTTCATTATGATTTGAATGATTGAGGTTTTCCAGTCGGGTTAGTCAAATCTTTAATAGCCAACATGGCTGGATTTTTATTATGGTTATCAGAAACTAATATTATGATTGAGGTTTTCAAAGTCGCTTCAGCGCAATGGCTATTATTTTATCAATGGATATGATTTATTCTACAATGGAAGGAATAGTCCCGAGTCGCTGCAGGCTTACAACCCGGCACTTGGGGGCTACATTATTCAAGTTGAGATTACATCAAATATGCAAGTCCCATGTCACTGCCAGCATGCACCATGGCACTTGGGGGCTAATGCAAAGTCATTTTTTGCTCACCTCATTGAAGACCGGACTCATCACATCGTAATGAGCCGGCCCTTGGGGGCTACCAATTGCTCCTGTTAAAATTCAAGATACACAAGCCTTATTACATTATATTGAAGGATCCACTGCTCAGTTGGTAAAGCACAAAGCTATTAACCTTATGGACGTGGGTTCAAGCCCCAAGATGGGGGTTACATCATATGATATTATTTCCAATGAAAAGTCCCAGCTCAGTATTATCTTACTAAACCGGCCCTTGGGGGCTACACGTTACTGCTCAAATTTACATCATCATATTTACAAAGTCCCTGCTCATTATTACATAATGACCCGACACTTGGGGGCTAATGTATATTGCTCTCCGCTGAAGACAATTCTAAGATGACCCGGCTACACTACTATGACTATAGCCGACTCATGGGGCTACACAACTGGATTTTATTTAAAGCCATGGTGATAAGTCCCGGCTTATTCATGCTGATTAAACCGGCTCTTGGGGGCTACAGGTAATAAGGATATAAGGGAGAAATATCTTCAAATTTTCAGTTTTGAGTAAATCAGATTGACCTGGTGTCTGCAAAAATCATAAACCGGCGTCGGCGACAATTATGACTTGGCATCATCTATTTATAACCCGGCAATTTTGGTACTCATAAACCGGCAAGTTTTATATCTTTAAGCCGGTTGAATATAAGTTGAATATTTGAGGACCAATATTTTTGTCAAGTCAGAGCATTGAAAGCCGACTCAAGTGGATTATCTCTTACAATATTTCTCAACAAGAGACCAATGTCAGCAAATTGACTCTAAAGCTGGCCTGTTGACCCAGATTTTCAAAGGTAGTATCTGGATTTTTTACATTGGCAAAATTTGAACATATCTTCTAAAGAGATTTGCTATGAGATTATGGATACATATCAAGAAGGAAGATGACAAGGACTTAAGGATGATCAAGTGCCGGCTTACAAAGAATATTTAACCCGGAACACAACCTGTCAAATTTGTTCTTGTGTTTATATTGCAGATTAGTTTAACATGGATAAATCCAAATTAAACTGGGGGCTAATGTCGGGGATATACCCCGCGGTATGACCCGGCCGGAAGTATGACCCGGCCGGACTTGGCGCTTCACCGTGACCCGCTGGAGGACTGGCGACTCACGGGTCTGGCGGCTCACTGTCAGACGACTCACGGATGACCACGACGGCGGGTCAGATAGAAGACTAGGCCCAAGGCCCAGAAGTCCGGCTCACGTTTATGATGGGCCGGCTTAAGTAGAAAGGGATGATGAATATTTCCTTTACGAGGAAACAAGACCCGGACTTGTAATTAACTTGTAAGAGAAGATAGACTAGTCCTAGTCCTACTAGGACTCCACATGTAACCCGCCCCTCTAACTTATATAAGGAGGGGCAGGGCACCCCAAAGAGGGACGAGCAACAAGAAACAATCTCTAGGGCTAGACACAAAGAGCCGGCTTACCGGCGACTCTCTCATAAGCATAATGAGACCTAGCCTCAAACAGCATGTAGGGTTGTTACCGGATGATGTTTCCCGGGGCCCGAAGCTGTCTAAACCCTTGTCTTGTGCGTTGATCCGCCCTGCGTCTCTCATCCCAATCAACCCCTCTCAAGCTACAACATAGATGCGTTGGCCTCACGACTAAGTCCTTACACCTAGGACATCTGACGTGTTAATTCCACGACAGTACCTCTACAAATCCCTACTTCCCTCTACGAAGGGCCTTTCTTTTTTACTTTATGCAATTTTTATTTTTATTTGAGTCTCCATCTTCTCTCATAAAGCACCAACTAAGGGGCACTATGATTGTACTTGAGCATTGGGCGTAGCTAATATGCGAGTGTGTTTCATGAATGGGTCAATGATTGAGCATAATGGGCTAGGGATAACTTGCTTTAATGTTGATATTTTGGAGGACATGGTTGCTTGTTGATATGCTTGAGTATTGAAATCATCATGTCAAAACTAGTCTATTACTTTGAATCATATAAAAGTCCAAATTTCCATGCTACAAAGAAAAGAATATGTGATGAACATGATAGGCAGCATTCCATATCAAAAATTCTGTTTTTATCATTTACCTACTCGAGGACAAGCAGGAATTAAGCTTGGGGATGCTGATACGTCTACAACGTATCTATAATTTTTGATTGGTCCATGCTGTTATATTATCATTCTTGTATGTTTTACAATCATTTTATAGCAACTTTATATCATTTTTTGGGACTAACCTATTGACATAGTGCCCAGTGCCAGTTGTTTTTTGCTTGTATTTTACTCCGCAGAAAATCAATACCAAACGGAGTCCAAACGCAGCGAAACTTTTTGGTGAATTTTTCTGGGCCAGATGACATGGGATGAGCTAAAGAAGTACCAGAGGGGTGCCCCGAGCGGGGCATAACCCACCTGGGCGCGCCTGGGCCCCCAGGCGTGCCCTGGTGAGTTGTGCCAACCTCGGGGGCCTCCCGCACCGCCTCTTTGCTCTATAAATACCCCAATATTCCAAAAACCCTAGGGGAGTCGATGAAACACAATTCCAGTCGCCGCAAGTTGCAGAAACCACATATCCAATCTAGACACCATCACGGAGGGGTTCATCGTCCTCATTGGTGCCTCTCAGATGATGCGTGAGTAGTTCATTGTAGATCTACGGGTCCGTAGTTAGTAGCTAGATGGCTTAATCTCTCTCTCTCTTTTGATTCTCAATACAATGGTCTCTTGGAGATCTATTTGATGTAACTCTTTTTGTGGTGTGTTTTCTGGGATCTGATGAACTTTGAGTTTATGATCAGATCTATTTTATCCATGAAAGTTATTTGAGTTTTGATCTCTTATATGCATGAATACTTATAGCCTCGTATTTCTTCTCCGAATCTTTGGTTTAGTTAGGCCGACTAGATCGATTTTTCTTGCCATGGGAAGAGGTGCTTTGTGATGGGTTCGATCTTACGGTGCTCAATCCCAGTGACAGAAGGGGACATGCCACGTATGTATCATTGCTATTAAGGATAACAAGATGGGGTCTATTCCTACATGAATAGATCTTGTCTACATCATGTCATCATTCTTATTGCATTACTCCGATTCTCCATCAACTTAATACACTAGATTCATGCTAGATAGCGGTCAATGTGTGGAGTAATAGTAGTAGATGCAGGCAGGAGTTGGTCTACTAATCTTGGACGTGATGCCTATATAATGATTCGTTAGTATAAAATGATAGCGCTTGTTGGGAGGCAACCCAATGAATAAAATTTAATTTTACCTTTATCTTTCTGTTCTTGAGTGTTGCACAATTATGCTACTGTTATGATTGTGTTTTTTATGTTTTAATTAGTGTTTGGGCCAAGCAAAGCCTTTGGGATCATGTTGGGTGATAGTTGCTTTGATCTTGTTGAAAAACAGAAACTTTGTGCACTAGTTACAAAATTATTAAAAATCACAGAAGCGCGATAAAATCCTGATTTTTTTACACAAGATTGATATACAAATTGCCCGCGTTTTCGTAATTTTCAGAATTGTTGGAGTTACAGAAGTATAAGAAGTTTTCAGATTGCTACAAACTGTTATGTTTTTGACAGATTCTGTTTTCTTTGCATTGTGTGCTTATTTTGATGAATCTATGGTTTGTATTAGAGGGTATAAGCCATGGTAAAGTTGGAATATAGTAGATATAATGCAAAAATTAAATATGAATGGGTTTGCAAGAGTACTTAAAGTAGTGATTTGCTTTGTTATACTAAAGCATCTCACGAAGGTTTTGTTGAGTTTTGTGTGATTGAAGTTTTAAAGTTTTGGGTGAGATCACGATGGATTAAGGAATAAGGAGTAAGAAGACCCTAAGCTTGGGGATGCCCATGGCAGCCCAAGTTATTATCCGAAGAGGAACAAGAAACTAAGCTTGAGGATGCCCCGAGTGGTATCCCCTCTTTCTTCTAACGACCATCGGTATTTTCTTGGAACTATATTTTTATTCGTCACATATCATGAGTTTTGCTTGGAGCGTCTTGTGTTATATTATTCTTTGCTTGTTTTGCTTTTAATTTTAAGTCAAGTATCCTTGCTGAACACACCTATTTGAGAGAGCCAAAATTATGATATGATTTCTTAGAATTGCTTTATGTGCTTCACTTAAAAAAATTTGAGCTATGGAATTGCTCTAGTGCTTCACTTATATCTTTTTGAGCATGGTGTGCTTTATTATTTTTGATGAAAGCTCTCATGATTCACTTAGATTTATTTGAGAGTTAGTAAAAATTTTAAGAAATTCTCTCATACTTCACTTATATTATTTTGAGAGAAGAAAAATTTTATGCTCATGTTCTTCACTTAAATTTGTTTGAGCTATTAAAAGCAACATATGAAACTAGTCCCAAAGTGATAGATATTCAAGAGGGATATAATAAAAACTTTCATGAAGATCACTGGACAAAATAAACTTGATTCTTTGAAATAGTTTTTGCGATATGATGATAGGATATGTGAGTGATGTTGATGAGTAATTATAGTTTAGTAAGAATATTGATGTTAAGGTTTGTGATTCCCTATGCAAGCACGAAAGTCAATAGTTATGCAATGAAATTACATCCTACTTGTGGTGCATTATTCGGTGTTAGTTATGCTTAATGCTCGCTTATGTGATTTTTCGTTTCTTGGTTGGATGCTTCTCAATATTTTGCTAGCCTTCACTTGTACTAAGTATGATTACTACTTGTGCATCCAAAATCCTTAAACCCAGTTTTGCCACATGAGTCCATTATACCTACCTATATGCGGTATTTCCGTGCCATTCTAAGCAAATTTGTATGTGCTGTCTCTAATCATCAAAATAAATCTCCTTTTTGTGTGCTCGTACCGCTCATGAAATGGTAGGGGGTGGTTGATATTTTTCCATGCTAGATGTGTTATTCTCAAGATGATTGTTTATTCACTTGTCATTGCACGAGAGCACGACAAAGGTATTAGGGATGCCCGGTCCTGAAATGAAAAATGAATTTACTTTATGTTGTCAAATAATAAATTCCTTGGAAAGTGTTGGTATGGATGGCAGCCGTGGATTCGGTTAGCCGTGGAATGTGAAAGTATGGTGGAAAAAGGAATAAACTTTCTTTTCTGTTTGGTAACCGCCTATGATATATCTAGCATGGAAAGTATTGGGAACTACTCGATCGTTTTCGTTGACAGGAAAAGCATGCCACCCAAAATGTTTTATCTCTATCTTTTTCGCTTTTGAGCTCTGGCACCTCTACAAATCCCTACTTCCCTCCGCGAAGGGCCTTTCTATTTAATTTATGCAATTTTTATTTTTATTTGAGTCTCCATCCTCTCTTATAAAGCACCAACTAAGGGGCACTATGATCGTACTTGAGCATTAGTGTAGCTAATATGCGAGTGTGTTTCATGAATGGATCAATGATTGAGCATAATGGGCTAGGGATAACTTACTTTAACATTGCTATTTTGAAAGACATGGTTGCTTGTTGATATGCTTGAGTATTGAAATCTTCATGTCAAGACTAGACTATTGCTTTGAATCATATAGAAGTCCAAATGTCCATGCTACAAAAGAAAAGAATATGTGATGACATGTTAGGCAGCATTCCACATCAAAAATTCTGTTATTATCATTTACCTACTCAAGGACGAGTAGGAATTAAGCTTGGGAATGTTGATACATCTCCAACGTATCTATAGTTTTTGATTGTTCCATGTTGTTTTATTATCATTCTTGGATGTTTTACAATCATTTTATAGCAACTTTATATCATTTTTTGGGACTAACCAGTGCCCAGTGCCAGTAGCTATTTTTGCTTGTTTTTTACTTCACAGAAAATCAATACCAAACGGAGTCCAAACGTAGCGAAACTGTTTGGAGAATATTTTTTTGGACCAGGAGACACACGATGGGCCAAAGAAGTACCAGAGGGGGGCTCCAATTGGGGAGCACAACCCACCTGGGCGCGCCTGGCACGCCCTGGTGGGTTGTGCCCACCTCGGCCGCTGATACGTCTCCAACGTATCTATAATTTATGAAGTATTCATGCCATGTTTACAATAGTTTTATATGATTTTGGTATGATTTGATTAGAACTAACCCGGACTGACGCTGTTTTCAGCAAAACTACCGTGGTGTTATTTTTGTGCAGAAATAAAAGTTCTCGGAATGCGTTGAAAATCAACGGAGAATTTTTCTGGAAAATATAAAAAATAATGGAACGAAGAGTTACCTGAGGGGAGGCCCGTGGGCCCCATGAGGGTGGAGGGTGCACCCATGTGCCTCGTGGACTTCCCGTGGGGCCCCCTGACTTGTTCTCAACGCCAACCTCTCCTATAAATACCCAAACCTCCAGAAAATAACCTAGATCGGAAGTTTCGCCGCCGCAAGCCTCTTAGCCACGAGAAATCGATCTAGGCCCTCTCGGGCACCCTGCCGGAGGGGGCCATCATCATCGGAGGCCATGGAGGAGGATCCCAGAGGGGCCATCATCGCCATGAAGGCCAAGGACCGGTGGGAGAACCTCTCCCCATCTAGGGGGGAGGCCATGGAGGAGGAAGCACAAGGGGGAGAACCTCTCCTCCTCTCTCTCGGTGGCGTCAGAGTACCATCGGGAGGGGAATCATCACCGCGGTGATCGTCTTCATCAACATCACCATCATCATCACCATCCTCATCTCCTTTATGCGGTCCACTCTCCCACACCCCGCTGTAATCCCTACTTGAACATGGTGCTTTATGCCACATATTATGATCCAATTGAAGGAAATATGCCCTAGAGGCAATAATAAAGTTATTATTTATTTCCTTATTTCATAATAAATGTTTATTATTCATGCTAGAATTGTATTAACCGGAAACATAATACCTGTGTGAATACATAGACAAACAGAGTGTCACTAGTATGCCTCTACTTGACTAGCTCGTTGATCAAAGATGGTTATGTTTCCTAGCCATAGACATGAGTTGCCATTTGATTAACGGGATCACATTATTAGGAAAATGATGTGATTGACTTGACCCATTCCGTTAGCTTAGCACTTGATCATTTAGTATGTTGCTATTGCTTTCTTCATGACTTATACATGTTCCTATGACTATGAGATTATGCAACTCCCGTTTACCGGAGGAACACTTTGTGTGCTACCAAACGTCACAACGTAACTGGGTGATTTTAAAGGTGCTCTACAGGTGTCTCCGAAGGTACTTGTTGGGTTGGCGTATTTCGAGATTAGGATTTGTCACTCCGATTGTCGGAGAGGTATCTCTGGGCCCTCTCGGTAATGCACATCACTTAAAGCCTTGCAAGCATTGCAACTAAAGAGTTTGTTGCAAGATGATGTATTACGGAACGAGTAAAGAGACTTGCCGATAACGAGATTGAACTAGGTATTGAGATACCGACGATCGAATCTCGGGCAAGTAACATACCGATGACAAAGGGAACAACGTATGTTGTTATGCGGTCTGACCGATAAAGATCTTCGTAGAATATGTGGGAGCCAATATGAGCATCCAGGTTCCGCTATTGGTTATTGACCGGAGACGTGTCTCGGTCATGTCTACATAGTTCTCGAACCCGTAGGGTCCGCACGCTTAACGTTACGATGACAGTTATATTATGAGTTTATATGTTTTGATGTACCGCAGGTTGTTCGGAGTCCCAGATGTGATCACGGACATGACGAGGAGTCTTGAAATGGTCGAGACATAAAGATTGATATATTGGACGACTATATTCGGACACCGGAAATGTTCCGGGTGATTTCGGAGAAAACTGGAGTGCCGGAGGGTTACCGGAACCCCCCCCCGGGAGAAGTAATGGGCCTTATGGGCCTTAGTGGAGAGAGAGAGAGAGGGGCAGCCAGGAGGGGCCGCGCGCCCCCTCCCCCTCTGGTCCGATTTGGACTAGGAGCGGGGGGCGGCGCCCCCCTTTCCTTCTCCCTCTCCCCTTCCTTTCCCCCTCCTAGTAGGAGTAGGAAAGAGGGGAGTCCTCCTCCTACTAGGAGGAGGACTCCTCCTCCTGGCGCACCAACAAGGGCCGGCCGGCCTCCCCCTTGCTCCTTTATATACAGGGGCAGGGGGCACCCCAAAGACACAACAATTGATGTATTGATCTCTTAGCCGTGTGCGGTGCCCCCCTCCACCATATTACACCTCGATAATATCGTTGCGGTGCTTAGGCGAAGCCCTGCGTCGGTAGAACATCATCATCTTCACCACGCCCTCGTGCTGACGAAACTCTCCCTCAACACTCGGCTGGATCGGAGTTCGAGGGACGTCATCGAGCTGAAGGTGTGCTGAACTCGGAGGTGCCGTACGTTCGGTACTTGATCGGTTGGATCGTGAAGACGTACGACTACATCAACCGCGTTGTGTTAACGCTTCCGCTTTCGGTCTACGAGGGTACGTGGACAACACTCTCCCCTCTCGTTGCTATGCATCACCATGATCTTGTGTGTTCGTAGGAAATTTTTTGAAATTACTACGTTCCCCAACAGTGGTATCCGAGCCAGGTTTTATGCGTTGATGTTATGCACGAGTAGAACACAAGTGAGTTGTGGGCGATATAAGTCATACTGCTTACCAGCATGTCATACTTTGGTTCGACGGTATTGTGAGATGAAGCGGCCCGGACCGACATTACGCGTACGCTTACGCGAGACTGGTTTCACCGTTGCGAGCACTCGTTGCTTAAAGGTGATCGGCGGGTGTCTGTCTGTCTCACTTTAGTTGAACCGAGTGTGGCTATGCCCGGTCCTTGCGAAGGTTAAAACAGCACCAACTTGACAAACTATCGTTGTGGTTTTGATGCGTAGGTAAGAACGGTTCTTGCTAAGCCCATAGCAGCCACGTAAAACTTACAACAACAAAGTAGAGGACGTCTAACTTGTTTTTGCAGGGAATGTTGTGATGTGATATGGTCAAGACATGATGCCATATTTTATTGTATGAGATGATCATGTTTTGTAACCGAGTTATCGGCAACTGGCAGGAGCCATATGGTTGTCACTTTATTGTATGCAATGCAATCGCCCCGTAATGCTTTACTTTATCACTAAGCGGGCAATAGTTGGCGAGCCGACAACGATGCTTCGATGGAGATCAAGGTGTCACAGCGATGACAATGGTGATCATGACGGTGCTTCGGAGATGGAGATCACAAGCACAAGATGATGATGGCCATATCATATCACTTATATTGATTGCATGTGATGTTTATCTTTTATGCATCTTATCTTGCTTTGATTGGCGGTAGCATTATAAGATGATCCTTCACTAAATTATCAAAGTATAAGTGTTCTCCCTGAGTATGCACCGTTGCGAAAGTTCTTCGTGCTGAGACACCACGTGATTATCGGGTGTGATAGGCTCTACGTTCAAATACAACGGGTGCAAAACAGTTGCACACGCGGAATACTCAGGTTAAACTTGACGAGCCTAGCATATAACAGATATGGCCTCGGAACACGGAGACCGAAAGGTCGAGCGTGAATCATATAGTAGATATGATCAACATAGTGATGTTCACTGTTGAAACTACTCCATCTCACGTGATGATCGGACATGGTTTAGTTGATATGGATCACGTGATCACTTAGAGGATTAGAGGGATGTCTATCTAAGTGGGAGTTCTTAAGTAATATGATTAATTGAACTTGAATTTATCATGAACTTAGTACCTGATAGTATTTTGCTTGTCTATGTTAATTGTAGATAGATGGCCCGTGCTGTTGTTCCGTTGAATTTTAATGCGTTCCTTGAGAAAGCAAAGTTGAAAGATGATGGTAGCAATTACACGGACTGGGTCCGTAACTTGAGGATTATCCTCGTTGCTGCACAGAAGAATTACGTCCTGGAAGCACCGCTGGGTGCCAGGCCTGCTGCAGGAGCAACACTAGATGTTATGAACGTCTGACAGAGCAAAGCTGATGACTACTCGATAGTTCAGTGTGCCATGCTTTACGGCCTAGAACCGGGTCTTCAACGATGTTTTGAACGTCATGGAGCATATGAGATGTTCCAGGAGTTGAAGTTAATATTTCAAGCAAATGCCCGGATTGAGAGATATGAAGTCTCCAATAAGTTCTACAGCTGCAAGATGGAAGAGAATAGTTCTGTCAGTGAGCATATACTCAAAATGTCTAGGTATAACAATCACTTGATTCAACTGGGAGTTAATCTTCCGGATGATAGCGTCATTGACAGAATTCTTCAATCACTGCCACCAAGCTACAAGAGCTTCGTGACGAACTATAATATGCAAGGGATGGATAAGACGATGCCCGAGCTCTTCGCAATGCTAAAGGTTGCGGAGGTAGAAATCAAAAAGGAGCATCAAGTGTTGATGGCCAATAAGACCACTAGTTTCAAGAAAAAGGGTAAAGGGAAGAAGAAGGGGAACTTCAAGAAGAACAGCAAACAAGTTGCTGCTCAGGAGAAGAAACCCAAGTCTGGACCTAAGCCTGAGACTGAGTGCTTCTACTGCAAGCAGACTGGTCACTGGAAGCGGAACTGCCCCAAGTATTTGGCGGATAAGAAGGATGGCAAGGTGAACAAAGAATATGTGATATACATGTTATTGATGTGTACCTTACTAATGCTCGCAGTAGCACCTGGGTATTTGATACTGGTTCTGTTGCTAATATTTGCAACTTGAAACAGGGGCTATGGATTAAGCGAAGATTGGCTAAGGACGAGGTGACGATGCACGTGGGAAATGGTTCCAAAGTCGATGTGATCGCGGTCGGCACGCTACCTCTACATCTACCTTCGGGATTAGTTTTAGACCTAAATAATTGTTATTTGGTGCCAGCGTTAAGCACGAACATTATATCTGGATCTTGTTTGATGCGAGACGGTTATTCATTTAAATCAGAGAATAATGGTTGTTCTATTTATATGAGTAATATCTTTCATGGTCATGCACCCTTGAAGAGTGGTCTATTTTTGTTGAATCTCGATAGTAGTGATACACATATTCATAATATTGAAGCCAAAAGATGCAGAGTTGATAATGATAGTGCAACTTATTTGTGGCACTGCCGTTTAGGTCATATCGGTGTAAAGCGCATGAAGAAACTCCATACTGATGGACTTTTGGAACCACTTGATTATGAATCACTTGGTACTTGCGAACCGTGCCTCATGGGCAAGATGACTAAAACACCGTTCTCCGAAACTATGGAGAGAGCAACAGATTTGTTGGAAATCATACATACAGATGTATGTGGTCCGATGAATATTGAGGCTCGTGGCGGATATCGTTATTTTCTCACCTTTACAGATGATTTGAGCAGATATGGGTATATCTACTTAATGAAACATAAGTCTGAAACATTTGAAAGGTTCAAAGAATTTCAGAGTGAAGTTGAAAATCATCGTAACAAGAAAATAAAGTTTCTACGATCAGATCGTGGAGGAGAATATTTGAGTTACGAGTTTGGTCTACATTTGAAACAATGCGGAATAGTTTCGCAACTCACGCCACCCGGAACACCACAACGTAATGGTGTGTCCGAACGTCGTAATCGTACCTTACTAGATATGGTGTGATCTATGATGTCTCTTACTGATTTACCGCTATCGTTTTGGGGTTATGCTTTAGAGACGGCTGCATTCACGTTAAATAGGGCACCATCAAAATCCGTTGAGACGACGCCTTATGAACTGTGGATTAGCAAGAAGCCAAAGTTGTCATTTCTTAAAGTTTGGGGCCGCGATGCTTATGTGAAAAAACTTCAACCTGATAAGCTCGAACCCAAATCAGAGAAATGTGTCTTCATAGGATACCCAAAGGAGACTATTGGGTACACCTTCTATCACAGATCCGAAGGCAAAACTTTTGTTGCTAAATTCGGAAATTTTCTGGAGAAGGAGTTTCTCTCGAAAGAAGTGAGTGGGAGGAAAGTAGAACTTGATGAGGTAACTGTACCTGCTCCCTTATTGGAAAGTAGTTCATCACAGAAACCAGTTTCTGTGACACCTACGCCAATAAGTGAGGAAGTTAATGATAATGATCATGAAACTTCAGATCAAGTTATTACTGAACCTCGTAGATCAACCAGAGTAAGATCCGCACCAGAGTGGTACGGTAATCCTGTTTTGGAGGTTATGTTACTAGACCATGACGAACCTACGAACTATGAAGAAGCGATGGTGAGCCCAGATTCCGCAAAATGGCTTGAGGCCATGAAATCCGAGATGGGATCCATGTATGAGAACAAAGTATGGACTTTGGTTGACTTGCCCGATGATCGGCAAGCCATTGAAAATAAATGGATCTTCAAGAAGAAGACTGACGCTGACGGTAATGTTACTGTCTATAAAGCTCGACTTGTTGCGAAAGGTTTTCGACAAGTTCAAGGGATTGACTACGATGAGACCTTCTCACCCGTAGCGATGCTTAAGTCTGTCCGAATCATGTTAGCAATTGCCGCATTTTATGATTATGAAATTTGGCAAATGGATGTCAAAACTGCATTCCTGAATGGATTGCTGGAAGAAGAGTTGTAGATGATGCAACCGGAAGGTTTTGTCGATCCAAAGGAAGCTAACAAAGTGTGCAAGCTCCAGCGATCCATTTATGGACTGGTGCAAGCCTCTCGGAGTTGGAATAAACGCTTTGATAGTGTGATCAAAGCATTTGGTTTTATACAGACTTTTGGAGAAGCCTATTTTTACAAGAAAGTGAGTGGGAGCTCTGTAGCATTTCTGATATTATATGTGGATGACATATTGCTGATTGGAAATGATATAGAATTTCTGGATAGCATAAAGGGATACTTGAATAAGAGTTTTTCAATGAAAGACCTCAGTGAAGCTGCGTATATATTGGGCATCAAGATTTATAGAGATAGATCAAGACGCTTAATTGGACTTTCACAAAGCACATACCTTGACAAAGTTTTGAAAAAGTTCAAAATGGATCAAGCAAAGAAAGGGTTCTTGCCTGTGTTACAAGGTGTGAAATTGAGTAAGACTCAATGCCCGACCAATGCAGAAGATAGAGAGAAGATGAAAGATGTTCCCTATGCTTCAGCCATAGGCTCTATCATGTATGCAATGCTGTGTACCAGACCTGATGTATGCCTTGCTATAAGTCTAGCAGGAAGGTACCAAAGTAATCTAGGAGTGGATCACTGGACAGCGGTCAAGAACATCCTGAAATACCTGAAAAGGACTAAGGATATGTTTCTCGTTTATGGAGGTGACAAAGAGCTCATCGTAAATGGTTACGTCGATGCAATCTTTGACACTGATCCGAACGATTCTAAATCGCAAACCGGATACGTGTTTACATTGAACGGTGGAGCTGTCAGTTGGTGCAGTTCTAAACAAAGCGTCATGGCGGGATCTACGTGTGAAGCGGAGTACATAGCTGCTTCGGAAGCAGCAAATGAAGGAGTCTGGATGAAGGAGTTCATATCCGATCTAGGTGTCATACCTAGTGCATCGGGTCCAATGAAAATCTTTTGTGACAATACTGGTGCAATTGCCTTAGCAAAGGAATCCAGATTTCACAAGAGAACCAAGCACATCAAAAGACGCTTCAATTCCATCCGGGATTTAGTCCAGGTGGGAGACATAGAAATTTGCAAGATACATACGGATCTGAATGTTGCAGACCCGGTGACTAAGCCTCTTCCACGAGCAAAACATGATCAGCACCAAGGCTCCATGGGTGTAAGAATCATTACTGTGTAATCTAGATTATTGACTCTAGTGCAAGTGGGAGACTGAAGGAAATATGCCCTAGAGGCAATAATAAAGTTATTATTTATTTCCTTATTTCATAATAAATGTTTATTATTCATGCTAGAATTGTATTAACCGGAAACATAATACCTGTGTGAATACATAGACAAACAGAGTGTCACTAGTATGCCTCTACTTAACTAGCTCGTTGATCAAAGATGGTTATGTTTCCTAGCCATAGACATGAGTTGTCATTTGATTAACGGGATCACATTATTAGGAGAATGATGTGATTGACTTGACCCATTCCGTTAGCTTAGCACTTGATCGTTTAGTATGTTGCTATTGCTTTCTTCATGACTTATACATGTTCCTATGACTATGAGATTATGCAACTCCCGTTTACCGGAGGAACACTTTGTGTGCTACCAAACGTCACAACGTAACTGGGTGATTATAAAGGTGCTCTACAGGTGTCTCCGAAGGTACTTGTTGGGTTGGCGTATTTCAAGATTAGGATTTGTCACTCCGATTGTCGGAGAGGTATCTCTGGGCCCTCTCGGTAATGCACATCACTTAAAGCCTTGCAAGCATTGCAACTAAAGAGTTTGTTGCAAGATGATGTATTACGGAACGAGTAAAGAGACTTGCCGGTAACGAGATTGAACTAGGTATTGAGATACCAACGATCGAATCTCGGGCAAGTAACATACCGATGACAAAGGGAACAACGTATGTTGTTATGCGGTCTGACCGATAAAGATCTTCGTAGAATATGTGGGAGCCAATATGAGCATCCAAGTTCCGCTATTGGTTATTGACCAGCGACGTGTCTCGGTCATGTCTACATAGTTCTCGAACCCGTAGGGTCCGCACGCTTAACGTTACGATGACAGTTATATTACGAGTTTATATGTTTTGATGTACCGAAGGTTGTTCGGAGTCCCGGATGTGATCACAGACATGACGAGGAGTCTCGAAATGGTCGAGACATAAAGATTGATATATTGGACGACTATATTCGGACACCGGAAATGTTCCGGGTGATTTCGGAGAAAACCGGAGTGCCGGAGGGTTACTGGAACCCCCCCGGGAGAAGTAATGGGCCTTATGGGCCTTAGTGGAGAGAGAGAGGGGCAGCTAGGAGGGGCCGCGCGCCCCCTCCCCCTCTGGTCCTTATGGGCCTTAGTGGGGAGAGAGAGGGGCAGCCAGGAGGGGCCGCGCGCCCCCTCCCCCTCTGGTCCGATTTGGACTAGGAGAGGGGGGGCGGCGCCCCCCTTTCCTTCTCCCTCTCCCCCTTCCTTTCCCCCTCCTAGTAGGAGTAGGAAAGAGGGGAGTCCTACTCCTACTAGGAGGAGGACTCCTCCTCCTGGCGCGCCAACAAGGGCCGGCCGGCCTCCCCCTTGCTCCTTTATATACGAGGGCAGGGGGGCACCCCAAAGACACAACAATTGATCTTTTGATCTCTTAGCCGTGTGCGGTGCCCCCCTCCACCATATTACACCTCGATAATATCGTAGTGGTGCTTAGGTGAAGCCCTGCGTCGGTAGAACATCATCATCCTCACCACGCCGTCGTGCTGACGAAACTCTCCCTCAACACTCGGCTGGATCGGAGTTCGAGGGACATCATCGAGCTGAACGTGTGCTGAACTCGGAGGTGCCGTACGTTCGGTACTTGATCGGTCGGATCGTGAAGACATACGACTACATCAACCGCGTTGTGTTAACGCTTCCGCTTTCGGTCTATGAGGGTACGTGGACAACACTCTCCCCTCTCGTTGCTATGCATCACCATGATCTTGTGTGTTCGTAGGAACTTTTTTGAAATTACTACGTTCCCCAACACCAATGATGTGTTGCCATCCTATGATGTTTTGAGTAGATATCCTTTGTCTTTGGGTTGATTGATGATATAGATTGGTATGAGTTGCATGTTTTATTTTGGTGCTGTCCTATTGTGCCCTCCGTGTCCCGCAAGAGTGAGGGATTCCCGTTGTAGGGTGTTGCAATACGTTCATGATTCTCTTATAGTGGGTTGCTTGAGTGACAGAAGCATAAACCTGAGTAAGGGGGTTGTTGCGTATGGGATAAAGGGGACTTGATGCTTTTATGCTATGGTTGGGTTTTACCTTAATGATCTTTAGTAGTTGCGGATGCTTTCTAGAGTTCCAATCATAAGTGCATATGATCCAAGAAGATAAAGTATGTTAGCTTATGCCTCTCCCTCATATGAAATTACAATAGTGATTACCGGTCTTGTTAACAATTGCTTAGGATAATTCTGCACACCGACCCATCATTATTCCACACTCGCTATTTATAATATTTAGTAATATATTCTAACTTTATGATAACAACACCTACTTTTATGTTTTAGCTCTCCGATGCCATGCAAAGTTATCCTCCTCATACCCACAACATAGTTTTCTTTCTCGTTTCTAGTTGGAAGCAAACGTACGGTGTACGTAGAGTCGTATCAGTGGCAGATAGGACTTGAGAGAATATTGATCTTACCTTTAGCTCCTTGTGGGTTCGACACTCCATACTTATCACTTCCACCTTTGGGAATTGCTACGATGATTCCCTGCACTTGGGGATTATCAAGCTCTTTTCTGGCGTCGTTGCCGGGGAGCAATAGCGTGGGGTTGATATTCTCGTGTGTGCTTGTTTGCTTTCTTCACTAAGTAGTTTTTTTTCCTTTTTGTTTCTGTTTAGTTGTGGGTGAAACATACAAAAAAATAAAAGAATGAAAATACAAAAAAATAATACTTGCCTCTCATGCCTAAAAAGTTTTTCAATAAGAGAAGTGATTGGAAGGTTTTGCATTGGAGAAGTGAGGGTCGACCTTGAACACTTGTGTTCGTGCTCATGGGAACAATGTAAAAAAATTCATGGAAGCTTCTTTGAAAATAAGTATCCCCTTGTATATATCCATTGTATTATAAAAATAATGTGCCAAGCTTTGGTTCTAGGATGATTAGATTGCCTGTTTACTATGTGCAGTACAAAAACAGAAACTTTGGCTATAGCGCATGAATTTACATTTTTTACTGGAAAGTCAAATGGGTCTGAAACTTTTTGCACATTACTTCTGTACAAATTGTTTAAATTTTCATATTTTTTGTAATTTTTTGGAGTTACAGAAGTTTACTAAACTTCCAGATTACTATAGACTGTCCTGTTTTTGACAGATTCTGTTTTCTATGTGTTGATCGCTTATTTTGATGAATCTATGGGTAGTATCGGGGGGTATGAACCATGGTGAAGTTGGAATACAGTAGATAAAGTGCTAATATTAAATTGGAATGAGTTTGCAACAGTACCTAAAGGTAGTGATTTGCTTTAGTATACTAACGGATCTCACAAAGTTTTTGTTAAGTTTTTGTGGATGAAGTGTTCGAAGAACGAGGAGTTACCAATGTTAGAAGAATAAAGAGAGGCACGAGTTCAAGCTTGGGGATGCCCAAGGAACCCCAAGTAAATATTCCAAGGATACTCAAGCATCTAAGCTTGGGGATGCCCCGGTTGGCATCCCATCTTTCTTCTTCAACAATTATCGGTATACCTCGGTTTTTGTTTTGTTCACATGATTTGTGTCCTTTGTGTTTTTGTTTTTCCTTTAAGAACCATGCTAGTATGAGATATCCCTTCATAGATTTATATAATGATTTGTGTGCTTCACTTATATATTTTGAGTATGACCTTATAGAATGCTCTTTGTGCTTCACTTAAATCTTTTGAGTATGGTTTTATAGAATGCTTCGTGTGCTTCACTTATATATTTTGAGCTTGGATATTGGTTAGTCTATATTAATTGTAGAATGCTCCATGAACTTCATTTATATCTTTTGGAGTATGAATAATACTATAATCAAAAGTGGTGTTGGAAGAGTGTCAACTTTAGGAATTAGTGATCCCGCTATTTTGGAGGGTGTTGAATCTTAGTGTGATATTTATGAAAGTGGATTTGGAAGAGTGTCAACTTTAGTTAGTAATGATTCCACTATTTCGGAAGAGGTTCCAATTGATTATGAGAACAAATTTGCTATCTATGATGTTTATTGTGATGACATGTATGCTATAAAGAATAATGTTAACCATGAAACTTGTCATCATGATTTTAATTTTCAATTGGATTACGCCTCACATTATTTTGTTGAGTTTGCTCCCACTATTCCGAATGAGAAGAATTTTGCTTATGTGGAGAGTAGTAAAATTTCTATGCTTGTAGATCATGAAAAGAATGCTTTATGTGATGGTTATATTATTGAACTCATTCATGATGCTACTGAAAATTATTATGAGGGAGGAATACATGCTTGTAGGAGTTGCATTAATATCAAGTTTCCTCTCTATGTGCTTAAAGTTTTGAAGTTATACTTGTTTTGCCTTCCTATGCTAGTTGATTCTTTTTCCTATAAATTGTGTGCTCACAAAATCCCTAGGCATAGGAAGTGGGTTAGATTTAAATGTGCTAGTCATATTCTTCATGATGCTCTCTTTATGTTTCAATTCTTATCTTTTATGTGAGCATCATTGAAATCATCATGCCTAGCTAAAAGGCATTAAAGAAAAGCGCTTGTTGGGAGACAACCCAATATTTAACCTTACTGTTCTTGTGTGTTTACATGATTAATCTACTGTATTAATCATGTTTTATAGCTTTTGTTTCAATAAAGTGCCAAGTAAGACCTTTGGGAAGACTTGGGTGAAAGTTAATGTGATCTTGCTGTAAAAAACAGAAACTTTGCGCTCACGAGATTAGCTGTCAATTTTTATAGAAGAGTGATTTTGAGTTGATTATTTTTGCAGAAGATTAATAGACAAATTCCTCACGTCCACCAATTTATTTCATAATTTTTGGAGTAGCAGAAGTATGGTTTCTGTTCATATTATTACAGACTGTTCTGTTTCTGACAGATTCTGTTTTCATTGCATGGTTTCCTTGTTTTCTAGTTTCTATGGCTTATATTTCTCAAAATAAGTTTTAGAAATGATATGGTACAGTAGGAATTGTGTGAGAAAAATTATGAACCTTGTCTTTGACAGTACCAAAGTGAATGGTTTACTCTTTATCATACTAACCTATCTCACAAAGTTCCGTTAAGTTTTGTGTGATTGAAGTTTTCAAGCCTTGGGTGAGATATCGATATGAGGAGAATAAGGAGTGGAAAGACCCTAAGCTTGGGGATGCCCAAGGCACCCCAAGGTAATATTCAAGGAAGACTCAAGCGCCTAAGCTTGGGGATGCCCCGGAAGGCATCCCCTCTTTCGTCTTCAAAACTATCGGTATACCTTACTCGGAGCTATATTTTTATTCGTCACATGATATGTGTTTTGCTTGGAGCGTATTTTCAATTTTACTTGCTGTTTGAATAAAATCATTGGATCTGAAATCTTGAATGAAAAAGAATCCTCCCATGGCTAGTTAATTATTTGACTACCCAGTGTTCTTCACTTATATCTTTTTGGAGTATTTTGTCATTTGCTCACGTGCTTCACGTATATCCTATGAGTAAATGGTTGAATGAATTGAATATAATAAATCTGAATTTATATACCTTTCATATGCTTAAAACATGGGGAGTAATGACTTCACACATAATAAGTATAGGTAGTAAACTTATTGAAAGTTAGCAAATGCAGAATTGGTCACTTGAACAATTCATGAAAGAATATTGAAGGAAGAGAGATTTCACATATAAATATACTATCTTGGACATCTTTTGTAATTGTGAGCACTCATTAAAATATGACATGCTAAAAAGTTGATGTTGGACAAGGAAGACAACTTAATGGGTTATGTTTTTCCTATATCCGAAACGTTATATTGTCTTGGATCATTCAACATGTTGAGCTTGCCTTTCCCTCTCATGCTAGCCAAATTCTTTGCACCAAGTAGAGATACTACTTGTGCTTCCAAACAGTCCTTAACCCAGTTTTGCCATGAGAGTCCACCATGCCTACCTATGGATTGAGTAAGATCCTTCAAGTAAGTTGTCATCGGTGCATGCAATAAAAAATTGCTCCTTAAATATGTATGATCTATTAGTGCGAAGAAAATAAGCTTTATACGAACTTGTGATAGGGAAGAAATAAAAGCGACAAACTGCATAATAAAGGTCTTTATCACAAGCGGCAATATAAAGTGACGTTCTTTTGCATTAAGATTTTGTGCATCCAACCATAAAAGCGCATGACAACCTCTGCTTCCCTCTGCGAAGGGCCTATCTTTTACTTTTACCTTCTACCCTTATACAAGAGTCATGGTGATTTTCACCTTTCTTTTTACACGTTTTCCTCTGGCAAGCACTTTGTGTTGGAGCAATCCGGATATATATATCCACTTGGATGTAGTTTTTCATAAAGTATTATTGTTGACATTACCCTTGAGGCAAAAGGTTGGGAGGCGAAACTATAAGCCTTATCTTTCTCTGTGTCCAATTAAAACTTTGAACCCATAAATATCACGTGAGTGCTAGCAATTGTGAAAGAGTAGATGATAGTTGAGTATATGGAGTTTGCTGAATCAAAGCTCTCACGTAGACCCTTCCTGAAAATAAGATGAATTGCAATTGTTCGATGACTAAGAGCATGGTTTGTTAGTTTCAAGAAAGTTTCTGATCTATACTTTAACATGTGAATAGCTTGTTACATGATCATGAGAAGTTTTATGAGTTGAGCTACTGTTATGATATATAATGATGCTAGAAAAAGTGATTGAAACTATTATTGATCAAACTTAAGCACTTGCTAGCATTCACACTTCATAAATTATTTCTTTTATCATTTACCTACTCGAGGACGAGCAGGAATTAAGCTTGGGGATGCTGATACGTCTCCAACGTATCTATAATTTATGAAGTATTCATGCCATGTTTACAATAGTTTTATACGATTTTGGTATGATTTGATTAGAACTAACCCGGACTGGCGCTGTTTTTAGCAGAACTACCTTGGTGTTGTTTTTGTGCAGAAATAAAAGTTCTCGGAATGCGCTGAAAATCAACAGAGAATTTTTCTGGAAAATATAAAAAATAATGGAACGAAGAGTAACCGGAGGGGAGGCCCGTGGGCCCCACGAGGGTGGAGGGTGTGCCCACCCCCCTAGGGCGTGCCCCTGTGCCTCGTGGACTTCCCGTGGGGCCCCTGACTTGTTCTCGACGCCAACCTCTCCTATAAATACCCAAACCTCCAGAAAATAACCTAGATCGGAAGTTTCGCCGCCGCAAGCCTCTGTAGCCACGAGAAATCAATCTACACTACTAGGGAAAACCCTAGTAGTAGCGCTTGAAATAAGCATAGCAGTAGCGCTTGGTCCAGCGCTACTGCTAGCACGCTATAGCTAAGTTGTAGCAGTAGTGCTGGTATAGGCAGCGCTACTGGTAAGTATTGTTAGCAGTAGCGCTTCCTGCACCCGCGCTACTGATAACTATCTGTAGCGCTTGTTCATATGAAGCGCTGCTGCTAAGCCAGCGCTACTGCTAATGTTCCTGCTTTCGCCGACCCCGACCCCCTACGCATTTGCGCTGTATTTATACAGGCTCTATACAATAGTTTCATCAGATCATAGTAAACATACACTATTCTCATCATATCATAGACATACAGTAGTCTCATCATACCATCATCATCATTCAACACAAATATCATCACATCTCGAAAATAGCGATACACAAGTGCGATAATGTCATGTCTTGAATAAGTGCAACCGCATGGTCATGGCACACATACAAGTTTCATCATCTCTATCTAAACCATGATGTAGAAAAGAAGAGCGATTAGCATGAGCAAGAGCGCAACTATGTAGTACCGGCGGTCCCGCCCCTGCTCATGCTAGAGTGTCCACCTCAAGTAACTACTTTCCGCTTCGGCTCTGCTGTCGAACCCACTATGGCTAGCACCCGGGTACCTGTGCACCTGGGCCTGAGCAGCTGCCTAGTGGTCGTAGACTCCTGGAACCCTCCCAACGTACACGGCGTAGTAGACCTTCGCCATCTCTGATCTATGTACCTGCATCGTTAGTTAATGAATTGAACGATAATATGCAACATAATGTACTTAAGAAAACAAAGAGGTAACCGGGAGCAAAATACAAGCAACCAATAGTAAACATAAATGACAAAGTTCCTCATACCCAAACTAATTAACTAGAGCGATCTATGCTAGTTTAGGACCACGGTTTAGTTACATCACATAGTTTCGCCGTGCATAAATTCAAAGTTTTGCCATAGAAAAAGACAGTAGTGACACATGCATTGTCATCAACAATCAGTCCTCCATGTTGGCGGTCCAATTTTCATAGTCAGGGAGGAAGCACCCGAGCTTCTTGAAAGGCTTCAGGTCCAGACGCTGAGCGATTAGTAGTGCTCGGACATCTTCCCGCGTGATTGGCCCATGGTAGAACATCCCTGTTGGTTCGAGGACCTGCTTCATGATCACTTGGGCAAGTTCACACTGTACGTGATAAAACTCAGCTCTGATTTGATGATCCGGTGTACTTCCTATGCTTGTGGCCCAGATGACAATCTCGGCATCATTGGTAGTAGGTGACGTGCGAAGGCGTTGATTATCCCTTCTATACTCGAGCAGGTGATGCATGAGGTAGAATCCATCAGCCCTACTGGTGTGCGGTTGCTGGATGCAGCAGAAGTCGGTCTTATGACCGAAAGCCAGCCCGCGATTCCTGTACTTTTTCACCTTGATATATCTACCAGACAGGCTGAAGGTTAACAGGGCACTATCAAGAACACTCTTTATGTGCTTGTAATCCTTTTTCCTGATGTTCTTCGATGATTCCAAGTACATAGCATGGGAGTATTCCGGGTACAGAACGATGAGGACGGCGCCCCCCCCCCCCACTGCGCAAATTAAGTACACCTCAAATTAGCTTCCATGCTTGCAAAGGAATGATTAACACTTACGAAAGGATATGTGCGGATGACTTATGTGGGATGATAAGGCACGAGAATTGCTTCCTTGTCCTTATTAGCGATCATGAATTCGCCGAGGTACTTTCTCGCATAGTCACAGTGCTCTTTGCAAACTTCCAAGTATAGTATAGGTCCGCGACGCGGATATATTTGATGTTCTCGACCCTGATGAAGTAGTTCAGATACAGCGCATACATGCGGATGAACTGGAAATCTAGCTTGGTCATGTGGAACATGTCATAGATGTAGTCAAATCGCATGATGAACTGATTCGCGAGCCAGTTCTCGACGTACAACTTCCCAGCCGACACCTTAGCCGCATAAAGCGGGTATCCAGGTTTTTCCGTGATCAGAAGGCTTTTCTCTCTGGCCAGCACATCTTCATGGAGTCTCCTTAGATCATTGTTTAGTATGTGCTTTAGCGCTTTGGCAGGTAGGATCGGGTCGCCGGTGACATGGAAAGGCTTCTTACCTTCGACAGGTATTCTGTCTACCACCCGGGGGCTTCAGAGGCGGCTGGCTGCTTGAAGCAGCTTTGGCGCCTTTAGGGCCTTTCTTGTCCGGTCTCCTCCTTTGCTTATTGCCGGGTGGCAGTAGCGAGCCCACCATACCTTCCCTAACCACCACCCCCAGTGTCGTCGGGCTAATCAGTGGACGGCCCTCGGGGGGTTGCTGGGTACAGGCGGCATCTGGAGGTGTCTCCTGCGAGGATCGCTTGAAGAGAGACTTTTTGCATTCCGCCTTAGGACGTTCCGGCTCCGGCAAATCAGGCAGCATCAAGTCATCATCTCCAAGCTCATAGCCTGAGTCTTCGCCGTCCTGAGCCATCAATCCTCCATCATCATAGGTGGTATCGAAATACTTGTCTGGGTCATCATCATCCTCCATGTCATCATCAACATTTTCTTCTTTAACAACGGGGGCTACATCATCTGGCACTAATGGAGGCTCTCCCTCGCGTCGTCCGCTATCACTCGCCACGACAGGTGCATGTAATGTGGTAGGTGGGGTGGTGTTCATACCTTCTTGAGAAGGTGGCGTTGGCGTGATACTGGGTGCCTCGAGACGAAGAAGAGACTTCGGCCAAGGCAAGAACCATACCTTGCATGCGCCAATCATCTTAGGGGTCTCGTTGTCATCGACTGGTACCGGACGAGGCAAATCCTCGAAGCCCGCAAAGACACTAGCCATGTTAACCTTGAAGACGCCATCGGGCATCTCTCGGTTGTGGAACATGCGGTCCTTCGGCTTCACGGTCGTTGCCTTTCCCACGACCACCTTCTGGCCCTTGATGTCATAGAGTACGGTGCACGGGGTGTCATCGACCTATGAAGGAGACATGTCTGCGACGTCAAACATCCGAAAGGCAACTGAAACAGAAGACTATAGACATGCTGGTGAAGAGGGTATGACGCGTAATTACCGTGAGGGCGTCGAGCTCAGCCAGCGATGAGGGCCCACAGTGCATGCAAGAGATGGAGGTCGGGCTGCTATGAACAGGAGCGGGACCTTTTGCGGTTTCTTGAGCAGGTGTTGGTGCTCTGGTGTTCGCCGAATTGCTCCCGACAAAGTTCGGAAGGGGAAAGTCCTCCAGCCGTGCATTTGGATTGTTCTTCGTGAAATCGAAAAGTGTCGGAAGCAAGCTGACCACCACGTCAGTGACCGCTACATTGACGGCCCCGAGCAACTCTTCTTTGGTCTCAGCTTTGCTCTTATCGACCGCAATCTTGACCTTCTCGTCGATGCTCTGCTGAGTGACGGCCCGTCTCTTCTTTCTTTCCTCTAGCTCCTCGTGGTAGCATGTCTTCCACGAGGCGCCATCTCCGACGCCATGCACACGTCCATAGGACGGCGGCTTGTCCACCGGGGCCTTCTTCAGTATGTTCAGGGCCCGGTTGAATGGGGTGTCCCACTTGGGCCTCGCCGACGACTGTGACGACTCGTCGCTTTCGGCTGCCTTTTGGTGCTGCTCTTTCTGCAAAAGGAACGTGGATGGTTTACTAATGTGACAAAACTTGCAGTCGAATTGATTGGAAGCTATAATATGATAATGTGGTAATATAACAATTACCAGAAGTCTCATGAAGTCCCTCGTGACCGGGTCCGTGTAAAAGAGCTTTTTTTCTTTGTCCCACTTGTACCGGGCCCTGATCCAGTCATGCTCCAGCGGGTCGGTGAACTCCGCCAAGGGGTCCGGGATTCCGTGTCTTTCACGTTCGGCGTCCTCCTTGGCCCATACAGCCCTCTTCCCCTCATAACCACGGCTTCTGAGGCGGTGGGAAGGCGTGTTTCTGGCCTGGAGCGCCTTCATTTTCTCTGACTTTGCCTTGACTTCTTATTTAGCGCAATTCTCCTTGAATTTTGCAAAGTCCTCTTCCGTTATTGACGGATTGTTAGCATGAATCTTGGACCACGGTTCATTCTTCGCAATCGCTTTTTTCACCCGAACTTTCCAGGAGGACAAGTCGTTGGTGAACATCACCATCGCCTTGTCGTTTATCTTTGTCATGGTGCTGTCTTTCCACGGATCTTCATATTCTTTTTCATTGCGGCCAGGGAACAAGAACCTATTGTGCAACTTCTTTAGGAGCATGTTCTCCATATGTGGTATCTGCCTCAACCTCTCGTCGCTGATGTTGGCAGTTTCCCTGAGGATGCATCCAAGTTGATTGTCCCAGCACGAGCGCGCTTCCTCCGGCGCCGTTGGCTCAAACTTCTTGAGGTGCATCTCCGTGACCACAATTTCTCTGATGCCAAGCTCGTTTCGTCTTCGTGTCCTCTTCCTCTTCGGTGCTTTACCGGCTAAGACAGCATCGTTGCCGGTCTCAGGGGTGGTGTCGGTGCCGGTGCTAGTGTCAGTGTCGGGGTTGGTGCCACTGCTGCCACCATGCAACCCCATCAGGTGTTGGTCCAGGTAATCGAAATAGTGATTTGCTGCCTCGATGGGGTCTTCGAGGCGAGCAGAACCACCCGCGACTTCGGCGTCGGTTGACATGTTTCCTATTCAACAATTGTAAATAAAAGATATAATAAAAAGAAAAAAGGGGCCTATATTTGGTCGAAATGTTGATTCATTCCCCTTCCGGCAAATTCCGGGTACTCCATATGTCCTAGTTTCTAGCACAAGTCATGCAGAAAATCACGGAAATTTTTGGCATGGCCTTTGCTAAAAAGTGGACATATGGAGCGCGTGAAATTTGCCGGAACGGAAATGAATCAACATTCCGGCAAAACATAGGCCACTCAGATATTTTTCAACAATTGGCACAAGTTCATATAACATCATATGACAAATTTCCAGGACTTCGCAAATTAACCAAGTGTTAAAAACAACAACATTGTATAGGCTATATGCTCCTAAAACATCATCTAGGGTTTTATTTGCTACTGGTTTTTATTTGAGTGGCCCTAGCTATATTTGCTACTGCCCTAATTAGCTACTGTTTTTTTTATAAATTTTTGCTACTGTTTTTATAGCTAATTTATATACCTACAAAAACTAATTAGCTACTGTTTTTTATACCTACAAAAACCAATTTGCTACTATTTTAGCTACTGTTTTTAGGTTCCCTAAACTAAATTTCCCTAGACAAAATTGCCCTAAACTAAATTGCACTAAGCTAAATTTCCTAAATTTCCTAAAGTAAATTGCCCTAAACAAAATTGCACTAAACTAGGGTTCATACATCTCCTCTCTCTCTCTGCTACATCTCCTAGCTAGGGTTCATACATCCAAATTAGAGAGAGAGCAGAGAGCAGAGAGAGAGGAGGGCAGGGGAGAGGAGAGGGAGAGGCTTACGGGGCGGTGGAGAGGGCGGCGGCGTCGAGGGCGGGCGCAGGGGCGGCAAGGTCGAGGGTGGGCGCATGGGCAGGGGAGAGGCGGGGCGGCGTTGTGGTCGACGGCGCGGGCTCGGGAGACGGCCGGCGACGAGGTCGATGGCGGCCAGGGGGCGACGGCCGGCGGTCGAGCAGGGCGACGGACGGCGTGAGGGAGGCGGCAGTGGCAACAGAGTGGGGGGAAGAGGGTGTGGGAAGAGTGGCCGAGGGAGAATTGGGACTTGGCGGTTGGCCAAATTTGAGGTTAACTCAAAATAGCAGTAGCGCTGCTTTACAATAGTAGTAGCGCTTTTCTGGAACAAAGCGATATAGCTATAGTAGCTATAGCGCTGGTTCACACTCCAGTGCTACTACTAACTATTCCAATTTTTATTATTTTCTTTTTATTATTTTCCTTTTCTAGTTTTAAATTTTCTTTTCTTTTATTATTTTCCTTTTCTTTTCTGTTTACTTTCCTTTTTCTTTTGTACTGCTTTCTCCCTTTTGTTTTTGTTTTTTTTGTTTTTCTCCCGACAACAGCGTCTCCCTCTCCCCCACTGCGCGCATATCACCGGAACCATGCATGTGGTGGTAACATATTAGTTGACCGATAACGGTTACTTAAGTGCGTACACAAAATAGATACATATACATAGATGTAGGTTTCTGATTAGCTGCGTCGACGACGTTTCACATTGAGCTTCTTCCCTTTCTTTTTCGTTCCCGAGTAATTGAGCCCCTCCTTGTGACTTTTTTGGAGCCATGGATTACGATCTTTCTTAGGTAATGTAGTATTGATTCTTCTTTTCATGTATGCTTCATCGTCATCGTCATCTTCCCTCATCGGGTTGCCGTATTGGTCGTAGTCTTCCTCGTTGGCTACTCCATCCATTTTGACGATGCTCCTTTTGGATCTCCTCACGACAACACGACTGGGATTGGCCGGGTCGGTTATGAAGAATCATTGTGTCACGTTCTTAGCGTGTACCCATGGCTCATTTTTGGCGATGACGTTAAAGTTCACGGGAGTGCTCTTCGCGTTGGGTATAGACATGGTGGTGAAGTACTTGTATTCTCTTACGACGTCCTTGGCCCATCTGACACGGAATATCGTTGCATCGTGCATTCCAGCATAGCAAGCTCTCAGATCTCTTCGACCCTTCCGTAGAATCTCTCAATTGTGCCGTTGGCGTCAGTCACGCATTGAATTGTCACCCCAGAGTTCTGGTAATCACTGTCCATGTCTTTGGCCTCCGTGTAGAACGTGTACCCATTGATATCGTAGGACTGATAGGTCGCGAGCTTGGGAGCGGGGCCATGTGCTAAGGCGTGTATGAGCAATCCGTTTGAACTGCCCTCTTCCGAGGGATTTTCAAGAACTTGTTGTTTAAACCAGCGCAAGAAAGTGGCATTGTGCTCTACAGTAACTTCATCGTCCGTCTTGAGCATCCCCTTATCACGGTACTTCTTTGCGATGGTTTCTTTGTGCTGTGCCACATAATCATCTACCACATCTAGGTGTTGTAGCACTACTAAGTTAGCCATGTCAAAGTCGTTCCGTCTATCCGAGCAGTCCACGTGCAATTCCCTCCGGCCGTTGCTATGACCATCTCCTTCGAGCTTCCCACATGCTTCTTGACGGGCAAACCAACAACAGGGTCTCCGACGCTTATATAATTCTCGCAAAAGGAGACACACTCATGCGTCAGATACCCCTGGACGATGCTCCCTTCCGAACGGGACATGTTATGAACAAATCCTTTGATGACCCCATTCATCCTCTCGAATGGCATCATGATGTGAAGGAATGTCGGCCTGAGGTCGATGATGTCATCCACGAAGTGGACACACAGATGCACCATGACGTCAAAGAACGCAGGCGGGAAGTACATCTCAAGCTCACATAGTATGACAACGATCTCTTCCTGTAGCCTTTGGAGCTGCTTCACACTTATGGACATTCGAGATATAACGTTGAAGAAGTTGCAGAGACCAGTAAGCGTGTCACGGACGTGCTTCTCCATTATCCCTCTAATGGCAACCGGGAGTATCTGCGTCATCATCACATGACAGTCATGAGACTTCATCCCGCTGAACCTTTTCTTCTAGGGGTCTAGAAATTTTCTTATCTTCCCACAGTAACCGGAACTGACTTTGATTCCCATAAGGCACTTGATGAATTGATCGATCTCCTTCACACTTAAGGTGAAGCAAGAAGGGGGGGCAATAATTCTCCTCCTTCTTGTTGACTTTTCTGCCGCTTTCCCCCTCCTCTGTCTCCGTCTCCGTCTCCTCCATCAACTTTTTACGGTGGAGACCTTTCCTGATCTTCAAATCTTCCAAGTCTTTCCTTGCCTTCGGCCCATCCTTGGTCTTCTCCGGCATGTTCATCAGTGTGCCAAGCAAGCTCTCAAGGACATTCTTCGTGATATGCATTGGATCAAGGCAATGAGGTGTGTCATGATTGGGCCAGTACTCCAAGTCCCAGAAAACAGACATCGTTTTCCATACCTTCAGCAACGGCTCCAGCGCCTTTTTGATCTTTCCCGGCGCGGGGCATTGTTCCCAGTTTCTCAACAGCTCGTCGATTTCGGCGCCGCTCCTCTTACGTGGAGGTCCTCGAAGCTCAGCCAACCCATTGAATAGATCTCCACGCTTTCTCCACGGGTCATCCTTCTCGAGCCATCTACGATGCCCCATGTACACGATTTTCCCGGACCCACCATCTTTCGTTGACGTAAGCTGCTGAGACGTTGTATCATCCATGCACCTCGTGCATCCGCAGTATCCGTGGCACACCTGGCCTGAGGTGTACCCGTAACCGAGATAGTCGTCTACCATCGTCATCAGTGCGGCTCTCATATGGAAATATTCACCTTTGCTGGCGTCCCATGTCCATGTCTGTGTTTTCCATAACGTGTCTAGCTCCTCTTGCAGAAGCCCCATATACAGGTTAATACAATTTCCCGGTTGCTTCGGCCCTTGAATCAGCATGCTCATGTGTATGTACTTTGTCTTCATGCACTTCCATGGGGGGAGGTTGTACATCCATACAAACACGGGCCATGTGTTGTGGTTGGTGTTCTGGTTTCCAAACGGATTCATGCCATCGGTACTCGCACCAAGCACGATGTTCCTTGGATCTTCTGCAGCAAATCCATATACGACATTGAATGCTCTCCACTGGCTACCATCTACGAGGTGTCTCAGCCTCGGATCATCTTCATCGTCGGGCTTCTTCCTCTCCGCGTGCCAGCGCATGAGCTTTGTTTCCTTCGGATCTACGAAATACCGCTGCAGACAGGGAGTGATCGGAAAGTACCATACAACTTTCCGAGGAGCTTTCTTCCCTGCCTTCTTGTATCGAGAAGCATTGCACACTGGACAACTGGTTTTTCCCGCTCCCCCTGATAAATGATGCAATCGTTGATGCATGTGTGGTACCTAATGTGTGGCAAATCAAAAGGGCAAATGATTTTCTTGGCCTCCTCGACACTAGTAGGACACAGGTTCCCCGCGGGAAGAACTTTAATATGTAGAAACTTCAAATGCTCATCGAGGCTTTTGTCTGTCCATTGTTTTTGGCCTTCGTCTTTAGAAGTTCGAGCGTGAAACTCAAGCGGGTAACCTCGGGATCGCAACCGTCATACAATGGAGTCCTCGAGTCTACTTCAAGTTGCGCTAGCTTGGCCTCCTCTCTAGAAGCAGCTCTCTTGCTAGTCGTACTCTTGCGAAGGAGGTCTCGAACATGAGGGTCATGCACGACTGCACTTAGTAGCGTCGAAGACTACGGCGTGACCACCGCCTCTTCTCCGCCATGTCCGGACTCTTCTTCGCCGTGTCCGGAATCTTCTCCGCCGCCGTCATCATTTCCGGACTCTTCCCCGCCGACATGTCCAGCGCCATCGTCTTCTTGTCGATCGGTCATCTCTTCGTCTAGCCCCATGTCGTTATTCCCTGCCATGTGGACGTCCTCATCATCATCATCTTCTTCGCTTATCCACTGAGTATAGCCATCCATGAAACCATTCATCAGCAGGTACACCTTCAAAGTGCCACGATCAAAAGGGTCCAAAAGGACTCCTTCCTTGGATCTTGCACACGGACATCTAATCCTAGTCCGATTATTTGCATACATGTCCATCACCGCGGATTACATGTACCGGTCCACCTTCCATCCACTCACCTTCATGACCGACTGCACGGTGCTACCTCTTGAGCACTGCATTGGTTTTCCCTTGAAGAGGAGAGGGTGATGCAGTAAAGTAGCGTAAGTATTTCCCTTAGTTTTTGAGAACCAAGTATCAATCCAGTAGGAGACCACGCTCAAGTCCCACGCACCTACACAAATAAATAAGAACCTTGCAACCAACGCGATAAAGGGGTTGTCAATCCCTTCACGGCCACTTGCAAAAGTGAGATCTGATAGAGACTATAAGATAATATTTTTTTGGTATTTTTATGATAAAGACTAAAAGTAAAGAAAGCAAAATAAACGGTAATAGAAATAGCTTGTTGACGAGAGATTAATATGATGGAAAATAGACCCGGGGGCCATAGGTTTCACTAGTGGCTTCTCTCAAGATAGCATAAGTATTACGGTGGGTAAACAAATTACTGTCGAGCAATTGATAGAATTGAGCATAGTTATGAGAATATCTAGGTACGATCATGTATATAGGCATCACGTCCGTGACAAGTAGACCGACTCCTGCCTGCATCTACTACTATTACTCCACACATCGACCGCTATCCAGCATGCATCCAGAGTATTAAGTTCATAAGAACGGAGTAACGCTTTAAGCAAGATGACATGATGTAGAGGGATAAACTCATGCAATATGATATAAACCCCATCTTTTTATCCTCGATGGCAACAATACAATACGTGTCGTTTCCCCTACTGTCACTGGGATTGAGCACCGCAAGATTGAACCCAAAGCTAAGCACTTCTCCCATTGCAAGAAAGATCAATCTAGTAGGCCAAACCAAACTAATAATTCGAAGAGACTTGCAAAAATAACCAATCATACATAAAAGAATTCAGAGGAGATTCAAATATTGTTCATAGATAATCTTGATCATAAACCCACAATTCATCGGATCTTGACAAACACACCGCAAAAGAAGATTACATCGAATAGATCTCCAAGAGAATCGAGGAGAACTTTGTATTGAGATCCAAAAAGAGAGAAGAAGCCATCTAGCTAATAACTATGGACCCGAAGGTCTGAGGTAAACTACTCACACATCATCGGAGAGGCTATGGTGTTGATGTAGAAGCCCTCCGTGATCGATGCCCCCTCCGGCGGAGCGCCGGAAAAGGCCCCAAGATGGGATCTCACGGGTACAGAAGGTTGCGGCGGTGGAAATAGGGTTTTGGCTCTGCCTCTGATGTTTTCGGGGTACGTAGGTATATATAGGAGGAAGAAGTAGGTCGGTGGAGCTACGAGGGGCCCACGAGGGTGGAGGGCGCGCCCAGGGGGTAGGCGCGCCCCGCTACCTCGTGGCCTCCTCGTTGATTGCTTGATGTCCACTCCAAGTCCTCTGGATCACGTTTGTTCCGAAAATCAAGTTCCCGAAGGTTTCATGCCGTTTGGACTCCGTTTGATATCCTTTTCCTTCGAAGCACTGAAATAGGCAAAAAAACAGCAATTTGGGTTGGGCCTCCGGTTAATAGGTTAGTCCCAAAAATAATATAAAACTGTATAATAAAGCCCATTGAACATCCAAAACAGAATATATAATAGCATGGAACAATCAAAAATTATAGATATATTGGAGACGTATCAAGCATCCACAAGCTTAATTCATGCTCGTCCTCGAGTAGGTAAATGATAAAAACAGAATTTTTGATGTGGAATGCTACTTAGCATAATTTTCAATGTAATTCTCTCAACTGTGGCATGAATATTCAGATCTGAAAGATTCAAGATAAAAGTTTAATATTGACATAAAACTAATAATACTTCAAGCATACTAACTAAGCAATTATGTCTTCTCAAAATAACATGGCCAAAGAAAGTTCATCCCTACAAAATCATATAGTTTGGTCATGCTCCATTTTCGTCACACAAGAATGCTCTCATCATGCACAACCCGATGACAAGCCAAGCAATTGTTTCATACTTTAGTAATCTCAAACTTTTTCAACCTTCACGCAATAGATAAGCGTGAGCCATGTATATAGCACTATGGGTGGAATAGAATATGATGATGGGGGTTATGTGGAGAAGACAAAAAGGGAGATAGTCTCACATTGACGTGGCTAATCAACGGGCTAGGGAGATGCCCATCAATTGATGTCAATGCAAGGAGTAGGGATTGCCATGCAACGGATGCACTAGAGCTATAAATGTATGAAAGCTCAACAAAAGAAATTAAGTGGGTGTGCATCCAACTTGCTTGCTCACGAAGACCTAGGGCATTTGAGGAAGCCCATTGTTGGAATATACAAGCCAAGTTCTATAATGAAAAATTCCCACTAGTATATGAAAGTAACAAAACAAAAGACTCTCTATTATAAAGATCATGGTGCTACTTTGAAGCACAAGTGTGGAAAAAGGATAGTATCATTGCCCCATTTTAATTTTTTATTTTTATTTTTTGGGGGCCTTTCCTTTTTTATTTGGCCTTTCTCCCCTTTTCTGGGACAATGCTCTATGAATGACGATCATCACACTTCTATTTATTTACAACTCAATGATTACAACTCGATACTAGAACAAAGTATGACTCTATATGAATGCCTCCGGCGGTGTACCGGGATGGGCAATGAATCAAGAGTGACATGTATGAAATAATATGCATGGTGGCTTTGCCACAAATACGATGTCAACTACATGATCATGCAAGGCAATATGACAATGATGAAGCGTGTCATGATAAACGGAACGGTGGAAAGTTGCATGGCAATATATCTCGGAATGGCTATGGAAATGCCATAATAGGTAGGTATGGTGGCTGTTTTGAGGAATATATAAGGAGGTTTATGTGTGATAGAGCGTATCGTATCACGGGGTTTGGATGCACCGGCGAAGTTTGCACCAACTCTCAAGGTGAGAAAGGGCAATGCACGGTACCGAAGAGGCTAGCAATGATGGAAGGGTGAGAGTGCGTATAATCCATGGACTCAACATTAGTCATAAAGAACTCACATACTTATTGCAAGAATCTACAAGTCATCAAAAC
This sequence comes from Aegilops tauschii subsp. strangulata, assembly GCF_002575655.3. Taxonomy (NCBI): domain Eukaryota; kingdom Viridiplantae; phylum Streptophyta; class Magnoliopsida; order Poales; family Poaceae; genus Aegilops; species Aegilops tauschii. The sequence goes on along the minus strand of NC_053040.3, from coordinate 343,784,483 downwards.
CAAGCACTACGCAAATGCTCCTAGGGGGGTAGATTGGTAGGAAAAGACCATCGCTCGTCCCCGACCGCCACTCATAAGGAGGACAATCAAAGAACACCTCATGTTTCAAATTTGTTACACAACGTTTACCACACGTGCATGCTACGGGACTTGGAAACTTCAACACAAGTATTTCTCAAATTCACAACTACTCAACTAGCACAACTTTAATATCACTACCTCCATATCTCAAAACAATCATCAAGCATCAAACTTCTCTTAGTATTCAACGCACTTATAAGAAAGTTTTTACTAATCTTGGATGCCTATCATATTAGGACTAATTTCATAATTTAAGCAAATTACCATGCTGTTTTGTAGGACTCTAAAAATAATATAAGTGAAGCATGAAATAACAATAGTTTCGATAAAGCAAAACCACCACCGTGCTCTAAAAGATATAAGTTAAGCACTAGAGCAAAAACTATATAGCTCAAAAGATATAAGTGAAGCACATAGAGTATTCTAACAAATTCCGAATCATGTGTGTCTCTCTCAAAAGTGTGTACAGAAAGGATGATTGTGGTAAACTAAAAGCAAAGACTCAAATCATACAAGACGCTCCAAGCAAAACACATATCATGTGGTGAATAAAAATATAGCCCCAAGTAAAGTTACCGATAGATGAAGACGAAAGAGGGGATGCCTTCCGGGGCATCCCCAAGCTTAGGCTTTTGGTTGTCCTTGAATTTTACCTTGGGGTGCCTTTGTCATCCCCAAGCTTAGGCTCTTGCCAATCCTTGTTCCATAATCCATCAAATCTTTACCCAAAACTTGAAAACTTCACAACACAAAACTTAACAGAAAATCTCGTGAGCTCCGTTAGCGAAAGAAAACAAAACACCACTTCAAGGTACTGTAATGAACTCATTATTTATTTATATTGGTGTTAAACCTACTGTATTCCAACTTCTCTATGGTTTATAAACTCTTTTACTAGCCATAGATTCATCAAAATAAGCAAACAACACACGAAAAACAGAATCTGTCAAAAACAGAACAGTCTGTAGTAATCTGTATCTAACGCAAACTTATGGAACTCAGAAAAATCTACCAAAATAGGGATACCTAGATAATTTGTTTATTGATCTACTTAAATTGGAGTCAGTATTTTATCACGTTCTGGTGATTTTAAACAATTGTTTTCGTGAACAGAAAGTTTCTGGAATTTTCAGCAAGATCAAATAACTATCATCCAAGAAGATCCTATAGATTTCACTTGGCACAAACACTAATTAAAACATAAAAACACATCTAACCAGAGGCTAGATCAAATATTTATTGGATAACATCAAGTAAAAATATTGGGTTGTCTCCGAAGAAGCGCTTTTCTTTAAAGCCGTTTAGCTAGGCATAAGATTTCAACGATGCTCACATGAAAGACAAGAATTGAAGCACAAAGAGAGCATCATAAAACACGTGACAAACACATCTAAGTCTAACATACTTCCTATGCATAGGCATCTTATAGGCAAACAAATTATCAAGGCAAGCAAAAACTAGCATATGCAAGGAAGAAGAAAGTGACGATAGCAATCTCAACATGAAGAGAGGTAATTTAGTAACATGAAAACTTCTACAAACCATATTTTCCTCTCTCTTAAAAATTACACGTAAGATCATATTCAAATTCAACAATATAGCTATCACATAACATATTCTCTAGATGATGCACATGCATGCAAAGTTGACACTCTTCCAAAATAGTGGGAATATTATAAAATAAAGTCATGACCTCTCCAAACCCACTTTTATCAAAAACTTCATAAGATTGATCAAAATCCAAATTTGTGGGATCTAAAATTGACACTCTTCCAAACCCACTATCAATACTATTGCAAACATTATTATCAATCTCATATTCATCATGGGGCTTAAAAAAAATTTCAATATCATAAGAAAAATCACCCTAATCATGATCATTGCAACAAGTAGTAGACATAGCAAAACTAGCATCCCCAAGCTTAGGGTTTTGCATATTATTAGCACAATTGACATCAAGAGAATTTATAGTAAAATCATTGCAATCATGCTTTTTATTCAAGGAACTATCAAGTATGGGTGCAATAGCAACGATCTCATGTTTAACATAAGGAACTATAGCAAATTCATCTTCATAAATATTGGCATCATGGCCACAAGAATAGCAAGCATCATATTCATCAAGGGATATTTCAATTAAATCATCGGAATCATCATTATCTATAGATTCATGCATATCATTATTTTCTACCAAAGCGACGTTCATTCTCCCAATAAATTCTTTGACATAGACATTATGAGCATAGTTTTCATAGCAATATTTAAATATGTCAAAATTTTCAGATTCGTAGAGAGTAATATCATACTTTTCAATCAAAGAAGCAACTTCATAAGCACCCTTAAAAGCAACAAATTCTTCAATTTGTTCGATATCATAGTAACTATAAACACCCTTTGCATAAGAAGATCAGATTTCATTTTCATTAAACTCACATAGGTAGGGAAGGTGTTTTTTAGGGTTCTTAGAGAAACAAGTAAAATCATAAATTTCACAAAGATTCCAAGCATAACACAACAATCTGTTTATTTGATCCCATAAGAGCTTCCCCTTTTCAGACAAACGATGACACACAAAATGAGCATGCTCATCTAAAGATTTCCCATCAACTAGGCTAGTTGGGGTTTCAGCACGAGCGCATAATGATCGAAGATGATCCAAGTAGAACACTTTAAGTGGATCCATATCAATAGATTTTTAGCAAGCAAAGATGCAAGCAAGTAGAAGGCACATGGTAACACAAGCAAACAATAGATCTAGCGAGAAAAAGGCAAACGAAGAAGAGGGCGAATAAAACGGCAAAGGTGAAGTGGGGGAGAGGAAAACGAGAGGCAAATGGCAAATAATGTAGTGCGAGGGATAAGAGTTTGTGATGGGTACTTGGTATGTCTTGACTTGTGTGTAGACTCCCCGGCAACGGCGCCAGAAATCCTTCTTGCTACCTCTTGAGCAGTGCGTTGGTTTTCCCTTGAAGAGGAAAGGGTGATGCAGTAAAGTAGCGTAAGTATTTCCCTCAGTTTTTGAGAACCAAGGTATCAATCCAGTAGGAGACCACGCTCAAGTCCCACGCACCTACACAAACAAATAAGAACCTTGCAACCAACACGATAAAGGGGTTGTCAATCCCTTCACGGCCACTTGCAAAAGTGAGATCTGATAGAGATGATAAGATTATATTTTTTTGGTATTTTTATGATAAAGACTAAAATTAAAGAAAGCAAAATAAACAGTAATAGAAATAGCTTGTTGACGGGAGATTAATATGATGGAAAATAGACCCGGGGGAAATAGGTTTCACTAGTGGCTTCTCTCAAGATAGCATAAGTATTACGGTGGGTAAACAAATTACTGTCGAGCAATTGATAGAATTGAGCATAGTTATGAGAATATCTAGGTATGATCATGTATATAGGCATCACGTCCGTGACAAGTAGACCGACTCCTGCCTGCATCTACTACTATTACTCCACACATCGACCGCTATCTAGCATGCATCTAGAGTATTAAGTTCATAAGAACAGAGTAACGCTTTAAGCAAGATGACATGATGTAGAGGGATAAACTCATGCAATATGATATAAACCCCATCTTTTTATCCTCGACGGCAACAATACAATATGTGTCGTTTCCCCTACTGTCACTGGGATCGAGCACCGCAAGATTGAACCCAAAGCTAAGCACTTCTCCCATTGAAAGAAAGATCAATCTAGTAGGCCAAACCAAATTGATAATTCAAAGAGACTTGCAAAGATAACCAATCATACATAAAAGAATTCAGAGCAGATTCAAATATTGTTCATAGATAATCTTGATCATAAACCCACAATTCATCGGATCTCGACAAACACACTGCAAAAGAAGATTACATCGAATAGATCTCCAAGAGAATCGAGGAGAACTTTGTATTGAGATCCAAAAAGAGAGAAGAAGCCATCTAGCTAATAACTATGGACCCGAAGGTCTGAGGTAAACTACTCACACATCATCGGAGAGGCTATGGTGTTGATGTAGAAGCCCTCCGTGATCAATGCCCCCTCCGGCGGAGCGCCGGAAAAGGTCCCAAGATGGGATCTCATGGGTACAGAAGGTTGCGGCGGTGGAAATAGGGTTTTGGCTCTGCCTCTGATGTTTTCGGGGTACGTAGGTATATATAGGAGGAAGAAGTAGGTCGGTGGAGCTACGAGGGGCCCACGAGGGTGGAGGGCACGCCTAGGGGGGTAGGCGCGCCCCCTGCCTCGTGGCCTCCTTGTTGATTGCTTGATGTCCACTCCAAGTCCTCTGGATCATGTTTGTTCCGAAAATCACGTTCCCGAAGGTTTCATTCCGTTTGGACTCCGTTTGATATCCTTTTCCTTCGAAACACTGAAATAGGCAAAAAACAGCAATTTGGGCTGGGCCTCCGGTTAATAGGTTAGTCCCAAAAATAATATAAAAGTGTATAATAAAGCCCATTGAACATCCAAAACAGAATATATAATAGCATGGAACAATCAAAAATTATAGATACGTTGGAGACGTATCACACGGTATAACAAGCAAAAGGGTTATGAAATAAATAATGCATGCTTCAGAGTCAGATATATAAAATTTTGGCATGACCTTGCCTAAAATAGGACATATGAGTTTGCTCGAAATTCACCAAAACGGAAATAAATCGACATTTCGGCAAAACATAAGCAACTCGAGGGCATGTCACTAGCATAAATCTCTCCATGTATATGTATATATATATATATCCCAAACACACATATTCTTCTTGAAATGAACAAATTTTTACTCACCTATATATATCTCCCGAGAGAGACCGAGAGCACGCGGTTAATTAGATGATGTGGAGGAGGGTGGTTGGCTAAATAGCTAGCTAGATCTAGTTGTTGGGGAGGAGAGGTGAATCTAGCTAGCTAACTAATGGAGAAGGGTTATGGTGGATGGGGGCATTAATGGGGAGAGAAGAGAGGTGTAGGAGAAAGAGAGAGGCCATTTATGGAGGAGGGTGCCATTAATGAGGAGAGAAGAGAGGTAGGAGGAAGAGAGAAGAAGAGAAACAATGGTGGAGCTAGAGTCGAGAGGGGAGAGGGGAAAGGAGGGGGAGAGAGGGCAAAGTGGGGGAGAGGGAGGGGAAGGGGGTGGAAAAGGTGGCACCAGCCGCAACTAGTAGTAGCACTGCTTTGCAAAAAGCGCTGCTGCTATTGGACTTAGTAGTAGCGCTTTCCAGGAAAAGCGCTACTACTAAGTGGGGCCCTTTAGTAGTAGCGGCGCAGTAAAACCAAGCGCTGCTACTAAACTATTAGTAGTAGTGCTTGATTCTGTACACCGCTACAACTACGAAAACAGTCGGTGGCCTCGTCTGGTCCCACATAGTAGTAGCGCTTTTCTGCTTCACAGCGCTACTACTATGGAGTTACTAGTAGCGCTTTCCTGGAAAAGCGCTACTGCTAAATAGCTGCAGCGTTTACTTCTTTCCAGCGCTACTACTAAGCTCCTGTGTATAAGCGTTTTCCTAGTAGTGCTAGGCCCTCTCTGGCACCCTGCCGGTGGGGGCCATCATCACCGGAGGCCATGGAGGAGGATCCCGGAGGGGGCATCATCGCCATGAAGGTCAAGGACCAGAGGGAGAACCTCTCCCCATCTAGGGGGAGGCCATGGAGGAGGAAGCACAAGGGGGAGAACCTCTCCTCCTCTCTCTCGGTGGCACCGGAGTGCCGTCGGGAGGGTAATCATTGCCGCGGTGATCGTCTTCGTCGACATCACCATCATCATCACCATCCTCGTCTCTTTTACGCGGTCCACTCTCCCACACCCCATTGTAATCCCTACTTGAACATGGTGCTTTATGCCACATATTATGATCCAATGATGTGTTGCCATCCTATGATGTTTTGAGTAGATATCCTTTGTCTTTGGGTTGATTGATGATCTAGACTGGTATGAGTTGTATGTTTTATTTTGGTGCTGTCCTATTGTGCCCTTCGTGTCACGCAAGCGTGAGGGATTGCCGCTGTAGGGTGTTGCAATACGTTCATGATTCGTTTATAGTGGGTTGCTTGAGTGACAGAAGCATAAACCTGAGTAAGGGGGTTGTTGCGTATGGGATAAAGGGGACTTGATGCTTTAATGATATGGTTGGGTTTTACCTTAATGATCTTTAGTAGTTGCGGATGCTTGCTAGAGTTCCAATCATAAGTGCATATGATCCAAGAAGAGAAAGTATGTTAGCTTATGCCTCTCCCTCATATGAAATTACAATAGTGATTACCGGTCTTGTTAACAATTGCCTAGGATAATTCCGCACACCGACCCATCATTATTTCACACTCGCTATTTATAATATTTAGTAATATATTCTAACTTTATGATAACAGCACCTACTTTTATGTTTTAGCTCTCCGATGCCATGCAAAGTTATCCTCTTCGTAACCACAACATAGTTTTCTTTCTCGTTTATAGTTGGAAGCAAACGTTCGGTGTACGTAGAGTCGTATCATGGGCAGATAGGACTTGAGAGAATATTGATCTTACCTTTAGATCCTTGTGGGTTCGACACTCCATACTTATCACTTCCACCTTTGGGAATTGCTACGATGATTCACTGCACTTGGGGATTATCAGCCGCCTCCCACACCACCTTTTTGCTCTATAAATACCCCGAAAATTGTAACATCCCAAAATTCTAAATTTTGGAATGTTATATTAAATAAATAGTTTTGATTGTTTATTTGATGGGGGTGTGGTTGCTTGTGTGAAATTGAGTGAAATTTGAAACTTTTTGAAAGTTAAATGAGAGGGAATGAAATGACTTTCCCAAACTTTCACCTTTGCTTTCTAATCTCCATGAATTCAAATTCATTTCATCACAAAACCCTAGAGTGAAGATGATATGACTTCTTCCATTTAATTAAATGAAAAAGGGTTTTGAAAATATTTGAATCTCATTTGGAACTATTTCAAATTCATAAACTTTAAGCAACTCAATGATTTTCATAAGAGAAGATAAAATGACTTCTTCAAATCATATGAAATATGAGTTGGAAGTTTAAAAGAATCAAATTTAAAGTCCCTTTGAAATTATTTTCAATTTGGAGTTATTTGGTTTTTATTCAAATTATTTTTCTCCAAAAATAAAATATATGGAAATTAGGGTAAAATGATTCCCTACGTTAGACAAATGGAGAGAAATAAATTTGAAACTATTTTAGTATTTTAAAAATATTTTTATTTGGTTTTTAATTAAACTAGAAGCGCTCTTTGCTTTATTTGAATTTTTGTGGAATTTATTTGATGTCAGAAAAATGTTCATGTTTTAGAAAATCTTTTTCTGAAAATTTTGATATATAATACACCATGTTATATTTTATTTTATTTTGGTTTTATTTTATTTTATTGTCTTTTAAAAAAACGTTCTCCGCCGACTGGGCTGGCCCAGCTAGCAGGTCGCGCCCCAGCCAACCGCGCAGCCCACCGTGCCTCGTCCCCGACACCGAGCCGGTGTCCGGCCGGCGTACGCCGCCGCCGCCGCAGCCGTGGCCGACGAGGATTCCTCCTCCTGCTCCTTGCCCAAGCCACCGTCGCCCCCTCCCCCTGGCCTTTAAATAGTCGCGCCCTTGACGCCTCTCCTCCTCGCATCTCGCCGCCAGCGCCGTCGCTGCCACCGCTGCACACCGCCGCCTGCTTGCGCCGCGCCGCCGCCGCCGCCGCTCGCCTGCGCCGAGTCCGCTGCCGACGCCGCTCGCCGCCGCTGCCGCTTTGCCTCGTCGCCGCCGCCGCTCGCCCCGCCGAAACCCGACGCTGGAGCTCGCCGCCCTCGCTGGAGCCGCCGCCGCCTCTCGTCGGTTTTTAGGTTAAAACCTAGATCGGTTTTTTCAGGGTTTCGTCGGTTTAGTTTCGGTTTTTCTAATTAGTTCTAAATAGCGAGCGTTCGTTCGTTTAGGCTCTCTAACGAACATATTCGCTAGATTAGGTTTGTAGTGAACATTCGTTTGTTTGGTTTCTCTTTTTTCAATTTATTTTCGGCCAGGGACTTAGATGTAATTAGTTTTCTTACAAATTAGTCCCCGTTCTTCAAACGGTCATAACTTTTTGCTCGTTTATCCAAATCCAACGAAACCAACGCCCACGTCTTCGTCTTGATTCCCTCTGTCAAGATAACCAACTTAAACATATTTTTGAAAGTTTAAAATTTATTTCAAACAGATTTGAATTCAAACTTCTTTTGTTCATAACTTGAGTTTTATAACTCCGATTTAATTGATTCTTTTTGCAAATCGAAGCTCTTGACCTAAATTTTATGATAAGGCCAAATCCACCTAATTTATGTACTGATAGTAATTGTTTTATGTTGCAAGAGTTAATTGCTTGTTTTTGAAGTTTTCCGAGATCTTTTTCTTCGATTCTTTTGCATGAGTGCTTATGTATGCAATTGCTTGCTCACGAGAGATTGACCGGAGTGTGACGAATAGAACTATCAGGAATTATGAGTGCGAAGCATCTTCATCAACAGTACAAGGCAAGTTCACACTTTGATCATATCCCTTTATTACCCAGTTTTTATGCATTAGCTTCAATCCTCAAACATTGCATGATTAGGATTTGATAACATGTGGGTGTGGGAAGTAGTTGTTGAGGTAGGAACCTATTGTCTTTTATCAACCCGGGAAATACGTTATGCTCATATTGCTTTGCTATGCTCGTAGACGTGGATTTGTATGAGAGATTAATGAAAGTTGTGAGAGTAATATTTTCTAAGGGAAACTTAAGGTGGCTACTTTAATACACATCTGGGTGGATTGGTTGGGGCACCCTGGGGATATACCAGTGGCATGCCCGGACACCTGGGGATATACCAGTGTTGCCCAAGGGGATCCCGGGGAATCCATGTGATCATCCTATGGTTTGCCACCCAGGCTCAAAGGGATCATAAGATTATTCATGCTAGAAACTTCCGTGTGCAGCCACAAGCCATTATGGGCTCTGGCATAGTTGAGTATGTTGTGTGACCTCTTTCAGTGGTAGACTAGCAGATGTAGGGGATATAGGTGGTACTGTCGACCCATCGTAAAGAGTTAATGCTTCTGAAAGACTGTGTCTCGGTCATCCGATTCTCAAACATCATGTAGTGCGAGAAATTCAACGGAGGAGATAGAGTCTTGTGGGGAAAAGTGCGCAAACCTCTGCAGAGTGTACAAACAAATCATGATTTGTCGTGTCCCCGGTTATGGACATCTTGAGTATTTAGTACTTGAATTATTATGTTGATCTCATCACTTTACTTAATTAATTTATCGGGTTATTAATTTTTAATTTTGGGATTGAGTTGGGGTTACCTTCTCAATATTTTCAACAAATTTTGTAGTTAAATAAAATATATTCCTTTGTTGTAGGGAAAAACTAGCTTTATGCAAATGATAACCATAGAGCCTCCACCAGCCAAATATGCATGTAGTGATAGCTGTTATTCATCATTGCTCTATGGTGTGAATTTGCCAGTACATTCAATGTACTGACCTACATGGCTGCAACGTCTCATGTTGCAGGAATCTTACGACGAGTAAGTGATACGTTAGGGTTATGATGTTTACACTCAACTTTGTCGTTGGTGTTGTTGGGAACTCCACAACCTTGTTGTTACTTCCGCTATATGGATTGAGGTAATAGTATTTACGTTACTCTATACATGTGATTTACCTCTGTTATAAATCCTCGAGTACTGTGTGTGTCAGCATAACAATCCAGGGATGAGACTTAAGCACAGAGACTTGATCCATTCGGGTCGGGTCACTACAAAAATCCAAAAACCCTAGGGGAGTCGACGAAACACAATTCCATCCGCCGCAAGTTCCAGAAACCACAGATCCAATCTAGACACCATCACGGAGGGGTTCATCATCCTCATTGGTGCCTCTCCGATGATGCGTGAGTAGTTCATTGTAGACCTTCGGGTTCGTAGGCAGTAGCTAGATGGCTTCCTCTCTCTCTCTTTTTATTCTCAATACAATGGTCTCGTGGAGATCTATTTGATGTAACTCTTTTTGCAGTGTGTTTGTTGGGATCCGATGAACTTTGAGTTTATGATGAGATCTATTTTATCCATGAAAGTTATTTGAGTTTTGATCTCTTATATTACTACTGCAGGATGCTGCTAACGCGACACTATGATCAGAGACCCTTCGATGAAACTATGTGCGATGCAATAATCGCAAACGGTGGTGTAAAAACCGGTCAAAAAAGGTGCAAAACATTTGCGATGACGGATGCATCAAACACGGTTCAGATTTTAGTTGCGTGTGCGATGCAGGGCATACGATTCAGTTCAATTGATTATTTGCGATGAGGAGGAACAAAAGAAACGGGCAGCCAGATGAAGGTGTGTGCGATATACAGCATACGGTTCACTCGGATGAACTGTTTGTGATTTGGCAACACAAAAGAAACGGTCAGCCAGATCAAGGTGTGTGCGATATACGACATGCGGTTCACTCGGATGAACTGTTTGTGTTGAGACAAGAGAACAGAAACAGTTCAATATAACAAGATGTGTGTGATACGTGGCAAACAGGTCTGTAATCAGAAATGTGTGCGAAGACCGATAATAACACAGATGGTTGCTGCTAATATGACATGTGTGTTGTGCGATGGGATTGCATACAGAACAACAACATATATATATATATATATATATAGACACACACACACACTTAGAAGGACATGGTTGCATAACCAAATTAAAATCCACTTGCATAGGTGGCTACTACAACCATGGCATTTGCACGCACCAAAGTAAACTATTACATGCATAATTACATAGGTGGCTACTACACACATGACATTTCCACCCACCAATAAAGTAAACTACATATTACAGATTAACTAGCATAAACAATCATCTGATCATCATCTACTTCTTGTGACGCTTGCTCTGCTTGTGGCTGGATCCAGGCTCGTCGATTTGGGTGACGAGACACTTCCTCATGTCAACGATCCGCCTATGCATCTCGTAGAATGTGTACACGCTCTTGGCCGCGAACCTGAGGTGAGGTTCATCCAGTTGACACATCTAGGTCTTATGCGAGGATATGGAACTTGTTCTCTGGGCATCCTGCTTCATCTTTTTGTAGTAGGGGTCGATGATGACCGAGGCGGGTTCAACCAGGGAGTCCTTCTTCGTGATGCCCCAGACCCTGTAGTGCTCATGGATTTCATCAAGGTACTCGCAGGCCAAGCCCATAACCCTGAGCACTTTTACATCGTTGGTAGTTTCCACCATGGCGAACTTGTAGTCAGTGTTGTTGACAAACCTGTTGAAACGGTCGCAAGGCTCTGTGCCATGCAGTAGTGGTAGATGAGGACATGAAGGCGCACGCACAACTGGGCGACGGTAACCTTCTGATCTATGTCGGGACGACAGGCAGTGTACTGGAGGTTGATGCCGACCACCTTGTACTTGTCTCGAGCAAGCAACTGCTCAACGCTGTTGATGTAGTCGTCCACCACGGCCGGGTCGATGGTGTACACCACCGGGACGTCTCCCTCGCGTGGGTCTCCACTCTATGCTCGCCGACCTCCATTGGATCTCCGCTAAACATCCCCTCTCTATGTGTCGTCGTGGGTGTGCTTTTGTGTTATGGGGCGCGATCGAAAGGTTGAAGAGACTAAGGTTATAATGGCCGCGGGAATTAAAGGGGAAGCCGGACGGCCAGGAATATTGGCAGGCCCTGATGGCAGTTCTAATTTGCAGCGCATAACTTCATCGTGCCGCACGTAACTACATCGGGTGGCAACGCGCGCGGCGCAACAGCATGCATATGGGGGCCCCGACGTGATCATGTGCACGCCCAACCGCTAGCAGAGCGCACCCAAATTCAAACATTGCATCGGGATGCCCATGTATCGATTAGACAAAACTGTGGGAGCGAGGCGGACGACGGTCCAAGGCTGTCTCGCTTCCCAGTGAGAACGACTGCTTAATCTATTAATGAAATATATGCTTAATTACTGAATTTTAGTTGCAAAAATTAGATAGTGCTATTGATTTTTAGCTGCATATTTTGACAAATCGCAGTGTCTCTTGGCTTAGCACCGAAGCCTGGCTTTAATTTGCAGACCGTAATCTAAACCGTTTGCATTGAAGAGATGCACAGATCATGCGTTGAACAGCTTGCATGCTTCCCTGTGAGCCTGCGCACCAGACTGTGCTCGCACGCCTCCCGTTCAGTCAAGCAGTTGTCCGCACGGCACCACCTATAGCCATTAAAACCAAGAAACGTGGGGTCACGTGAATGGTTAACAGAACGCACACGGTTTGAATTATACAAATGTTTGAGATATTAAAGTGGCAGCTATTTTTTTCAAAATGCCTTTGTTGGTTGTTATTCGAGTGCGCCTTCTCTCAAAATGGACAAAAAATACCACAACATGTCGAGTGCCATTCCATGATGGCATGCCAAGTTTCATGAATTTCAAACGAGTTTTGGATTTACTAGGATTTAAAAACCAGGTATCACAATGTTTTGTCGGCAATCAACAGTGCCCTGGTGTTTGAAATTCATTCCCATTTCTTGCATGGGACCTAAGCATGCACCCAGGGACACATATTTCATTTTTCAACCAATTTATATGCACTGGAGCATGTGCATGTATTTCAAATTTGAATTATGCACATAAAATGCCTAAAAACCCAGTTAATGTACTAAAATTTCCAAACGAACCCTGAAAAATTCCAAAACTTAACACAACACTCCTGTCATTCTATGTTGACACTAGAAAATTTTGGAAAGCAATAAGAGGCAATGGATATAGTTTCATCCCCAAAGGTGGCACGTTCCCTACCGAAACCATCAGGCTTGTTGTGAGAAGCTCTGGTTTGTGAGAAGCTTATACCCAAACCTGCCCCAAATGGGACAAATAAATTACCACGGCATGTCGGGTGCCGCTCACGATACCATGCCAAGTTTCATGAATTTCAGACGAGTTTTGGATTTACTAGAATTAAAAACCAGGTATCTCAACGTTTTGCCGACAATCAAGAGTGCCCTGGTGTTTGAAATTCATTCCCATTTCCTGCATGGGACCTAAGCATGCACCCAAGGACACAGATTTGATTTTTCAACCAATTTATATGCACTGGAGCATGTGCATGTATTTCAAATTTGAATTATGAACATAAAATGCCTAGAAAACCCAGTTAATGTATAAAAATGTCCAAACGAACCCTGAAAAATTCCAAAACTTAGCACAGCACTCCTGTTGTTCTATGTTGACACTAGAAAATTTTGGAAAGCAATAAGAGGCAACGGATATCGTTTCGTCCCCAAAGGTGGCACGTTCCGTACCGAAACCATCAGGCTTGTTGTGAGAAGCTCTGGTTTGTGAGAAGCTTATACCCAAACCTGCCCCAAATGGGACAAAAATTTTACCACGACATGTCGGGTGCCGCTCCATGATACCATGCCGAGTTTCATGAATTTGAGATGATTTTTGGATTTACAAGAATTTAAAAACCAGGTATATATCTCAACGTTTTGCCGGCAATCAACAGGGCCCTGGTGTTTGAAATTCATTCCCATTTCTTGCATCGGACCTAAGCATGCACCCAAGGACACAGATTTTTTTTCAACCAATTTATATGCACGGGAGCATGTGCATGTATTTCAAATTTGAATTATGCACATAAAATGCCTAGAAAACCCAGTTAATGTATAAAAATGTCCAAACGAACCCCGAAAAATTCCAAAACTTAACACAACACTCATGTTGTTCTATGTTGGCACTAGAAAAATTTTGAAAGCAATAAGAGGCAACGGATATTGTTTCATCCCCAAAGGTGGCACGTTCCCTACCGAAACTATCAGGCTTGTTGTGAGAAGCTCTGGTTTGTGAGAAGCTTATACACAAACCTGCCCCAAATGGGACAAAAGTTGTACCACTACATGTTGATGCCGCTCGATGATACCATGCCAAGTTTCATGAATTTCAAACGAGTTTTGGATTTACCAGAATTTAAAAACCAGATATCTGAACATTTTGCCGATAATCAAAAGTGCCCTGGTGTTTGAAATTCATTCCCATTTCTTGCATGGGACCTAAGCATGCACTCAAGGACAAAGATTTGATTTTTCAACTAATTTATATGCACTCGAGCATGTGCATGTATTTCAAATTTGAATTGTGCACATAAAATACCTAGAAAACCCAGTTAATGTATAAAAATGTCCAAACAAACCCCGAAAAATTCCAAAACTTAACACAACACTCCTGTTGTTCTATGTTGACACTAGAAAATTTTGGAAAGCAATAAGAGGCAACGGATATCGTTTCGTCCCCAAAGGTGGCACGTTCCATACTGAAACCATCAGGCTTGTTGTGAGAACCTCTTGTTTGTGCGAAGCTTATACCCAAACCTGCCCGAAATGGGACAAATTTTTTACCACGACATGTTGATGCCGCTCCATGATACCATGCCAAGTTTGATGAATTTCAGGCGAGTTTTGGATTTACTAGAATTTAAAAACCAGGTATCTCAACGTTTTGCCGGCAATCAACAGTGCCCTGGTGTTTGAAATTCATTCCCATTTCTTGCATGTGACCTAAGCATGCACCCAAGGACACAGATTTGATTTTTCAACCAATTTATATGCACCGGGGCATGTGCATGTAGTTTAATTTTGAATTGTGCACCTCAAATGGCTACAAATTCAGTTTAATGTATAAAATGTCCAAACGAACCCTGAATAATTCCAATTCTTTTACGACACACATATAGTTGCATGTTCACTGCACATAAAAGGTCTAGCAATTCAAATACCGTCCATTGCCGTTGTGACCCCATTATGTAATTCATATAAAGATGAAAAATCAAGTAGAACCCACACAATTTATTATCACCAACCATGTGAGATGTAGTACAAAATATCCTGGAGCACCGTCGGTGTATAGTACGCCTATGGCTTACGCGAGAAGGTGCGCCGGCTATAGTCCACAGCCGGCGTGTCAAGCACACTAGCTCGCTCCCCAAATCCTCCCGCCTCTGCATCCATCGCAATCTCGAAAATATTACTACCTCGTAATCTCGAAAATATCTACCGTCTGGATGGTTTTAATGTTTGATAGCACACGATTAGTATGTGCGGACCATGTGCGATGTCTGTTACTCCTGCTCTGCCTCATTCCCTTGATTCAAATTTTCAGTAGCCCCGGCATTTTACTCTTGCCTCTGCGTTCCTCGCAATCTCAAAAATATCTGCTCGCCCGTGATCCAAATTTTCAGTAGCCCCGCCTTGTTACTCCTGCCTCTTTTCAGTTGCCGCAGTATTTCCTCAAACACCACCTTGCACCCCTGCCCCCCTCCCCCCTCCACACACACCGCACACTCCCCAAAACCTCCGCTCACACAGACACACACCACCCTCGAAACCATTGGAAGGTCGCCGCCATCGTCGGCGCCTCCATCCTCAACCTCTGCCTGTGTGTCGGGGAGCTCGAGGAGCCAATGGCCACAAAGAGGTTTATCGTGGCCTTTTCGCCCGACGCAGGCGAGGTGGCCACCGAGGTGTCCCCGTCGTCCTCTGCAGGCTTAATCCACCGTCGCCGGTCCCCCGATCCGCCCGCCGTCGCGCCCCTATGCCGGTTTGAGGACTTCCCCGTCCTCTCTCGGACCCGACAACCAACGAGGTCCTACCTCGGGGTCCGGCAGCAGCGGTGGGGGATGTGGGTCGCCGAGATTACAGATCGGGAGACCCACACCCGCCGATGGCTCGGTAGCTTCCACACGGCCGAGCTCGCGGCTATGGAGTACGACCGCTGGCAGGTCCACTACCATGATGCAGCGGCTAGGCTCAATTTCCCCTTCGGCACACATCCGGTCGACCTTGTTCCGCCGGAGCCAGGGGTGGTGAGCTCGGCTATGGCGCGGGAGGACTGCGAGGTGTGGGAGCGCCTCGAGGCCTATGCCGCCGACGAGGCCTACATGCAAGAGCTCCACCGGCAGCACCTGGAGCTCATGGAGGCGGAGCGGGCGATCTTTGCTGGAGCAGAGGGCGGCGAGGTTATCATGTTCTCCTCCGATGACGAGGTCGAAGGCGGCGAGGACGGCGGCGTGGAGGGCGACGAGGTTATCGCACTCTCCTCCGATGACGAGGTCGAAGGCGGCGGCGATGGCGGCGCGGAGGGCGTCGAGATGGGCCCCAAGGACAAGGAGATCGACGTCGACGAGTGGAGGAGTGCCTTCCCCAACGACCTCGACGACGGCACCGGCCCAGGCCCGGCTCGCGGCACACCGTACATGACGAGGAAGGATTGGCTCGACCTCTACTTCGACCGAAAGTAGTTTAGCTTAGTTTAAATTTATGTTTTATGTTCGATTATGCAAATCTATGTTTATGTTTGAATGCATGCTACTTTCGGTTGAACCTGCTTTGAACTTGATCAAATTGAAGCTTACAACGTTAAGTTTAGGGGATCGACTAGAAAAGGCCAAAAATTGCTGGAGTATATATATATATCCACTAAGGGTTTTAGTCCTTTAACTTTTAAAGGATTGGCTAGAGATGGTCTTATGACTTGTTTATTTCAGTTCTTCACAATGTGATGCTCTATATGTGCAACTATTTGTTGTGCAGTTCGATTTCATCAATAACAGTTTCAACAATACCACTATGTATGATATTTGGTTGTTGTTAAGGATATTGCAGTTAACATGCCTTTTCATTTTTTAAATAATAACTAGTGTACTTTAGACCTGCACAATACCAGTTTGAATGACTATTTGCTTGTTTTTAAATGTTATGCCTGATGCAGTTAACACACCTTTCCACTTCTTGTTTTTCTTAACTAGCGTGCTTAAGCCTGCACACTGAAGCTATCATTTGTAGATTATGTTGTCTACCATGGATATATTTGGTTGATGTTTAGCCTGTTGTGCTTAACATGCCTTTATATGTACTCATACAGGACAATATTGAGAATAGTGTTATTTTCCATCGAGGTTAGTTTCATCGCATTGCTTATATGTACTCACTATTCAGGATATCGGTAGCTAGTACCATATAGCCTGGGGCTGATAAGGGATTAATTGTCTAATCGTACATTTCAATGAATATATCCATAACCCATTTATCAGTAGGTTAACTAGGGCCATATTTAATATATCTGGGGCTACATAGCAACATGCATTGTACTGAATGACTAAATATGCAATCCCAGGCTACATAGCAACAAGGAAGAGTGTTACCTTAATGTTCTAATGATGTCTAGATATACATGTAATAAAATCTTATATAATGGGATGGAGGGAGTGTTGTACTACATCATTTTTCAATTGTTCTTTAGCTTCTAATATTAACTTGGTGCTTTTAGGTACACATATCATTGCCAAAGATCCACACTTCAACCCTTTCTGCTTATGGGGCAATGAGATATTCATGAACCAGCATCAAGTGAGGAAACTGATAAATATTGTTATTAAAATGGGTCAAAAGACGTCAATCGAACTATTTGTTTACACTTTATGCAAGATAACAGTGAACTGCAGGATGGTAAGTAAGAACCCTATAGCCTTCTTTTTACTGCCTGTAATGAGTTGTGTTAGATGGCAATGTGTGAATCTTTTTTCTTTTGCAGTGGATTCTGAAGCAGTTTAC
Source organism: Aegilops tauschii subsp. strangulata (assembly GCF_002575655.3). Lineage (NCBI taxonomy): Eukaryota > Viridiplantae > Streptophyta > Magnoliopsida > Poales > Poaceae > Aegilops > Aegilops tauschii. Next base: position 343,766,774 of record NC_053040.3, on the reverse strand, counting down.
TCAAGATCATCTCTCAAACTACATGATTGGTGGCCGGCCATCACAAGGGGTTGGACTAGAGTCCTGCATGCCTTTTGCATCTAGGAGAGCACAATAGGGCCATTCCGCTTCACCTTGTTCAGCAACCGGAATGTCTGTCACCTCTTTCTTTACCATCTGTAATAGTACAAGTATAGAACCCTGGTTCATCATTGTTTATTTGGTGCTTATGTAATTCTTAAACATATGTACCTATGAATCAAATAATGCATGGGTTGTTTGAACCTGATGGATATGAATAAAGCTATAGCCTACTTTCAAGTTTAAATTAGGTACAATTTTAAATAGTAGCAATTAAATTAGGGCGAAATTACGGTGTGCAGGTCATTACGGTGCACACGGTTAATAAAGCACAGCGTGTGCGATATACATCATAATCTGGCACGGTTCACGAAGAGGAAACGTGTGTAACGATGCACACAGTTGCCGTTTGCAAAGCGTGTGTGATGCCAGACACTATCACATACTGTGCGGGAAAACTAAATGTGTGTGATTGTCTACCTATCGTACACGGTTTATAATCATGAACTGTTTGTGATGTGCCAGGCATCGTAAAACTTCCATGCCTGGAATCTGCCTGGAAAACTCCCGTGCCTGGAATCTTCCTAGTTTAGGTAAAACCACAAAACTCTGACTGCGATGGCAATGCAAGCACAAACGAGTAGCAAGGATGAAGCGTTTGGGATATCGAGATATCGGAAATGGTTATATAGGGACAACTGTATGCATCAAGGCTCCCTATCCCTGACTGTTTCTGGGTCGTGTGGGAAGGGCCCCCTATCGCCGTCACTCACTAGGCGACGGTTCCAAATGTCGTCGCGGAAAGGGGTTAAAAACCATTTGTATAGCACCGACGCGTACCAGTGTATGCATGATTGCTTATAGCCTCGTATTTCTTCTTCGAATCTTTGATTTAGTTAGGCCAACTAGATTGATTTTTCTTGCCATGGGAAGAGGTGCTTTGTGATGGGTTTGGTCGTGAGATTTTTTTGGGACCAGAAGACACCTGTTGGGCCAAAGAAGTACCAGAGGGGGGCTCCGAGGGGAGCACAACCCACCTGGGCACGCCCTGGTGGGTTGTGCCCACCTCGGCCGCCTCCCACACCGCCTCTTTGCTCTATAAATACCCCGAAAATCCTAAATCCCTAGGGGAGTCGACGAAACACAATTCCAGCCGCCGCAAGTTCCAGAAACCGAATATCCAATCTAGACACCATCACGGAGGGGTTCATCATCCTCATTGGTGCCTCTCCGATGATGCGTGAGTAGTTTATTGTAGACCTTCGGGCCCGTAGTTAGTAGATAGATGGCTTCCTCTCTCTCTCTCCCTCTTTTGATTCTTAATACAATGGTCTCTTGGAGATCTATTTGATGTAACTCTTTTTGCGGTGCGTTTGTTGGGATCCGATGAACTTTGAGTTTATGATTAGATCTATTTTATCCATGAAAGTTATTTGCGTTTTGATCTCTTATATGCATGATTACTTACAGCCACATATTTCTTCTTCGAACCTTCGGTTTAGTTAGGCCAACTAAATCGATTTTTCTAGCCATGCGAAGAGGTGCTTTGTAATGGGTTCGATCTTACGGTGCTCAATCCCAGTGACAGAAGGGGACATGACACGTATGTATCATTGATATTAAGCATAAAAAGATGGGGTCTATTCCTACATGAATAGATCTTGTCTACATCATGTCATCGTTCTTATTGCATTACTCTGTTTCTCCATGAACTTAATACACTAGATGCATGCTAGATAGCGGTCCATGTGTGGAGTAATAGTAGTATATGCAGGCAGGAGCCGGTCTACTAATTTTGGACGTGATGCCTATATAATGATCATTGCCTGGATATTTTCATAATTATTTGAAGTCCTATCAATTGCCCAACAATAATTTGTTTACCCGCCGTATGCTATTTTTCTCGAGAGAAGCCACTAGTGAAATCTACGGCCCCCGGGTCTATTCTTTATCATATTTGCCTTTGATATCTATTTTTATCCGCTTTTATTTTCAGATCTATTAATCCAAAAACCCAAAAATACCTTGCTGCAATTTTTACTTATTTATTTTATTTCGTGTTTCTGCAAGATCTATTTATCCAATCTACTACAAATTTATCTATCTTTTTACCCGGGAGGGATTGACAACCCCTCTTACACGTCGGGTTGCAAGTATTTGTTCTTTGTGTGCAAGTACCGTTTACATAGTGTTACCTGGTTCTCATACTGGTTCGATAACCTTGGTCTCATCACTGAGGGAAATACCTACTGTAGCTGTGCTGCATCATCCCTTCCTCTTTGGGGAAATACCGACGTAGTTCAAGCCGCATCAACACTCTTCCAAACCCACTTTTACTATTATCGCAATCATATTCATCATGAGGTTTAAATAAATTTTCAAGATCATAAGAATCATTATCACCCCAATCATGATCATTGCAGTAAGTAGTGGACATAGCAAAACAAGCATCCCCAAGCTTGGGGGTTTGCACATCACTAACACAATTGACATTAATAGAATTTATAATAACATCATTGCAATCATGCTTTTCATTCAAGGAGCTATGATGAATCACTTTATAAATTTCTTCGTTTAACACTTCATCACAATTTTCAAATTCATAAATCTCAACCAAAACTTCATAAAGATAATCTAGTGAACTCAATTTACTAGCAATTGGTTCATCATAATTGGATCTTTTGAAAAGATTAGCAAGTGGATGAGGATCCATATCAATAGATTTTTAGCATGCGAAGATGCAAGCAAATAGAAGGCACATGGCAACACAAGCAAAGATAGAAAACAAGAAAACACGCAAAAAGGCAAACAAAAAAGAAGGCGAATAAAAAGGCAAATTTTGTGAAGTGGGGGAGATGAAAACAAGAGGCAAATGGAAAATAATGTAAATTGCAAGGAGATGAGATTTGTGATTAGGAACCTGATAGATGTTGATGATGTCTCCCTGGCAACGGTGCCAGAAATTGGTGAGTTGTCGAGATACTATATTAACTTGATCCTCCCTGGCAACGGAGCCAGAAATTTCCTTTTGATGTCGCTTGAACTACGTCGGTATTTCCCCAAAGAGGAAGGGATGGTGCAGCCCAGCTACGGTAGGTATTTCCCTCAGTGATGAAACCAAGGTTATCGAACCAGTAGGAGAACCAAGGAACACTATGTAAACAGTACCTGCACACAAAGAACAAATACATGCAACCCAACGCGTAAGAGGGGTTGTCAATCCCTCTTGGGTAAAAGATAGACTGGTTTGTATGATTTTGGATAAATAGATCTCGCAATAAACAAAATAAAAAAATAAAAAAAGTGCAGCAAGGTCTTTTTGGGTTTTTGGAATAACAGGTCTGAAAATAAAAGCAAATAAAAATAGATCTCAAAGGCAAATATGATAAAGAATAGACCCGGGGGCCGTAGATTTCACTAGTGGCTTCTCTCAAGAAATAGCACATGGTGGGTAAACAAATTACTGTTGGTCAATTGATAGAACTTCAAATAATTATGATGATATCCAGGAAATGATCATTATATAGGCATCACATCCAAGATTAGTAGACCGACTCCTGCCTGCATCTACTACTATTACTCCACACATCGACCACTATCCAGCATGCATCTAGTGTATTAAGTTCTTGGAGAAACAGAGTAATGCAATAAGAACGATGACATGATGTAGACAAGATCTATTCATGTAGGAATAGACCCCATCTTTTTATCCTTAATAGCAACGATCAATACGTGTCTTGCTACCCCTTCTGTCACTGGGAAATAACACCGCACGACCGAACCCATCACAAAGCACCTCTTCCCATGGCAAGAAAAATCGATCTAGTTGGCCTAACTAAACCAAAGATTCGAAGAAGAAATATGAGGCTATAAGTAATCATGCATACAAGAGATCAAAACTCAAATAACTTTCATGGATAAAATAGATCTGATCATAAACTCAAAGTTCATCGGATCCCAACAAACACACCGCAAAAAGAGTTACATCAAATAGATCTCCACGAGACCATTATATTGAGAATCAAAAGAGAGAGAGGAAGCCATCTAGCTACTTCCTACGGACCTAATGGTCTACAATGAACTACTCACGCATCATCGGAGAGGCACCAATGAGGATGATGAACCCCTCTGTGATGGTGTTTAGATTAGATCTGGTGGTTCTGGAACTTGCAGCGGCTGTAATTGTGTTTCCTCGACTCCCCTAGGGTTTTTGGATTTTTGGGGTATTTATAGAGCAAAGAGGCGGTGCGGGAGTCGGCAGAGGTGGGCACAACCCACCTGGGCGCGCCTGGGCCCCCCAGGCTGGTTGTGCTCCCCTCGGAGCCCCCCTCTGGTACTTATTTGGCCCAACAGGTGTCTTCTGGTCCAGAAAAAATCTACAAAAAGTTTCGCTGCGTTTGGATTCCGTTTGGTATTGATTTTCTATGAAGTAAAAAACAAGCAAAAAACAGCAACTAGCACTGGGCACTATGTCAATAGGTTAGTCTCAAAAATGATATAAAGTTGCTATAAAATGATTGTAAAACATCCAAGAATGATAATATAACAGCATGGAACAAGAAAACATTATAGATACGCTAGAGACGTATCAGTTTGCGAAAGTCCGGACCGTTGGAATGCCCGGTTCTAACAACCCTGGCCTACCCAAACCCCTCCTTCCTCGCCCCCACTCGTTTTCGCCCGGTGCCAGCTGCCCGCATTCATGTCGCTGTAGAGTGCGCCGCTCCATATTGAAGGCGGCTCAGGGTGGACGCGACATCTCAATGTCTCTGCCATTGAAGCAGCACACCGGCCGAGGGCGCCGCCCGCTGCACGCCCGGCTGAACATGCCTCCTCACCGCATTTAAACGCCTCCATTAAATCCACATGGAAGCCGAGGAACCTACTCCTGGCACACGTACGTTCATGAGCGAGCTGACATTTAACGCAAGGCCGAGCAGGCTCCTCCCGTCCGCCCTCTTTATAAACCAGGTCAGACGCCGGGCAAAAATCGCACCACTCCGCCGCTCCCCATCTCCTCCTTCCACCATTTTCTTCAATGTTTCGATGGCATTAGACTAGCAAGAAGAGCATTTCTCCGGCATAAAAGCCGGCTGGATGGCCCGTCGAGCCGTCCGGATACGAGTGAGGAAGCTCGCTGCTCCACCTCCCTCGGCTAGCACGACGAAGACAGCTGCCCCCCTAAGCCGACGCGTGGTTCAACAACCCGTCGCTTTCAGGCCAGCTTGAGGAGGAGTGGCGAGTGGCTCCATGCCGGCACGGGCATCGTGGTTGCTGTCGACGACGCTGTGTTGTCCAGCGCCTCCCGTGTTTGCGACCGCGCCTCCTGTGTTTGTGACCGTGCCTCCCGTGCCTGCGATCACGCCATGCAGGCAGAGACAGAAGCCGGGTGTGCGGAGGTCGACGAGTCGGTGGCCAGCACATCCCCGTCCGCCGCCATCATCGAGTAGAAGTAGAACACGGGAGGCCGCCGTTGCCTGGGTCCTAGGAAAGCCACTACTGAGGCACCGCCGGCGTACATGGCCGGTGTCTTGCCCTCTCGTCGGCCACCGTCGTCCCCTTACTCAAGAACAAACTTTGGTCCGTGCAGCGTAGGGACCCTTCCCCTCCGGCTGAAGTATCAGGCAGCGGTTCCGCTCCAATGAGCGGTGGGGAAGCGAGCCATCCTTTGCACTGAAGCATATACCTCCGGGGCTCACCGCTGCCGGGCATGGGGACGACGTTGGAGATCCACTGCACCGGCCGTAGACTAGTCCGGTTTCATTTTTAGTTGAAAATATGTCCAAAATTTGACTTTTTTGTCCGGTTTGTATGAAATATGTCATGTTTATATGAAATCCGGCCCATTTTGCATGAATTTCATCTGGTTTGTTGAAAAAAAGTTTGCAATGTATGCAGCTAGCGTTGGATGACATCCTCTCGCATCTGTGTCCACTGACTGGTCCCCCCTGTCCATAGATGGACGCGGGAGGAAGTTTGCGGGTCACCGTTGGAGATGCCCTTAGCTCTCGGTTCTCAATATTCTCTCTCGTACGATTATTGCAAGCTAACCATTGCTAACTGCGGTTGGCCAATCATTTTTGTTAAAGGATAACATGGAGGAAACTTTCTGTAACCATGGCTCAATAATTTGTGACCAGCATTGCGCTAATTTCCATGTCAAAATGTTACACATCCTACATAATAGGAAGGAGGCAGTAAGAAGTTTTGGTCATCAACCTCAAATTCAATGAAAAGTACAACCGGGAAGAGATGGCTCACCTTCAAGAAAGAAAACCCTCGGATTCAATACCGAGACAACTTTTTCAGTTTATGTTCATTCTCCTAGATAGCCTAGCATGGCAGCTCAAGTTTTTTGCTAAATATAATGAGGCCGGATCGGGTAGAGATCTGTGGCTGAAAAACAAACGAAAAGTTTATGAAGACGACATTTGCCACGAATGCTTCTGGCGCAACGTGACATGTGCCGTCGGATGGGTTGTACGGATCTTGGTGTGAGGATAGCGTGGAAATGCCCACACAAAATCTTTCACTCCCTTAATTTTACTCGGGTGACGTGTTGCAAGACACTCGTCTTTCCCCACTTGTTCGACCTATCTTCCCGTCGGCGCTCCCATTTGCTTTTCCCGCTTGATTGAGCCTACACCTTTCTCGTTGTTCTGTTATGGCCGTAGTGTGGAGACGGTTGCTAGGTCTACCATCGGATTTTGCTCCCACCTTTTTCCACTTGCTCTCCACCAGCCGCGGCGTGAAGATGTGTTGGACGCTCGTGAGGTTTACCCATCAGATTTTGCAGTTCTAGCCATGGGGGTCGATGAGCTTGGGCTCATTGTAGCGTCTTGGGACCAATACCATGCAGATCTAGCACCTCCGCTTGCATACACATAATATCGATACTAGGTATTGCCCACCAAACATAAGGTGCACGTCGCAACACACACGATATGCAGGTCGAAATGTAAGTATCACATCATATTCAACATTGTTACAGATACGCTGGCAATGCTCATTGGACGAGCGGAAGAGGTCATTCATGTGGTTGGGCTGATATTGCACCTTGTGGATGGTGGAGTCTCCATGTTGCAGCAGGCGAATGACACCATCTCTTCATGGGGGGACGTATCTGGTGCACTGGGGCAATTGGTGCTACCGGTGCACATTAAAAAATGTTCGAAAAAATCGAGAAAAAATTTAGTGCATTAACACAACATCAATGTATATGTTGTGAGACTCGGACTCCACTCTTCATACTTTGGCCTCGTGATACACTACCGTAAGATCGTGAATAAGGAATGGAAGGGCAATGAGGACCGCTTCAAAAAGAAGCTGAAGGTTGGAGGAGTAAGCCCATCTCCTGTGCGGCAAGGCTAGTTTTGATCAATGCAGTCCTTACCAGCATGCCCTATGTTCATGTTGTGTTTGTTTGAAATAGAAACACATATGGAAGAGGTTAGACTACTACAGATCCATATTTTCTTGGCAATCTAATGAACACAAACGAACATACCACTTGACAAGATGGGATGTCACATGTCAACAAATGGACCAAGGGGCCTTGTGGTAGAATATCTAAAAAATAATTGCATTCTCAACAATTGGTTGTACAAGTGTTTACCGATGATGTATTTAAAATGAGTTAATTAGAAACAAGTACGTAAAATCCAAGACTTTTATCACAGGTGGCTGCTAAACCGACTCACTTGGCTTCTGGTAAGGTCTAGTGAGAGTTAAAAAAACATGTTTCCATCTTGGTGCTTTGGACATAGGAGATGGACATACTGTTAGATTCCATGAGGGCACTTGGTTGGGAGAGACCCTTGAAATGTTGCTTTCCATCATGCAATCACCAGGAGTGAAGTGGACGAACTGGATGCATTTCGTTACTAGGATGATGAAAACCAACCTGACGAATTGGGTGTTTTTTTACGTATTGTGATATTTTTCTTTTTGTGGGGCAGGGAGATTCTATTGCGTAAGGAGGCAAATCAGGAAACATTAGAAAGAAAAGACAAACCCCTGTCTACCCTCCCAGGTCGCACGCACGTGCGGCTCCGGAGGCTCCCCCAAACCCTAGCCCCTAGGACCTTAGATCCCCTTCCACCGCCGCGCCTGGCCGACGAAGGCGACGGGCGTTGGTTGCGCCCTCTGGATGGCTCCCCTTCGCGCGGAGGGGTACGTCACTGAGGCGGCCATGGTGGTGGGGGGCTTTCACGGCGGGGAATGCGGAACTGCAGCGGTGCGAGCGGATCCAGGGGCGCAGCAGGGTGACGAAGGTAGGTGGAGCACCGGTTCTATTAGTGCTAGCGGTGTGAGCTCAGCCATGGTGGCGGTGGCGTCGAGGAGGCCCTGCCAGGAAGGGATCTTGGCGGGCAGCGGGTGGCCGGCCGGCCGCTGTGTGAGGAGCGTGCGATGATGCCCCGGTGGAGTTGGCGCCGGAGTGTGGCTGGAGGCACGGGTCAGCTCCATGCTTGTGGCAGTCCCCTGGTGTGGGTGAAGGCCGACATTGCTGGATCTAGCCCTTGCACGGCTTGGTAGGATGCTGCTGCTCCTCGTTTGTGATGTTGATGGTGGTGTGGGTCGCGTTCTCTCGGCACTGAGGGTGGGAGAGGACCACGGCTGCGCAGCCTCGACGGAATTTTGCTGCGGTGGCGGCGGTGCGAGGCATCATGGGCAGTACTGCCCAATACCTCAGAGGAGTGGAGTTGCGCGGCATTACGGATGAAAATTCAGTCTGTTTTGGCCGGGCCGGCGACAATGGCACCCGTGGGTGTCATTCCCCTCCCTGGAGGCGTCGCTGAGTGTGTCGCCAAGTCCCTTACTTGCTTGGTCTTGGCAGTTGTCTCTGGGCGAATGCCTTGATTCGGCGCTGAATCGGCAGGACAACGGCGTCCTCGACGTCGTCTCTTTATTGGGAGCATCGTGTCGGGAGACTTGGAGTTCCTATGTTGCGCTCCTCCTGTGTTCGCCGTTGCCCTAATTGTTCTTCCCTGCTGCAATGCACGGGCGTCGCCGGTGATTCCAAGACGGTGCCTTTCTCAGGTCGGATCGAGTCTTGCCATCCTCTTGCCACCTCCTTTTGGCTTTATGGGGGATGGTGCGTTGACAAGGGAAGCTTGGACGATGCGGCTGTTCTTCGGAGGTGACCGACGTCAGTTGAGATGCGGCGAGGTTTTCGGTTTTGGGTAGGCTCTTTTGCGTTGTAGTTGTGTTGTCGTGGGTGGCTGTCCTTGGACTAGCCGGATGTGGAGTTGTGCTACGCTCGTTGTTCCCAGCGAGTGGTAGTCGTCTTGTACTTGATATTCTCTCCTTCTATAAAACTATGGTACATAATTTGCGTACTCTCGAAAAAAAAGGAGGCAAATCAGCCCGTACCAGTTTTACAACATTACTCATGCCCGAGACTAGCCATACCGCAGTACGTGGGGTACTTGTATGAGTGATCTTATTAATATTGGCTTGCCTTATAACCACAAGTTTATTTAGAGACTTAATGTCCCTTTATATTTATATTTTGCGTGGTATATTGATAGGAGAGTTGTCCTAATAATCAAAGGTAACCGAAAAGAAGGTATGGTTGCACAAAATGTCTTTTGTAAAAATGAGGAAATGGTTTAGCATCTTTCCTAGATTGCCCACTTGCTAAGATCATGTGGTGTTCTAGTAGCATTTATTTTGCCCCCACCATCTAGTATTTCGGTTCTGTCCGGTAACTGGTTAAATGGAGTGCACCCAAAATTAAAGGCAAAATTTGGATGGGAGTTTATGGTTTACTTTGCGCAGCATGGAATAGTCACAATGATTGCAGTTTTAATACGACAAAAGTTTACCTTTCTTGCATGCCATCTATATGTGGCCCTATTTTCTTGGGGGAGAGGATCACGTAATCACGGTCTTTGGATGCAACATGTGGAAGATGTTCGCTCAGGGTTTATTTAACCCATTTGAATACCAGCCTAAATAGGATAGGTGATGCATGAGGCCTCATTTTATCTTGTTGTCAGTCGTCTGTAATCCACTAAGGCTTTACCTTTTGTTTTTTTAGACTATAAGTAACTTGTAAACACTGCAGTAAGTAATTGGGTATTGTGTGCATTAATCGATGTAGAGGCCGGGGATTTTAACCCTGTTTTTAACCTTGACAGATGACAAGCTGAGACAGTTCCTCTGTTTCTTTTGTTGTAGGCTAACGTATTACCCAGTGTGCGGTTAATTCTCTCCTGAGCTTGTGCGTGTATGTCAGCGATGTATAATCAATTAACCGCTACAATGATGATCTGTTGTCCTGGTGTTTGGGATCAAAATTTAGTGTTCATTTCAGTGAGAACCAAGAAAAATGTGTGTGCACAATACAGTCAACATATCAGTAGCTGCAAGAACATTCAGCAAGAAGTCAAGACCTTACAGGAGAGATGGGTTGTCCCTAGATGGAAGCATAACTTGGAGAACGTGGAAGGATGATCAGCCTCGTCGTTCTCGATGGCACCTTCAGCCATACCACCTTATCACGGAAAGGGAGAAGATGGACGACACCACCATCAATTCCACCACCGTGCATTCCATGTGCCAGATCTCATCTTTAAATTCGCGTACCAACAACCAGTTCTCCAGCTTTCAGCTTCTGGCCTTTCCCGTGTTTGGATCGGCGACCAGCTGTTCCCGCGGCTGTCCTTTTTTGGTCTGGTTCAAAGGACCCATATGGCTATGGCTATGGCCCCGCCCTATATACACTGTTTCACTGTACGTACCCACTTGCCCCGGCAGACCAAGAGCAGCGAGAGGTTCCTCCTCTCTAGTCGCAATGGCGTCCTCGCTTCGCCATTGCGTGCTCTTGGCCTCTCTCCTTTGCGCCGTTTCCGTCGCCTTCACTTCTGTCTCCGGCGGCGGCTCCGGGCTCGGCCCAATCACCACCAATGGCCGGAACTATACCAAGGTCTGCGACCCGGCCCGGTTCGCGGCCATGGGTCTTGAAATGGGTGGCTTCCGGTATTGCGACGCCTCCCTGCCATACGCCGAGCGGGTGCGGGACCTCGTCGGCCGGCTCACGCTGGAGGAGAAGGTGCGCAACCTCGGCGACCGGGCCGAGGGCGCGGCGCGCGTCGGGCTGCCACCGTACCTCTGGTGGGGGGAGGCCCTGCACGGCGTGTCGGACACCGGGCCGGGCGGCACGCGGTTCGGAGACGTGGTGCCCGGCGCCACCAGCTTCCCGCTCGTCATTAACAGCGCCGCGGCGTTCAACGAGACGCTGTGGGGAGCCATCGGCGGCGCCGTGTCCACCGAGATCAGGGCCATGTACAACCTGGGCCACGCCGAGCTCACGTACTGGAGCCCCAACATCAACGTGGTGCGCGACCCACGGTGGGGCCGCGCCAGCGAGACGCCCGGCGAGGACCCCTTCGTCGTCGGACGGTACTCCGTCAACTTCGTCCGCGCAATGCAGGACATCGACGGCGCCGGTCCCGGCCCCGGTGCCGACCCTTTCGCCCGGCCCATCAAGGTCTCCAGCTGCTGCAAGCACTACGCCGCCTACGACGTGGACGCGTGGCTCACCGCCGACCGGCTCACGTTCGACGCGCGGGTGGAGGAGCGCGACATGATCGAGACGTTCGAGCGGCCGTTCGAGATGTGCGTGAGGGACGGGGACGCGAGCTGCGTCATGTGCTCCTACAACCGCATCAACGGCGTCCCGGCCTGCGCCAACGCGCGGCTCCTGTCGGAGACCGTCCGCGGCGAGTGGCAGCTCCATGGGTACATCGTCTCCGACTGCGACTCGGTCCGCGTCATGGTCAGGGACGCCAAGTGGCTCGGGTACAACGGCGTGGAGGCGACGGCGGCGGCCATGAAGGCCGGGCTGGACCTCGACTGCGGCATGTACTGGGAGGGCGCGCAAGACTTCTTCACCGCCTTCGGCCTGGACGCCGTGCGGCAGGGGAAGCTGCGGGAGTCCGAGGTCGACAACGCGCTGCGGAACCTCTACCTCACCCTCATGAGGCTCGGCTTCTTCGACGGCATTCCGGAGCTGGAGTCCCTCGGCGCCGACGACGTCTGCACGGAGGAGCACAAGGAGCTGGCCGCCGACGCCGCGAGGCAAGGCATGGTGCTCATCAAGAACGATCACGGCCGGCTGCCATTGGACACCAACAAGGTCCATTCGTTGTCACTGGTTGGCCTCCTGCAACACATCAACGCCACGGATGTCATGCTGGGAGACTACAGAGGTAAAAAGTAAAATAATCATCTGCACATAAGTGACTGTATAGTGTATAGTTACCTGAAATTACTTGTCTGTATGTATACGCAGGCAAACCATGCAGAGTTGTGACGCCGTACGATGCGATAAGGAAGGTCGTCAGCGCCACGTCGGCGCACGTGTGCGACGACGGCGCGTGCGGCGCGGCCGCCGACGTGAAAACCGTGGACGCGACCATCGTCATCGCCGGCCTCAACATGAGCGTGGAGAAGGAGGGCAACGACAGGGAGGATCTACTCCTGCCGTGGAATCAGACCAACTGGATCAACGCGGTCGCCGAAGCCTCACCGTACCCAATCATCCTGGTGATCATTTCCGCCGGCGGCGTCGACGTCTCCTTTGCGCAGAACAACCCCAAGATCGGGGCCATCCTCTGGGCCGGGTACCCCGGCGAGGAAGGAGGCACGGCCATCGCCGACGTGCTCTTCGGAAAATACAATCCAGGTAGGAGTACTATAGATGAAATGCAGATCGATTCCTTGGTGTATTTTGTTTTCATGAAACGTTTCTTGGATTGTCAGGGGGAAGGCTGCCGCTAACGTGGTACAAGAACGAGTACATCAGCAAGATCCCGATGACGTCCATGGCGCTGCGGCCGGTCGCCGACAAGGGGTACCCTGGCAGGACCTACAAGTTCTACGGCGGGCCGGAAGTGCTCTACCCGTTCGGCCACGGTCTCAGCTACAGCAACTTAAGCTACGCGTCCGACACCACCGGGGCTTCGGTCACAGCCCGGGTTGCCGCATGGGAGTCCTGCAAGCAGCTCACCCGCAAGCTGGGGACGGCCCCGCTGGCCTGCCCGGCTGTCAACGTCGCCGGACACGGGTGCCAAGAGGAGGTAAGCTTCAGTCTGACCGTGGCCAACCGTGGCAGCAGGGACGGCACCCACGTCGTGTTGGTCTACACGGTGCCGCCGGCCGAGGTGGACGACGCGCCGCTGAAGCAGTTGGTGGCGTTCCGGAGGGTGTTCGTGCCCGCGGGAGCCGCCGTCCAAGTGCCGTTCACGCTCAACGTGTGCAAGGCGTTCGCCATCGTCGAGGAGACTGCCTACACCGTCGTGCCGTCGGGCGTCAGCACGGTCCTGGTCGGAGACGAAGCCCTGTCATTCTCTTTCCCCGTGAAGATCGAGCTGGCTGTATAGATTCTTTACATGTCCATTGAATTTTTTAGTTTCTTTACATACGAAAGATGAAAGATTGAAGGCCAAACCGTTAGATACTGTGGGCAGCACGTGTAATATCTTCTCCTCTCCTTTTTTGCGAGAAGTGTAATATCTTCTCCTCAGCTACTATAAACAATATCAAATGAAAACTAGCGCTAAAAATCGTTTTTGCTATTTAACAAAAATATTAAGTTGTACTTGATTCTTTCTTGCTCTTCAATAGGAGGTTCCACGTCTTTTTTTTTCTCTTTTTGAGGATCATTCCGCGTCTTCTATTAAAGATATGTTTATAGTCAGAAAATTTACAGGATTGGATAAGAATTGTTTTAATCTTATCTCTAAGAGAGATCTTGCCCTTCAAAATCTTGCGCATCTATATATACCATCCCATGAGGCTCAATAATACACACAACGATTTACGGCAATTCTCTCCTTCTAATCCCCTTACATGGTATTAGCCGCAAGTCCTAGACCTAGCTCTGCCATAGCTTTCACGTCGTGCCGTCTTCGAAAGCTCGATCTCCATGAACTCCAGCAAGGGTTGCGCAACATGTATCTTAGGGAAGCACCTGGGAGGATCCTCCCCCCCCCCCCCCCCCCCGACCCCCGCGCCGCCCCTCCCGGGCGTCTCGGGGGCGAAACCCTAGATCGCAGAGCCCCCCTTCCCGTCTCCCTCCCCCCTCGCCGCCGCCGGGCAAGCTTAGGGCGCTTCCGAGGAAGGTGGCGGCGGGGCTTCTGCTGATCTGCTTTTCGCCGAGGGCCGCGGGATCTGGGGTGGCGGCCTCGATCGAAGTGGCGCCACCGGCTCTACGACGAGCGGTGGCGCAGGCGTGGTGGTGGTGTCCCTGGCCGTGAGGACGGCGGGGATCCGGTGGACGTGGACCTAGTGCGGTCCTGGCGGCCCCTTCCTTCTTCTACGCGATGTGATCCCTCCCCTCCGGGCCTGGGTCGGCGTTCTTCTTTGATCTTCAGTCTCCATGGTGCGGGTGGGATGCTGGTGTGGAACCAGACCAGGAGAAATCCATGCCCGGCCATGGCTGGCCGCGACGGCGGCGGCGCCCCAGGGCACCGTTCTTCCTCCTTGGAGGCGTTTGTCAGGTCTGACTCCCTCCACCCACCATCCTGTAGCCTCTCGGGTGAAAGCCCTAACCTCAGTGGGCGGCGGCGGCGCTCTCGGCGTCATTCTCCTTCTTGAAGGCGCCGCCTTTGGGAGCTGTTTGGTTTGTGTGCGCTGTTGGGGTGCATTCGGCGGCGTCAGTGGCGTGTCCTCTTCGTCCAAGCTTGACGTTGTCCCTCCTCTACGGCCGGACCATGTGCAATTCTGCTTGAGGGAAGCTTTGGCGGCTCGTTGGGAGTGCATGGATCCTCTCTATGTGACCATCCTTCGGCGGCAACCATTCTTGTTCTAGGTGGAACATTCTATCTTCTGATGGTGCGGCGCCTTTCGAGCCAGGTGAGGATGTTGTAGCCTTCTTCAGAGATGGAATTGGATGGTTGTGCCGTGCCGGGGCCCATAGCTGTTTGGTGACCACACTCGTTGATGCCGGTCATCCCCTTCTCCTCTATGCCAGCATGGTCCTAGCTCCCTGGTGCTTCATTTTCGGAGGAGGGCCTCGATGTCTTCAGCTGTGTGCCTATCTGTTTTATCATCTAGCATGTAGCTTTGAGGCTAGTTAGCTGCTTACCAGCGTCTTTGTATCTTACCATGTTGTTTTTCTTTCTTTGATTCTTGCGATCTGTAATCCTGGCCGGTTGATGGCTTTGTTACACTACAAAAAAATACACTTCCGTGATGATACGTGTTTGTCACAGTAGGTCACGTTTTCTGTCATGCATGTACATCCATGACGATTTTATGATAGAATCAAGATAGTCATACCTGTGCTGTCGTAGAAGTGTTCCATGACATTACCAAAATTATCATCACTGAAGTGTCCACTTCCATGACGATAAATCGCGCGTCATAGAAGTTCTTTCATCAAGGGTAACCGATACGTGGCATCAACCGTAACGGATCACCGTTAAACTATCGTGTTCCGGTTTGGATCCGATAACCTGTTAACACCTGGGACCAATGAGGATTTTCCACGCGTAAAATTATCATTGGCTATAGCAACCACGTGTTAGCACCGCGAAAGGACCGATGTCAACCGCCCAATGGACAGGAGGCACCTATGATACATCGACACATGGCAAGGCCCAACAGCGGCCCATTTAGGTTAAAAAGGCTGGCCCAGTCAAAATTAATGGGCTAGCCCATTAACGGCCTGCTTGCAGACGGCCCATTCGCAATTAAGGCCCGTACGGCTAGTGTCAAATCAGCCCGTCAATGGCCCGTTCTAATCTTGTCATCATCATGGCCCATCTTCACTTCTGGCCCGTTAACAGTCCGCTAAGTATTTGGGCCGAATTACGGCCTGGTGTGTTTCCGTCCTGTTAAAGGTCCTGATTCATTTGGGCCCATTTATTGGCAAGTGAAACTTTTGGCCCATAAATTATCGTGAAGGATTTGGGTCAAATTAGGCCATGTCTGACAATCGGCCTGTTAGAGGCCCACTGTAGATTTGGGCCACTTCCAGCCTGTTGTGATTTTCGGCCTATTAGCGTCGAACGAAATCCATGGGCCATATGTGCCCCAACGTCACATCGGGCCTATTAACGGCCCATATAAAACTGATACTAATCAAGCCCGATCGAACTTTCGTCCTATTAAAGGCCCGTGTAGTAGGTCAGCGCATTCACGGCCCGTCTGAATTTCGGCATGTGAACGATCTACATTGTAAATGGGCCACCACGAGCTGAGATACATTTCGGCCTGCTAATGACTAGTGGGTAATTTGGCACAATAAGGGGCCAATCTCACTTTCGGCCATTTATGGGCTCGAGATATTTACACATGTTAACGGCCTATTGCTACTGAGGGCCCAAATTATGTTCCGGCCTGTTAAAGGCCCACTATGGGCACAGGCCTACCAAAAAAATGAAAGCTTATGCTAATTTAGGCCCAGATATTTTTAGTGGGCTACATGCAAATTACGGCCCATAATCGTTTTTAGCCCAATTGGAATGGGCCCGACGAATGTTGGCACGTTGGGCTCCTACGAAGCTTTCGGCCGAATACATTACCTACACTATACAAAAATAGTGTCGTAATTTCTACAGCCTTTGGCAGCACAATAAATGTTGTATCACAACATCATAAATTCCAGCCATACAACAAAAGGCCTGTTGGCATAAAGTTTACAGTCCTTGCAGAAAAAAGCACCATCAGATGTATAGAAGCACAAATCATTTGACCTGAGTGCTAATGTTTCAGGCTGTAGAATCTGATGGAGCAGCATGATCTTCCCATTTTTCCGCCATTGCTCTTGAACAACAAAGCAAATGTCTGATAGTATGGTTTCAAAACCATTCATATCTTGACGACATTTGTCAACCACTATTCTTGTTTCCGAAGCGACGTCCATTAGGGATTGGACTTGTGTCTGGAGCACAGATATATCACTCTGTCTAGCCAGAGATTTTGTTCAGTAGGCGATTTGGACGAGGTTACCTTGACAACCAACCCAGCATTACGGAGGAAGTTGCTTTTTGCACTGTTAGTGGAGAGATACTGACGCACTGCAGCAAGAGGTGACATTGTGCATGTGGTAGCCTCGTCACCTTCAGGCGGTTGTGGTTGTTCAATCATTTGTTCCATAGCTTGTTGAAAGTTTGAACTTGTAGATTAGTGTACCAGATAAGTTACTAATGAGACAAAAACAAACAAAGTAGGTTTCACGTTTATACATAACTTATTTTGGTGAACTATTGTAATACATTAGCATGTATTGTAGTGCCAACTACATAATAAAATCACTTTCGGAACATATGTCCATGTAGAATGCCTACTGTATTGTCTATTTCCTCACATTCGTTGATATCTAAGGATAATTAAAGAGACATGGTTTAAAGTAGGATGAACATAGTAGGACATCATTCATATTATGGGCAAACAGATATAAAACAAACATGCTATTGTCATTGTGTGGGCACGTGAACATCAAAACTAGATTACAGATCAAAACCAAAAGAATATCCTTCATCTCTTTTAAACTGTGTAAGGTGAAATGATACGTTAAGACAATTGTGTATAAAAGTGAATAGAGTAACTGACATTGGCTGCAAACCAAGTAGTTAAATGAACACATCACAGTAACAAGCAGTTCAAAGGCAGGTGGAGTAAGGACTTACAACAGCGGCTTGAACTGGTGTGCTCATGCCCTTCATCTTGCTGGTGTGGCAATCCTTGAAGATTTGCACTGTATTCGGTTCAGGTTCTTTTTGGTCCGCACGGGCTTTCCTCTATATTTGGAACAAGTCAATATAGATACAATAATATGGCACAGAAAAAAGAAGGAACTAGCAGCTATTTACAAGAGCCTCGCAGTGTGCAATATAGCTCAGAGATCATGTTGTCTGTTGGAATTTCATTTTAGAACGGTTGGCCTTGTTCTTCAAACAGTTAGCCTAGAAGAAGATACACTTGTAAGGCACATACGTAAATACAAGTTCAATATGTGATCTGGTCAAATACATATACCCTGCCTGATACTTTGGATCAGACCAGTGTTTAACAAGGGCTGTCTAGTCTTCATCTGTAATATATTCCACTGGAGATGTTTGGGCAATTTTATTGTTAGCCTTGCCTTAAAAGTGAGTTTTTATAAGGTGATCCCGATACTTTCGCAGAGCAGACTGAAAAACATGAGTGCATGCTTGTTTAGTTGCATCATCTTTTGGATCCAACTTGAACCTCATCTATTGAAAAAAGAATGTGAGTCTTATTAGGAGGAAGCTAGAAAGTATGGGACAGAGCAAGCCAATATTACAAATTGCGTTGAATAACATTACTTACGGATAAATGGTCGAGGAAGGTGTTAAAATGGGTATCGTCTTTCTCATTCCTGTACTGGATCCACGTTGGGAGGATACGTGCATGATAACTAACGGCAACAGCTGCCTCTGATACTAACTTGGCTGACTCTGTAGCATCACGTGGCCTTTTTAAACCTGCCTCAAAATGGATCTCCATTCTTCCTCCTTTAGATTTTGTTAATCTGTCAAGCATTATCCCTGATGTCTATTTCCGCTTGTGCCGTGGTGCTAGCTCAACAACGAATATGGAAAGTGTTAGTGCACATCAAACTGTAAGGGTACATATAAAGGAGCATGCAACTGCAACTTGACTCGATCAGGTACCGTCTTGGTGTTGATGCTCATGAGGTTCATCTGATCTTGCCAAGTCCTGTTGTGTCAGCAGTGCTTCGAAAGTAGTGTTAGGTGTGAAGGCAGCTTGGGAACTGGCCAGTTGCGGAGCAACCGAACGAGTAACTCGTTGAGATGCCGGTACAGTTGAAGCGGATGCTGCAGCCGGTGGAGCACGTGATACTGTGTTTGTAGATTTAGCCGGTGGACTTGGACCTTCTACTGCACTATAAGTACCAGCAGAATCTCGTGGGCAGATCCTTTTCCGTTGCACCCGACGAGTCACACCATTCCCTACTATATTCATTTCCTTGCTCTTTTTTGACTTTGCCATGGCAGGCCGTACCCACAACACAAAAGAATAAAATCACTCTTCAGAACTCATTGATGCATGATACAAACAAGCAATACTTTGATGTAAGACAACCGTATGAGGATGGAATATGTAAGAAAAACAGGACGACGTGACATATTCACAGCTACGATGTGTAAACTAAGTAGAAGGATTTTCAAGAAAATAGAAGTAGTGCAAGCTAGACACCATATGAAAGATGCAACCAATATCACTCTGCCAAGTTAAAAGTGTATTGTCATAAGTGGCATTTCGAAAAATTAGAAGCAGTACAACCTAGAAATCACTGCAAGATGCAACCACTATCAGACTGCATGTTAAAAGCGTCCAATCATGAGTGACTGATGCGGGATACAAAACAACAGTACTTTGATGTAAGAACATGGTATGATAGATAGATGCAGTGTATTCTAGACACAGACAGACATGTCATATGCACATGTATAATGAATAAACTCAGCAGGTGCAATTTAATCAAAATAGAAGAAATACAGGCTAGACAACATATGCAACATGAAACAAATTATCACACTGTCAACTTAGAGCAAGCACCTGTGATGGTGGACTATGGGAGATGAACTCATCATGTAGACTTGGGACTTCAACTGCATTAGCAGTAGCAGTGGCAAATCTAGAGAGTCTCTGTTTGCGTCGGTCCGGAGGACCACCAACATCCCCTAACTTACTCTCCCTCTTTTCTGATATTGCCTTATGAAGTCAAAACCACAAGAAGATGAAAAAAATTAGCTCTGCATAACTGGTTGATGCATGATACAGACGAACACTACTTTGATGTAAGGCAAGCGCATGATAGGAGGGTGGAATATATACAAAAAAAAGACAACATTGCATATTCACACGTACGATAGCAGGATGGAATATGTATGAAAAACAGTAAGTAGAAGGCATTTCAACAAAATTAGAAGAAATGAAATCTAGGCACCATATGAACATGCAACCAATATCACTCTATCAGGTAAAAAGTGTCTCGTCATAAGTGCCATTTCAAGAAATTAGAAGCAGTACAAGCTAGAAGACAATGCAAGATGCAACCTACATCACACTCCCAAGTTAAATGTGTCTTATGGGTAAGTGATTGTTGCAGGTATAAGTTGTAAGCTACGCAGATGCAATTCAATAAAATTAGAAGCAATACAAACTATAAATCATATGGAACACACAACCACATATAACAGTTCCAAGTTAGTGTTGGGGAACGCAGCATGCAATTTCAAAAAAATTTCTACGCTCACGCTAGATCTATCTAGGAGATGCATAGCAACGAGAGGGGGAGAGTGTGTCCACGTACCCCCGTAGACCGAAAGTGGAAGCGTTAGGTTAGCGTGGTTGATGTAGTCGAACGTCTTCATGATCCAACCGATCTAGTACCGAACGTACGGCACCTCCGAGTTCAGCACACGTTCATCTCGATGACGTCCCTCGAACTCTTGATCCAGCAGAGGGTCGAGGGAGAGTTTCGTCAGCATGACGGCGTGGTGAGGGTCATGGTGACATGATCCGCGCAGGGCTTCGCCTAAGCACTACGACGCTATGACCGGAGGAGTAAACTGTGGGGGGGGGCACGACACACGGCTAAGAGAATAAATGTTGTGTTTTGGGGTGCCCCCTGCCCTCGTATATACAGGAGGAGAGGGAGGAGGCCGGCCCCTAGGGGCGCGCCAAGTGTGGGGAGTCCTACTAGGACTCCTAGTCCTAGTAGGATTCCCCTTTCCTTTTTCCGGAGTGGGAAAGGGGGAAAGGGAGAGGGAGTAGGAGAGGGAAGGGGGGCGCTGCGCCCTCCCCTAGTCCAATTCGGACTCCCATGGGGGGGCGACCCCTTGTGGGCTGTCCCCTCTCTTCTCCATGGACCATGAGGCCCATTACCTCTCCGGGGGGTTCCGGTAACCTCCCGGTACTCCGAAAAATGCCCGAAACGATCCGGAACTATTCCGGTGTCCGAATATCATCATCCAATATATTAATCTTTACCTCTCGACCATTTCGAGACTCCTCTTCATGTCCGTGATCTCATCTGGGACTCCGAACAACATTCAGTCACCAAATCACATAACTCATATAATACAAATCGTCATCGAACGTTAAGCGTGCGGACCCTATGGGTTCGAGAACTATGTAGACATGACTGAAACTCCTCTCCGGTCAATAACCAATTGCGGAACCTGGATGCTCATATTGGCTCCCACATATTCTACGAAGATCTTTATCGGTCGAACCGTTATGACAACATACGTTATTCCCTTTGTCATCGGTATGTTACTTGCCCGAGATTCGATCGTCGGTATCTTCATACCTAGTTCAATCTCGTTACCGGAAAATCTCTTTACTTGTTCCGTAATACATCATCCTTCAACTAACTCATTAGTCACATTCCTTGCAAGGCTTATTATGATGTGCATTACCGAGAGGGCCCAGAGATACCTCTCCGATACTCGGAGTGACAAATCCTAATCTCAATCTATGCCAACCTAACAAACACCTTCGGAGATACCTGTAGAGCATCTTTAGAATCACCCAGTTACGTTGTGACGTTTGATAGCACACAAGGTATTCCTCTGGTATCTGGGAGTTGCATAATCTCATAGTCAAAGGAATATGTATATGACATGAAGAAAGCAATAGCAATAAAACTTAACGATCATTATGCTAAGCTAACAGATGTGTCTTGTCCATCACATTATTCTCCTAATGATGTGATCCCTTTCATCAAATGACAACACATGTCTATGGTTAGGAAACTTAACCATCTTTGATTAATGAGCTAGTCTAGTAGAGGCTTACTAGGGACACTGTGTTTTGTCTATGTATCCACACATGTATCAAGTTTCTGGTTAATACAATTCTAGCATGAATAATAAACATTTATCATGATATAAGGAAATATAAATAACAACTTTATTATTTCCTCTAGGGCATATTTCCTTCAGTCTCCCACTTGCCCTAGAGTCAATAATCTAGTTCACATCGTCATGTGATTTAACACCAATAGTTCACATCTTTATGTGATCAGTTCACATCACCATGTGACTAACACCCGAAGGGTTTACTAGAGTCAATAATCTTGTTCACATCGCTATGTGATTAACACTCAAAGAGTACTAAGGTGTCATCATGTTTTGCTTGTGAGAGAAGTTTAGTCAACGGATCTGCCACATTCAAAGCCGTATGCATTTTGCCAATTTTCTATGTCTACAATGCTCTGCATGGAGCTACTCTAGCTAATTGCTCCCACTTTCAATTTGTATCCAGATTGAGACTTAGAGTCATCCGGATCGGTGTAAAAACTTGCATCGATGTAACTCTTTAAGACAAACTCTTTATCACCACCATAACTGAGAAATATTTCCTTAGTCCTCTTAGGTAACTAAGGATAACTTTGACCGCTGTCCAGTGATCCACTCCTAGATCACTATCGTACCCCTGGCCAAACTCATGGCAAGGTACACAATAGGTCTGGTACACAGCATAGCATACTTTATATAAACTATGGCTGAGGCATAGGGAATGACTTTCATTCTCTTTCTATTTTCTGCCGTGGTCGGGTTTTGAGTCTTACTCAACTTTACACCTTGCAATACAGGCAAGAACTCCTTCTTTTGACTGTTCCATTTTGAACTACTTCAAAATCTTGTCAAGGTGTGTACTCAATGAAAAATCTTATAAAGCGTCTTGATCTATCTCTATAGATCTTGATGCCCAATATGTAAGCAGCTTCACTGAGGTCTTTCTTTGAAAAACTCCTTTCAAACACTCATTTATGCTTTCCAGAAAATTCTACATCATTTCCGATCAACAATATGTCATTCACATATACTTATGAGAAAGGCTATAGTGCTCCCACTCACTTTCTTATAAATATAGGTTTCACCGCAAGTCTGTATAAGAGCATCTCCAGCCGCGCCCACAACAAGGCCCCCAGGCGATTTTTCGGCCGGCGGCACCGAAAAATGGGCCCAGTCGCGCCCCTAAAGGCCCAATTTTCACCGGCTTGGGCCGAAATTGGCGCCGGCGGACCCAGGCCGAACCCGGCGCGCTGGGGGCGCCGGCCGAATCGTTTTTGGCGCAAAAATCGGTGGGCCCTCCTTGGCAGCGACTCGGCTCTTCTCGTCGCTTCGTCGTCCTCATCGTCTCGGTTCCCGCGGTGGAATCAATGCCAAAGCTGCCGCGCGCTGCCGCGCCGGTCAGCCTCCTCCATTGATGCCTCACGGGTGGTGCAGTGAAGACCGGACGACGTGCGTCCCACGCCCACCACGCATACACACGGCGGCCATGCGTACACACGGCGGCTCTGCCTATATAAGCCGCCCCCTCCCGCACCGGTGACGCACAGACTCTCCACCGCCGACACCCCCATTCCTCGACGCCCCCGTTCCTCCCTCTCTTCTCGCCATTTCCAGTTCACCCAATGGCCAGGCGCTTTCCAGGTGATGGCGCGGCGGCGAACGGCTTCTGCCGCCGCCACCTTCACGAGGACGAAGCTCGGCTTCTTTATGAGGCCGAGTATCCGGCCCCGCCGGACATGCGGGTGCCCCCGGCATGGAGGATCAGCGCCGGCGGGGTCCCGGTGCCACCGCCGCCCACCGCGGCGGCGCGTCGTGCGGAGATTGCCTGTATCCGATCCTCTCTGCTGCAGGCGGCGATGGAAGGGCCGAGGTACATCCCCGACAGCCCGCTGTGGGAGCAGTACTTTCGTCGCCGCCACGCCGAGCAGCTCGAGGCCACCAACGGCGTCATGCCCTCCGAAAGGCTCAACTCCGACGGCCGCCGCCGATGGTGGGGCGTGCCCGGCCGCACGCTGGAGGCCTTCCTCGAGTACATCGAGGGCGGTAACACGCCCAGGCTAGAGTACCCCGCTCCCCCCTCCTTCTCCCGCTGGCGGGGGAGCTCGTGGACGCCGAGACGCATGGACCCGGCGTCCTCCTCCTCGTCCGGCCGCTCCTCCGGCTCTCCCTCCTTCCTCCCCGTCAAGCCGGAGCCCCAGGACACGCCGATCAGCCAGCGCACCCGCAGCTCCGGTGTCCGCATCGCCGAGTCCTCCCCCACCTCTGCCCGGCTTGTCAGGCCGAAGATGGACCCCGGCCTCCCCGCGGAGTACGAGGCCATAGTCCGGCACGGCTTCACCGACGAGGCCGCCCTAAAGTGGGCGCGGGACAACTACCTCCGCGACGAGATGGTCCACCAGCACCGAGCCCTGTAGGAGATAGCCGCCCGCTAGTGTGGGCGCGAGGACGGGAACGGCGTGGTGATCCTCGACAGCGACAAGGACGAGGATGCCCCCGGACCGTCCAACCCGCCACGCGTCCCTGGGGAGGGGAGCAGCAGGGACGGCGGCCGCGGAGGAGGCAACGACGACGACGATGACAGCGGCGGTGACTACACGCAGTTCTACAGGCTCCTCGGCATGTAGAGCTTCAAGGGCGGCGGGCGGTGAGGAACGGCGAGGGCGA
Organism: Aegilops tauschii subsp. strangulata; assembly: GCF_002575655.3. Classification (NCBI taxonomy): domain Eukaryota; kingdom Viridiplantae; phylum Streptophyta; class Magnoliopsida; order Poales; family Poaceae; genus Aegilops; species Aegilops tauschii. The sequence continues at coordinate 343,742,241 of NC_053040.3, read as the reverse complement.
CGGCGGGTCTAGTAGTGTTTTTTTCTTCTTTTGTAAAATGTTTTTATATATGCATGAACTCCCCGAAGTTTGGTTGAATTTGCGCCTTGTTTGTGCCGGATTTTGTTTTTCAAAAAAACATGGGCGCGGCGACTGGGGAGCATCACGCCCCCGGCTCGCGGTTTAGCGCCGGTACGCCCCTAGGCGGTGATTTTAGCGCCTCCTGGGGGCCAACGGCTAGAGATGCTCTAAAACTATATGCTTTGATCAACTCACCAAAGGGTATATTCCAACTCCGAGATGCTTGCATCAGTCCATAGATGGATCGTTGGAGCTTGCACATTTTGTTAGCACCTTTAGGATTGAAAAAACCTTCTGGTTGCATCATATACAACTTTACTTTAATAAATCCACTAAGGAATGTAGTTTTCATATCCATTTGCCAGATTTCATAAAATGCGGCAATTGCGAACATGATTCAGACAGACTTAAGCATCGATACGAGTGAGAAAAACTCATCATAGTCAACACCTTGAACTTGTTGAAAAAACTTTTTGCGACAATTCGAGCTTTGTAGATAGTAACATTACCATCAACGTCCGTCTTCCTCTTGAAGATCCATTTATTCTCAATGGCTTGCCGATCATCGGGCAATTCCACCAAAGTCCACCCTTTGTTCTTATATATGGATCCTATCTCAGATTTCATGGCCTCAAGCCATTTTGCGAAATCTGGGCTCATCATCGCTTCCTCATAGTTCGTAGGTTCGTCATGGTCTAGTAACATGACTTCCATAACGGGATTACCGTACCACTCTGGTGCCGAACGTGCTCTGGTTGACCTACGAAGTTCTGTAGTAACTTGATCCGAAGTTTCATGATCATTATCATTAGCTTCCTCACTAGTTGGTGTAGGCATCACGGGAACGGTTTTCTGTGATGAGCTACTTTCCAATTCGAGAGAAGGTACAATTACCTCATCAAGTTCTACTTTCCTCCCACTCACTTCTTTCGAGAGAAACTCCTTCTCTAGAAAGGATCCAAAACAAAGATCTTGCCTTCGGATCTGTGATAGAAGGTGTACCCAATAGTCTCTTTTGGGTATCCTATGAAGACGCACTTCTCCGATTTGGGTTCGATCTTATCAGGCTGATGCTTTTTCACATAAGCATCGCAACCCCAAACTTTAAGAAACGGCAGCTTAGGCTTCTTGCCAAACCACAGTTCATACGGTCTCGTCTCAACAGATTTAGACGGTGCCGTATTTAAAGTGAATGCAACTGTCTCTAATGCATAACCCCAAAACGATAGTGGTAAATTGGTAAGTGACATCATAGATAGCACCATATCTAATAAAGTACGGTTACGACGTTCGGACATACCATTACGCTGTGGTGTTCCAGGTGGCATGAGTTGTGAAACTATTCCACATTGTTTTAAATGAAGGCCAAACTCGTAACTCAAATATTCGCCTCTGCGATCAGATCGTAGAAACTTTATTTTCTTGTTACGATGATTCTCCACTTCACTATGAAATTCTTTGAACTTTTCAAATGTTTCAGACTTGTGTTTCATTAAGTAGATATACCCATATCTGCCCAAATCATCTGTGCAGCCTCAACACTCATTGGATCGCATAATCGGTATGTATTATTTCCAATAAGTCAGTAGCTCGCTCCATTGTTCCGAAGAACGGGGTTTTAGTCATCTTGCCCATGAGGCATGGTTCGCAAGTATCAAATGATTCATAATCAAGTGATTCCAAAAGTCCATCCGCATGGAGTTTCTTCATGCGCTTTACACCAATATGACATAAATGGCAGTGCCACAAGTATGTTGCACTATCATTATCAATTTTGCATCTTTTGGCATCAATATTATGAATATGTGTATCACTATGATCGAGATTCAATAAACCACTTACATTGGGTGTATGACCATAGAAGGTTTTATTCATGTAAACAGAACAACAATTATTCTCTGACTTAAATGAATAACCGTATTGCAATAAACATGATCAAATCATATTCATGCTCAACGCAAACACCAAATAACATTTATTTAGGTTCAACACTAATCCCGAAAGTATAGGGAGTGTGCGATGATGATCATATCAATCTTGGAATCACTTCCAACACACATCGTCACCTCACCCTTAACTAGTCTCTATTCATTTTGCAACTCCTGTTTTGAGTTATTAATCTTAGCAACTAAACCGGTATCAAATACCCTGGGGTTACTATGAACACTAGTAAAGAACACTTCAATAACACGTATATCAAATATACTTTTGTTCACTTTGCCATCCTTCTTACCTGCCAAGTATTTGGGGTAGTTCCGCTTCCAGTGACCATTCCCTTTGCAGTAGAAGCACTCAGTTTCAGGCTTAGGTCTAGCTTTGGGCTTCTTCATGGGAGTCACAACTTGCTTGCCATTCTTCTTGAAGTTCCCTTTCTTTTCCTTCGCCCTTTTACTTGAAACTAGTGGTCTTGTCAACCATCAACACTTGATGCTCTTTCTTGATTTCTACCTTCGCCGATTTCAGCATCTCGAAGAGCTCAGGAATCGTTTTCGCTATCCCTTGCATATTATAGTGCATCACTAAGTTCTAGTAACTTGATGATAGTGACTAGAGAACTCTGTCAATCACTATCTTATCTGGAAGATTAACTCCCACTTGATTCAAGCGATTGTAGTACCCAGACATTCTGAGCAAACGCTCACTAGTTGAGCTATTCTCCTCCATCTTGTAGGCAAAGTACTTGTCAAAGGTCTCATACCTCTTGACACGGGCATGAGTCTTGAAATACCAATTTCATCTCTTGGAACATCTCATATGCTCCGTGGCGTTCAAAACGTCTTTGAAGCCCCGATTCTAAGCCGTAAAGCATGGTGAACTAAACTATCAAGTAGTCATCATATCAAGCTTGCCAAATGTTCATAACATCTGCATCTGCTCCTGCATTAGGTCTGTCACCTAGCGGTGCATCAAGGACATAATTCTTCTTTGCAGCAATGAGGATAATCCTCAGATCATGGACCAAGTCCGCAATATTGCTACTATCATCTTTCAACTTATTTTTCTCTAGGAACATATCAAAAAATAAATGGGGAACTACATCGCGAGCTATTGATCTACAACATAATTTGCAAATACTATCAGGACTAAGTTCATGATAAATTAAAGTTCAATTAATCAAATTACTTAAGAACTCCCACTTAGATAGACATCCCTCGAGTCATCTAAAGATCATGTGATCCAAATCAACTAAACCATGTCCGATCATCACGTGAGATGGAGTAGTATTCAAGGGTGAACATCTCTATATTGATCATATCTACTATACGATTCCGTTCGACCTTTTGGTCTCCAGTGTTCCGAGGCCATGTCTGTACATGCCAGACTCGTCAAGTTTAACCCGAGTATTCCGCATGTGTAGAACTGTCTTGCACCCGTTGTATGTGAACATAGAGCTTATCACACCCGATCATCACGTCGTGTCTCGGCACGACGAACTGTCGCAACGGTGCATACTCAGGGAGAACACTTATACCTTGAAAATTTAGTAAGGGATCATCTTATAATGCTACTGCTGTACTAAGAAAAATAAGATGCATAAAAGATAAACATCACATGCAATCAAAATATGTGACATGATATGGCCATCATCATGTTGTGCCTTTGATCTCCATCTCCAAAGCACCGTCATGATCTCCATCGTCACCGGCTTGACACCTTGATCTCCATCGTAGCATCGTTGTCATCTCGCCAACCATTTCTTCTACAACTATCGCTACCGCATAGAGATAAAGTAAGGAAATTACATGGCGATTGCATTTCATACAATAAAGCGACAACCATAAGGCTCCTGCTAGTTGCCGATAACTTTTACAAAACATGATCATCTCATACAATAACTTATATCACATCATGTCTTGACCATATCACATCACAACATGCCTTGCAAAAACAAGTTAGACGTCCTCTTCTTTGTTGTTGCAAGTTTTACGTGGCTGCTACGGGCTTCTAGCAAGAACCGTTCTTACCTACGCATCAAAACCACAACGATTTTTCATCAAGTGTGTTGTTTTAACCTTCAACAAGGACCGGCCGTAGTCAAATTCGATTCAACTAAAGTTGGAGAAACAGACACCCGCTAGCTGAGGGAGTCCTGGACTAAGGGGTCCTCGGGCATCCGGCCTGTTAGCCATGGGCCGGACTGATGGGTTGCCAAGATACGAAGACCGAAGACTGCACCCGTGTCCGGATGGGACTCTCCTTGGCGTGGAATGCAAGCTTGGCGATCAAATATGTAGATTCCTTTCTTTGTAACCGACCTTGTGTAACCCTAGATCCTCCCGGTGTCTATATAAACCGGAGGACTTAGTCCGGAGGGGAGAGACTCATTACCATAGTCATACAGGCTAGACTTCTAGGGTTTAGTCATTACGATCTCGTGGTAGATCAACTCTTTTAATACTCATATTCATCAAGATCAATCAAGCAGGAAGCAGGGTATTACCTCCATAGAGAGGGCCCGAACCTGGGTAAACATTGTGTCCCCCGTCTCCTGTTACCATCATCCTTAGACGCACAGTTCGGGACCCCCTACCCGAGATCCGCTGGTTTTGACACCGACATTGGTGCTTTCATTGAGAGTTCCACTGTGCCGTCCCCAAAAGGTTCGATGGACCCTTCAATCATTAGCGACGATGCTGTCCAAGGAGAGTCCTTCCTCCCCGGATAGATCTTCGTGTTCGGCGGCTTCGCACTGCGGGCCAACTCACTTGGCCATCTGGAGCAGACCGATAGCTACGCCCCTGGCCACCAGGTCAGATTTGGGAGCTTGAACTACGTTGCGGACATCCGTGAAGATTTGATCTTCGCCGGATTTGAGACCGCGGCAACCGCTCCTGGTCACCTCGATGAACATGACCTAAATCTGTCATCGGATCGCACCTAGGGAATAGCTCCTGTAACCGCTTTGGCCTTAGATCTGGAGCAGACTGCGCCACCCAAGGACGGGAAGCTCAACCCCGCCACGGAGGCCACAGATTCCCCGGCGTTGGAGCCGCACAAAGACTTCACCTCACACGATATCTGTGCCACCAGAACTCCGGACTCGTCTCTGGTTATAAGTCCGAACCATGTGAGGCCGCGGACGCCGAACTTGATCGCTTATCGATCTTCGAATTCAGTGCCGCATACATCTTCCAACACTCGCCCTTGGGCGATGTGCTAAACTCATTAAAGAACCTGTCCTTGGCGGGGGACTCACAGCCGAACTATGTCCGGTTTGAACTAGGGGCTGATGATGGGGAATTTTGCTTCCCACCCGCTACCCACTTCATAGCCACTGTCGAGGACTCAACCAACATACTTCATTACGGCTCCGAAGACATCAACGGTACGGACAACGATGCTGATGAGGAGCAGGACCAAAACCCGCCATGCACTGGACGCTGGACGACCACTTCTTCTTACAATGTGTACATGGTGGATACACCCAAAGCAACCAACGATGATGACAAAGCAAATCCGGTTGAGAATAAACCTCCCGAGACACAGCACAAACGTCGGCGTCCTCGGCGCTGCTCTAAGCCACGTGGTTCCAAAGACAGCAATACTGGCACCGGAGAAGACAATACTCCGGACGATGCCGGAGACAATGAAGACCCTATTGGGACAATCTCCGAACAGGATGAACGGGAAGGCGGGCACGTTAGCCCCGATGAACAGGCCATACATGAAGACTCGGAGGATAGTAATTATCTTCCGCTCTCCGAGGATGAGGAGAGCCTCGGCAACGAGCATTTCATCGTGCCTGAGGAACCTCTCGAATAGGAGCGCTTTAAACGCCGGCTAATAGCCACTGCAAGGAGCCTGAAAAAGAAGCAGCAGCAGCTTCAAGCTAACCAAGACCTGCTCAATGATAGATGGACCGAAGTCCTGGCTACCGAGGAATACGGCCTTAGTGGCCCAGCCAAAAATTACCCGAAGTGCAAATTGCTGCCTCAGTTCGATGACGAGGCGCTGGAGCCCGTACCACCATCGCGCAACGCGGCTGACAAGCCGCCACGCGGTCGGGATAACGCGACAACTCAAGCCGAACACCAGACCACCCCACCTCGCCGTAAAGGAAGGGATAAAACAGCTCGGGGTTACACATACGACCTTCGACAAAACCTGGACAGTGGAGCAGGACATACAAGACCGATCTACGGATCGTGAGGACGTGCCTCGATACGTGACGACGGCTACCTATTCGGACGTGACAAACCTAGCCACGACCGGGCCGAAAACCGCAAACGGACTCCATCGAAGGTACGTCGCAGTGTGGCCCAATACAGAGATGTCGCACACCCTCTTTGCTTCATAAACGAAGTAATGGAGCACGAATTCCCAGATGGGTTTAAACCCATGAATATCGAATCATACGACGGAACAACTGATTCCGCGGTATGGATCGAGGACTTCCTTCTCCATATCCACATGGCCCGTGGCGATGACCTCCATGACATCAAATAGCTTCCACTAAAACTCAAAGGACCAGCTCGATACTGGTTAAACAGTGTGCCGGAAAATTCTATTGGCAGCTGGGAGGACTTGGAAGACGCCTTCCGCGACAACTTCCAAGGAACATATGTCCGGCCACCAGATGCCGATGACTTAAGTCACATTGTCCAGCAGCCCGGAGAGTCAGCCAGGAAGCTCTGGACTAGGTTCTTAGTTAAAAATAACCAAACCGTCGATTGTCCGGACGCGAAAGCCCTAGCGGCCTTCAAACACAGCGTCCGAGACGAGTGGCTCGCCCGCCACCTCGGTCAAGAAAAACCAAAATCCATGGCAGCCCTTACCGCTCTGATGACCTGCTTTTGCACGGGAGAAGACAGCTGGCTCGCTCGTAAAAGCAACAACACTAGCGATCCGGGCACTTCCGAGGTCCGAGACGGCAATGGCAAGCCACGACGCAGCGAGCACAAGCGCCGCAATGATAATGAAAGAACACGCAATACAGCGGTCAACGCCGGATTCAGCGGTCCCAAACCCGGTCAACGGAAAAAGCCATTTACGGCGAATAGAGACGGACCATCCAATTTAGACAGGATATTGGATCGACCCTGCCAGATTCACGGCCACCCCGACAAACCAGCTAATCATACCAACAGAAACTGTTGGGTCTTCAAGCAGGCCGGCAAGCTTAACGCCGAACACAAGGGGAGGAGGCCTCCCGGTGATAGCAATGACGAAGAGACTCACCAACCAAACACCGGGGGTCAGAAGCAATTTCCCCCCGGAGTAAAAACAGTGAACATGGTATACGCGACACACACTTCTACAAGGGAGCAGGATCAACCAATTCAGGAGCAGAGATAGCGGTTCGGCTTCCGCCGTCCACCTCATGTACCTGCGAACTTTGTATCGCGCATACATAACTATGCACTTAAGATACCCTGGGCATCGGTGGAAGCACAATACGGACAAGTCTGCAAACATTTCTGTAAACCTTTTTCTCTCAATCACTCTTTCTTTATCTTTTAACAGGTGACGCAAAGGCCAAATATCTAACTTACTCTATCGGAGTTTGGATCCGTACACTCACCTAGGGGGCCACTTCCGTCAAGGAATCCCCTCGCCGAGGACAGGCGGCGCAGACGTGCGACAGGAGGTCCAAAATAACTTTTTGTAGACCGCACTCTTTATTTCGAGCCTGTAATATGCCTTTTTCCTCGGCCTTCGACCCCGGGCATGTCAAATAGCCGGGGTTGTGGTCTTTTTATCTATAAAGTAACCATTGGCATATCACTTAGGTCCCAGTAAACATAATCCGCATTCAGTATTTGTTTCTTTTTCAAAAAATGAATTTGGCTCCTATGGTTGTTTCACACACATACCTCCGCATAACTTGCGAGGGGCTCGGTATGGGAATAAATGAGTTGCCGACAAAAGTCTGAACAGCTTTATAGCGTACTCCGGCATCGCGAGTTTGTCCTTATATGCATCAGCTCCGAATCATGTCTTGGGTTAATAGTTGGGTTGCCCGGCTCCTGTGCTTGCTACCTTACGTTCCGCTCTATCGTCTAGGGTAGTAAAGGGAGAACTACTGTGATTGTGCTTCCGGTTCATCTGGTCAAGCACCTCAGTAGAGAAAGACGAAAACTGACTGTCATGGTGCTGCGAGAGCTGGTCAACCACTCGATGACTTATCGGAATCTTTCGCGATTCCCTCCGTATTATACGAAGGACCTTTTTCTTCAGGTCATATATGTAACGCACCATATTGGAATAAGCCGTACACATACCAGGGGCTATATCGTAGTCCCCCCTATAAAACTCCTATGGCTAAGTGAAAGTGTTAACGCCTTATAGTCCGATTGCCTCGTTCACCGCATTGACACCTCCTTCACGGACCAAGACGTTGGGTCAAGAGTGATCAGATGCTTTTCCGAACACCCCCGTATTTCCTACGAGGGGGCTGAAGCCGACGACTGGAAAACTTTCAGATCATATACAAACGGCCGCACAGGAGGAACAAAAGCCTTTAGGCAAAACTAAAATATAGACTGATTATAAAAAATTGTCTTTTACAATTCGCATACACTTCACTCGAATACTATGCCTTTCAAACATTGACCCTCTATCAAGCGGGCAGCCTCTAAGACGTCCTCAAAATAATGCTCTGGTGCATGATGGTCCTTGCCCTTGGGTGGACCCTTCGCTACAACATCGATGGCCTTCATCTTCCCCCAGTATGTCTTGACACGGGCAAAGGCCATCTGTGCACCTTCAATGCACGCCGACCGCTTAACGACGTTAATACGTGGCACCGCATCAGCAAGCCGCTGCATGAAGCCAAAGTAGCTATTCGGAATAGGCCCAGTCGGCCACAGCTGGATTATGACGTTCTTCATGGCAGCGACGGATATCCTATGAAGCTCGGCCCATTGGGACATCTGTTCATTCAGCAACAGAGGGCGTTTTAACACACCAAACTATGACCAGAAAAGCTTCTCCGTTGCATATCCCTCTTGCGCTTGGTAAAACTGTGCTGTATCGGAAGAGCTCTTCGGCAAGTCCAAAAACACGTCTGGAGAGCTCCACACTTGGTTAAGCTGAGCATAATTCGGATCGCCGAACTGAGTGTGTAATAAAAATGGCTTACCAGCCGCAATCTCCCCAGCTTGCCGGATGTCCTCACGGGCCGCTCTAGATTCGGACCGCGCTTCTTTCGCCTCTCGCAAGGCCTTGTCAAGATCAACCATTTTTGCTTTATTCTCCTTCTCGAGGAATTCACAGTGGATCACAGCATTTTTTAGTTCGAGTGCCATCGTGGATATTTTCTCCTCGTGTTGGCGCCGAGCAGCCTGTTCGGCCTTAAACTCGGCCGATGCCTTTTCGGCAGGCGCATTATTAAACCGGGCCTGCTCCTTGGCCCGGGCTAGCTCTGCCCGAAGAAACTCAACTGCGGCGGCACCATCTGCAGTCATGCGTATCCCAGTATACAATTTTCAGCGTCATATTACAAACACGTATGTATAATGATCGCTCCAAATACATACCTTGCGACTCGTCAAGATGCCTATTGATCAACGCAATATCATCCCCTGCTACATCAAGCTTCCGTTGCAACTCGGCAACTTTTGTAGTCCGGGCAGTCGTCAGGGGAGAAACAGCTTGTGTTCCAATTAACCAGATTATTCCCTGAGCATATCTTTTTGATCCTCTGATCGCCTCCCATGGGAAGCCAACCCGAGTCTCAGGGGCTACTATCTATACATAGGTGCATTTTGCGAATAAAATACAGTTGAAAATATTACATCACAAACCTCGAAGCCTCTCAGCAGGCTCACGAAGGCTTCATTCAATCCGCTCTTCGCGGACAGAATCTTCTCAACCACCGTACCCATCAAGGTATGCTGTTCCCCTGAGACGGATGATTGCTGCAGCATACCCCTCAACATATCCGGCGCTGCCGGATCTTCGGACCGCTGTAGGAGCACGGCCTTCCTTTGAAGGAATCCGTTTACTCGTCTCCAGAATCATCTCCGGCTATAAATCGGATAGTCTGGGGCCTTCATTGTCGGCCCCCAAACCCCGGGCGATCGGGGGACCACCTTCGGGTAATGTCTTCTTCATTTCCCGTGCTGCTTGTTGATCGGGAGAAACCCTCCGGGACGACACTTCGAAGTCGTCTGCCTTATTGGGAGAGGAGGCCAGGGGAGGCGTCTCGCTTTCCATCATCTCGGGGAGAAGATCTCCCGAGGAAGAGGATTGTTGAGGAAAACTGTGCGCCGAACTGCGAAGATATATATATATATATATATACATATATATATATATATGTATATATATTACATGTTACTTCGGTAACAGGAAAGGAACGGGATGTGCTTAAAGCCCCCTGGTTCACTTACGATTTGGTCGAAGGCTTGTCCTCACGGCAGAGCTGTGCGACGGTGTCGCCTTCCTATCCCGAGCCGCCCGACGATGGCATTCTGCCCCTCTTGGAGCCTTTTCCTCCCAACCTTCGGAGGCGGCCCTTTTCTTGCTATGGGGAGAAGGGATGTTTGCTTCTCCTTCACCTTTGTCTTCGGGTAAGGAAACTTCGATTTCTCCAGACTTGGTGTCTAATTTACATTCGGAATAAAGACCACCTCTGGGCTTCCCGCTCTCCGCCTTGCCCTCCTTCACAGGCACCTGGTACAGTGCCGGGGCCAGCATCCTTATTAGCACGGGGTCCGCTGAGTCTTCGGGAAGGGGGCCGGACACCTAATTCGTTCCGCTTTCTTTATCTAGCCCTGGAAAAAGACGGTTCACTCAGTATCTTATCACAGGATGCCTAACTAAAAGGTGCTCAGAGGTCGAGTTCTTACCGCGGTATCCGAATGGTTGCAGTCAAGGCCGATGTCTTCGGTGGTATCCGGCCACTGTTTTCGTGTCCCGAAAAATAATTTCCACATTCCTTTGTGCGTAGTGCCGAAGAAGTGCTGAAGAGTCCGTGGCCCTTCTGGATTAAAATCCCACATACGGAGAGGCCGTCTCTGGCACGGCAGGGTCCCACGAACCAGCATTACCTGAATAACATTGATAAGATCGATGTCCCTCTCAAGGAGGCTCCGGACGCGGCTTTGCAGAGTCTGCACCTCATCAACTGATCCCCAGTCCAATCCCTTATTAATCCATGATGCGAGCTGAATCGGAGGGCTGGATCGAAACACAGGCATAGCCGCCCACTTGGAACCACGGGGCTCGGGGATATAGAACCACTCCCGCTGCCATAAGTCGGAAGATTGTTTGAAGGATCCTTTTAGCCAAAGAGCACTATTAAGCTTGCTCACTATGGCACCACCGCACTCCGCCTGCTTCCCCTCTATCACCTGCGGCTTCACATTGAAGGTCTTGAGCCACAAGCCGAAGTGTGGAGGGATCCGAAGGAAGGCCTCACACGTGACGATGAACGTCGAGATGAGAAGAACAGAGTTCGGGGGCAGATCATGAAGATCCAGCCCGTAATAGAACATGAGCCCACGGACAAAGGGATTAAGGGAGAATCCTAACCCTCGGAGGAAGTGGGAGACAAACACGACCCTCTCGCCGGATCTGGGGTAGGGATAGCTTGCCCTTTAGCAGGGAGCCAATGGAGGATTTCTGCGGTCAGATATCTTGCCGCCCTAAGCTTTGCGATATCCTCCTCTGTAACAGAAGAAGCCACCCACCAGCCTTGATGGCTGGATCCGGACATGACTAAGGCTTGTGGCGATCGAAACTTGGGTGTTAGAACTCGAGGTAGCGAAGGCTGAGGAAGAAGCGAGCGTGGAAGAGAAAGGCGGGTCTGCACCCCTTTATAAAGGCTGTGAGTATCGAACGCCTCCTCCTGTGCCTTAAAACTTTCCTATTCCCAAGGAGTTGTACCCAAGAGACGGTTGGGTTACCCACATTTGTGTTGATAAGAATCCCTTAATAAGGGGACACGATCTCGGCTTGGATAAGACGTGTCTATAAAGCCGCGCCTCAAAACATGGGGCGGCAGGCCAACAAACGGTTCAAAATAAAGACCAGGTGGTGACGTGGCGTCACGCTATGAACAGTTGCCAGTGGATTGGACTTATAAATTATTATGCCCTCCGTGGAAATATACGAAACTCATATTGCAGAGCCGGACACGTTCGTTATGTCCGAAGACCATTGTGGAGTATTCAAATAGGGGAACCCGCCTTGCAATGCCGAAGACAAAACTGCGCGCTGGACTCCTCGTCATTGAAGCCAGGTTCAGGGGCTACTGAGGGAGTCCTGAACTAAGGGGTCCTCGGGCGTCCGGCCTGTTAGCCATGGGCCGGACTGATGGGCTGCAAAGATACGAAGACTGCACCCGTGTCCGGATGGGACTCTCCTTGGCATGGAAGGCAAGCTTGGCGATCAAATATGTAGATTCCTTTCTTTGTAACCGACCTTGTGTAACCCTAGATCCTCCCGGTGTCTATATAAACCGGAGGACTTAGTCCGGAGGGGAGAGACTAATTACCATAGTCATACGGGCTAGACTTCTACGGTTTAGCCATTACGATCTCATGGTAGATCAACTCTTGTAATACTCATATTCATCAAGATCAATCAAGCAGGAAGTAGGGTATTACCTCCATAGAGAGGGCCCGAACCTGGGTAAACATTGTGTCCCCCGTCTCCTGTTATCATCATCCTTAGACGCACAGTTCGGGACCCCCTACCCGAGATCCGCCGGTTTTGACACCGACACCAGCCACCTTTATGCAAAACAAGTTGCATGTCTGTCGGTGGAACCGGTCTCATGAACATGGTGATGTAAGGTTGGTCCGAGCCGCTTCATCCAACAATACCGCCGAATAAAAATAAGACGTTGGTGGTAAGCAGTATGACTATTATTGCCCACAACTCTTTGTGTTCTACTCGTGCATATCATCTACACATAGACCTGGCTCGGATGCCACTGTTGGGGAACGTAGCATGCAATTTCAAAAAAATTCCTACGCTCACGCAAGATCTATCTAGGAGATGCATAGCAACGAGAGGGGGAGAGTCTGTCCACGTACCCTCGTAGACCGAAAGCGGAAGCGTTAGGTTAACGCAGTTGATGTAGTCGAACGTCTTCACGAACCAACCGATCTAGTACCGAACGCACGGCACCTCCGAGTTCAGCACACATTCAGCTCGATGATGTCCCTCGAACTCTTGATCCAGCAGAGGTTCGAGGGAGAGTTTCGTCAGCATGACGGCGTGGTAACGGTGATGGTGATGTGATCCGCGCAGGGCTTCGCCTAAGCACTACGACGCTATGAGCGGAGGAGTAAACTGTGGAGGGGGCACGGCACACGGCTAAGAGAATAACTGTTTTGTTTTGGGGTGCCCCCTGCCCCCGTATATAAAGGAGGAGAGGGAGGAGGCCGGCTCCTAGGGGCGTGCCAAGTGTGGGGAGTCCTACTAGGACTCCTAGTCCTAGTAGGATTCCCCTTTCCCTTTTCCGGAGTGGGAAAGGGGGAAAGGGAGAGGAGTAGGAGAGGGAAAGGGGGGCGCCTCCCCCTCCCCTAGTCCAATTCGGACTCCCATGGGGGGGTGCGGCCACCCCTTGTGGGCTGTCCCCTCTCTTCTCCATGGCCCATGAGGCCCATTACCTCTCCCGGGGGGTTCCGGTAACCTCCCGGTACCCCGAAAAATACCAGAAACGATCCGGAACTATTCCGGTGTCCGAATATCATCATCCAATATATCAATCTTTACCTCTCCACCATTTCGAGACTCCTCGTCATGTACGTGATCTCATCCGGGATTCCGAACAACATTCGGTCACCAAATCACATAACTAATATAATACAAATCATCATCGAACGTTAAGCGTGCGGACCCTACGGGTTCGGGAACTATATAGACATGACCGAGACTCCTCTCCGGTTAATAACCAATAGCGGAACCTGGATGCTCATATTGGCTCCCACAAATTCTACGAAGATCTTTGTCGGTCGAACCGTTATGACAACGTATGTTATTCCCTTTGTCATCGGTATGTTACTTGCCCGAGATTCGATCGTCGGTATCTTCATACCTAGTTCAATCTCGTTACCGGAAAGTCTCTTTACTCATTCCGTAATACATCATCCTGCAACTAACTCATTAGTCACATTGCTTGCAAGGCTTATTATGATGTGCATTACCGAGAGGGCCCAGAGATACCTCTCCGATACTCGGAGTGACAAATCCTAATCCCGATCTATGCCAACCTAACAAACACGTTCGGAGATACCTCTAGAGCATCTTTATAATCACCCAGTTATGTTGTGACGTTTGATAGCACACAAGGTATTCCTCCGGTATCCGGGAGTTGCATAATCTCATAGTCAAAGGAATATGTATATGACATGAAGAAAGCAATAGCAATAAAACTTAACGATCATTATGCTAAGCTAACGGATGGGTCTTGTCCATCACATCATTCTCCTAATGATGTGATCCCGTTCATCAAATGAGAACACATGTCTATGGTTGGGAAACTTAACCATCTTTGATTAACGAGCTAGTCTAGTAGAGGCTTACTAGGGACACTGTGTTTTGTCTATGTATCCACACATGTATCAAGTTTCCGGTTAATATAAAACTTAACCACATTTCCTTCAGTTAGAGCAAGTACATGTGATGGTGGAGTAGGGGAGATGTGCTCATCATCTACACAACTATGTTGACTGTCCAGCCTTGTGTTGTCTTGCGAATCTTGTTGGGAGGATGGCGGAGTTGAATCTGTAGAGACCCTCTGTTTGAGTTGCTCCAAAGGACCACCATCATCCACTGCCTTACTAATTTCCTTCAGCTGTATTAATTTTGCATTGTGAAGTCAAACCGATAAGAAAAAGGAATAAAATTCGCTCTTCAGAACTCATTCGTGCATGATACTGACGAACACTACTAGGATGAAAGGCAAACACATGATACGAGGATGGAATATGTACAAAAAACAGGACGGCGTGACATATTCACACCTATGATGTGGTAACTAAGCAGAAGGCATTTCAACAAATTAGAAGCACTGCAAGCTCGACACCATATGAAAGATGCAACCAATATCACTCTGCCAAGTTCAAACTGTCTGGCGTTTGAACAAATTATAAGTAGTACATGCTAGAAATCATATGCAAGACGCAACCAATATCACAGTGGCGACTTAAAGGTGCCTCATCATAAGTGACTTATGCGAGATATGCAAGAACAATAGTCTTATGTAAGAACATGGTGTGATCAGATATAGTATGTTCTAGAAACAGGAACACGTGTCGTATTCACAGGCATGATGTGTAAAGTAAGCAGATGCAATTCAACAAAGTTAGAAGAAATACAAGCTAGACATCATACGCAACATGCAACCACATATAATGGTGCCAAGTTAGAGCAAACACATGTGATGGTGGAGTAGGGGAGATGTGCTCATCATCTACACAACTACGTTGACTGTCTAGCCTTGCGTTGTCTTGTGAATCTTGTTGGGAGGATGGCGGAGTAGAATCTGTAGAGACCCTTCGTTTCAGTTGCTCGGAAGGACCACCATCATCCAATGCCTTACCAATTTCCTTTCGCTTTATTGATTTTGCATTGTGAGGTCAAACCAACAAGAAACAGGAATAAAATTTGCTCTTCAGAACTCATTCATGCATGATACTGATGAACACTACTCTGATGAAAGGCAAAGTCATGATACGACGATGGAATATGTATGAAAAATTGGACGGCTTGACATATTCACACCTATGATGTGGTAACTAAGCAGAAGGCACTTCAACAAATTAGAAGCACTGCAAGCTAGACACCATATGGAAGGTGCAATCAATATCACTCTGCCAAGTTAAAATTATCTCGTCATAGGCGTCGTTCATCAAACTAGAAGCACTACATGCTAGAAATCATATTCAAGACGCAAACCAATATCACACTGCCAACTTAAAGGTGTCCCATCATAAGTGACTGATGCAGGATACACAAGAAGAGTAGTTTCATGTAAGAACATGGTGTGATAGACAGATATAGTATGTACCAAAAACAAGAAGGCATGTCATATTCACACGTATCATGTGTAAGCTAAGCAGATGCAGTTTACACTAATTAGAAGCAATACAAGCTAGACACCATATGCAACATGCAACCAGATATCACATTGCCAAGTTAGAGCAAGCACCTGGGATGGTGGAGTAGGGGAGCGGAGACTTGGAACTTGTAATGCACTAGCAGTACGAGGAGAATCCATACAGATGCTCCGTTTACGTTGCTGCAGAGGACCACCATCACCGCCTTTCTTACTCTTTTTCTTCCTCTTTTTTGATTTTGCCTTGTCAAGTCAAACCCGCAAGAAAAAGGATTAAACTTTGCTCTTCAGAACTCATTAATGCATGATACTGACGAACACTACTTTCATGTAAGGCAGCCGCATGATAGGAGGATGGAATATGTATGAAAAACAGGACGACATGACATATTGACATGTATGACGTCTAAAGTGTAAACTAAGCACAAGGTGTTTGAACTAGTTAGAAGCCATGGAAGCTAGAAACCATATGAAGGTGAAACCAATATCACTCTGCCAAATTAAAAGGGTGGCCTCATAAATGTATTTGACCAAATTGGAAGCAATACATGGCAACAGGGCTAGAAATAATATGCAATATGCAACGAATAAAGGTGTCTTATCGTAAGTGATTGATGCAGGATATAGAAGAGAGGTAGTTTCATGTAAGAACATGGTTAATAGATAGATGTAGTATGTACCAAAAATAGGAAGGCATGTCATATTCACATGTCACTACAAAAAAAGACACATCCGTGACATTTTGGGCCGAACGAATTTTTTTTCTGTCATACATATGACACTTCTATGACGATAATTGTGACAAAACCCGGTATCATCATAGATGTGGTGGGCTCCTACTTCTATGACAAAAAATCATGACAGAAAATGGGCTTTTCATCCTGGGCGGGCCGGAGACGCAGCTGCATGACATTCATTGGGCCGTCCATGACGGAAAAAACCGTGGTAGAAGCGAGGGGGAGGAAAATTTTGGGGAGTTCCCGGTTACGGTGGGAGGTCGGGGGCCAAGCGATGCGCGTTTCTCTCGTACACGTACGCGCGTGTGTGCGAGGCGTTGGCTCTAACTGAACCGGAGCGAGGCGTTGGGCTCTAACTGAACCCAAGCGATTGCACTACAGGCTACACGTTACTGAACCCGAGCGATCGATCGATGGCTGTTAACTGAACCCGATCGAGCGATTCCTTCGCTACTTCTGCTAACTGAAGCCGATCGATTGGATGAACGGTGAGCATTACGGGGGGGGGGGTGGATGAACAGGACCCCGTGGTGTGGAGGGCTGGATGAACAGTAGACGGTGGAGGGGTGCCCGTGGAGGGGTGGTTGAACAGGACCCCGTGGTGTGGAGGGCTGGATGAACAGTAGATGGTGGAGGGGTGCCCGTGGAGGGGTGGTTGAACAGTAGCCGGTGGAGTAGCCCGCGGTGGAGGCTGGATGAACAAGAGCCCGTGGAGGCTGGAGGACGTCGACGGTTGCTCGTGGAGGCTGGAGGAGGTCGACGGTGGAGATGAACAGTATCCCGTGGAGTCCCGTTTTGCGGTATGCCACACCCCTCCCGATCAACAGGACCCCCGTTTCGACCGTAGCGCTCCAACACAAGTCCGTTTCCTCCATTTTGCGGTACGCCACACCCCTCCCGATCAACAGGACCCCCGTTTCGACCGTAGGAGGTCCGTTTCCTTCGTTTTGCGGTACGCCAGACCCCTCCCGATGAACAGGATCCCGTTTCGAACGTGGTCGGTCGAACACAAGGCCGTTTCCTCCGTTTTGCGGTACGCCAGGCCTCGTTTCCATCGCCTATTCCGTCCAAGCCCTCCCGATGAACACGACCACGCATTCCGTTCCGACCCAGCCGGTTGGCTCCCACGTGTTCCGTTGCCTCCCGATGAACACGACGCATTCCGTTGCCTCCCCATGAACACGACGACGACGCTGTTTCTCCGTTCCGACCCAGCCATGTACACGAGCCCTGGCCGTACGTATGCGCGAGTAGGCGTTCGAGACCCTGCCCGTATGTACGTACGTGGCCATATTTTCTTTCTTGCACCCTGGCCGCTGTACGTACGTGTACATGCTACGTGCGCGCCTCTACTACGACACGTACGCGCCTCTACTACGACACGTGCGCGCCTCTACATCGACCAGTATATATGTACGTACACGTTCGCAACCAGAATTACAACGCTACGTACGCTTCGACCAGGTGGGTCCCGACTGTCAGGCACTTCCTTGCCTGCGAAGATGTAGCTGGTGGGTCCCAGCAGTCAGGGGGGCGAATCCTTTTGTTTTTTTGCCCGGACGCACTTCCTTGCGTGCGAAGGTGTAGCTGCTGGGTCCCAGCAGTCAGGGGGGGGAATCGTTTTGTTTTTTTGCCCGGATGCACTTCCTTGCGTGCGAAGATATAGCTGGTGGGTCCCAGCAGTCAGGGGGGTGAATCGTTTTTTTCGGACGCACTTCCTTGCGTGCGAAGATGTAGCTGGTGGGTCCCAGCAATCAGGGGGGCGAATCGTTTTTTTTCGGACGCACTTCCTTGCGTGCGAAGATGTAGCTGGTGGGTCCCAGCAGTCAGGGGGAAGCGTTTTTTCATGAAATACGGTGGCCCGTCCGGTGGGTCCCTGCTGTCAGGTGGAGGAATAATTATTTTGCGCGTAATAAGGAGGCACTTCCTTGCTGCGGCCGTGGACCCAGCTATCAGCCTCTCCACGTACAGTCCACGTCCGATGGAAGCCATTCCTTGACCACGTTGACCACGCCGCACCGAGAGCACCAGGGCGGTGGACGACGGCGAGGCCTAGGAATGGGACGACGCGGAGCCGGGGAAGACGCGGCAGTGGATGCCCACGCGTAGAGGAGTATGAGGGTTTACTCGTTCGGCTGCGGTGTGAGGCTGCCGTCGCCGCAGAATAACAGGGGGTGTGGGTGCATAGAGGGATGGCCTGGCCAGCGGTGGGAGTAGTAGGGGGCGGTGAGGCCTCCGCGGCATCACAGCCGGCCACGGGCGGCAGGGGCAGGCGACACGACCGGCGCTGCTTTGGGCGGCTGGAGCAAGAAGACCAGAGGTTGAAGAAGCACTACGGCCATTGGATGGACATCGTACGGTCACTGGAGCTAGAATCGTTCATATATTGACTAAAGTTGACAAAGGCCTCCGTCCCAGTCAACTTAGTAGGCCCACAAGTCAGCCTCCCACCAAGGTGGGTCCCAGCTAGCAGGGGGGTATTCATTTTTTTGTGCGTAATAAGGAGGCCCTTTGAGTGGGTCCGAGCTGACAGCGGGGGGAACGTTTTTTCGCGAAATACGGTGGCCCGTCCTGTGGGTCCCAGGAGTCAGGGGAAATGTTTTTTTGCAAAATACTGGTGGCCCGTCTGGTGGGTCCCTGCTGTCAGGTGGAGGAATAATTATTTTCCGCATAATAAGGAGGCACTTCCTTGCGGCTGCCGTGGACCCAGCTGTCAGCCTCTCCACGTACAGTACTCTTCCGATGGAAGTCGGTCGTTGACCACATTGACCACGCCGCGCCGAGAGCACCACGGCGGTGGACGACGGCGAGGCCTAGGAAGGGGACGACACGGAGCCGGGGAAGACGCGGCAGTGGAAGCCCGCACGGAGAGGAGTACGAGGGTTCACCGGTTCGGCTGCGGTGTGAGGCTGCCATCGCCGCAGAATAACAGGGGGTGTGGGTGAGTAGAGGGATGCCCTGGCCAGCGGTGGGAGTAGTAGGGGGCGCTGAGACCTGCGCGGCAGCACAGCCGACCATGGGAGGCGGGAGTAGGCGGTCCCGCCGGCGCTGCTTTGGCGGCTGGAGCAAGAAGATCAGAGATTGAAGAAACACGACGGCCGTTGGATTGACATCCAATGGTTAAATCTGCTAGAATCGTTTGTTGACGTATATAATAACTAAAAAAATCTTGCATACGCGTCAACTAAACAAGCCCACAAGTCAGACCACTCCCTCTTTTTTTTAATAATTTATATATAGCTCATGGCAACTTCTTATGCAATTTATTGCAGTCGTTTTTTTGGTTGGCCAGGGCCAATTTCGCATATTTCTGTGGGTTCCAAACTATTTTTAATACCGAAATGTCGAGCCAGATTTAAAGTACTTTGAAGATATATTTAAATTAGGTTAATGCCCAGTGAAATAGGAATCTGAAAATGTGAAAAAATCAGAAATTATAAAGCAATTGCCAATTTGTCATTTGTTTTTATATTTACAACCCATTTTATATTACTTTCAAGATTTGCAGGCGTCTTGAAAGAGTTGCAGCCCATCAGGGCGTAGAAGAATAAGTAGGCCTGGATTGGGTATTCTTCAGAAAAAATAAACTGGGCTCATTTTGACAAAGAAAAAATAGCTGGGCTGGTCACATGGTGAACATAAAATATAAGCCTGGCCTAGACGGGCCACATCCCAGTTCAAACCCTGCTCCGTCTCAACAATACCAAACAAAAAAAATACTGCTCGAGTAGCTACGTCCCAGGTGTCAGCCGATCTTGTGCTGTTCTCTTGTCTATTGACTATATACGCTCACAATGTCGTGGGTCCCAGATGTCAGGAAAACACTAGGAGGAAGCATTTTATTTTTCCATATGTTGACGTGGTGGGCCCCTACTGTCATCCTCTCCACGTACTTCTGCCGATTCCCGTTGTTTGTTGACCATGTTGACAACGCGAGAGGGCGGCGCCGCGGCGAGCGCACCAAAGCGCGCGGAGGACGTCGGCGTTAACGATTTAGGAGACGGTGGGGCGGCGATGCGTGCACTGAGGCGCAGCCAGCCGTGGGAGGCGGAAGCAGGCGGCCCCGCCGGCGCTGGTTTGGTTTTGGCGGCTGGAGGAAGACATGACTGAAGAAACACGACAGACTGTAAAAGCAGCAGGAGTACTTAACAACCTTAACTGAAACCAGCAGGGGCACTTAACAACCAAAGCTGAAAGTAGTATGAGTACTTATACAGGTTCAACCGTACAAAGCACGCCTCGAACAATGCTACTTTGCCTACAGTTAACCAAGGGTGAGGCCGCCAAGCCCCAGGACAAGGCCCAGGCGCCACCCCGCGCATCCACAACCTTCTGAAAGCGGCTTATCTCGCAATGTGGTCAATAAACAGGATATTCGCTTTAGAGCCATGGAAAAGCATGAACATAATCTTCTGTCCTATTCTCCAAGATGGACGGGCCTTCATTATTTGAGACCACCCATGAATAAGTATCTTTTCACCTCCAAGGGGAATTGAGTAGGTCGACATAAACATCATGTTGTGACCAAGCGCAAGTCTGACCCGACCATGGTCAGGCATCTGTATAGGAACAATAGAACTCGGCAGTTCCTGTTTCAAGAAGATCACAGCTGTAAAACTGTGTATAAGCAATAGTTTATGAACAACATATATAACAGAAAACAGCTCGTACCATAAGTTTCTCGACACAGTTGGACCTGTTCAACGAGTGCAGCAGTGGCACACATATCCCACGTGGCCTTCCACCATTGAAACGCCCCACAAGGACCTCCAGACGATCAATAAAGTGTAGGAACTTGTGGATGTCGATCCAGTCAACTTTAGTGCCATTAGTAACAGCCGAGTTATTACAGAGTAACAAACGAGTAGACTGCTTAACTCTGAAAAAAACCTACACGTGCCACCAATTATAAGAAAATATTAGTTAGAAGTAGCATCTTCGTGAGAGATTCGTTGCTACTTCTAAAGTTAAATTGTGATTAGTTAGACAGAATAGGTGGATTAAGAAGTAATCGAGGCAACAAGCAAGAACCAGATACAAAACTAACATGGATGAACAATTGGAACGACGTCGGGGTGGAAGATCGCAGTGAAGATGAGACCAGGTTCTGCTATTTCCATTAACATTCGTGCGCCAACTTTCAGTCTGTAACACTTGAGAAAGTTTATCCAAGTTCGGCCATAAAAAAAGCAGCGATCTTCTTGGTTCATGAACCCAACTCGGAACTTATATCCATGGCTTGTCTTCAATGTGACCATTAAACTAGTGTATTCAGTTATGGCAAGGCCGAGCATCTTGAGTACATGTGTTCTGGCAGAGCAAATAATACACTGCAGGAAAAATAATATGAGAACACAACATGTTCAAAAAAACCCCACCCTCCCGGATAGAAAAGAGGATTCTAGGAACATATTGTGCGCATTTCAAAATGCTGTGTTAGGATGAGAAGGAACAAGTGTGGCGTCTCGCTGAGGGCGCAGAAACCTGTAGGGTACTCGCACTTTGGGCACTGCAAATGAAACACACTAGATTCAGTAGGAAGAAAAATGCATCAACGGCGGCGGCTGCCATCCTAGGATTACCTGCGACCAAGGGACTTGGATTTATCAGGGATGGATGAAGAATTCGTACCTGGTTCTCCATGAGAAAACCCTATGCAATCGCCGAGAGGGGGTTTTCTCTGAACAAGCAGACGAGGGAGAAGGGGATTCAGGCCTAGTGAAATATTGTCGCTTCGTCTGTCCAGCTTACTGCTAAAGCTGGAAAGGGGGGTTGTGATTTGACGGCTCATTGGGCATTACTGCGGCGCTATGACCGGGCTATGTCTACCGTGAAGTTGTGCACTCTAATTTGTGCATATGGCACGTGGACCCCGTTGCCGGTTGCCCCACATATCAACGAAAGGAAGTAGAAAGACAAGAGTAACTAGTTACACATAAATATATATTTTGACAGAGAGATACTCCGTCTGTAAACAAATATACAAATCTTTTATATCACAGGCTCACCTTGCCGAGAAATATACTCCCTCTACAACGCACGGGCATTATGGGGGTTCAGCTTTTTTTATGGGGGTTCAGCTGAGAATATAATACTCAGATAGGCTCACGGTTCTGGACTTTGGGCCGCAGGCCGTCCCTGCATGTTTGGGGGCCCATGTGTTCTACCTCAGCGCTTTTCATATTGCAAGCGATCGGTACGGTGCTGGTTTTAGATGCTGTCGCAAGGCGAATACACAAAATTGAATAAAGCACGGCAGCTGTTGGAATGAAATCGAACGACAGTTCCTAACCAGCAATCAGAGTTGCAATTCTATCAACGATATACCATGTGATAAATAATACTGTCATACTACTTATACACACAGGACACTTGTTTCACCATGCCAGATTATTACATCAAAATCTCTTGGAGGATAGATCAGTTCGGCAGTTGCGTGCTGCTACTGAAGAATTTCAAAGTTGATTTGGACCAGCTCTCCTTGCCGAGAAAGTTCGGTTTTGACATCATCCCCTACCGCAAGATATGATTTAGATTTGAACCTTGACCATCCTTTAGCATCAATCATCATGCGACCATCCTTTGTACTTACGGTATATTGAGCAGGTTCATTCACACCAAGGCTGCGCATGGTAAGAGAAACTTGGCCGCGGTCGCCCGGATTGTTGAACGACTCCCTCGTTGCTCTAGGAATTCTCTGTTTGCAAACAAGAAGACATACCCAAACAGTTAGATCAACACAGCGAATCATGTGAAACAACATGGAAAGAAAAAAGAACGAAGCACTTGGGCGGCCAATGCTTACCAAGAAGGTGGACATGTCGGTTTTTGTAAGGACTTTGGTATATGAAGTGCGAACTGCAGCCCAGTCTGTTGCCGGTGCAACTGCACGGGCCGGAGCAGATGCAAGTGCAAGTGTTGGTGCAGGTGCCGAAGCCGCTGCTGCTGCCGGAGATGGTGCTCCTTGTAGAGCTGGTGCCGGTGTCGGAGCAGGTGCCGGTGTCGATGCCCGATCCTCCGATAGATCAGACTGATCCGCTAACGCGGTCGGTGCCCAATCCTCAGCTGGATCAGACTGAGCTGCTGCCGCTGTCAGTGCTAGGGCAACTGCCAGTGCTCGATCTGTGCGAGACAGCGGCGATCGTGTCTGGTCTGCTATGATCAGCTTTCTAACTTGACTAGGATAAGTGACCGTGATCCAGTTTTTTCTTCATTTCTTTTAAACACGAGAAGGACTAATTGTGGCGTTTTTGTTAAACCAAACTGCAGTTCATCATAGGGATTCAGCTTGTACTAAGACAACAGACTGATCCAATTTTTTCCAGTAATATAAGTGATGGACAGTGCCTTCGTTACTGACACGACATAAGAAGTGAAACCTTCAAAAATAGCCATCGTAGAGCAAACCAAACGGTTTATTCTGTGATGAATGTCACATGGCAAAACCTGCATCGTAAAATTGCAGGAAAAGAAAGAAAACATGACATTAAATCAATAAGATTTAGACAGTAAATCAATAAGATTTACTTGATGTGACACGAGTGAATCCTTACCAGGAAATCACTATGTTGAAGTACTAAACAGAAGATTGATCGTCCAACTACGTGTGGCATGCAGGGGCCCCGCCTACTCCCACAAGCAGGACAGTCCA
Source organism: Aegilops tauschii subsp. strangulata (assembly GCF_002575655.3). Classification (NCBI taxonomy): domain Eukaryota; kingdom Viridiplantae; phylum Streptophyta; class Magnoliopsida; order Poales; family Poaceae; genus Aegilops; species Aegilops tauschii. The sequence continues at coordinate 343,717,778 of NC_053040.3, read as the reverse complement.
AAGGTCGTGACAAATCGTATGGACCGAACATCCATGGGACTGGAAATCCTGGTGGGTGCGATAAACCCTGCAATGCATACAGATATTGGAGTGTAACCATAATTGATAAACCGTCCTCACAAAAAATATGATCTGGATACTTTTTTTTGATGGTCAACGACAGTGGGAGAGGCTCCCACTGACTTTTGTATTACTCACAAAGAAACCAATTACATCATTGTTACAAGTGGGTTTTGTGGCCCCCCGGCCAAAAACTCTATGAGGCTACGAAGGCAAGTATTACAATTGTTGTATGTATGAATCTAGGGAAGGACGCAACTCCTCCCTACAACTGTGAACCAATAGGGTCAGAAGCTCTTTGAATCTAGCCAGCCATGAACCAAAAGAGTAAATTGAGTGGACATACATTAACATAGACATTAACATAGACTGTTCACACACCAAAAGCGGCAGTACTAATAAACAATACAGGGTTCACAAACACAAATCAAGTACTGAACAATAGTACTTACTACAGACAAGCAAAGTTGCACTAACTAAACTCTGCAGACTATTTCTTGCCACCGACCTACGGGATGAACCCCACATAACTGACTAGGCCATGGACTTCGTGTGAGATGTCTACATGCACCATCACCATCTTGTCAACCTTGGAGAACCTAACAGAGTGGTCTTTCCACTCATAAACATGATGATGAAGATAGGCCGCATCAGATTTGTTGGGAAGCTTTACAAGAACCACACCCTTCGTAATCAAAGGCACAGCCAGGAAATTGTTGTGGTCAAGTACAGCCTCGAGAACACGCCTGACAACAATGCTACAGGAAAACACTAGTTCAGGACACGTGGCGACAAGGACACAACACCTGGATAGTTCAGCAGTAGAACTCATCATCAGGTCTTCCAGTTCACACGGCATGACTTTGAGAACTTCATCTCCACCGCGGACCTGGTTCTAATTCAAACAGAAACCATATTTTATTACTACCTCCGTTCAGAAATATAAGATGATTTTCGATATTATACTCCATATATGACTACATATACGCACAGAAATGAGTGAACAAAGACACTAGAACATGTCTTCAAAGGCATGAGAGCAGAGGGATTACATGCAATATCCATAACACAAGTTACTGAGGCAAATATACCCTCTTAAAAGGTAGCATTGATGTTCATAAAGTACTCCCTCCGTCCCAAAATTCTTGTCTTAGATTTGTCTAGATACGGATGTATCAAGTCACATTTTAGTATTAGATACATCCGTATCTAGACAAATCTAAGACAAGAAATTTGGGACAGAGGGAGTAGTTGAAAGTAATCTATAAGAAATCAGTGTCAACCTCTCGCATGTTTTGGTCAAAAGAGGAATTTAGAACTGTCATTTGGCACACTAAAATCACATGCAAGATCACCCAGAAAGTTGTACTACCAGTACTAGTACTGTGTGTTAGATGAAAAAACACGATCAAGATCGAGAAAAAGATCGTCAACAAGAGGCATTACCTGGACTTGCTTAATGAGGGATCCCGGAGAGGGGGGCTTGGACAGGGCGATGGCTTTGAGCTTGTCTGCGGTAGTCTCGGCGGGGTACTTGCGCTTCTTCGTACCATGAGCCTCGACGGTTTTGGCCAGAGACATAGACATCACGTTGGCCGGTGCTTCGGCATCCATCCAAGAGACGAAGCTGAGAGAGAAGAGTGAAAGGAGGAACGAGATGAGGGAGAAGCGAAGCGAGTGGGGGTTTTCTTCAAGAGAGGAAGCTGAGAGAGAAGAGTGAAATGATGGTTGCTTCGTCCGTCCAACTTACTACTGGAAAGGAGGGGGTTTTGTGATTTGACGGCTCAATGGGCATTACTGCGGCGGTTCGATCGGGGTAGTCTACTGTCACTCTACTACGGAGTAATTTAGTGCATGGCTGGTGGACCCAGGTGCTGGCTGTCCCACACGTCGGCGAAAGTGAGTAATTTAGTGCATGGCTGGAGGAGGATCCGCACGGTAGAGCGTGTCCATTGTTTTTCTGAAGAAAAAAATGATTACAGCAAGCGTTTCCACTCGTACGACGGAGGAGTGCGAAACACGGCAGCCACTTGAACATACACAGTGCTCCTACTACTAGGCATGTGCAGTGGTTCATACGTCAGTACTACACAATCTTGTTGCTAGTGTGTAAGATATGACGATAACAAATGATGTTGTGCACATGTCAACTACTCCTATATGTAACATAGTACCGCTTTTTCGACTGTCCGGTCGAGAATGAACGGTGAGATCAATGTTAACAGAACTAGGTCCACATCGCACGGAGAGTACGGTGCTACAGTACTCCACGAAACATGAACCATATGAAGCACGAATAGTGTTAGGCAGGGTGTATGAAGGGTGCACGGGATGGGAGCAAAAGTTCCCTTCTCGACCCACTTTTGGGTGTTTGGCAGAGTGCATGAAGGGTGCATGAGTCCACACTAGTAGGTTGACAAAAATACACGAAGAGGAAACAACTATATTGAGATGAGAATGCAACCAAACACACCCACACGCTTTGTGCTACAGTGACTGATCTGCACCGTCTGAGTTTGATCCAACGGTCATGTTGCGCCGAGACATGGACATGCCCATGCAGAGGGCGCCTAAACACCACCGAAGTCCCTCTGCTTCTCGAGGCGCACGACATTGGTGATGCAGGGTGCAACCGCCCGCAGAGCCCGCTCCCGGTCGACGGGAGCCAGCTCGTCAAAGACGGCGTCCAATGGCACGAATGGATTCCGGTGACGGAGCCCTGAAAGGATTCGCCCGGCAACGGCGACGGCAGCCCGCAACCCCTCCTTGTCTAGCTCAGCCCCCACCATCGCGCAGAGACGGCTCAGCTCCTCGGAGATATAGGTGAAGAAGGAGACCAGGTCAAGAAGCCGCAGCTCGTTGAAGTCGACCAGGTGGTCGAACGGGTTTAGCCCGACGGCCGACATCGTCGCGCTGGCACGGCGGTAGGCATCGCGCAGCCGCAACACGTGCATGGCAACTTGGTTCACCAAGTGGCTGAGACGATCCTAGACCTCGTCACGATCGGCCCGCTCGCGCTCCAGCCGGCTCCTCTGACGGCCTATCGTATCTCCCGCTTTTTGCAGCAATGCCGCCAACGCCTCGAGCATCTTTGTGGTGGACGCCTGCCGCTTTTGAAGCTCCGTGAACTCCGGCACATAACGGAGGAGCATGGCACTCCTCTCCTCCTTGAGCTCACGAAGCTCCACGTCCTTGGCCCTGAGCTCTGCATCCTTGGAAGGAGCTCCTATGTCAGGCGCCTCACCTCGGACTCCGTGATCTGCTGCGCCGCCATGGCACCAGGTAGAAGCAATGGGGAGAGGAAGCAAAGGGGGCGAAACGGCTGAAAGGCAATGCAATCTACGGGAAGGCGGAGGGAGCGGGGAATCTTTTGGTTTTCACCACGGTAAAACACCAGTTGACGACTTCTCACATCAGGGAGCAGTGGGTTTTTACAGGCGGAGTCATCGTGACTAATTGCTGCCGCGCCTGCTCCCGTCAATCAAAAAATTAAAAATCCTGCCGTGCCTGCTCCCGTCAATCAAAAAATTAAAAATCCTGCCGCACCCAAACACCAGAGCAACGCCGCGGTGGATATTTAAATTTACCTGCCGGCAAGTAGATAAAAAAGGGGTGAAAAAACAAATGTGGCGGCGGCCTAGCTAATCGGTCGAACTGGCCCAACTAGCTAGCCACCGTGCTTCACTGATGTACTCGGCGGGAAAGGTGGTCTTTCGTGATTTGACGACTCATTTACTTGCTTCGGCGCTACGACCGAGGAGGACGCAGAAAACGCGCGGTAGGGCGTCCCACGTCAGGAAGAATATATGCGTGCACCACCGGGAGGACCCCGAAACCGCGCGGTAGGGTGTGCCACGTCTCAGCACGGAGGAAAAATGTGCGTGTAAAAATATACTGTATCAGACATAGTACCTATGGTTCGACCTCGGGACCCAGCCAGTCGGTCGAAAACACCCCACTAGCCACACAGCTTCATCATGCAAACGTGGCATGGAGGATAGATGTGGTTAGCTCCGTCTCGACCAGCCACAATGTCTCTTGTTCTAGGCGATTCTTCTATTTTCCAAGCTTTTTTTTAGTTGTAATAACACCACGGCAAGCTAGCGCCGCTCTTCGTGTGTGCCCGTGCAAAGGTTAGACGATGGAGAGAAGAGAGATTGAGATCGCAGACCTGGGACCCACCAGTAACTGAGACAACGGTCATGCACGTGTTGACGAGGCACTCCCTCTACTCTACTCAGCGCAAGTACTGTATAAAATCAAGTTATGGGACAAAGCCAACAACCGTTCGTTTTTTCAGGCTATCGACTTACGCTTTGTAGTCCAGGTTGCCAGTTCGAATCTCGTCTTTCAGATTTTCTAGTTTTAGGTCCAAATTTGATTAATGACAAGTGGGACCCCCGTGTGTTGTTCCGATATTTCAGTGTAGGATGGTTTTTTTTGAACAAACACTTTGCGCGGTAGACAAGTAACGGCACGAGTTACACGTATTTTGCAAGTTTACGAACAAAAATGACAGCGGCATAGAATATCACATCCACCCCGCAGCTTAGATACTATGGTGATACGAGTTTTTACACCGTTGGAAGTGAGATCCAATGGCTTGGGAGTAGTCTTTGTAATTATGCGCAATTTCCAAACTCTCCAAAGGTTTTTTTGTAAATAAAACATTCAGGCCTCGTGCGTGCCGCTGCATCTTCGATCCAACGGCTCCCCGGTGCTCATATTAGGTGCTCCCCGTAGCTTAATTACCCGCTACGGTGATATGAGCATCTAGGTCGTATGATCAGTGATCAGATGGCACATGCGTAGTACTTGTACTTTCTGTGCATTTCCCAAACTCTATCAGCCATATATTGCAAAAACATTCAAACCTCCTACTGTGGGCCGTTAGATCTCAGTGAACTCGTATCACCATAGAATCTACGGTGTGGGAGCACCTCATACTCTCCCGTGCGAGAAAACATAAGGTGCTATCGCAGCTTGGATGCTACGGTGATACGAGCTTGGAGGTCGTTTGATCTGAGATCCAATGGCATCTGAGCAGTCTTTGTGCTTGTAAGCAGTGGCCGAACTCTTTTGGGGCTTTTATGCAAAAAACCATTTGAACCACCGAGGAGGTGTTGGGTCACAAATCCAACGCCTCCGAAGAGCTTGTATCACCAAAGCATCTAAGGTGTGGTAGCACATGATATTCTTACATACAGGAGAATATGATGTCCTCCTTCATCTTAGATGCTACGGTGATACGAGCTTCGAGGTTGTTGGATATGGGATCAAAGGGCATCTAAGTAGTTTTTGTACAAATTGTGTGCAATTCTCAAACTCATCAAGGTTTCCTGCAAAAATATTAAGACACATCATGTGAGCTGCTATATCTCAGATCTACAAGCTCCAAGCAACTCGTATCGGCATATAGCATCTAAGGTATGGGGGCACATGATATTCTCCTGGGGAGGAGGGGTGGGGGGGGGTGCACAACCAATCGGTGGTTGGGAGGGTGGGGACAAATATAATCTAAACAACCCTAAATAGAGCTCCACAATTTTATCTAAGGTCGAGGGGTTGACCCCCGACAATCATAGCTCCGCCTAAACACAACATTTGCATGTACTGTAGTACTAGACTTAATATTCATGTTTCAGTTTCATGTTCATTTTGAATATTGAACTGAGGACCATGGATGTCTTACATTTTACTCCCTTCGTTCCTAAATATTAGTCTTTTTAGAGGCTTCAAATGGACTGGCACATACGGATGTATATAGACATATTTTAGAGTCTAGATTCACTCATTTTGCTCCGTATGTAGTCACTTGTTGAACTCTCTAAAAGACTAATATTTAGGAATAGAAGGAGTATTTTTGAATTCGTGTCATACATGCATGGTTTGGAAAAATAGATGCACTATACTTATTGGATTGTTGTTGTGTTCGTGCGTGTGTGTCTCTCTGTGTGTGTGTGTGTGTGGTCATATGCTTGATACATACAAAGTTTTCTCACCTCCATATTGTTCATCTTTTAAATTTGAATTTGCATTGGAAAACTTACTAGGGATACCATGAAATGTGAAATCCACGTTGAGATCACTATATCACAAACTCACTCCAATTCAACAACTCGTCATAAATCAATTACTACATTGAGATTAGTATTTGCAAGGAAAATACGGGTATTGTAATACACATAGATTCATTCGGCAATTTAAAAGGTTCCTTTCGTATTCTCGAATGGTAGGACCCAACGGCGTACCAGCCAGACCTTGGCTCGTGTTGATCCTAAAAAACCGGGCTCGTGCCCTTCGGTGGCGTGCGTGGTACGCACATTAGGCAACCCCAACCAGTCGAGCCTCAGCGTTTCAAGTCAAAATATCTGGCGGCCAGAATTCCAGCCCTAGGAAATTCCCCTCATGTCCCCGGTCCATAATGACTACCGATGAAGAACGGAGGGATGCTTTAGTAACTAGACAACGTTACCTACCGTACCGAGCACGGTTCAATTCCCTCGGTCGCCGCTTGTCAAGGTCACCCGTCAACTGCATTGCCTAGTACTACTGCTACTACACCAGGATGAGCACAGAATTGAGCCCGTTTGTTCGTGCCTAGTACTTGAGTTAATATATCAGGCAATGCACTGGTACAGAGGGATTATCCTTTTACTCTGCATATATAACTTGTGTGAAGTCTAACTAAGCAAAATGTTTGACCAAATCCTTTCTTAAGAAATACAATAGGACAGATGTACGGCTTGAAAATTTATTGCACGATGCAGGTTATGATATTGTTTCGAATCCTGGATCTTAAATTTCAGAAAATCCAAAAGTGAGCATAAATTCTTGAAACTAAGCATGGTCACGTGATATGGCACAAATATTACTTCGTAAGTTTTTTCTTCAATTTGAGACAAGCTGCTTATGAAAAGTTGCACAAATAAAGAGCCAAGGTATTTTGGAACAAAGACCTGTCTCGTTAAGGCGAACGCTTTCACTATTGAAACCGTGGGCATTTACGTGCCGCCACGAGTCCCCGCTTCTCATCGGCAGGTGCCATCCGAGCAAGCGTGTGAGTCGACGGGAGGCGTGCGAGCAGACCGCTGCGCCGGCTGTCAGGGAGGTGTGCGAGCAGACCGCTGTGCAAGCTCACCGGGAGACGAGCCCTTTGACCAGGCTCCGCCGCCCACCGTCATCCCAACTGCTCCCACTTTTAATGTCGCCGGTGCCGCAGTTTAAAATCAACCCCGCACTACCCGGTATCGCTACAATCCTCTCTCTTCCTCTCCGATTCTCCTGTCGTCTACCTCCAACTAGCCTGACCTAAACGTACGCCATGCCGCATCACGATGGTCTGCCCTTAGTGTTCCAGTTTCCTGAGGAAGACACCCAGCCGGAGTCTCAAGAACATAAGGCGCTTTGGGACGAGCTTGAACTGGCCTTGCGGGAAGACGTCGCGCCTGTCCCCGCTCCCGTTCCGGCTCCCGTCGCCCCGACTACGCCAGCGCCCATCCCCGTGGCATTGATGGGCTGGGAGCTGCACATTGTCGCCGAGCTTGATCCCACGGGGTTCCACGAGGTCCCCGCCGACTTTCACGCGCCCGTGCACCTGCACGCGCATGCGCCTGCGCGTGCACTGACGCGCACGCCCGTGCCGGTGCCCTTGCACCTGCCAGCGCATGCGCCTGCGCGTGCACTGACGTGCGCGTCCGTGCCGGTGCCCGTGCACACGAATGTCTCCGCCGCGCTGTTGACAGCGCCTGTCCCCGCGCGGGTGCCAGTGCCCCCCTCAGCGACATGGATGGCCGCCGTTGACCGCTTCCTTGCACCAACGCCAGTCGCCTCCTCCCGCCGGTTGACTCGCTCCGAAGTCCAGAACATTTTGGCCTTCCTTGAAGCTAGGCCAACGTCCAGGAGTACGCCAACAACGGCGCAAGACGCCGCCGTCGCCGTCGCTCAGTGGCCCGACGACACACAGAGCACGGCAGAGGAGCCGCTTCCCACCACGAGACACCCCCGCCGCCGCCGCGTAATCTAAATTTGCCATGAAAAACGTTCGGATTGCCATGCTTAAAATCCGAACGTTTATCATTTCCGTTTATTTTATATCGATCGTCGTATAATTTAAAGTCGGAGTCAGACTGAACGAAATGTATGGTTTGATCGATTGAATGTTCTGCTAGAGCCGTATCAAATTAAATATAAAACGTCATCAAGCCACATGTATTCCTTGTCATCCAACGACCTAGACTGCTTCAATGTCGAGCGCTCAGCACGTTTAGCGTGCAGTTAATTTCATGCCAAAAATAGTGCTAATCACATGACAACACGCAAATAATATCCTAGTAGTTAATATCCGCATGCACTTAATATACTTCCAAATTAACGTGCATTGCACGTACACACTGACTAGTGCTGCTAGTACGTGAAACTGGTGCCGTGACTTGTGAACGCGTCCAGATATGGTCAACGGCAACATCGCCCGCGAGTTCTTCCTGTTTGCCCGTGCGTCTAAACGCAGAAGGGGAGGAGAGAGAGAGAGAGCACACATGGAACCCACCAGTAAGTGAAGGCGAATAGTACTAAAAATAATATTACATGTTATCCATTAATTAGGCTGTGGTAATATAAAAACATTATGTGAACAAAGGGGGTACAACAAACATTGCTATTCTATGTATGTTGCCTATTGACGTGCGGCTTGAAGGCCCGGTCGCATGTTTGATCCTCGTCCTTTATTTTTTAATTTGTATATGGGTCCAAATTTGTTTCATGACATGTGGGCCCCTCGGTGTGTAGTTTGTAGCACTTTAATTTGTGGGTCGAAATTTGTTCCATTCCAAGTGGACTATCGGTGTGTAGTTTTGTAGCTTATTTATAATAATTAAAGAGAACAACATAGTTTTTTCAATAATACCATGGTGCGACATTGAAGGCGAGAAAGGACGTGCGTGAGAGCGATGACGAGCCAGAGGGAAATCAACTAGGGGAGTTGCGTGGGTTGCAACGGTGTTTGGAGTAGTTGTGGGCCGAATGCTATGAAAATATAATCTAAACCGAGCGGAATAAATGCCTACACAAATTAATCCAAGGTTGGAGTGCCCCTCGCAATGTAAATAGCTCCGGCTTTACGAGGGATGGAGAGGTAGTAGCTTCAACGCGTGGAAGATAGGTGTGAGAAAGCGAGGTCAATCGAGAGACATATAGATAGAGAGACAAAGTGAGTGTGGTCCGACATTCATTGAACAAATACATATGCTCTGGAGAGATATTGTCCGATTGAGCTTTTTGGCAAGGGTGAGGGCTGTAAGATAGAGCTTGAGAGATGATCCAGTCACAGACGTGTAGATATATTTTGTGCGTGGGAGGAAGCAAGGTCAACCGATCACATAGGGTCGTCGTGCGATCGAAAGAGTGAGACAGGTTGGAGAGAGTGACCTAGATAGACGATGTGCGTGAGAGAGTATACAATGTGAATAGGTCGAATTGGGCTCAAACATGGTGATATATCGTTTTTGTCCGAGAAAGAGCAAGGTCAATCGAGACATACGGAGAGAGAGAGATTGAGTGAGCGTGGCCCACCATGAGGTCGAAAGAGTGGCAGCGGCTTGGATGGACTGACCTAGATAGACAATCTGCGTGAGAGAGTATAGAGTGTGTCGATCGAGGCCAGAACAGGGCGATATATCATTTGTGTGTGAAAGAAAACGAGGTTAAACGAGACTCAGATAAAGAGAGTGAGATTGAGCGAGTGTGGCCCGCCGTGCGGAAGAAAGAGTGAGACAGTCTCGAGGGAGTGACCTAGATATACAACGTGCGTGCATGCGCACGAGAGGTTGGGGGGGCTACATAGGCAATGCATGTATTTAGCGCGAGAGGGTGAGAGGGAGAGGGGGGAGAGAGAGAGCTCAGCATGGGGTGCAATGGCGGGTGTGTGAGGTAAATACATTTGGTAACAGAGTGGAAAAAGGGGTTGTGTAGTTGAGAGACTTAGAGATCGAAACATGGAGAGAAAGAATGAACGTGTGTTGGAAACCGATAGCTTCCTAAGGTGGTTAGGAGAGGAAGATTGACCGATACAGGAAGTATAGCGTTTGTGCAGGGCGGGGGGGGGGGGGGGGCTAAAAACAACATTTGAATGTACATAGTACGAGACTTAATATCGATGTTTCAATTCGGTGTACATTGTAAGATTTGAACCGAGGACCAGGGATATGGGTAATTATTTCGAATTCGTGCCATACTAAGTTTCGAAAAGTTGACATTGACTCAGTTTGTTGTGCTATTTTGTAGGTCATATGTTTGAATCCATCCAAAAGTTTTCTCACTACCATGGTGTTCATCATATACATATGAATTTGTATTAAAAAAGTAGCGTGGATACAGTGAAATGCGAAATCCACGTTAGAATTGGAGATCGCTACGTGACACACACTCTAATTCAAATAACTAACTACGTGACACACACTCTAATTCAAATAACTAATTATGTGACACACACTCTAATCCACGTTAGCGTGGGTACCGTTTCAATTTTTTTTTTCAAATAACTCCTCATTAATTAATTTATAGTACTCCCTCTGTTCACTTTTATAAGACCTTGAAGACATTTCAGACAATGTGCAAAATAGTTCATTTTAAGTTGTCTGAAACAACTTACAAAAGTGAACGGATGGAGTATCTCGTTTCAAATGACTAATTATTGCAAGGAAAACACGGGCATGGTAATACATACAGATTCGTTTGCAAATGAAAGAAGATTCGTTTGCATTCTCAAATGTAGGCGCACCAGGCAGACCAGGGTCGTGTCGGGGTGGACGCTGCTTCGGTGCCTTAAAGGCAACTGCCTTTGGGTCACTGACATGTGGGCCAGCCACCTATTGGGCCCACATGTCATGGACACAAAGGCAGGTGCCTTAAGGCACCAAAGCATAGTCCTGTCGGGGTGGTCGCGTATGTCGGACGGACGCGTAGCACCCAGCCACCCACCCCCCTCCCCCCAAAAAAAAGGACGACGAAAATATAAGTTCGTGCTTCCACGTTTCGGATTGAAATATCTGGCGGCCCCAATTCCAGCCCTGCAAAATCTCTCTTCTCCACCGTCCCCTTCCGCGCCCAGATTGCTCAAATCCCTAATTCACCGCCAACCCTCGAATCGCCCCTCGTCTCGTCTCTTTCCCCACCGTTCCCCACCTCTGTGCCGGACGACGATGACGAAGACGACGGTCGCGCTTCACCACCACACCGGAGCTACCTCATCTACGCCCTCGTCCACCGCACCGGGTGGTCCACCGACAACATCGGCCGCCGCAACCGACGTGCCTCACAGACACCGAGTTCCACCGCATCAGGTGCGCTTCACCGACGCCATCTCCCAGCTCACCGGGGCTACTTCACCGAGCACATCGTCGCACCTCCGCCCCCGAGGCCGTTGGGGCTTCACCAACGGTCTCGTCCACCGCATCATAGCGCTCCGCTACCACTCAAGATCTGCGTCCGTGCGCGGCCAGCCAACGCCAGCGCATCACCCTCAACGGCTCTGAAGTGACCCGCACTCTAGCTAGGCGAGCATGCCCAAACGCCGGCCCGAACTAGGTATCCACACATCACTCCCTTGTGCACTGTTCCGACGATGTTTGGATATCCTTTCACTGCTCTCTTAGCTTACACGCCTATGCAACTCTGACTTTAACTCTTATTTTTTCTGGAGATATCATCTGAAACAGGCAAATCCATTTTTTAGCGAAGCATGACGGCGCTACAGGATCTGGTACACATCCTGCACACCCGTATAACCTTGTAAGTATCTGTCCTCCGGTACAACATCAAGGTCGATTCCTCTTATTTGATCAACCATTCGCCGTGTCAAAAATGCAGAGGGGGATGCAAGGAGCACAAGGCCTGCACATCCAAGCAAGTGGTAACATGGACTTGTACATGGAACATCCCAAGCGCAAGCAGAGCCGCAGTGAGCCTATACAACGAGCTAGTGTAAGTCCCTGCATTTCATTTAATTCGTACTGGCATTCGTGTATGATTTGTGTGCAGTGGCTGATCCATGAATTCAAGTTACCTGGGGCGAACATTTGACTTAAAAAATACGAAGGCACTTGCACTCCGGAAATCAACATAACTTGAGAAATGTGAAGCTACATGCACTCTGAAAACCAGCTCATGATCCAAAGTAGTTCAGATTATAAACACTAAATGATGCAAGCACCAAAAAACACAAAATGCAACATGGTGTACAAGGACTACAAACATGGTCTGTACCTTCTTGAATTATTCGTTCTCTGGCTGAATATATCGAAGTGTAATTGCACGTATAACCAGTGCGCAAACTGCATATCAATATATCTATCCTGCACAAGTATGCCAATAGTTTCAAACAACAGATTAGAAAAGTATTTATGCTATGTTGTCATGATACGGGGACTTTCTGGTAGATGGCCTCGACGTTTCCTCAAGCTATGAAAATGCACTATAATTTGCTTGGCATCAATGCCTGCAAATCTCTGTCTATCTCAACATAGTAGATCATCATTAGACACTAAATCCTTCAATGAGCTTGCAAAATGCTTGCATTAGATCCCTCATTAGACAGTATATGTTCATCACCAGGAGCATGTAAAATGTTTGCATCAAATCCTTCATTAGCAGTCTGTTCATTAGACACTTCAGGCTCAAGAACAACATGAGCTTGTATGTTTGCACCGGAAACTTGATTAGATACATCAGATTCAGTCAGTTCAGTATTGATTGGGGGAGTTATAAAATAAGTAGAAATTGGTTTCATTTTCTCATAGATTCCCTACATACAAGCAGTTTTACAACACCGTCAGGTTTAACTATTGGCCAGAAATTGAAGAGTTGAATTAGATATAATCAGGGATGTGATGTACCTGCTCGTTGCGCATGCCACTCTTGCAAGCTGCGACTGTCCGTTTGCGCAAGCTCGATGCCATGCCCATGCTGCCGCCGCTGCCTCCCACGCAGGCTACACCCAGGGTTGGATCTTCATCTTCTTGTCCTTCCGTTCGCTTGAAGCCCGGCGACCGCCCTCCAACGAGGGCGCGAGGAAGTGCTATGTCGGTCCGTCCAGCGGCGGCTAGGTTAGGAGTGAACCAGACTAGAGGCTGGAGCGAATGAATTGGGATTTTTCCTGCTGTCGATCGATATGGGAGGCACTCGTTTGGGTCGCGAGCCTGCTATAGGGCCTGCCTTGCACTTATGTTATTGGCCCATCCAAATTGAAACATTTTTCTTCATTTTTTACATTGCCTGCTCGTGCGTTGGGACGAACAAAACTAGCGTGGGCCAACCTAGACGACTCAAACTAGGTGCACACTTTCCAGCCACCTGAGGCGGCCGCCCATACCAGCCCTTATGGTGGCGTCGCCCCTTTTTGCGTGTACGATTGGATAGTGAAAAATATTCCAGTGGCGCTTTTGATTTACCCACAGAATGGTTGAATTGCTTGTTTCTATGAACTGAGTTTGCCAATAATGTGAAGGATGCCAGTCTTTTCATCCTATTGTAGATTGCTTAGATCTCGATATGCCAAAAGTAATCGCATGAAATATACAGTAAAAGCCAGTGTGATGTGTTTGGCTACAACTAGTCTGACTACACGTCCTCATATAACATATCAAGAACGCACCATCTTACCAGATTAACCATTCGACTTACCCATGCAGTGTGGGAAGAAAGAAGTATTGGGACTGCGTATCCAAGCAATTGATGCCATGGACTCCTTCGTACAACCTTGTAAGCGAAAAAGAAGTTGCAGTGTGCCTGTACAAAGAACTAGCGTAAGTTTAGTTACCTGCTTCTCGGAATTTTAGTTAGCCACTTATTGCAAAATTGTTCAATTACGTTGCTTGGCTTAATTTAGTTTGCTACTGATTACATAATGGCACAGCCTGTTAATCATATTGTAGACTGCGCCTATCTATGTGTTTGATACTTACTGTTAAGAATTACCTGTTTGCCTTAACTTAAATATCTACTTGTTTGTTTAACTACTTTGCTGCTGCAACAGCGGGTTACAATGATGTTAATAACTACTTTTCAGCATCCAATTGAAACTCTTTAATTCCTTGTTTGTTTAACTGGTTTGCTGTTGTAACTCCCAGTTGAGATGTTTTGCTAACTTCAACTTTTCTGAATCCAATCGGAACTTTAATGGCAAAAACAGGTTAGCCCAAGATCAAAGAGCGAGGTCCCCATGGACGTTGCATCATCCCACAGCAGTGGCACCGGCCCAATCGTGCATTATGAATTGCGAACTGCTGATGCTCTAGAGGCTAAACTAGTGGTAGAAAGAGATTCTGCTTCTGCACTTAGAGATGAAGTTGACATGTTGAGGAAGCAAACAACACAATCACAAGCAGTACTCAAGACAACCATTAAATATTTGGTGGATTTCAAAACGAAGCAAGCTGAGACTGACCAGATTGTTAAGGTCCTGAAGGAAAAAAGGAAATTAAATTCCTACTTGGTAAATCATAGGTGAAATGTTCTTTCCATAGTTGAATAACCTTTGTGTTGTCTATTCATGTAATCAATCAAACCATTTGTTTTAGAGATCATGTAATAATTGTTTTTTTGTTTGTAATTTTATTTGAGCACAAGTCTGTATTAATTGATAAGACTCAGAGACATTTCATTTGGATTGCTGTGCCAGACCTACAAATATGCCAATCGGGCTGAATGTGCATTCAGCAATAGTAGTAGTATAGATGGACCATAAGTGGCACGCATCGGAAAGGGCCAAGATGCTGGCTAAAAAAAGGATGCTGTTGTAGCCAAAAAAAGTACAGCGGCCTGGCTTATGTATGTTAGTTGATATTATTGATCCATATACTCTATATGTGTTTATATGTCTGTTAGTTCTATACATTCTTGGTTGATTGAGTCGGTATTTGAATCTTGATACATCGCTTGTGTACATATCTAAATGGGAGTACACATTATGCTGCGTGTGACATTTGAGTTGGACATGAAGTGTTCCAAATATTCGAATTCACCTTAAACTGGATTCTAGTTTCTGAATTTGAGTATCAGCATTCGTAAACCATATTCATATATGACAGTGGAATACATCTTTGTCGTCCTTTTGAAGATATATAAAAACACATAGATGATTTATAAAGATTCATATAGGAATACAAAATGGATTCGAATTTAGTTGCCAGGGTAAACGTGGATGCTTATTGTCCCAAAATTTGAAAGAAGCAGCAAAATGTCCACTCCCACGTCGGCTGCCCGAAGCCAAGTGTTTGGGAGATGGAAATTACTATCTACCCATTACACGGACAATCCATCGGCCCGATTTCCACTGCTCTAAATAGGGGTAGGTTAGTAACTTCAATTAGACGTGAGACGACCGCCTCTGAGCCCATTCCGACACGGTGGGCGTCAAACATGGGCGGCAAAACTCATTTGATTCAAGCTCGTCCAAAAGACCTCTGTTTCTCCCTCCATTCCCCATTCATACACAGTCGGCGGCAAAACAAACTCGACTCGGCCGAAATCGATGTAGGCAAATATTTTCAATAGGGGCAGGTTTGTAACTTCACTCAGACGTGACACAACCGCCCTACCTGTCAGCCCCGTTCATACACTGTGGGCGCCAACCATGGGCGCCAACCACCCTCTCCTCGCCTAAAATCGCTCTGGGCAAATATTGGCGAGATGCGAGATTACCGTCCTATCCCCAACCGACGAGACGTCCAAATTTTAAACAGGGGCTAAGTTCATAACTTTCCCATATTTCAGACAGGCGCGTCCCAAAAACATGGTTCCCCGTACCTCTCCCTCCATTTTCCCATTCATACACCGTCCGTGCTAGAACACCCCATCCCCACACCAGCCTCCGTCCGCCACCCCATCCATCGCCGCCGTCCTCCACCACATCCATCGCCACCGTCCTCCACCATGCCGGAGCGCCTACCAAGACCGCGTCGTCCACTGCTAGAGATGGACGTTTCTCATCCACGGCGACGGACCAATAGCCTTGCATCGCGTCCTCTCGCTTCATCGACGCCGTCGTCCTCTTTGCCGGGGCCGCTCACACGACCTTCTCTTCCACCGCAACGGGACTTATCCCCCGATGCACTCGTCTACCGTCGCAAATCTGCTTCAACGCCACCGACAGCCATCGCACCCCCGATGCCTACACGGCGCCGCAAGAGAGGTGGTACTTCATATCTCCTCAACTTTTTGATCTCAACCAGAAAATAGATCTTAACTTGGTTACTCTACTTTCTTTTCAGCTCTTAGAATTTAGTTCTTAGTTCGAAGCAAACAATGGATGCTAAACATCATTTCTCCGGTTTGTAGCTTCAAATCTGCCATGGCACAGCCATAATACGGTTTAATTAATCATGCTTAGGGTTTAATTGATCATGTTGGTTCCGTGGTGGTTTCTTTAATAGAAATCGGAGGGGAAACCCTCTTTTGCTAAAAAAATATGCTTAGAGTTTCCCCCTTTTATGATCACTATACGATCAGAATACGTGCTTCGTGTCATAATATCACTGCTCCACCCATCAAGCTAAACAAAGTTGTTTAATTGGTCAGCTAAATGTTCCTAAATTAGTTTTGAAAATGCATGTTCGCCGCTCGGGTGTGTATCTCTACAGGGTGCCCATGGTGGGCCGGCCCACCCTAGGATTTTGGGTCGTCCCAGGCCCCGATTCCCCTCTGTTCTGCTGCGCGCTTCCGATCTCTACTCGCCCCCAGCCGCCTGCCTCGCCGGCAACTTGCCGTCCCCGGATGGCATGACTCTAGGAGGAGACGCCGGACTAACAGGAGGCCAGGAGCCGCTCGCCCAACAGCGTCACCGCTGCCCGGGCGCGCCGCCGTGCCTACCTTCCCAGTCCGTTCAGGGCTCAGGCGTGCAGCACCCACCAAGCCAACCCGATTTATCCTGAGATACGTCCTCAACACTCAGCAGCCACTCCTCATCACCCATTTTCTAATTGATTCATTACTCATTAGGCAGGACTGTCATTAGGGTTTGTTGTGTGCTCAGTGCTACCTACATTTAATGGTTCAGATGTATTTCGGTAATCATTAGTACCTCTAAAGTTCACAGGGTTTTCAAAATTCCGGCCCTCGGAACAGAAACTAGTCATTTTGGATTGTTGGTCGTAGTGACATTGACCCAGATTACTACTGCAAGCCAGGTTTGTTGACAATTTTACTTGTCTTTCTTACTCATTCGATATAATATCCAATTATTCACGTCGATTAGTTGCAAACAATAAGTGCTAGACAAACTTCTTCATTCAAATTTTGGACGGTCTCTTACTGCAGTTACAATTCTGCATACTTGTCCTAGTAAGCTCACAAGTAAATGATTGATTCACTACATCTATGATTGCCTTGTCATATTTGTTGTCAATATTCTTTTAGGGTGGACCACCCTGTTTCTAAATACTGGAACCGTAGACATGAGTGAATAGTATTTCTCTATGTGATCTCTTCCATCATGTGTGGGTAACGAACACTGCATTATATAGAAAGAAAGTGTCATTTCCAGCTTTTACATAGGTTTCGATCTTTTACATGGAATACAATCTGCCTACTTGCTTTGTGTCGCACTACCAACACTCCACCCTTGAAGCTAAACATTACGCCACTCATAATTGCTTAGTTTATTTGTTCAAATACAAATTTCATATGATTCTAATGTTCCTACTTCAGTTTTGAAATGTGTGACTGCCTGTTATAGAGACATAAGGGGTTTGTATTTCTGTGTGTGGTCTGGTCAGCACGGTTGGGGAGGTGAACTTTGCATATGCAGGGGTTTATAGGGAGACACTCTCCGAGTTGAATCCGCAATGCATTCCATAGATAATCTGACTACTTTTTATGTTTTCATGAATCTCAGATTCTGAACAGCATCATAATGATTATGAGCTTGCGCGCATGAAAAGAATAAAGCAGAACAATACCATGGCTATCAAACTTGGCATTAAGGGACTGAAATCAAGTCTGGATGCAATGCAAACGCTCTCCACCTACAGATTCATGCTCAGAATATGATCCTAACAGTGATTCTGAGCTAGAGGGAGACCTAAGTCAATGTAGCTCCCTAGTGGAGGAGTCAGAGGAAGATGCCCTATCTTATTCACCCATCAAGGTACTTGCTCTAACTTTCCAAGGTTACATTGCTCGCACATATCTTGCAACTGATATTTTGCATTGCTTCTACTTTGTTGAACCGCCATTAGCTTAGTTTACACATCGTGTATGTGAATACGCCCTGCCTATCCATTTTCAGTACATATTCCATCTGTCATCATACCATATTTATCCATTCAAATGCTGTTCTTGTGTATCAGACGTTCAAAAGGAAGAGGGCGATTGCTGATCGTGGAGGAGCACAAGCAAAGTATTTGGAAAAGGTAGTGGCACCTGATAAATGAAATAGCCCATTAGGTGTGGTTGCAATATCACCTGACCCACAAAATACCCCAACTCTAGCAGACTCTAGCCCTACTACACTGGTCATTTCTGATGCCCCAACTCAGCAGACCCCAACTGCAGCAAACAGTATGATTATGCCAGTTGACTTAGCACCAGCTGTACGACGCAAAACCCCCATTCCAGCAAAGAGTACACCAAATCCAGTTGCCAAATCCCTTTTCGAACTAGACAGAGCCCCAATTGCAGCAAATAGGACCCCTGTTCCATTTCTTCCCAGTTTAGAAGACGAAGCTTATGTTGTTGTCAGGAACTTTGTGCGCATCTTTCCTTCATGGAAAGATTATACCGCAGACACAGAACAATTTCCAGTCTTCCTCCACAACTTACGCGTAAGTAATGTACTAATGTTATTCATGGTCATTACTGCATATGTTTCTGCTCAGAAGACACAAGATTTCATTCTTTTAAATAGGCGAGGAGCAAACTGGATTGTGATGACGAGCAAGGGTTGGTTGCACTTTTCAAGCACTCGTTGATGAAGTATCGTTCCTACCTGAGGCAAGCGCACTTCGATGGCAAGCCTCTGAATGAAATTTCTGTAAAGTCTCCGGTGCTACATTTATCCGACGGTGACTGGAATAATCTTGTTACACATTGGTCTCGGCTGCAGCGTAAGGTACTGCCTATGATATCACATCACAATTTGAACTACATTTCTGCATTTGCCTTAATGTCTCACTTGTACGAAAACTGTTAGCAGAAGAACATTCGTTCTCAAGGGACCACAGAATCTCGCAACTATACTGCACACTGCATTGCTCTTGTGAGTACCTCTTGCCCTGTATGACCATACTTACTTTCATAGTTGTTTGATTATGTAGCATCACTGCACATGTTAGCCTCGTAATCGTCCATTTGGTGGACATTATAAGATCCGTATGGACTCTTACATAAATTTAGAATCAACCCAATGCTTTTGAAGAGGTTTAGCTCTCCAGTCCTCTTGTAAGGACTGAACGTGGTCTATCACTGTACTTACATTAACAGCTACTCCCTCCGTCCCATAATATAAGAACGTTTTGTACAGTACACCAGTGTTCAAAACACTCTTGTATTATGGGAAGAGGGATTGGTTCATTTTGTAGCATTCTGCATCTTATCTCCCTCGCCCACCGTTTACTAAAAAAGATCAGATCTATATTTAATCTTACCAACACGTAGAATACACAGACCATGCCAGTGCAGAAGTGTAGCCCATTGCTCTTGTCAGTACATTTTGCCCTGTAACGCTTGTACTTCCAGAGATTGGTAGTTGATTATGTAGCATCAATCTGCATCTTATCTTCATTATCCTCTATCCCTTCTAGTATTATCATATCTATAATTACTCTCTACAAAATGTAGAGTACAGGCAATGCTTATGAAGAAGATTCTGTGCTGAAATTCTTGAGTTATCCTTCCCTTGACATGGAGAAGGGCATTATTAAGCCGGTGTTAACTGTTAATGTAAGTCAGTCCTTCTAAAGCCTTTATCCTCAACTACTGTTTAATTTGCTCATACTCCCTATCGTTTACTGCTGTTTAGTTTGCTGTTTCTACCAAAATGCATGTTCGTAAGAACCGTAAGTTCTAAGTTTTACTTGTAAAACCAAATTCCTTATTCATACCATGCACATTACTTAATACTCCCTATATGTATGCTTATTTTTGTGGATCTATAATCCAGTGTGTGGTGAAGCAGCCCACGTTTGCACCTTGTCATCTCCTGTTTTATCTTACTGATGTGGCTGATGATATGAACAACATGCCATGCACATTATCCAAAATAGATACAATGATTTTCTTTGCCCTTCATCTATGCTTGTTATGTTGACATGGTAATCCAGTAGTGTAGTGAAGCTCCCCGCATTATGAACAATGCCAAATTATGTTATTGATATTTTGAACTTACTCTTTATTTTCTAATTTTAAATTGGATAGAATTGACACAACAGTTATCATCTTTGTTTATACACGTGCAAAACCTGTCATCTCTCTGCTTTGTTTCAGGGTGATATGCCTAATGGCATGCACAAGTCTGCTAAAGGCTGTGAGACAAACCCAACATATATTGCAGCAAAAAAGGGAAAACATCTTGAAGATAGCGAGACAACCCCAAAGTCTTGTCTTGATGCAGTGTTCAAGTTACTTGAGACTAACTGTTAGAAAAGCTCACAGAATTCATTGTCTGAATCAGTTCGACTTCTTCAGTCCCAAGTTCTAGCAGAAAGGCATTCTGCAACTCAACTTCGACTTGAAGTTCGATCTCTAAGAAAGATTGCGGAGAACACCAATGAGAACCTCATCGCTAAATAGCTACACCTGGAAGCAATGACCGACATGCTAGGCCGGTCTCACAGCCTTGCTCAGCAGCTTGCGCAGCAGTTCCCCCGCAAGGCTAACCTTTCTTGAACTGTCTTGGAAGTGGTCTCGGTTCAGTATTATTTTGTTACGCTGCAATGGTGCCCAGTTTTTGTAATCTGCTTCTTCGTTGCTCTTTATGATCACTGGTGGCGAACTTCGATGCCCAGTGGATGTAATATACCTTAAATCCTTTATTGTATAGTGTAGGTTTATTCTTAGTTACTATGCCGTAATTTCTTTATTGTATAGAGTAGGTTTGTTCTTAATTCCTACTAGTTACTGCCATCATTCGCTATCTGAAAAAAATCAGATGTAGTCGACTGGACCGAAACATCCGACTCTAACGGGCCAGGTTTTTAGCGGGCCACAATTGGGCCGGCCTGCATCTTTCTTGGGCCCGAATGATTGGGGCCTTCACACATTGCGCCAGGCCCAAACTTACACCGGCCTATATTTTAGTTGGGCCTTTTGTCGACCCAACGCTTAGTTTGGCCCAGGTAGCGTTGGGCCATTAACAGGCTGAATATTGTACTGGCCTGTTATGGCCGAGATGAAACCATGGGCCTTTAGCAAGCCAAAATGCATGTTGGGCCTCAATTTTCACTAGTCGTCAACGGGCCTTCAGCAGGCCGAAATGTAGACCGGGCCGTTTTGGGCCCAGTTAGCTCATGGGCCGTTACCAGGCCGAAACATATCTCGGGCCTTAGTTGGCCCACTCATATCATGGGCCTTTAAGAGGCCGAAAGCTTAGCACAGGCATCAACGGGCCGAATTACGCGACAGGCCTTTAACAGGCCCAAAGTCACGTTGGGCTTAACTGTTGCCACCTTTAGCATGGACCGTTAGTGGGCCCGATGTCCCGTCCGACCATATATGGCCCATGGGCAGCACGGGCCATTCCCAGGCCGAAAGTCACACCGGGCTGAAATGGGCCCATGTCTACATCAGGCCTCTAACAGGCCGAAAGTCACTGGGTTGTAGTTGGGCCCAAATATTCGGCGAACAATTAACGGGCCAGATCTGGCTTCGGGCCGCAAATGGGCCCAAATATTGGGCGAACAATTAACGGGCCAGATCTGGCTTCGGGCCGTAAATGGGCACGGATATTGGGCGAACAATTAACGGACCAGATCTGGCTTCGGGCCATAAATGGGGCTTTATTAAGCAGGCCGTTATTGGGCTGGCCCACTAGTACCTGATTAAGTTCTACGGGCCTTTGACTAGGCCGGCCTTTTTAACCTGTATGGGCCTCTGTTGGGGCCAGCCACGTGTCGACGTATCATAGGCATGTCTCCTCCAATGGACGGGCGACATCTGGCCCACTGACGAGCTGACAGGTGCTCCCTTCGGCCAATCAGAATTTTACACGTGGAAATTTCCCATTGGTCAGGGCTGTTAACAGGTTATCGGATCCAAAATCCGACCCGATAGCTTAACGGCGTTCCGTTACGGTGGATGCCACGTGTCGGTCACCCTTGACGAAAGCACTTCTGTGACGCACGATTTATCGTCATGGAAGTGGACACTTCCGTGATGATAATTTTGGCAATGTCATGGAACACTTCTACGACAACACAGGTATGACTATCTTGATTCTGTCATAAATTTGTCATGGATGTACATGCATCACAGAAAACGCGACCTACTGTGACAAACACGTATCATCACGGAAGTGTATTTTTTTCGTAGTGTGTATAATGCGTAAACTAAGCAGATGCAATTTACCCTAATTAGAAGCATTACAAGCTAGACACCGTATTTAACATGCAACCACATATAACACTGCGAAGTTAGAGCAAGCAATTGCGATGGTGGTGTAAGGGAAATGCGGTCTTCAAGTACAGAGCTACGTTCAATATCTTCATTTAGACTTGTTGTTTCTTGAGAATCATGTGGGGAGGATGAAACTGCACTCTTTATAAGAGTAGCGCGTCTCATACTAACACACGGGCGTGACTGTCTCATCATAAGTGATAGATGCAAGATACACAAGAACAGTAGTTTGATGTAATAACATGGTGTGATAGGTAGATGTAGTATGTACCAAAAACAGGAAGGCGTGTCATATTCACATGTATAATGTGTAAGATAAGGAGATGCAATTTAAAAAAATTAGGAGCAATACAAGCTAGGCACCATATGCAACATGCAACCAGATATCACACTGCCATGTTAGAGCAAGCACTTGGGGTTGTGGAGTAGGGGAGATGAGATTTGGAACTTGCACTGCAATAGGAGTAGCAGGAGAATCTTCAGAGATCATCTGTTCCGGTTGCTCCACAGGACCACCATCATTCCGTGCGTTCGTCCTTTTAATTTTTTCCTTGTCAAGTAAACACACAAGAAAAAGGAATGAAATTCGCTCTTCCAAATTCGTTGATGCATGATACTGGCGAACAAAACTCTTATGTAAGGCAACCACATTGTAGGAGGATGGAATATGTACGAAAAGCGCTAAGCAGAAGGCATTTCAACAAATTGGAAGCAATGCAAGCTAGACACCATATGAAAGATCCAACCAAAATGACTCTACGAAGTTAGAAGTGTCTCATTATAAGTGGCACTTCAACAAATTAGAGGCAATACATGTTTGAAATGATATGCAAGATGCAACCAATATTACACTGTCAAGTTGAAGGTGTCTCGTCAGAAGTGATTGATGAGGGATACACAAGAAAAGTAGTTTTCTGTAAGAACATGGTTAATAGAAAGACGTAGTATGTACCAAAACAGGAAGGCATGTCATATTCACAGGTATAATGTGTTAACTAAGCAGATGAAATTTACCCTAATTAGAAGAATTACAAGGTAGACATCATATGCAACATGCAACCACATATCACTTGCTAAGTAAGAGCAAGCACCTGCGATGGTGGTGTAGGGGAATTACAGTCATCAACTAGAGAGCTACGTTGACTATCTTCATTTAGCCTTGTTGTTTCTTGAGAATCATGTGGGGAGGATGAAACTGCACTCTTTATAAGAGTAGCGCGTCTCATACTAACACACGGGCGTGACTGTCTCATCATAAGTGATAGATGCAAGATACACAAGAACAGTAGTTTGATGTAATAACATGGTGTGATAGGTAGATGTAGTATGTACCAAAAACAGGAAGGCGTGTCATATTCACATGTATAATGTGTAAGCTAAGGAGATGCAATTTAAAAAAATTAGGAGCAATACAAGCTAGGCACCATATGCAACATGCAACCAGATATCACAGTGCCATGTTAGAGCAAGCACTTCGGGTTGTGGAGTAGGGGAGATGAGATTTGGAACTTGCACTGCAATAGGAGTAGCAGGAGAATCTTCAGAGATCATCTGTTCCGGTTGCTCCACAGGACCACCATCATTCCGTGCGTTCGTCCTTTTAGTTTTTTCCTTGTCAAGTAAACACACAAGAAAAAGGAATGAAATTCGCTCTTCCAAATTCGTTGATGCATGATACTGGCGAACAAAACTTTTATGTAAGGCAACCACATTGTAGGAGGATGGAATATGTACGAAAAGTGCTAAGCAGAAGGCATTTCAACAAATTGGAAGCAATGCAAGCTAGACACCATATGAAAGATCCAACCAAAATGACTCTACGAAGTTAGAAGTGTCTCATTATAAGTGGCACTTCAACAAATTAGAGGCAATACATGTTTGAAATGATATGCAAGATGCAACCAATATTACACTGTCAATTTGAAGGTGTCTCGTCAGAAGTGATTGATGAGGGATACACAAGAAAAGTAGTTTTCTGTAAGAACATGGTTGATAGAAAGACGTAGTATGTACCAAAACAGGAAGGCATGTCATATTCACAGGTATAATGTGTTAACTAAGCAGATGCAATTTACCCTAATTAGAAGAATTACAAGGTAGACATCATATGCAACATGCAACCACATATCACTTGCTAAGTAAGAGCAAGCACCTGCGATGGTGGTGTAGGGGAATTGCAGTCATCAACTAGAGAGCTACGTTGACTATCTTCATTTAGCCTTTTTGTTTCTTGAGAATCATGTGGGGAGGATGACACTGCACTCTTTAAACGAGTAGCGCGTCTCACAGTAACCCACTGGGGTGACTGTCTCATCATAAGTGATTGATGAGGGATACAAAAGAGCATTAGTTTGATGTACGAACATGGTTAATAGACATACGTAGTATGTATCAAAAACAGGAAGGCATGTCATTATCAAAGGTATAATGTGAATGCAATTTAACCAAATTGGAAGCAATACAAGCTAGACACCATATGCAACATGCAACCACATTTGACAGCGCGAAGTTAAAGCAAGCACCTGGGATGGTGGTGTGTGGCAATTGAGATCATCAACTACAGAGCTACGTTTACTATCTCCATCTGCTGACACTACACCCTTTAGAGCGCTGAAACGCTTAGTGACTATCTTCGAATTACACTGGAGTGATTTCTGTATTTTCTTTTGTGTATTCATCAACACTGCGTCAGAGTCTGAAATACCCATGCATAAAAAACAATAGTGTGAGTATGGGTGAAGTGTGTGCACAAGTAGTACATTGTAAAATTAGCGGATAGCTGGTCGGCCAGAAATAAATGAAGGGAGACATATGATAGCTCTACAACATGCATGGCACACGAAATTACAAGATTCTAGGATTTTGAACTATGAGCACAGGGATGGCTGAGAAATGCAGATGCTCCTCCCAACACACCACATGGTGTGGTCCTATGAAAATAACAGTCGACTGAAAACAAATAGGCCAGTCCATTTTTCTGCACCGTCTGATGTACAAAGAACGGGCAGATCGCCTTCATCTACCTCCAGCCAATCAGTGTTGACGATCTTCCTCGAAACGCCAGCGACCACCGGCCCAGTCACCTGCCTCCGCCCTCCCCTCGACCTCACCGCACCACCGTGCATGGCACCGCCCCCGGCCATCCCTTCAAGCCCCGCCGACCTCCAGATCAGGCGCAAGCAGCTCCTCCACCCCACACCCCTATGAAAGGCACTGATGCGCCGCTTCCCGATGAACAGGCGGACTAGGTGCTCCGCGCACCTAAGCAGGTGCCGCTTCTTTTAATTGTGAATCAACTGACCTAAATTGAAATCCAGGCGGGCTACTAACCTCTAGCTGTCGGTGTCAAAACCGGCGGATCTCTGGTAGGGGGTCCCGAACTGTGCGTCTAAGGCGGATGGTAACAGGAGGCGGGGGACACAATGTTTACCCAGGTTCGGGCCCTCTCGATGGAGGTAATACCCTACTTCCTGCTTGATTGATATTGATGATATGAGTATTACAAGAGTTGATCTACCACGAGATCGTAGAGGCTAAACCCTAGAAGCTAGCGTATGGTATGATTGTTGTTCTCCTACGGACTGAACCCTCCGGTTTATATAGACACCGGAGGGGGCTAGGGTTACACAAAGTCGGTTACAAGGGAGGAGATCTACATATCCGTATTGCCAAGCTTGCCTTCCACGCCAAGGAGAGTCCCATTCGTACACGGGACAAAGTCTTCAATCTTGTATCTTCATAGTCCAAAAGTCCGGCTAAAGTATATAGTCCGGCTGTCCGAGGACCCCCAAATCCAGGACTCCCTCAGTAGCCCCTGAACCAGGCTTCAATGACGATGAGTCCGGTGCACAGATTGTCTTCGGCATTGCAAGGCGGGTTCCTCCTCCGAATATTCCATAGAAGATTTTGAACACAAGGATAGTGTCCGGCTCTGCAAAACAAATTCCACATACCACCGTAGAGAGAATAATATTTCCACAAATCTAGTCCGCTGACAGCTTTTCATAACGTGACGAATTGCCGTGATCTAGTCATGACGAACCGTTTTTCCGAGCCTGCCACTGCACGTGTTGCGAGGCGGTTTTTTTGGCACGTCTTGTCGAAGCAGAGATCGTGTTCCTTTTTTCATGGGATTCTCATCAATACGGGCGTGGGTAACCCTATCGTGCCTGCTGGTATGACTCCTCGATTTTAGGCAAGTTCCAAACGGCCACGCGGAGGACGCTTGATATTCACCCTCTTTATAAAGGGGCCAAGGCCTGTCCTTTTCTTCTCGCGCTCAATCGAATCCTTCCCCCACCTCAGGCTAGGTGCTTCGGACCTTTAATCATGTTCGGATCCAACCTTCAAGGTCGGTGGATGCCTTCCTCTTTCACAGAGGAGGACATCAAGAAGCTAAGAGAAGCCAGATATCTGACATCCGAAATCTCGCACAGGCTGCCTGCTCGAGGGCAGGTCATTCCCACTCCCGAACCCGGCGAGAGTGTCGTATTCGTCTCCCACTTCCTCCGAGGGCTAGGCCTTAATCTAGATCCCTTCGTCAGAGGGCTTATGTTCTACTACAGGCTCGATTTCCATGATTTGGCTACAGATTCCATCCTTCACGTCTCGTCATTCATCGTTGTGTGTGAAGCCTTCCTCCGCATCACCCCACACTTCGGCTTATGGCTCAAGACCTTCAATGTAAAACCGAAGATGATTGAGGGGCGACACGCAGAGTGCGGGGGCGCCATAATAAACAAAGGCGCCGATGCCCCATGGACAAAGGGTTCCTTCCCGGAGACACCCAAGTTATGGCAGCGGGAGTGGTTTTACATCACAGCTCCCCGAGGTACTAAGTGGGTTGCCGCCCCTGCCTTCCGCTCGGGCCCTGTCGTGGAATTGTCACGACAGATGTCCTAGCGAAAGGACTTAGTCGTGGATCCATCGCAACGGGTTAGCTTAAAGGGGTTAAACCAGACAAGGGACACGAGAGTTTCATACTAGTTCGGCCCCTTACGATGAAGGTAAAAGCCTACATCTAGTTGTGATGGAATTGCTGGGGTCTCGATGACTAGGGAGCGAATACGCTTTGCCTGAGTCTCGAGTTGTTGTTTTTTCCTCCTTGAACCGCCGCCGGGTCGTGCCTTTATATACACAGGTCGACGCCCGCCGGCTTACAGAGTCCCGATGCCGGTTTATACACATACCGGCTCGATCTCTACTTTGTCATACCTTACAATACAAGTCATGTACTACATGGCGGTTTATAACTACATGCCTTAATCTACCTTTGGGCCTCGGGCCTTCGAGTCTCTATAGTAAACCGCTTTATTCCTTGTCTTCATGGGCTTTTAAGTATAAACAATCCATTATGGGGATAACCCGGCTTCCTTGGCCGGTTTACACCTAGTAGTAATATCCCCAACATTAGGCCCCAGATTGATTTGAACTGGTTCATGTCAATCTCCGAAACCTTGAGAAAATTTCTCCCTCCATATCTTCGCATAAATCTTGTAAACCGCTATGACGTCATCATCCAGAATCATCATAAACCGCCATGACGTCATTTGACATTTTAAATGGTATATTCCTCACCTTCATTAATGAGCCTCCGACAATCGAGGCAACAAATCTGTCACATACCCATTTGTTAGGCTCCTCGATTCTTGCACTTGACCCTTATCCTTTCGTCTTTATAAATACGGCCAAGGGTCCTTTACATTTTCCCCCTTTCTCTTCGTCTCCTTCTTCCTCACGCCGTCTCAGAACCCGAGCTCTGCTGCCGCCATCGACCTTCGTAACTGCATCAACCAAGGCCGCCGCATCAACCTGATCGAACCAGAGCAACGCGGCGCTCCTCCGCTGTTCCGCGGCACCGGTGAGTTCCTTTCCTTTTCAACCTCAGATCTGCATTAGGGTTCCACCGTTCGTCGGTGTTCTTCCCTGTTCATCTTCTTTCTGTTCTTAGATCTCATAACTTGATTTGCAACTGATAGCAGAAGCAGGCGATGATAGTCTAGTGTCCTTTACCAATCTCAGAAAACACCTTTTACTGCCTGAGATCCAATCAAACAAACGTGTTCTTCCACTGCCACCATTGTAGGTTAAATTTATTTCCTCTTTTTAGAACTGTGGTAGATCCAAATTTATACCACCGATCTGTGAAATCTGTTGCGCCATACTTAGAATTTTTTGTGAACCTGTAGCCTTTATACCATTGTGGGCGGTTTATCCTTTGCACTTTGATAACTCATCATATACCATTAGCCCTCTGTTAAACCGCCAACCTGCTTTAAATGCTGAAATCTGGTTTAGTACACCCAAACGCTTGAAATATCATCGTCTTCCATCATTGCACCGGTTTGCAAGTTGTAACCATGAACTTTAACCCGGATACCGTGCTTTTTTCCAACTTGTCACCAGAAATGGCCAAACAATTTTGTTCCTGTAATTGGGTTCCTTCCCGGGTTACGGAAGCGCAGCTGGCTGGTTGTGTTGCAACAGGCGCTTTAGCAAATAAGGACACTATCCACTGGCGAGTCCCCGGTCCAGAATTTCCTCCTAAACCCCAAGACGGAGAAGTTATTGTATTTGTTGATCACCTGAGCCGAGGCTTCACTCCTCTCGGATCAAAATTTTTCCATGACGTGCTCGCCGACTTTCAAATCCATCCCCAAGATATCGGTCCAAACTCCATATCCAATATTTATGACTGGCAAGTATTCTGTAAAGTGTACCTGCAAGATGAGCCTACTGTTGATCTGTTCCGGGATTTCTTTTATCTAAACCGCCGTACTGAGTTTATGGATGGCCCCAATACTGAACTAGGCGGGGTTTCAATTCAGAAGAGGAGAGATGTTGGTTTCCCTCATGCCAAGCTTCATAGTCATCCTAAGGACTGGAATCAGACTTGGTTCTACTGCCGCAACACAGCCCCAGCCAATGAAAATCCTTTGCCGGGTTACCGTCCACACCGGCTTACCCAAGCTCATCCCTTTCCTCAACGGTTGACAGCCCAGGAGCGAGCAAAATATGCCCCTCAACTGGCAAAGCTCAGAGCCTTTGTTGCAAATTGGCTGACAGGCGTGGATTTTGTCCGATGCTGGGTTTCATGGAGCATTTTACCTTTAAGCCGGCAGCTCGGTTTAATGTGTGAATACACAGGGGATCTGAAAGACCCACAACCCCATATTGACATCCAGCTGACTGATGATGAAGTCACCAAAGTTGTTAAAAAGATGCTTAATGAGCCAATAGATGTATGCAGCAAAATCGGGCTCAGTGCTTTCTATGCTGCCAATAAACCGCCAAAGGTATAATCTACCGTATTTCTGCCTTTATCTATCCTTGTTAAATTTCTCCTTTGATGACTTACTATTTGTCTATGCAGGCCGATGATCCATTCTGGAAGAAAAAATCACAAGATAAACCGGTAAAGAATCCTCGGCTTAAGACCAAGGCTTCAAAAAAGCCTATGAAAAGAAGGAACGTTGAACCGTCCGAGCCCATTATTTATGATGATCTGGAAATTCCGGATTCAGAGGTAGAACTTGACTCTCTCGGTTCATTTTTTATACACCTTATTGACAATGATCATTATCATGATGAAGCGGAAGCCAGCCATGCTGATGAGGTAACTATTCTTTCTTCTGATTCTGATCCTGTGCCAGTACCAAGAATCCGTCGAGCCATTCGGAAAGTAAAATTTTCATGCCCTCTTTCTTATTTGGACCCACACTTTCTTTTAAAGACGCAGCAGCATGAAGCTCGCCGCACAACTCGACATAGTGGCCAAGAGGTTGCTTATACTCCTGACACCCTTTACCCTAAGGCGGGTTACATATGATATCCTCTTAATCCGTTTGACTCAAATTATCAGGGAACTTCCCATTCATCATCCGGCGAGTCGTCAGCGACACAACTTCCTCCTCTGAAAACCGTCCCTGGGTAAGCATAACATACTTTTAACTTTTTGGTCTTGTATCATATTGTCATGTCGATCTTCGTGTCTGCTCTTTTTCAGTGCTAAAGCCAGACCAAGCAAGAAGGCTAGATTGAACAAGCCAACCGACCATGAACCGGCTACCGAGCCGGAGAAAACCCCAGAGGCTATTGACCCGGAGGCTGACACTGTTATTGATAATCCGGAACCTCAAGCAACCGACACGCTTGTTGAACCGGTAGAAAATAATCCAACAAGCCAGTCAGCTGATCCATTAAGTCCAATTCTTGATCTGCCGAGTCCGGCTAAAGCATCCGATAAACCGCCAAGCCCTGCCAAAACTACGGACGACGATGTTGTCATAACTGGCCTTGGTTTCAGCTCCCCTGGTCGTCCTGTCGCGTTATCAAAGCATAGCGCCAAAGAAGACATTTCTTGTAACGCCCACGATGCGGCTATATCTCCCACGTGTCGAGGCACGACTTAGAGGCATAACCGCATAGTGGTTTTGTCGCAAGAAGGGTCATCTTCACACAATCCCATGTAATGAACAAGAATGGGATAAAGAGTTGGCTTACAATCGCCACTTCACACAATACATAGATATCATCATACATCATCCAAAATACAATCATATAGACCGGCTACGGCCAAAATCCAGATGAAAATAAGACAACCCCAAATGCTAGATCCCCGATCGTCCCAATTGGGCTCCACTACTGATCATCAGGAAAAGACACATAGTAACGACCACGATCCTCGTCGAACTCCCACTTGAGATCGACGCCAACATCTGCACTGGCTTCGTCGGCACCTGCAACTGTTTTTGGAAGTATCTGTGAGTCACGGGGACTCAGCAATCTCACTCCCGCGAGATCAATACTATTTAAGCTTATAGGACAAGGAGGTGCAAAGAGGTGGAGCTGCAGCGGCAAAAGCATATATGGTGGCTAACTTGCGCAAAAGAGAGCGAGAAGAGAAGCAAAGGAGCGGTCGTCATCTAGCAATGACCAAGAAGAGGTCCTGAACACCTACTTACGTCATACATAACACAGACCGTGTCCACTTCCTGGACTCCGCCGAGAAGAGACCATCACGGCTACACACGCACTTGGTGTATTTTAATTGGGTCAAGTGTCAAGTTATCTACAACCGGACATTAACAAATTCCCATCTGCCTCATAACCGCGGGCACGGCTTTCGAAAGATAATACCCTGCAGGGGTGTCCCAACTTAGCCCATCATAAGCTCTCACGGTCAACGAAGGATAAACCTTCTCCCGGAAAGACCCGATCAGTCTCGGAATCCTGGTTTACAAGACATCTCGACAATGGTAAAACAAGACCAGCAAGGCCGCCCGAATGTGCCGACAAATCCCGATAGGAGCTGCACATATCTCGTTCTCAGGGCACACCGGATAAGTCAAGCTACGGGTAAAACCAGTCCTCGAGTTTCCCCGAGGTGGCCCCGCGGGCTGCTCGGTTCGGACCAACACTCGAAGGAGCACTGGCCCGGGGGGGTTAAAATAAGATGACCCTCGGGCTCGCGAAAACCCGGGGGAAAAAGGCTTAGGTAGCAACTGGTAAAACCAAGGTTGGGCCATGCTGGAGGAGTTTTATTCAAGGCGAGCTGTCAAGGGGGTCCCATAAATCACCCGACCGCGTAAGGAACGCAAACTCAAGGAACATAATCCCGGTATAACAGTACTAGGGCGGCAAGAGTGGAACAAAACACCAGGCATAAGGCCGAGCCTTCCACCCTTTACCAAAATATATAGATGCATTAATTAAATAAGAGATATTGTGATATCCCAACATATCCATGTTCCGACATGGAACAAACTTCAACTTCACCTGCAACTAGCAACGCTATAAGAGGGGCTGAGCAAAAGCGGTAACATATCCAAACAACGGTTTGCTAGGAGAGGATGGTTAGAGGCTAACATGGCTAAAATAGGAGACATAATAAGGCAAGTGATAGGTAGCGAGCATGGCAATAGAGCGAACAACTAGCATGGCAAAGATAGAAGTGATTTCGAGGGGTGGTCATCTTGCCTGCAAGATTCTCAGAGTTGTCGAAAGCTTGATCCTCGTAAGCGTACTCGATAGGTTCCTCGTTCACGAACTCGTCTCCCGGCTCTACCCAAGACAAGAACACAAACAAATGGAACCACAATCAACAACGAGGAATGCGCAAGCAACATGATGCAAGACATGTATGATATGCAGGTTATGATATGCGATGCATATGCGTGCTCCGGAAGGAAAATGATGAACATGGCAGTAACTTGGCAACCCAAGCATGCCACTGGAAAGATGAGATGATTTCTGTCGAAATCGATATAAAGATCACCGGAATCGGATGCACGGTTTGCAAATGGCAACCAAAACAAGAATGACACTAATCTGCGATAAACAGCAAGATAGCACTTCAAATGCAACAAGTAACAATGCTACAGCACCCCAACATAGCAACAAAGCACATGGAAGTAATCTACGGGAGATGCTTGACAAAAGATGAACACTGAGCTACGGCTAGTTCACAACATATCAAGCTCAAACAAGCATGGCAAAAGTGCAAAAGATTACAGGTTCACAGACTTAGTGAAAAACTGGACATGGCAGAAATCAGCATCAGGTAGCAATGTTCAGAGCATGAAATCAACATGCTACAGGAACTTAACATAGCAAAACAAGGCATGGTAGTGTTCTACTAAATGCACATGACAAAAGTCCCTTACTGACCATAAGCCAAAAAGGACCAGATGATATGATGGCAAGCATGTAAACATAGCAAGTTACGTTATCAGGTTTCAGACTTCGCAGAAAACAGAGCATGGCAGAGTTTATTAATATGTAGGCCTCTTTGTGAGCTTAATGCACTCACTACAGAGCAATGCATGACAAACCAAGCATACCTACAGCAAGATGGCATGTTTATGAAGCTATCCATGGCAAGAACAATTGCATAGCATGTATGGATCAACTACAATAAGCTTGGCAAAAATGCATGTCATGTTAAGAATCTGCCAGAAATATTTTATAGCAAAAGTAGAGCAAGAATGAGTCATGCTATTGTACTCTAAAATTGCAAACAATTGAAGGAATGGATCAATTACAACTATATCTACAAAACATCCTTACTGAACATCACTCTGTAGCATCAAGTTTACATGGCAACAAAATTACAGCAGACAAAGACTTAGAGAAATCACTAAGTCCCTGAAATCAGAAATATTACGGGGTCTACTTTGCATGCTTGTGCTAGTCACCACAAAGACCACAAAAATACATGGACTAAACCATTGGAAATATGGCATGGCATACTTCAAAACACATGTAGAGCTCATGCCCAAAAGATGCACAGAATAAATGATACAAAAATGACGAATCTCCAAGTTCTGATAAGAACCAGAGATTAACAGCAACTAGCCCTCTTCCAACGAAGATTTGGGCATCAAGATGACTTCTAATGAAAATGGTGCAATTTAACAAAATGAAGAGCATCACGAGACGAACAATTTGACATATTATACGCACGAATCGGAGCTACATGCACAAAGTTATCGCATCGGGAACAGGAGCATATGCTGAAGATTTCTGGGACTTGGAGAAAAAGAGGGGGGTTCGAGGAAAGTCAACGGGGGAGTTACCGATCCAGATCTGGCCGGACTACAGGAGCTCGGGCTCGGCTCCGGCGGCGAGGCAGTGGCCGGCGAGGCCTGGCCGGAGGAGGGGAGGGCCGAGGGAGGAGAGGCGGCGCCGGAGGAGGGGGTCGCCGGCGGGGGCGGCGAGCGCCGGTGGCGGGCGCGCGGCGGCGGGGACGGGCGCCGCGGCGGCGGCGATGGCCGGCGGTGGGGAAGCGGCGGCGGAGGCGGCGCCCGGCGGCGGGGCAGGTGCGCGGCGGCGGGCGTGGGCCGCGGGGGC